>NC_138165.1:15011310-15587222 GCF_964165515.1 Mesoplodon bidens
GTGGGCCATCTCAGAAGGCAAGAGGTCATCTTAAAAGGACACTGGTCATTCGGCTTTGGGGCCCATCCTGCTCCAGGATGACCTCATCTTAACTAATTACATCTGGAGTGATCTTATTTCCAAATCAGGTCACATTGTGAGGTTAAGACTTCAGTCGATTTGGGGGAGGGGTCGCTATTCACCTACAGCGGTGTCCAGTAAATATTTGGTGATCACATGGGTGGAGCCTCTCAGTTGTCTTTGCTGTGAGGAGATTGCCAAGGAGATAACCGTGAGCTTATTAGGATATGATTTCCAAAGAATTGCTGCTCCTGGGGAAGAAACCACACTTAACTGCGCTGGAATTATTGAATCATGGATGCAGAGTAAAACACGTGTGGATTAGGGAGGCAAAGCCACGCAAGTAGCCACAGGAGTGAACTAGATGGTGTGGACAGGTCAGTAGGACAGCAGAGGTCAGAGTGGCAGGGAGACACATCAGACCAGGCGCTCAGTCTTTTGGTTGTTTTTCCATCATGATGGAAAAAAATTGTTTTTCCACACCCACGGAACAAATAGAACTGTGACTTGTGCTTCACAATGTTCTGTGGCTGATTTCATGTACTTTTGACAGTTTAATCACGTTTTGACTGTAGCATTGGACCTATAGCTCTACTTTTTGAAATCTAGCTTTACGTAAAAGCCTGTTTTTTCACTAGCTATGGTGTTTGAAGCTGTCTTGGCTCCTTGACCCCTTTATTCTGGGGTTCCAGAAGAGCTGGGCTATAAAAAACATTTCATAAAGTGAAGTCATGTGTCAACTGCTCCAGCTCTGCTGAGCAATGGCAATGGAGGTTGGGAACCATTGCTCCCGGGACAAATCATTTGGACCACGGACACCTTATACTTTCGAGATGCCCAGATGGCCACCTTGATCTAGAATTTACCTGGCCCAGCTGTTCCCTGGCTCCTGGCTGAATACTCAGGGTTCAGTGCAGGGAACAGAAACCACACTAGGTATTTTTAGCGGAAAGGGATTTAATACAGGGAATTAAATATTTACAAAGTCATTTGAAGGGATGGAGGGGTAAGTTCCAGCCTTGGTCTCCATGAATGAGCACCAGGACACCACAGAACAGGAAACTGATTCCAGGAGCACACAGCCATAGCTGTGACCCAGGGACCAGGGTGCTGGGCAGAGGAAGCTCTGCCTACTGCCTACACGCTGGTAGTGCAGAATCTGTCTCGTGATTCGTGAAGCTGGTGGCTGGTGGCTGGTGGCTGACTCCAGCCACTGCTGCAGCCACCTCTCAGCACCATGCAGTAGGGGCTGGACCCTGCTCTTTCTTTTTTGTCAGAAGAGAACAGCCTAAAGCCTTAAGAAGATGACCTCCATCTCCTTTCTCTTTTTTAACCTCATGTAAAAGCTTCTGACTGCAAGGGTGTCTGAGAAATGCAGTTTAAGCTTTCAAATCTCTACAGTAAGGGAAGGCCCATGGCCTCATCCTACGTATTGGAAATCCTTTATTATGGGCTGGAAATAGCCACTCCCTAGGCAGAGAAGAGGCAGAAAATACAAATGCTCCGAGGAGAGAGAATATAGGTGTAAATGTAAACAGGTGTTCCTTTCTCTAAGCTGACCAGGGCTTTAAAGGCATTAAAGAGAAAGAAGAATGCTTCAGAGCAGGGCTGTCTAATGGAACTTTTTGCAATGATGGAAATTTCCATATCTTTGCCGTCCAATACAGTAGCCATTGCCCTGTGTTGTTATCAAGCACTTGAAGTGTGACTAACCTGACTGGGTCACGGAGACTTTTCTTTTCATTAATTTAATTTAAATATGCATAACCACATGGAGTAGTGGCTACCATTCTGGGCACAGCAGCCTTAGAGGAGCCCAGAAAGATCAAGCCGGCAACCCGGGCGTCCCTGCTCTGTCAAGGCTGGAGGTGGTGGGGGTTGGATACACCCTTAGAGAGGAAACAGCTGGGGTTGGGGGCTGAAGAAGCAGTGGCTGAAAGGGCCTCTCCGTCTGGAGTGGCTGCTGTGTGGGAACTCCAACGAGGAGTGGAGACCAGGGCTCACCCCAGCAGAAGAAGCAGAAGGCAAAGAAGTAGGTCTTCCGGGTTTTCAAAACAAGTAGGTAGATCCTCAGTCTGAAGAAGATACAGGGGTCCAGAAGGCTGGAATACTGGGGGAAGAAATCAGGGAAGAGGCAGTGGAGTGGGCTGGTGAGAGCAGTGTGGGGGCAAAACACAGCTGGGCTTGTGTGAAACCGATGACAAGAGCAGATGGACCCTGGCGACCCCACCTGGGCTGCATATGGGGCGGGATAATGTTTTAACTAGTAGCGAAGAGTATTAGTTTCCTGTTGCTGCTGTAACAAATCACTACCTGCTTGGTGGCTTAAACAACACAGATTTAATTATCTTACAGTTCTGTAGGTTAGAAGTCAACTCGGATCTCACAGGGCTAAAATCGGGGTGTTGGCAGGGCTGCATCCTTCTGGGGGCTCCAGAGGAGAATCTGTTTTCTTGCCTTTCTTCCAACTTCCACTGGTCGCCTACACTCCTTGGTTCATGGGCCCGTCCTCCTTCTTCCAAGTCCACCACTAAAACCTCTGCTCCTGTCCTCATGTCTCCTTCTGACTCTGATCCTCCTACCTCCATCTTACAAGAACCCTAGTGATTGCACTGGGATGACCCAGATGACCCAGGATAATCCCCCTGTCTCTCAAAACCCTTAATCTAATCACACTGAAAAGACCCCTTTGCCTAAGGCAACGTATTCACAGGTTCTGGGGGTTGGGACATGAACATCTTTGGGGGGTTATTATTCAGCCTCTCATGTTCTCTATTCCCAATCCATCCCATTTCTCATTCTCCATCCCACTGTCACCCCTGGTCTTGCCCTAGTCAGTTTGCATTTGTTGCCTCAGAGAAGGACAGCAGGACAGTAGAGAAAATAGAGTCATTTCTTGCTTTTTAAGTTTCAAAAGTCCAGCCTTGCGGGGATGGATGCCAGGCCAGGGAGTGAAAAACCAACAACAAACAGGGTGGCATCAAAGAAAAATCCCCCTGGTTGAGAAGCCTGGAGTCCCTGAGGAGAGGGCCTCCTGCCCTGCTCTACTTGGCTGAGCAAGGATGCATGTTAGACACTAAGTTGTTTTTGAAGGTCAAGAGCAGAGGAAACTTGTGTCTGTAGCAGTCAGGATAGGTAGGCCTTGCTGCAGTAACAAACAAGGCCAAATCTCCTTGGCTTAACAAAATAAGGTTAATGTCTCACGGTCACTCCACATCCATCATGGGTAGACTGGGAGCTCTCTTCTCAGGACCCAGGACCCAGGCTGAGGATCCTGCCCGCAGCTTCTCGCTCCAAGACTCAGGCTGATGGAGCAGCCACCGTCACACTAATGTCCATGACAGAGGAAAAGAGAAGTACAGCCAATCGCAGTCTGGCTCTAAAAGTTTCTGCCAGGTGGTACCACTTGTCACTTCTCAACTTCCATTGGTTAAAGCACGTCAGAGTCCACATCTAATTCAAGAGGGCAGAGGAGTGCCTGGAAGGAGACCTGGGGATGCTTGGTGATCAGAGCTAATGACCACAGGGTTCCCCTTCCCAGGCAGAGTTCCTGGGAGGTGGCCAGACCCCAGGGAAGTGGCTACTGAAGAGGTCTGCATGGGCAGATGAGCCTGAGTCTGCAGAGGTTCCCTGAGCCGAGGCTCAAGAGAGCAGTGGTGCTTCCTGGTGTTGGAGACGGGATTTGAAGACATGGGCCAGCCTGGCAACCCAACAGCAGCCAGAATTAAGATGTCCCTGTGATGCCAGGGTGGGCTGGTTGTGACTTCAAGCCCCCAGGAAAGAAATAGGGTATTCTGAATGGACTGAACCTAAGTTTACACCAGCAGTGCAGTAGGGGCTCCAAACAGAAATTAAGTTTAGATATAGGAAGGCAACATTCACACCATCCATGAATAGAAACCAAAGGCTGAAGTTATGGGGCATGCAGGTAACGTGACTGACTCAGGTCCCCATACCACGAGACACGCCAGTAACTCTTACAGTGAATCTTCACTTAATCACTTCTTTTTGCCATTTAAAAAAACTATCCTCAGTGACTAGAACTTTTAGCAATGATTTAAATCATCTAAATTTCAAATACACACGCTTGATGACATGCAAACGTATTTTCATTGACTAACTACTGAAATCGAGGGAAAGAGCTGTCTCCCAGCCTCACTTTGAATGCTTTGGGCAGTCTTCACCTGAGAAGGAAGTGAAAGATGATGAGTTATTGAACTTCCAGAATGTGCCAGAGACTGTACTGGTTACCTTGAGACCTTGACCCATGTGAGGCTTAAGAGATTCAGGAACTTGCCCCGAGCCACTCAGCTGCTGGGCTAAAGCCAAGACTCCACCGTGTTGGGCTGGCTCCTCCTCAGCCTCTACCCCCCATTGGCTCCACCCCCACTCCAGCTGCCACGTGGATGAACTTGACTGGCTCAGGGCCCTCAGCCCCCAGGTTCCCCAGTGCCAGGGGTCAGAGCAGAAGGCCCTCACAGAGCTGTTGGGGAGAGGACCATGGTGGGGAGACCAGGCTGTGCATTTTGTCAGGGAGACGCAGAAGGGACGTTATGTCCTCCTCGGCACATCATGTCGGGAGGTACATGATGTCACCTTGTCCCATTGATGGTGATGCTCATTTTGATAACGTGGTTAAGAGGGTAGCCTCCAGACTGGTTCATAATAAAGTTTCTATTTTCCCCTTTGAAACTAATAAGTGGCTTTCTTTAAACAATACAGTACATATTTCTGCAACAAATTCAAATAAGAAAACAAGGTCACCTCCCCCAATTCTGTGTCTCAAAGGTAACTCTTACCAATTTGGCTAAGAGTTGCATCTCTTAAGAGATGCATTTGCATTCATATTTTCCCCAGAGTTTTCCCCAATATGTATACCTATTTTATTTATTTTTTACTTTTTATTTTTATTTTTATTTTATTTATTTATTTATTTATTTTTTGCGGTACGCAGGCCTCTCACTGTTGTGGCCTCTCCCGTTGCGGAGCACAGGCTCCGGATGCGCAGGCTCAGCGGCCATGGCTCACGGGCCCAGACGCTCCGTGGCATGTGGGATCTTCCCGGACCGGGGCACAAACCCGTGTCCCCTGCATCGGCAGGCGGACACTCAACCACTGCGCCACAGGGAAGCCCTATACCTATTTTTAAATAAAAGAGAGTAGAATCATCTGACACAAATTGTTTTTGCAGCTTAACTATTTCACCTAACAACATAAACCCATACTATTATTTATTGTTCATCATTGTTTTAATTTGTTTAAAATTATGATTAGTGAATTTACAATAGCCAAGACATGGGAACAACCTAAATGTCCATGGACAGAGAAATGGATAAAGAAGATGTGGCACATATATACCATGGAATATAACTCAGCCATAAGAAAGAATGAAACAATGCCATTTGCAGCAACATGGATGGGCCTAGAGATGATCATACTAATGAAGTAAGCCAGACAGAGAAAGACAAATACTATATGATATCACTTATATGTGGAATCTAAAATATAGAGCAAATGAACTTATCTACAAAACAGAAACAGACTCACAGACATAGAGAACAGACTTGTGGTTGCCAAGGGGGAGGGGGATGGGGGAAGCTTGGACTGGGAGTTTGGGATTGGTAGATGCAAACTATTATATACAGAATGGATAAACAACAAGGTCTGACTGTAGAGCACAGGGAACTGTACTCAATATCCTGTGATAAACCATCATGGAAAAGAATATGAAAAAGAATGTATATATGTGTATAACTGAACCACTGTGATGTACAGCAGAAATTAACACAACATTGTAAATCAACTAAACTTCAATAAAATAAAATAATTATGACTAGTGAGAGTGAAATTATAAACTCTCAGCATTTCTCCTGGGAGGGACAGTCTGTTTCACAACTGTCAGCTGGTCTTCTCCTCACTGAGTTGTGGGTGCTCTCGGCATGGGGCCAATGACCTAGTGGTAAAGGACAAACAAAAGAGAAGGGGTGTTTGGGACCTTTGAGGAACGGAGGGTGCTGGGCATTCTGGGGCTGGGGTTAGGGATGCTAGCAAGAGCTGGGGCAGGGACAGGTGACAGGTCTGGTTTGCAGGCCAAGAGATTGGACCTTGTTCTGCAGCATGAGAGGGCTCTGTGCTTGGGACCTGCCTAGGTGGACGCGACTTCTAGAAAGATCTGTGAGCATCCTCTGGAGAAGGGTGAGGCCCAGAGGGGGCCCTGGCCAGTGCAGAGTTAGCTGGTTTAGGCAGCAAGCCAGGAGGCCAGGAGAGGCTTTCTAAGCCCCTTCCATTTGAGGGAAGTTCTGGAGAATTCCAGACAACTGGCCACTGGAGACGGGGCTGGACTCCTGCCCTAATGGGCAGCTTTCATTACCATTATCCCCATTAGTGCTTTATTGTATTAGTTAGAGCTAATTTACATTTTACTGAAGCATTGAAAACAGATTGCAGATGTTTGGAAACAGATGTTATCCTAATGTTAAGGCGAAACCATGAATATTTATGATGATTATTGCCCGGATCAAATTACCTTGCTTAAACAAGGAGACATGTTCTTGCAACTTTTGCCGGCCGGGAACCCAGAGAGGGAAGACAGGAAAGTCCTGATGAACTTTTGGGCACCCTTCAATTTTCCTTCACGTGGGATCCATTTTTTCTGCCTTCCCATGGACCTGGGAACAGAGATTCGTTGTCAGGGAATCAACTGAGGAATTTTCCTGCTGCTCGTATTAATTGACCAAGTCAGGATTTTCCATCTGGCTTTTCCCACCCTCTCCTTGGAAAAAGGTCTACCAAGCCATCTCTCACCTGAGCAGCAGTGGTCACTTCTCAGGCTGCAGCGGGATGCCAGGCTTCCTGGTCCTTCTCCTACCCACCAGCCCGGGGCCCCAGAGCCACCAGGGGCCAGGCGGGGCCACAGAGGCGAGTGGAGTTTGCAAGGCTGGAGGCTGACCCACTGTCCAAGCAAGCATAGCTCGCTTTTCTCCAGGCTGGCCATCCTGACTGAAACGCCAGACAGAGAGCTGTCCCTTTGCAGTCTTCAAGAGACTCCTTCTCACGTCAGGGCGATCCTTCGGGGAAGCGGGAGGAAGCTTTGTGGAGCGTGATGCGTGGGTGGGGCTCTCCCAACCCCCTCCGGGTCCTTCCACCATCTGCGTGCCCTCCTCCGCCCCGCCTCATTCTTTTGCATTTACACACGGCTCCCGCAGCTCTTCCTGGGGGGAGCGACTGACCTCAGCCCCCTGGAGTCCCCGGCCCCAGCCCAGAGAATCCAAGCGCCTGGGAGCTGCCGGCCTCCCCTGCCCTCCCACCCTTAGCCGGTGCCCGGAATGAAAGCCCGGCTCTTTGGCCTCAGGTGGGGGCCCCTCTTGAGGTCAAGCTGAAG
This sequence comes from Mesoplodon bidens, assembly GCF_964165515.1. Lineage (NCBI taxonomy): Eukaryota > Metazoa > Chordata > Mammalia > Artiodactyla > Ziphiidae > Mesoplodon > Mesoplodon bidens. The sequence goes on from NC_138165.1 coordinate 15,018,752, forward strand.
CTCCACCCTGTCTCGGCCCCCTCCCCTTTCTTTCTTCCTTGTTCAGTTTTCCCACTGGTTTCTAATGGGAGCAGGTTCTCAATACATCTCGCGCTCAGGGGCCCTTGTCCCAGGACCTGCTTCTGGGGAGCCCCACCTAAGACCCCTGGGGTCCTTTCTGTGCTGGCACCATACCCAGCAATGGGATGAAAATGATGAAGGAACAGATCCTGTGCAAGAGGAGCTTTAGGGAGTGGTGGAGACAGACGGGGAGCAGATTCCGGGGGCTGAGCGGCAGGCGCAGGGGGAAGGGCACTTCTAGCCTGTGGTGGGGGGTTAGCCAAGTTGGGGGGAGGGCGTCAACCGCCAGTCACACCTGCTGGGACCCTTGAGCGCCCCCTGCAGGCCACGCACGGGGCCCGGGACTGTCATCACATTTCATCCTCAGAGTAGCCCTGCAAGGTGGATGTCATCAGCCCTGTTTCCCCCCTAAAAACACTGAACCTCGGAGATGTGGAGTGACGCACGAAGGACCGTTTATCCATTTAACAAACTTTTATCCAGAAGAACCTCCTAGGGCGTGGGGGTCTGTCCTGGGTGAGCCGATGGGAAGATAGCTGTTAATATAGATGATAAATATGGAAAAATAGAACGAATATATCATCCCAAGCTGTGATGAGTGGAAACACATAGGATGCTGGGAAAATCCCTGGTGGGGAAAGGCCTAGGGAGGTGACATCAGGGCTGAGAGTGAAGATGAGCAGGCGTCCCCAGTGAAGAAAGGGAGCCCTCGGCAGGGGGGCAGCAGGTGCGAAGGCCCTGGGAGCAGGTGATTGGAGAGGGTGGGGGGTGAGCAGCTGGAGGGACCGGGAGGGGCCTGATCACGCGGGGCCTCCTCATGACACCGTGAGCTTGGCCTCATTCTGAGAACCCCGGGCAGCCTTCGGATGGAAGTCCTCACACTGTAAGGGGCAGGGGCAGGCTTGACTTTCAGAGCCTGGGCTCCATTTAGTATTTTGTGCCTCTAAGGGCAAGGCTCTGGGGGCAGATCCCTGGGCTGGTTTGCAGACAGGAAGAGAGCCTGAGGGTGTCCCGGGCCTGGTCAGCACAGCCGGCTTACTCCACGTGGGCACCTGAACAGAAATCAGCAGAGGGTGGGACACCTCAATTCCCCAAGAGCAGTAGTTTTCAAACTTGAGTCTCTGGGAATGGGTGGAGAATTTAGCTTTCTAAGTCCCAGAGGATGGCCTGGGAGCACACTGTCCTGGGCCACCCCTGAGCTTGCCCCTGGGGGACCCAGCCCAACAGTGGAGTCCTGAGCACAGCAGCGCCCCCCAGGGGAAGGCGGATTCTTTGCTGGAATCAGTATCAGTCAGGGCTCAACCCAGAAGCAGAACCATGGGAGATGTGTATGTAAATTACAGGATTTATTACAAGGAGTCAGCTTACTCCATCATGGGGACTCACTAAGCAGGTCAAAGCCCAGAGGCTGGAGGTCAGGAAGGGCCGATGAGGAGCCGGCTGGACCCCACAGACACCAGCAGAGGCTTGTGGTCCCAGGCAGCAGTCAGGAGGGAGGACCCAGGGCAAAGGAGAGCAAGTGGAGCCCCCACTGTGGTTTGGAGTTTCTGCTCGGTGCCACCTAGGTCCTCCCAAAGGGCTTCTAACTGGTTAAGTTGGGCCCACCCAGGAATTTCCCCCTTTTTATTATTTGAGGCCAGCTGATGATGGACTTTAACCCCATCTGCAGGATTCCTCCGCCAGCAGCTAGACAGGGTGGGCCTCTCAATTGGGGGAAGGTGTGTATATGCTACAAAGTGGCCACGACCCCCTCCATACCCCGAGAGGACAGCCCTTGTGGCCCAGTGTGATGGGAAGCAAACTGGAAGTGGCATTCTGGGGACTGTGGTCCAGCCTGGCCGTGCGGACCTGGCACAGAGACTGCACAGTGCGGGCCGGGTGTCCTCACCCTCGGAGGCTCAGATCAGACCCTGTCTGATGCACACATTCTGATACCTGCACCATCTCTTGCTTGGTTCCCCATTCTTTGGGATGCGCATACCGCCCTGGCCTCCTGTCTTATAAAACAGCTCCCAAGGTGGCAAGTCTTTGCCCCCAAGGGTGGAGCCCAGGCTGCAAAACGCTAGCAAGTGAGACTGAGGCAGGGAGATGCCCAGAGCACGTGGAAGGGAGGAAGTCTGCGCCCATCCAAGCCGGGGCACAGCGTGGCAAGGTTTCCTGCCTGGACGATGAAGTGTGGGAATGCATGATCCTTATGGACAGGAGAGAGGAGTCTTGGAGCCTCCAAATTAAAAATACCTGGTCAGACCCCCAGGAATGGGAATCACAGTGGCGCTGGTCTGCTCCATGCAGCACCTGGTGCTAAAGAAAATGGACCCCTGGTTCCAGCACGGTGGACATTTATTTCCAACCTAGAATGGGCTACCCAGCCCAACGATGATTTGAATGTGACAGTCGAATAGAATTATCGTCAGCCTCAAAAACCTCAGAAAATCCACTTCCCAGCCACCCTTCCCGAGGAAGCTACCCGAGGATGTGCTTTAGCAAAGGAAGGGTCTAGACTGAGAGTAAGGAGGCTGTGGGGTCCCAAGGCAGGGGGAGGGGCATGGGAGCCCCGGGAGGGAGGACGCCAGGGGGATGCCTGGTCCAGGTAGAAAGGCACTGTTAGAACTGGGCTTGGGGTTTGAAAAAAACTTATTACTGGGGACGTCCCTGGTGGCGCAGTGGTGAAGACTCTGCGCTCCCAATGCAGGGGGCCTGGGTTCGATCCCTGGTCAGGGAACTAGATCCCACATGCATGCCGCAACTAAGAGTTGTGTGCCACAACTAAGGAGCCCATGTGCCACAAGTAAGGAGCCCGCCTGCCGCAACTAAGACCCAGTGCAACCAAATAAACAAACAAATATTAAAAAAACAAACAAATTATTACTGACATGCGTCAGGCCTGTGGAGCATTTGAAAAGAGAAACCAGCAAGAAGCCCCTAGAAAATTAAGCTGGTGAAAAAATTTGTCGGTTATTAAAGAAGAAGAAAAGATATTCAGGGAAAAGAAACTAAAATCATGCTCTGCCGCAAACACTATTTATATGATTACAAGGATGGAAATAAATACTGTTGACTTAACTTGGAGTAATGATATAATTATATTCAGGGGGTGGGGAAGGCACGTGCACGAGGGTCGGGAGAGCTACAGACTCAGCTACCCAACAGGAAATGAACACGTAGCGCCAGGATGGATCAATCAATAAGATAGAAGCATCTTACTAACAAGAAGGTGATCAGTGCCTGAAGAAACGGCTCAGAGAGTCCAAAGCAGTTGCCTTGTCGGGAGAGGGGCTGGGGGTTAGGGCGCAGCTGGGCAAGCCTTTTAGTAACAGCTGATTCCAAAACTGTCTGTATATACAATCTGGAGGAAAGATAAAAGGAATTTTAAAACGGTGAAATTCGTTGAAATTCAAAAACTGGGGAAAATAAAAAATTAGGAACCCTTTTTGTGGGAGGCCTGCCATGACAACATCGGACCATGCCAAGCCCCACCTCCCCACCCCAATACAGTTCTGCCAAGATACCCTTCTAGTGTCTGGGAAAACAGACTGACATTTGAGCAGAGCTCTGTGGGAGAAGCCTGCCAGCTCTAGCCAAGGAAAAAACCATTTTTTTCCCCAATTCATTGTATTGAGGTAGAGTTAATATACAATGTTGCGTTAGTTCCTGGTATACAGCAGAGTGACTCAGTTATACACATACGTACATTCTTTTTCATATTCTTTTCCTTTATGGTTTATCACAGGGTACTGAATATAGTTCCCTGTGCTCTACAGTAGGACTTTGTTTATCCGTTCTCTATATAATAGTTTGCATCTGCTAACCCCAAACTCCCAATGCATCCCTCTAGCCAAGGAAAACTTTTTGATGCTTTGATTGTTTTGGGCAAACAGTCAATCTGAAAGAAAAAACTTTTCAACAGCTAAATAAAGGCTTGGGGGGATGATCCCTTCCAAACCCTGAAAATCATGATTCTTGCTTAAACAGTCCCGCCAGGACCTCGGATATGTGAGACAAGCTGCTAGCAGACGGCTGTGTACATAGTAGCGGCAACTTGTAAAGTGGCTCAGGGCATGGCTTTTCCCCTGCTTTTAAAAAAAGCAAGCAGCTCTGTTTACAGATAAACGCAGCTACGCGTTGAGTTCAGGAATTTCGTATCTCACAGGTACTAAAGAGACAGGCAAATGTGGCGCCTGGCACTCGAGTTACTGTGTGTACACCGAGTGCGTGGCTAGGTGCCACCTTTACAGAGTGAGTGCAAACAGAATGCCTGTGATAGGCTGTTTGTCCGCATTCTGTGTTTACCTAGCTGGCCCCTCTATTTTCATAGCCGGGGATTCTCCGAAGAGTAAACGTAATATGAGTACGCTTGAAACCAGCACAGGTAGCTCTGCAAATAGCCACTAACGAAGTTTTACAGGTACGGTCCATCCTCATTCTTTTTATTTTATTTTTATTGCAGTAGAGTTGATTTACAGTGTTGTGTTAGTTTCAGTACAGCTAAGTGATTCAGTGATACACATATACATATGTGTCTATTCTTTTTTTAGATTCTTTTCCCTTATAGGTTATTGCAAGATATTGAATAGAGTTCCATGTGCTATACAGTAGGTCCTTATTGGTCATCTATTTTATATATAGTAGTGTTCACAGATTCTGTATTTGTGAATTTGACTACTTGCTAAAATGTACTTGTAACCCCCAAATCAATACTCGCAGTGCTTGCTTTTGGGGTCATTTGTGGGCACAAGCACAGGGGCAAAAATCTGAGTCAATGTGCCCGTTCCCAGCTGGAGTGGGACAAAATGAGGGTCTGCCTTCTCGTGTCAGCTCAGACTGTAAACTAGTGCCCTTTTCATGGTCTATTTAATGTCACATTTTTGTGCTTTCTGTGGGTGATTTCACTGTTTGAAACAGTCCTCCGGCATGTGCTGAAATGCTGTCTAGTGTCCCGAGCCCGAGAAGGCTGTATGTGCCTTTTGGAGAAAATATGTGCGTTAGATGAGTTTCTTTTAGTCGTGAGTTACAGCGATGTTGGCCGTGAGTTGAGTGTGAACGAATCCAGAGTGTAGATTAGATGAGGTGTTTTTACACAGAAACACTCAAGGTTCTGTTTTGATTTGTTGACAAAAATGTGGTGACTGCAGGCTCAGGACCCTGATCCTGTATCTTCCCTGGGAGCGATGCTTCAGTGCTATAACTCAGATTCACTGTGACATTCTAGACTACAACTACCGCCAACAATGAGACAAGTTCACTTACATGTGGTAACAGTCCTTGTGGTCACCTGCCTCCCCGACATGGAGCACACAACCCTACAGTTTAGGTGGACTTGTGTCACCCACAGACCCAGGCTGGATCCTGACAGGATCCTCTGTCTCCTGTTACAGTGATTTGGTTCAGGAACAAGATCGTGTCCTAAGTTGGTTCACCCAGAGCGCAGTGTGTCTGAAATTAGGGTCCCCAGAAGCTGGGAACCACATACTGGACACCCACTAACGTTTGAATTTCAGGTAAAGAACAAATTATTTTTTCATATAAGTATGTCTTAACTATTTCATGGGACATATTTATACTAAAAATTAACTTGTTCTTGATGTGAAATTCAAATTTCACTGGGCTTTTATTGATTTACTGTATATTCAAGGTCTTGTAATAACCTATAATGGAAAAAAATCTGAAAAAGAATAGATATACACGAATAACTGAATCACTTTGCTGTACACCTGAAGCTAACACAACATTGTAAATTAACTGTACTTCAGGGCTTCCCTGGTGGCGCAGTGGTTAAGAATCCGCCTGCCAATGCAGGGGACACAGGTTCAAGCCCTGGTCTGGGAAGAACCCACATGCCACGGAGCAACTAAGCCTATGCGCCACAACTACTGAGCCTGCGCTCTAGAGTCTGTGAGCCACAACTACTGAAGCGCACACGCCTAGAGCCCGAGCTCCGCAACAAGAGAAGCCACTGCAATGAAGAGTAGCCCCCGCTCGCCGCAACTAGACAAAACCGCACACAGCAACAAAGACCCAACACAGCCAAAAATAAATAATAAATAAATAAATTTATTTTTAAAAAAAATTATACTTCAATTTTAAAAATGGTTAAAAAATTAAAATTAAAAAAGTTTTAAAATAAAATGAACTATTTTAATTTTACTTATTGTTATTAAGTATTACTAATCTTTATTTTATTTTTATTATTATATCTTTATTTGCTGAATCTGGCAACCCTACCCATATGCAGACCCTGAAACGAGGATTCCCAGTTAAGTGCTTGTGATGGAAATGTTCCTGGGGGGGTCAGTGGGGGGATGGCGGAAGCCAAGCCAGGGTGTGACTTCAGGTTGGGTCTTGGGAAGGTAGCTGCAGAGGGTGGCTGGTTCTATAGGGGAACTCAGGTGTGAGTGACCCTCCCCTGAAGCAAGGGAGCTGAGCTTGCAAAGGACTGTCCCCTGGGAATGCAAACTCTCAAGTACCCCCAGTTCTTTGCATGAGCCTCACCAGCGACCCAAGGGCAGCCTCTACAGAGTGTCAAGTGTAGGCACTTAAAGGCAGAGGCACACAGAATTGGTGAAAAGGATCCAGGAGGTCTGGGTAGGGTCCCCACAATACCCACCCTCAAGCTTTCATTCCATAGTTGGGAAGACACCTGCGTGTCCACCAGGCCCTGTCTCCTCATTGGTTATTCCAGCTCTCCTGTTTCTGCAAAGGCGGGCAACCAGGGTGGGGTGAAGCGTACCCCCTGCTATCCTGGAACCTCAGAATGTGGTTGGGAAATACTGGGAAGGAGAGTCTCCGGAGACGTAATAAGTTGAGGTCATCCTGGATTAGGTAGGCCCTAAATCCCATGTCACTGATGTCTTGATAAGAAAACACAGAGGGACAATAGAGGCAGAGATCAGAGGGATGCGGCTACAAGCCAAAGAATGGCAGGGCTTGCTGGGAGCCAGCAGAAGCTGGAAGAGGCAAGGAAGGATTTTGCCCAGAGTTGCAGAGGGAGCCCAGCCCTGAGCACCTGGATTTCAGACTTCTAGCCTAGCCTCCAATCTCTGAGAGAATAAACCTCTGTTATTTTAAGCCACCCAGTTGGTGGTCATCTGTTACAGGAGCCTTAGCAAACAGAGGATGAAGTTGCCACCGTGACATGAAAAGCATTGTCATGGGAATAGCCGGGCTCTCCATGCCTGGACCAACCCTCATCTGTCTGAAGATGGCCCCGTGGGCTTTTTCAGTTAGAGGAGCCGACGGGTTTCATGTGTTTGCTTCAGCCAGGTGGAGTCAGAGTTTCTCTTACTCGTAGCTGAAAATGCCCTGACAATTACTCTCCAAAGCACTGTCTTGGGGAAGGTGCTAGAAGCCAGCACACGAGGCCTGTGACGAACTGCTTCTGACCCCTTCCACTTGGCACTGAAACAGCTCCCTGGACACAGCGGGGGCCACTCGCTGGAGCTCACCCCAGTCACAGGGGGCAAAACTCTCCTCCTATCCGTGGGGAAAATCTAAGTCACAAAACTGTTCTGGTGCTTCCATCCGGGGAGGGACATCTTTGAGGCCTAGCTTTTTTTTTTTTTTTTTTTTTTCAATTTATAAATATTGGTTTATTTCTTAAACCTTATTTATATTTATTAAATAAATAAGAATCAGGAGCAGACAAAGGGGTACAGCGTTAGATGCTGTGTTAGTCAGTGTTCTCCAGAGAAACAGAACCAATAGGAGGTGACTATACAGAGAAAAAGATTTATCTTAAGGAATTGACTTAGACAATTGCAGAGGCTTGGTGAATCCAAAATCTGATAGGGGAAGCCAGTTAAGTGAGGACACAGGAAAGAGTTGCAGTTGGAATCCAAAGGCAGTCTGCTGGCAGAATTCCCTCCTGCTCAGGGAATTTGTCAACCTTTTGTGCTATTCAGGCCTTCAACTGATTGCATGAGGCGCACCCACATTATGGAGGGCAACCTGCTTTACTCAAAGTCCACCAATTTAAATGCACATCTCGGGCTTCCCTGGTGGCACAGTGGTTGAGAGTCCGCCTGCCGATGCAGGGGACGTGGGTTCGTGCCCTGGTCCGGGAGGATCCCACGTGCCATGGAGCGGCTGGGCCCGTGAGCCATGGCCGCTGAGCCTGTGCGTCCGGAGCCTGTGCTCCGCAACGGGAGAGGCCACAACAGTGAGAGGCCCGCGTACCACAAAAAAAATAATAATAAATAAAAAAATTAAAAAAATAAATGCACATCTCATCCAAAAATGCCCTCAAAGAAACATCAAGAACAGTGTTTGTCCAAATCCCTGGGCACTGAGCCCCAGCCAAGTTGACACATGGCATTAGAGGCCTAGTTGCTGTCAAATTAATTAGGAAACACTATGAGAAGCTGAGGGGTGGTGTTGTTGTTCATTGTTTGAAACTACAGCTGTTTCCCTGTACAACTGGCCACAGCGCCAGGTCTGGGTGACCCTGATGGACACTGGGTCTACAGAGTCCCCCCAGCTTGGAGCCTCCTTCCCCATCCCCCGCAGTGCTCACAACCCCTGGTCGGTCTGCAGCTTGACAAGTGATGGCCCCATTTTCAGAGGGGTGGCCAGGGGGCAAGGTAGGGTCCGAACCCTTGGCCCCCGTGGACCCTGTGGCCTACCCAGGGCTCTCTGTGTCAGATTCCTGTGGGCAACACACTCTGGATTCTATGGCTTCTTTCCCTCCCAAATTCATAAGCAACATTTATCCAGAGCCTACAGTGCGTGGAACCCTCGGTGAGTACTGAATTTTAAATGGCATCTCTAAGTAGCAGCCACAAAGCATCTTAGCAGGTAAGTCAGCCAGAGCGGTTCAGCCCTGATGGACCACCCGACGACTGTGGATGAGCTTTGCTGAGAGACAGGGCAGGAGGCCCAGATCGATTGTCTGGTCTGTTCTCCCGCCTGCAGTCCTTAGCACCTCACCCACGATGTCCCAGAAACACGCAAAGGTGGGGAGGCTCCTTCCCTCTTCCTCCTGCAGGCCCAAATGTTCTGAAATATTTATACAGTACCAGGAGCTCGAGACTTCTGGGGAGGGAAGGCAAAGAGCGCTGGACTCCGGGCAGTGCAGAAAGATGCCAGGACAATCGCGTGTTTGCCTGTTCCCACTTGAGGCTTTATCTGAGCTGATTTACATGTCAGAATTCTCTCTGAAGTCCACAGAATGTAATAAAGAGGTTTTAAAAGTTTGGTCTTCTGAAATTTTCCCTCTTAGAATATAGGTCATTAAAGAGGTGTGGAAAGTTTGGGACGGGCACAAGGGTGCAATTTCTCTTTGATTCTACTGCTTAGTAAGTGGGTAACCTTGGGCAGGTTCATTACTCCCGTTGAATCGGTTTCGACTGTAAAATCAGGATGATAACTCCAACTATCACTGGATTGTTGTGGGGACTGCAGGAGTGAATTAAGGAATGTCACTTTCCCTGCAGTGCTGACCCCCGTGAGTCCCCAGGGTCTGGCCTTGGATTCTCTTCACTCTCTCACAGCAGCTCTGGGTAGGCAGTTGTCTGCCTCTAAATTAGAGAGGACCTGGAAACGCTTTCTTCTTTGCAGCCCCTAACACAGGGTACTCCATCCCTGGGCCGACCACCCACCCGAGGCGGAGAGCACGGGGTGGGTGGGGGGCAGGAAACCTTTATCTCTCAGCCTGAGTTGCAAACGGCTCCCCTCCTGAAACTACTAACACCTTGATCCTCTGAAAAGGAGGCACCAAGTCCCTCTGCCACGTGCCAACTCTTCAAACCTTTGAAGACAGTCACGTGCCTCTGTGGAGGTTTTCCTGCTAAATATGATTCCCAAGCGCTGGAGAGTCTCCTATCCTCCTGGGGAGGGGTGAAATGCTGTGAAATGCTGGGTCCAGGGGCTAAGTTTCATGCTCACAAGAGTCAAGTATACAAGAGCAAACCTTCTTTTTTTTTTTTTTTTTGAGGTACGTGGGCCTCTCACCGCTGTGGCCTCTCCCGTTGCGGAGCACAGGCTCCAGACACGCAGGCTCATTGGCCACGGCTCACGGGCCCAGCCGCTCCGCGGCATGTGGGATCCTCCCGGACAGGGGCACAAATCCGTGTCCCCTGCATCCGCAGGCGGACTCTCAACCACTGCACCACCAGGGAAGCCCTTCCTTTTTTATTTTTTAAATTTTATTGGAGTATAGTTGAATTACAATGTTGTGTTAATTTCTGCTGTACAGCAAAGCGGTTCAGTTATACACATATATATCTTCTTTTTCATATCCTTTTCCGTGAGGGTTTATCACAGGATGTTGAATATAGTTCCCTGTGCTATGCAGTAGGACCTTGTTGTTTATCCATTCTCTACAGAATGGTTTGCATCTGTGAATCCCAAACTCTCAATCCATCCCTCCCCCACCCCCCTCCCCCTTGGCAACCACAAGTAAGTCTGTTCTCTATGTCTGTGCGTCACTTAATTTCTGATGCTGAGCCCCATTCTGTTTGATGGCTCCTAGTTACTTACAAGTAAACGGAGTCAAAATCAATTTTTTTAGCCATTGTGGGTTTAAAACTCTATAATTCAGAATTCCCCCCAACCCCCAACCCCTGGGACCAGGATGAATTTGGGGAGGGAGAGGAGATTAGGCAGGTGTCCTGAGGGTGTTTCCATGTCTCAGTGGCTGTCCGGCTGGCCCCTGTAAAGGACCAAGGTGTGTCATGTCCTGTCCAGCCTTGGCTCAGGCCACGGCCAGTGCTCTCTCGCCCCAGTCTGTGGGCTCCACCTTGACCCCCCATGATAGTCCTGGGATAGAACCAAGCCCTCCTCCCATCTCCCGGGCAACCCTCTCTGTTGTTTCTGGACCCAGGACCCCAGCAGGTCTCATGGACTTACCCCCCAATAACCTCAGCTCTCCACTCCAGGCCTGTGAAAATATGTGGGCCCTCCCAGGCCACTCCATGGACAGGTCATTCTCCGGGGCCACATCTGAGACCTGGATGCCACCCTGCAGTCTTTCCCACATTTTACCATCATGCTGGGACATGCGGGGTTCCACATCTCTCAGCCCCAGCTAATCCAGGAATGGCTGCCCTCTTCTGTGCCTTTCTCCTCCCAAATTCAGGGGCCTCCATCATGATCCCCCCTCCCTCAATGTCTCTGTGTTGACAGCCTTGTCTTTTTCTCTTTTGCCACTTGTGGAGCACCTAAGACGCACCAGGACTGGGCTGACGTTCCGTACACATTACCCTTATCTTTGCACGGCTCCTGCCAGGAAAGTGTTAAGTCTACGTCACAGGAGACAGCACTGAAGCTCAGAGCAGGGTGGGCACCCTGAGCCGTAGCTGGGGAACACTGTGTGGTCCGTGGGATGACTCTTGCCCTAGAGGGTGCATGCAACGAGACAGAGGCCTCGCCCTGAATCCGGGGCTTAGCTCAGAGCCAAAGCCTGTCAGTCTGCAGGCTCGAAGGAGGGTGTCCTGAGCAAATGTAGAGCAAGCTCGGATGGCCAGGAACAGGGAACCAAGGGCAGTTGAGGTGCAGGGTAGCTGGGGCCAGAGTCAAGGGCAAATGCCTCTCCCTCCCCCTTTCCATCTCTCTCTCTCTCCATCTCTCTCTCTCTCTCTCTCTCTCTCTCTCTCTCTCTCTCTCTTTTCCCCTCCCACCCCCCGATCTGCCCACTACCACTTCTGCCCAGCTCGGCAAGGCAACTCCATCCTTTCTCTGGACCAGCTTCTCCATAGTGTACATGGTGTGAACTCAGGCTGACCACACAGGAAGTGCCCCCTCAATGTCATTCACGCAGCCCAGCTGTTCAGCGGATCGGCCACACTGCCCTTGACTCCACTCTCGGTCAGGCCAGTTGTGGCCAGGAGACGGGCCTCCCGCAAGGTGTGTGGGCAAGCAGGAAGCGGTGGGCATCCTTACCACCCTGCTCAGGAAAGGGCAGTTGCGTGAATCCTGCTCAAGATTGCTCAAAAGCAACTAGAGGTTTGGGGACAAGTGCCAATGCTCACACCTTACCTGCAACACTAGGCAGCTGCCTCTTCATGGCTTTTGCTGTTTTCCAGGCAGATCGGCTCTATTGGCAAATGGCCCCGTCTCCCCCGACCCATTTGCAATGACACTTCTCTTGAAGCCCCAGGACAAACCCCCTCCAGGTTAAAAATGGTTCATATGCAAATCGTCACCTGTGAAATGGCAGAATGTCGCTCTCCAAGGGCTTCTAGGAAGGACAGTTCCAGGGGTTGAATGGCAGGTTAATTCGGATCCACAAATTAATTTTGTCTCTTTGTATATCAAGGGTGTACGAGACTTATTTAATTTGAAATAAATGTAATTATAGAAATGAATGAGCTATCAAAATTTTAAACATATGATCCATCAATATTGGCAGAATGTGAGTGGCTGGTTATTATAAATAAAATGGGTCTTTGGCAAAGTGGAATCCAATTTCCCCCACAGTGTGTCTCATTATGTCTTGACGTCTGGGTTAATGCTAAATTACAATCCTTAATTTCTAAATCGGAACTTAATTTCTAAATAGGAGGTTAACATAAATAACCTCTCCAGCCCTGGGGCTTCTGGGGGCTCAGAAGAGAAACTTCAAGGCAGGACAGTATGTGGTTTTGTGCAATTATCTGCCCCTCCAAATTCCCTCCCGCAAGTCAAGGCAGAGGTGGGTACCACAGTGACAGCGTTTTCTAGCCACCGGGAGTGTCCATGGGATCCGTCTGTTCGGCGGGACTGCCCGAGGCAGTGGGGCCGTTTCCAGACAGGGCTGCCCTCATGCTGTGCTCTCAGGGATGGGACTGGGTGCCGCGCCCGTTGACCTGCACCCACCCTCCGAAGACCTGCTTGCTGGAGAACTGCCTGGAGCTCTTGTTTATCATTTTCATTTGTTGCTTATTGACTGTTTCCCTTATCATCTGGAAGCTCCCTGAGGGCAGGAGTTTTATCTTCTTCACTGCTGTTTTTATATTCTTCACTGCTGTATTCTCAGTGCCTGGAACCTAGGTACTCAATAAATAGTTTTTGAATAAATGAACACGTGGAAGGAGTGATCAATATATTATCAAAATGAGATTTCCCAGCTAGAGAGTTGTGTGTGTGGATCAAAACGGATCAAGAAAGATGTTTATACTTACACCACGCAAAACTTTGGGGATTGTGTTATGAAGGAAAAAAACCTTAAGCTACTAGACAGAAAAATAAGAGTTGTATCTCAAGGAACAAGAATCAGGCTAACCTCAGAGTTCTGTTCTGCTGTTTCCAATGTCAGAAGGCAATAGAGCCGTGGAGAGGCAATTTTGTAGGAGAAAGTTCACAGCCTAAGATATTACACCCAACCAGATCCCCTGGCACCAGTGAAGACAACTGAAAAATGCCTTCTAATATGCAAGAGATCAGTGATACCGACCAGGGCTCTTGGCCTTCCGCAATCAATAGATATTGATAAGAGGCCAGACAAGAAATTCAGGCAAGTCTTTACTGGGGCTTCTGATTCCCTTGTTTGCTCCCCGAGGTGGGTACGAGCTGGTTCCTTATATGGGGTGAGGGTGGGGGTGTGTCCAGGGGTCAGCTGGAGGCGTGGCTTAGGTGGTCTGCCCACCCCTTTGTGGTGCTGAGTGCAGGGGGCGTGTGCAGTAGATGCTTTTGCCCCCAACACCCTGTTTGTGCTCCCAGCTCCTCAGAACTGGCAGTTGGGTTTTTTTGGTCTTTTTGTATCTTGTTGTCCATAATTTGCCCTGACTGCACATGCACACAGTTATTTTTAGTCCTTTATAGTTTATTTATTTATTTATTTACTTATTTATTTATTTTATTGTTCTAGGAGACGTTTGTCCAGGTGCAAGCACTGCAGCAAAGGGTCCCAGGTCCCAGGTCCCAGCCTGTCTCATCAGGACCTCCAATCCATGTGCCCTACAGAAGATAATCATCCAAAGACACACCATCTAAGCCCCCACAAATGTAGCACATCAAAGAAGTCAAGAGTGAGAAAGTTGTGTTATCAAACACCAGGTGTCCCCAGAAGGCTGGTCAGCTCAGAAGACCTCACTGGTCTGCGCCAGGGAGACCCCTGTGGCTTCAAGAATATGGCAGGGCTGGCCTCCCTCCACAGTCCCCTCCGGGTGGAACGAAAAGCATGCAATTTAGTTATGAGGGTGATAATCATCATCATGGTGAGAATAGCTTTGTAACAGACTGTAAAATAAGCCACTGGAAACACCCCTGGGGGCACGGCTCAATGGCAGTCTCAGAAGTTCAATTAAAGATGATTTGGGGGCTTCCCTGGTGGCGCAGTGGTTGAGAGTCCGCCTGCCAATGCAGGGGACGCGGGTTCGTGCCCCGGTCCGGGAAGATCCCACATGCCGTGGGGCGGCTGGGCCCGTGAGCCATGGCCGCTGGGCCTGCGCGTCCGGAGCCTGTGTTCCGCAACGGGAGAGGCCACAGCAGTGAGAGGCCTGCGTACCGCAAAAACAAAACAAAACAAAAGATGATTTGGGGTGGGATAGGGAGGGTGGGAGGGACACTCAAGAGGGAGGAGATATGGGGATGTATGCATATACATATAGCTGATTCACTCTGTTATACAGCAGCAACTAACACACCATTGTAAAGCGATTATACTCCAATAGAGATGTTTAAAAAAAAAAAAAGATGATTGCAACTATGTGACAGCAACAATAGCAACAATAAGGATTATGGCCATAACAGTAATAATCACAATGAGAAGAAGCAGGAGGAAACAGGACAGCTAACAGAGAACGAGCCTTCAGGGTGCTAAGAGCCTTTTATGTCATTCCCACCACAACATTGTTAGGTCAGTTTTATCATCATTTATTCCCATTTTATATTTGGAGAAACTGAGGTTCAGAGAAGCTGTATTTATTGCTTAACTCACATGGCTAGTAAATAGCAGACCTGGATTCAAGCCTGGGTCATCTGCAAAATACACATTTCTCCTGAGTGCATGTGAAATGTTCACAAAGATAGACCAATTTGCTAGACCATAACATAATTCTCAGTTAATTTCAGAAGATTGCAATCTTACAGAATGTTTTTCAACATTAGAATTTAATCAGGAAGCAAAAACAAACAAACAAACAGACCAAAAAACCCCTAGACAATCCCAAGTATTGTATACTAACACATTTATAAGTAACAAATATCTTACAGGTCAAAAAAATAAATCATGAGGGAAATCTAAAAAATTTTTAATGAGTGATAATGAACACATCAAAATTTGTGACATGCTGCTAAACTGGTACCTAAACTGGTACCTAAAGGTAAATTTCTGTTACAAACATATATTTGAAAAGAAGAAAGATTTAAAACCAAAGATCTAAGTTTTCACTTAAAGAAGTTAGGGGAAAAAAGTTGATTCTTTGACCAGATAAATAAAATTCATAAGCCACTAGCAAGAATAATTGAGAAAAAAAAAAGAGCAGATAGAAGTTACCACTAAGATAAATGAAAAAGGAAATAATACTGCATATTCTACAGACATTAAAGAATAAAAAGGAAAATATTATGAATATTTGCATTTATGCCAATGCATTTGACAACTGAAAGAAAATGGACGATTTCCTTGAAAAACATGCCTTACTAAAACTGACTCAGTAAGAAATAGAAAATCAGAATAGCCTTATATCTATTCAAGAAATTACATTCATAATTTTAAAAATCTTCCCACAAAGAAAACCCCAAGACTAGATGGTTTCACTGGTGAATTCTATCAAACAGTTAAAAATAAATATTAATGTTGCAAAACTCTTTCAGAAAACTGAGGAACAGGAAATACTTTCTAACTTGTTTTAGGAGGCCAGAATAACCCTGTTATAAGACCTGACAAATGCATAAAAGGAAAAGGAAATTCCAAAGTAAGTTCAAAGTAAGACATCATGACATTTCTTAATTAAATACTTAAGCATGTGTCTCTTAAGAATCAAGACATTCTTCTATAAAAGCATTATCACACCCAAAGATTTAACAGTTCTCTAATGTCTTCTAATACCCAGTCCGTATTCAGATTTCACCTATTATCCCAGGACTGTTCTTTAGAGTTGCTTTTTTTTTTTTTCAGTTCTGCACCAGGATTCACTCAAGGTTGACTCTAGTTTGCTGAAACTCTTTGGACTCTTCTAATCAACAGTCCCACGGATTAAAGACTTGAACAAAAGACCTGAAACCATAAAATTCCTCGAAGAAGACATAGGCAGTAAGCTCCTTTACATAGGTCTTGGTGATGATGTTTTGAATCTGACTCCAAAAACAAAAGAAACAAAAGTAAAAATAAACACATGGGACTATATCAAACCAAAAAGCTTCTGCACAGCGAAGAAAACCATCAATGAAATGAAAAGGTAACCTACAGAATGGGAGAAAATATTTGCAAATCATATGTCTGATAAAGGTTAATATCCAAAAAATATATAGAACTCATACAACTCAATAGCAAAACCAAAAACAAACAAAAACCCCAAACAATTTGATTTTAAAATGGGCAGAAGTTCTGAATAGGCATTTTTCCAAAGAAGACATACAGATGGTCAACAGGTAAATAAAAAGGTGTTGACCATTACTAATCATCAGGGAAATGCAAATCAAAACCACACAGCTGTCAGAATGGCTGTCATCAAACAGATAAGAAATAAGTGTTAGAAATGATGTGGAGAAAAGGGAACATTGTGCACTGTTGGTGGGATGTAAATCGATGGAAAACAGTATGGAGGTTCCTCAAAAAATTAAAAACAGAACTCCCATATGATCCAGCAATTCCACTTCTGGGTTTTCATCTGAAGAAAACAAAAACACTAATTCAAAAAGATATCTGCACCTCCATATTCATTGCAACATTATTCACAATAGCCAAGATATGGAAACTACCTGTGTCCGTTGATGGATGAATGGATAAAGAAGATGTGGTACATATATACCAATGGAATATTACTCAGCCATAAAAAATAAAATAATGCCATTTTCAACAACATGGATGGACCTAGAGGGTAAGACGCTACGTGAAATAAGTCAGAGAGAGAAAGACAAATATCGTACAATCTCATGTATGTGTGGAATCTAAAAAAAAAAAAAAAAAAACCTAGCTCATAGATACCGAGAACAGATTGGTGGTTGCCAGTGGCAATGGTCGGGGAGACAGAGAAATGAATAAAGATGAAAACTTCCAGTTATAAAATAAATATGTCCTAGGGGTGGAATGTATAGCATGGTGACTATAGTTACTAATATTGTATTGTATATTTGAAAGTTAAGAGAATGGATCTTAAAAGTTCTCATCAGAAGAAAAACAATTTTGGTAGCTTTGTTAAGGTAACAGAGGTCAACTAGACTTATTATGGTGAGCATTTTGCAATGTTTACAAATACTGAATCATTATGTTGTACCCCTGATACTAATATGTTATATGTCAATTACACCTCGAAAGAAAAATCAAACTTAAAAAAACAAGAATCTCCAAATCTCCCCTTTTCGCCATGATGTTGGTTTCCTGCAGAGCCAGGCTAGGTGTCCTGCAGAAGGAGGGCTGTGTTGTCACTGTGCCCTCAGTGCCAGGGCAGGAGCAGGCTGGGCTGCAGGACCTGACCCAGCCCTGGGTTCTCCTTCCCGCCCAACTCGCTCTCACACCCCTTGGCAGCACGGGTTAATGGTCTCCACTCATTCTTTGGGACGTTTAGTCTGTTTTATTGAATTTTCAGATTCTCAAATTAATACCCGTAATCAATGCCCAGCAGAAATAAAATCCACCTCCAGCTATTTTGCCAAACAGAGTTGATATGTACACGAAGCTGGTTTCCCTTGATGGCTTCAAATAGTTTATAAGTCTCAGCAGAAGTCAGTCCATCACCTGGGGTTGGCTGACATCGGAGACCAGCCAGCGGCACACTGCTGCCTTCCAGGGGCTTCCCTGGGGTGGGGACCACAGGATGGGGAGCACAGGCCCACCTTCAGTGGGCTCCTGTGCAAGTTTGGAACCTCCCTACAATGTCCTCATTTGTAGAATGAGGGGCATAATAGTAATAGGGCCTCGCAGCATTAGACAGGACCCTAGCCCCCGATCAGGACAGCGACCTGGCCACTGTGGGGTGGACCAAGGAGAGACCACTGGGGCGAGGGGAAGGGCTGTTGTCAGGCAGATTCTCTCTGGGATTTCGAAGCAGGAGAGGGTGCTAGTCAGCAGGGGGCCTCGAGATGGACTGGGCCCTTGGAAGGGAGGCAGAAGGCTGGTGAGCAGGCAGGCGTGAGGCCGGGAAGGTTGTTGTGAGTTTGAAATGAGGAGATACATACACAGTGCTCGGCATGGGGTTTGGCATGGCACAGGGGCAGAGAGTGCCCTCCCCACCTCCTACCAGCATGGCCTGCCTGGACATGTGGGGTGGGGGCAACAAGGTTTACACGCCTGGGAGGATGCAAGACAACCCCCAGGTCTTCCAGACATCTAGCTATTTTGTGGATCTCCCCAGCAAAGGGCCGAGCACCCATCCCCTGCCTTCCCCTCTCATTCAGCAGCCCTGCCAGACTGCATGATGGGTGCTGGGCACAGCGGGGACAGAGCTGGACACCAGGCACCAACTGAAAGGCACCTAGGGGTGACTCGGTGCTGAATGAGCAAGGACCCCGGTGGAGACCAGTGTGACCTGCAGGTGCAGGTTGGCTGGGGTCTTACGTGCCCACATTGATGAGTCAGGCAAGTGTCTGGAAGAAGGAGGAAGAGAGCTGGGGAAGGCACGTGACTCAGCTGAGGGCTCTGGGGTCCAGAGAATGGCTCGTTGGTGCTTCTAGAAGGCCAGAAAGGGGGCCTCCCTTTATTGTATCCCCTTAGCAGAAGATGCTTAGAGGTTACGTGAGGCTTCCTTAGGATTGAGGGTGGGTGAGGGGAGGGAGGGGTCCACCCTGGGTGCGCGCAGCACGAGGGTGTGTGGTTGAGGAAACGTATGACAGCAATAATAAACCAGATTGAACTGCTCCGCTTCTCACTGTTAACCTGCACCAGCAATCTAAACAGTGTCCGTGATAAGAGTTTCCTCTGAAAAAGAATCTTTCGTGGGTTTAAGTTCTGAGCAATTTCTCTGGTTTTCATAGTATTCTTGTAAGCTTAATGAGCACTCTTTTATTAGTTATCCTTTAAAAACATTGGCTTCTACATGGAAGATATATATATTTTTATAGAAGGATAGTTGATTTACAATGCTGTGTTCGTTTCAGGTGTACAACAGTGATTCAGTTATATACGATGTATAATGTATATTCTTTTTCAGATTCTTTTCCCTTACAGGTTATTACAAAATACTGAGTATAGTGCCTTGTGTTCTACAGTAGGTCCTTGTTGTTTATCTATTTTATAGATAGTGGTGTGTATCTGTTCATCCCAACTTCCTAATTTATCCCTCTCCACCCACCTTTCCCCTTTGGTAACCATAAGTTTGTTCTCTATGTCTGTGAGTCTATTTCTATTTTGTAAATAAGTTCATTTGTTTTTGTTTTTTTTTAGATTCCGCATATAAGAGATGTCGTATGATATTTGTCCTTCTTTGTCTGGCTTACTTCACTTAGTGTGATAATTTCTAGGTCCATCTATGTTGCTGCAAATGGCACGATTTCATTTGTTTTTATGACTGAGTAGTGTTCCATTGTACCACATCTTCTTCATCCGTTCAGCTGTCAATGGACATTTAGGTTGCTGCCATGTCTTGGCTATTGTAAACAGTGCTGCTATGAAAACTGGGGTGCGTGTATCTTTTTGAATTATACTTTTCTCTGGATATATGCTCAGGAGTGGGTTTGCAGGATCATGTGGTTACTCTATTTTTAGTGCTTTACATGGAAGATAATTTGAGAACTCCCCTATATACAGTCAGCCCCTGACACATACGGACTCAGCTACACATGTTGCAAGGGTAAGATCATGATTCAGAATTAGTCAAGCCTCTTTCAGGCACAGTAAATGTTTCCAACGCTCATTGGAATAAACTGCTCAAGTCCAGTGATGAAAGAGAAAATTCCAGAACTTGTGCTAATTAGTATTAGAAACCAAAAGCACTTAAACAGCATAAAGTTTTTGTTTGGTAAGTGCAGATTTCAGTTCACACATGAACTATTTGGCAGAATTTGAATAGTCTTTTTAAAATTTCAATTTATATTTTTCAATGTTTGTTGGTTATTTTGGAACAAAATAAAACATGACATCACCGTAGGAGTCAGTAATTGCTTAAATTGTACCATTTGCAGGTGTTTTTATTTTATTAAAAGTCACTTGTTAGGTACAAGATAATTATTTATGTAAGACTTTATTACCTCAGCCTGTAACTAGGTATCGAAGTTCAAATTGCTAGGTAGATAGGAGAGGTATTGAATAAACTATTGAAATTTTCCTTTGAAGTACTATAATATTTGATTTCTTTCATTTTCCTTTTCTTTAAAGTTTTTCTTAATTGTGTGTGTGTGTGTGTGTAACGTTAGCAAGAGAGAAATTTCGCTGTCAGTGTTCTTCTCTGTTCATTAATATTTTTCTTTTACAAGATTATTACTGAAAATAGTTTTGTTGTGTGGAGGAGGGTATGGTGTGGATGACCCTCCAGGCCACACGGAGGCCCTTAGAAACCCACACCCTCGGCACCCCGCCTTACCAGTCATGTTGGCACCATGTGACCTTGGACAGCCAGAAGACCTTTCTGTGCCTCAGTTTCTCTGCCTGAGAATGGAGGGGACCACTCTCTCAAGGTGACAGGGGACCCCAGGTGACCCATCTCCAAGCCTGAGCTGGCTGAGCTTTGGGAGAAACAGGGGCTCAAGCCCCAATGGGACACCTGATGAGAGGCCTTGGGCTTCTCCACAATCTGTTCAGGTGATCTTGGGTGAACAGGTGTCCTAACCAAGCCTCCATTTCTCAGTTGTTGGAGAAGATCACGGTAGCTCTCTCTTCTGTGGCGAGAGTTAAAGGAAGAGTCCAACGCAGCCCGAGACACATGGCACATCCCAATGGTCTTAACTAGAATAATTTGAGCAAAAAAGTAAATGATGCTATTAAATTTTAACAAAAGAGAATAACATAACTATTCACTTGTCTATACTGATATAAATAAAAGAGAAAAAAATACATAAATGGAAGGGAAGAGGCAGCTCTTTCTTACAGTAGAATTTCATTAGTAAATGTAGGAGAAAAAAACATAAATTATATATCTCCGTGTCCAATTCCATCCCCACTTCCAACTCCATCTCATTCTCAATCTCCATCACCATCTCCATCTCCATCTTCATCTGCATCACCACCTCCACCTCCTTCTCCATCTCCACCTCCATCTCCACATCCACTCCCATCTCCATCTCCAACTCCACATCCTTCATCATTTCCACCTCAATCACCACCTCCACCTCCACCTCCTTCTCCATCTCCACCTCCATCACCACCTGCACCTCCACCGCCTTCTCCTTCTCCACCTCCTTCTCCACCTCCACCTCCACGTCCATCTCCACCGCCTTCCTCATCTCAACCTCCATCTCCACCTCCTTCTCCACATCCACCTCCATCTCCATCTCCAACTCCACCTCCATCTCCATCTCCACCTCCACCTTCATCTCCACCTCCATCTCCATCTCCCCCTCCACCTCCATCTCTGAATCTATATCCATCTAAGAAGTCCCAAGATCTGTGGTGGGCAAGCTGAACACACAGTGCAGTTGAGGGTGTAGGTATAGTCCAAGTCCAAATCCAAAGTCAGGAGCTGACCATTGCCCCAGCTTGAAAACAGGCAGAGGGAGCCGTTTCTCTCTTCCTGTGCCTTTTTCTCTATTCAAACCCTCAGTTGATGAGATAAGGCCCATCCCATTGGGAAGGGCAATATGCTTTACTCAGACTCCCAATTCAAATGTTAATCTCATCCAGAAACACCCTTGTAGACACCTCATAGACATAAACCAGAATAATATTTAATCAAATAACAGCGCCCCATGGCCCAGTCAAGTTGACACACAAAGTTTACCATCTCAGATGGCTCTTGGGTTTCACCTTAGTCAACGGGTGAATGGTGGTGTCGTTTACTGAGATGAGGAATCCTGGAGGAGAAGAAAGTTTGGGCATGAATACTGCCCAAACTGATTGATGGGCAATATTCAATTGATGATGCCTATGAGACTTCCAAGGGAATGTCAAACAGGCAGCTAAATATTAGAGCCTAGTGGGTGAGGTATGCATTTAAGAGTCATTAGCACATCGACGGTATTTAAAGTCTTGAAATTTTGTGAGCATACCTGAGGAGAGAAAATATAGGAAAGGGATGGGGACCGTGTCTGGGACACTCTGCCACTCAGAGGTCAGTGGGAGGAGGAAGGAGCAGCGAAAAGACCAAGAAGGAAGAGCCCTGAAGCCATCCCCCTACTCTTATTCTCAGCGTCATCTGAAATGGCGGCCCACCAGTGGCAAATCCACTTAAGTGGATGGACAATCACTTGACCCATAGTTCTCTGGCTTGTTCAGCGCATCCCAGTGCAATAACATTCCTGGGTGCCTCCTGTGAGTCAGGGCCTGAGTTGGCCCAGACAGGGCACCTGCCGGCAAGAGGCTCACTGTCTAATGGGGAAGGTTGGCTGTTGGTAGACCACTTCAGCGCCTGCTCTGGGCCAGCTGCAACTAAAAGAACCAAGAATGCAAAAGTCCAGTGAGAGACAGCCCTGCTTTCTAGGAGCTTACGGTCTGGTGGGAAGACAGACCTGAACAGATATTTCAATAAAATAGGGCAAATGCTCCCATGGGAGATTTTCTGATACGCTCTGTTGAAAGACAGACCTACCTAGAGAGAAAGGAATCTAGGTTGATTTGGCAGGAACTGACCCCCTTCTGGTTACCTGCCTCTCTCCCCCAAAACCTCACAGTTAGTGTGTGATGCAAAGGCCAGAAGGAAATGAGTCATTTCATTTCATTTTTATAATCAACATCTTTAACGGAGCTGTTCCTGTTTTCCAGTACCTGGTAAGTCAGGCAGATCATGTGGAGGAGACACAGACGTAGCTCCACGTGCAACACACACACACACACACACCTTGTTTTCTGCTTCCAAATTTCTGAAGTGTTCGGTCATTTTCCTCCCTGGCCAAATGGCTGTCTGCTGAGGGCTGGTTGGCCCGTAAATCGTCCTGCCCGTAATATAAACCACAGCCCGTACTGACAGCGGGTCTGCGCAGAGAAGCCACGCTGGCAACTCGTGAAGCAGGGCCTGGTGGCACTCCCAGAGAGCCGAGGCCACGGGGCTGGGGTCACCTCCCACTCCAGCAGCTGGCTGAGCTGCAGGGACAATAGCAGCAGGCCTCACGGGTCCTCCTCGCCCTCCCCACCATGGTGTAAAGCTCACAGTCAGCCATCGTGCCTCCCTGGCCCCAGGGCAGTTTCTTTCAAGGAGAGAGACAGCTCCCTGAAAGAGGCTCTGTCCCCACATCCCAAGCTGGCACTTGGAATCCAAATGCCCCGGTAGGAGGGAAGTGACATCTTTGGCTCTTTGGCCACAGTGGCCCACGATGTGTGGCTGGGGCCTCGTTTCCATAGGGCTCGCTGCTGCCAACCCCTGCCCACCGCCCCATTGCCAGATCTTCCCAGCCAGAGCCAGTGTCGGGGACCCCAGCTTGCTCTCTCCAGACCCCTGAGTGACACCTCTCCGCTGGACAAGACCCACCCCCACCCCGGGGCAGGCAGTCCCCCCATCAATTGGTGATCACCCTCAAAGTGTCCTCAGGGACAACTCACTCTCCAGTGACTAACAATCCCAAACAGTCTCCTGTTTTCTTTTTTTTTTCTTTCATTTTTTTTTTTGGCCATGCAGCAAGTGGGATCTTAGTTCCCCATCCAGGGATCAAACCCATGCCCCCCTGCATTGGGAGCACAGAGTCTTAACCACTGGACCGCCAGAGAAGTCCCATTTTCCTCTTTTCTTGAGCCTGTGATCACGGGTCTCCCCATGGACCACTTCAACTCCTACGTCCCGGGGAAGAATAGAAGCTCTTTTTTCTTCCCAGGGCCAAACCTACAAGCCCACCTCCATCCGCTACCCTCCTGTTTCCTTCCCTCTTGTTCCAACAGAGGCATCACCCTCCTGCCATCTGAGGCCAATCCTCCTGCCCTGCAGCCGTCCAGTTGGATCCCCACCATGCACTCCAGCTGGCCCACTCCTCCTTGTCTAGTGGCCTCTCCCTTCAGCTGGGTGCCTCTCAGTGTGCCTCCAACACACTTAAGTCTCCCATAAAAAGTCACATAGACCCTCCCCGGCTCTTGCTCTCTCTTTCTTTTTCCCCTTAGCTGGCACCCTTCTTCTTCTTTTTTAAAAAATAATTTTACTTTATTTATTTATTTTTGGCTGCAGTGGGTCTGTTGCTGCACACGGGCTTTCTCTAGTTGCAGCGAGCAGGGGCTACTCTTCGTTGCGGTAGGCGGGCTTCTCATTGTGGTGGCTTCTCTTGTTGCGGAGCACGGGTTCTAGGTGCATGGGCTTCAGTAATTGCGGCGTGTGGGCTCAGTAGTTTTGGCTCGCGGGCTGGGTGGCTCTGCTGCATGTGGGATCTTCCCGGGCCAGGGCTCGAACCCGTGTCCTCTGCATTGGCAGGCGGATTCTTAACCTCTGCGCTACCAGGGAAGTCCAGCTGGCACCCTTCTTGAAAGAGTTGTCTCCCATTGCTTCCCCACCTCCCCGTCTCCTTGCCCGGCTCACACATCACCACAGCTCCTGCTCCCAGAGCCAGTGAGCTCACTCACTCAGCAAGCGTAAATTACACTGTGAGCTTGACCTCACTTGTGCCTCAGGGGAAGAATACAGAAGGTAAGGAGACAGGGATGGAGCGGGTGTATGATTTTACATAGGGTGGTCAGGACAGCAAAGACCTGAAAGTGCGCGTCGTGTGTCTATCTGGGGAGGGACATTCCCAGCAGTGGGAACAGCCAGTGCAAAGGCCGTGAGGCAGAGAGTGCCAGCAGTGTCTGCGGGACAGCAAGGAGGCCAGGGTGGGTGAAGGAGGGTGATGGGGGTGGGGTGGGAGACAACGAGGTCGTGGAGGGCCTCGCGGGCTGTAGTGCTCAGGCTGGGTGGGAGAGGGGCTCAGGGTCGGTGCTAAGCAGAGAATT
This sequence comes from Mesoplodon bidens, assembly GCF_964165515.1. Taxonomy (NCBI): domain Eukaryota; kingdom Metazoa; phylum Chordata; class Mammalia; order Artiodactyla; family Ziphiidae; genus Mesoplodon; species Mesoplodon bidens. Next base: position 15,043,878 of record NC_138165.1, read on the forward strand.
GACACGATCTGGAAGGAGGCTCCAACTGGAGGATGAGGATAGGCCGTAGCAGACAGTGGAGGAAGCAGGTAGAGCAGCAGGGAGGCTTGGGGTAGGATGGGGATCCAGCAGTGGGACGGAGTGCTGGTCGACCGGCTCTTCCGGGGGGAGCAGAGAAAGCCCTGATCCAGTCACTTCACAGTGAAACTCTCCCTCCGTGGCAGAGTCACAGGGTCTTGCAACTGGCTGGTGAATTTCTCCTGAGCTGGATCTAGGGGAGTCCAGCACGCCCCAGCGGCCCCAGGGGGGTGTGGTGAAAAGTGAACAGATTGTGGATATTCTCTGAAGTGAGAGCCAAGAGGATTCTGAGATGTGAGAGAAAGGCCAAGGCCAAGGGTGACTGCAAGGCTGCCCAGCCTAGCGACGATCAGGGCTGCTCCCCGCTGTTGTCGCCCCTCCCTCCTTGGAAACGCTCCTTCCATGCCTTCTGGGGTACCTCCCCCGCCCCCAGCTCTGGTTCTCCTGCTACCATCTCTTGCCGTTTCTTCTAGACTCCCTGGCAGCCTCGGCCTCCTGGTTTGGACCCTTGATTGCTGGAGTTTCCTAAGACTCCCTTTGGGCCCCTTCCCTTCTGAGGCTCCACGGTGTCCCAGGTAATCTCAACCTCCTTCACGTGGTTGGCTCACAAGCTGGCATCACGGCCCCGTCAATCCTAACACCTCTCAGCTCTCTCTGGGATGTCTCAAAAACACACCAACTCAACATGTGCAAATCTGAACTCCCAGAACCTCCTCCCCGCCCTGCCCCACCCCGTCCCCACCCGTCACACTGGCCCTCGCCCAGTTCTCATCTCTCAGGGGCAGGTGAGTCAGACACCCGGGACAGCTTCCTAACGTCCCCCGTCTCTCACTCCTCCACAACGTCCTCTGGATTTCGCCTCCTGAGTAGTCCTTGGGTCCCCCTGCAACCTTCATCCATCCCTCCCTGGTCGCCTCTAACTGCCCGGTGCCTGGGCTCCTGGTGTTGCCTTGTACATCCTGCCAAGCCCTTCCCCATCCTGAAGCTGGATGAGGTTTCCAACATGCAAGTCTTCAAGTCTTTTGTTTTTGGCCGCACTGCTTGTGGGATCTTAGTTCCCAGAAAAGGGATTGAACCCACGCCCCCGGCGGTGAGAGCGCCAAGTCCTAACCACTGGACCACCAGGGAGTTCCCCTAACATGCAAGTCTTAGCACATGCCGTGCCCTTGGAAAAACCTCTCTAATGCTTCTGATGTTCTTAGGATATGCGATGAAAAAAACCATGTTCCCCCAGTCTGTGGCTTGTCTTTCATTCTCTTAACGGTGTCTCTTGCCGAGAACACCTTTTTCATTTTGATGAAGTCCAGTTTCTCAGTTTTTTTCTTTTATGGGGTCATGTTTTTCATGTTGTGTATAAGGACTCTTTGCCTAAACTCAGGTCCCAATGATATTTTTCCCAGAAGTGTTATGGTTTTATATTGTATATTTATTTTGAGGTAATTTTTGTATGAGGTTTAGATGAAGGCTCTGGGGTTTTTTTTGCCTATGGATATCCAGCTGTTCCAATACCGCTGGTTGAAAAGATTACCCTTTCTCCATGGAATTGTCTTTGCATCTTTGTCAAAAATTAATTGGTCGGGCTTCCCTGGTGGCGCAGTGGTTGAGAGTCTGCCTGCCGATGCAGGGGACGCAGGTTCGTGCCCCGGTCCGGGAAGATCCCACATGCCGCGGAGCGGCTAGGCCCGTGAGTCATGGCCGCTGAGCCTGCGCGTCCGGAGCCTGTGCTCCGCAACGGGAGAGGCCACAACAGTTAGAGGCCCGTGTACCAAAAAAAAAAAAAAAAAAATTGGAAAAATTAATTGGTCATATTTGTGTGGGTCTATTTCTGGATTCTCTATTCTAGGGATTGGTTAAACATTTTCTGAGAAGGGCCACATACGATCTGATGCCCATCTGCTTTTTTGAAAAAACAACCCTTTAAAAATATAAAAACTATTCTGAGCTCACAGGTCATACAAAAACAGGCCTCAGGGCAGCTTTGGTCTTTGGGCTGTATTTTGCAGACCCCTGCTCTGTTGCATTCCATTGAAATGTGTCTTCCTTGTCACCAGTGCCACACTGTCTTGACTGTGGCAGTTTTACTCTTAAAATCCGGTAGGGTGAGAGTTCCAACTTGATTCTTTGTCTTTTAATTGTTGCTTTTAGACTACTTTTATTTTATGTCATTGTTGATATGTTTGGCCTTAGTTCCCCCGTTTTATGCTTTGTTGTCTTTGTTTTGCTGTTCCTGCCTTCTTTTGGGCTATCGGAACCATTCCATTTCAATTTCTCTATTATGTTCCTGCATACAACACTTTGCAGTTTGTTTGTTTATTGATTATATTAGGAAATACAATATACATGCTGAACTCTTCTGTGTTCTGATAATTGATACTTTACCACTTCAAGTGGAATGTTGTTATCTAGCCCCTTAAGTCCCTTCACCACCTCCTCCTTTATGACACATTTGTCTTATGACACATTTGTCTTATGACATTGACATACATTGAAAGCCCCATCACACAATGTTATACACTTTCTGCTTCAACCGTTAAATATATTTTAAAGGACTCAGGAGGGAAGGACGCTCTACTGTTTTACCATGATACCATTTCTATTCCTCTTCCCTCCTCCCTGATGTTCTCTTTTCTTCTGGTATCATTTCCTTTCTGGTTTAGAGCAGATCTATGAACAGTGAATTCTCTTTATCTTCCTTCATCTGAGAGTGTCTATTTTACCTTCATCCCTGAAGGATATTTTCACGGATACAGAGTTCTGTGTTGACAGTTCTTTTCTTTCAGCTTTTAAAAAATATTCGTTACCTCTGGCGTCCATGGTTTCTTTTTTTTCTTTTTTTTACATCTTTATGGGAGTATAATTGCTTTACAATGGTGTGTTAGTTTCTGCTTTATAACCAAGTGAATCAGTTATACATATACATATATCCCCATATCTCTTCCCTCTTGTGTCTCCCTCCCACCCTCCCTATCCCACCCCTCTAAGTGGTCACAAAGCACCGAGCTGATCTCCCTGTGCTGTGCGGCTGCTTCCCACTAGCTATCTACCTTACGTTTGGTAGTGTATATATGTCCATGCCACTCTCTCGCTTCGTCCCAGCTTACCCTTCCCCCTCCCCATATCCTCAAATCCATTCTCTAGTAGGTCTGTGTCTTTATTCCTGTCTTACCCCTGGGTTCCTCATGACCATCCATGGTTTCTGATGAGAAGTCTCCAACCCCCTCAGGTGACTCCCTATTCATCTTCAAAACCTGGATCAGGTCTTATTTCTCATTCAAACTATGCTGATTTTGTGGGTTCCCTCCCTGCCCCATGATTCAAGCCCATCACGCCTTTCCTATGCATGACGTCATCACACACATCACCCTACCTGTAGTGACCCAATCCCATGTTGGCCTCATACACTTGTTCTTGCTCATGTTCACCAGCTGAGGGGTGGGGAAGAAAGGAAGGAAGAGAGGAGGGAAGGAAGAGAAGGGAAAGGGGAAGAAAAAGAAGAAGAGAAGAAGAAGAAATAGGAGGAGAAGGAGGAAGAGAGGAGAAGACGGAGGAGATTAAGAAGCAGCTGAAGACTGGTCACCTTTCAGTAACCTCAGATGACCTCTGAGTCCAGAGAACGTGTTTCTGAACTTGAACTAATGAGCGAACGCGGGTCCCCTGCATGGAAGAAGACCAGTTTGCCACCATGTAGCAGCTCTTCCACGCCTACCCAGCTGCAAGAAATCCCCAGGTGGCTCAGGAAGCAGTTGATGAGGGCTTAGAGTGTTGCCATGGGCTCCTCCATGCATTCCTTCATCGTTTGAATGATCTGGGTACCCATGGTGTCTTTTTCAGTGGGCTTCAATGCTTGCACCCAGAGGAAACATGCTTCAGTAATAGATTTTCTGGAACCGAGGCAGTCCATTGGAGTGCATTTTGGAGTTGGAAGGGCCCATCAGAGACCCTCAGCTCACAGTCACAAGACTAGTTCTATGGTGAGACTCTGGCCCCAAAACCTCGGGTCCCCAGCTGCCAGGTCACAGGCTTCTTCCTCCCTTCCCCTAACCCCCAATCCATTTAAAAAACAAACCCCAATACCTCTTAAGGACACCTCAAGGTTTCTACAGCTCCAGGTCTCTGTTCAGAATTCTTTGTAGACTGCGGACATAGCCTCAGGTTCAAATACATTCTGCAAGGGCCGCTCACAAGATCCAATTTCTGCTCCTCTCTTAATGTTTGGTTCACTCCACCTCCGTGAAGCTTTCCAGAACCACCGGATTTGGAACTAAAATCTGCAGAATTAATCAGAACCACTGATGGGCTCTCATGGGCTGGATCAGACACAGCTCTTTATTTCAAAGGACTAACTCAGACCATCAGAGCCAGAAGGAAGGAAAGGGCTGAATAGTACATATGGGCCATGCCTGTGCTATCGGTACTGGGGTAGCCAGCTTGCTCCCGGGACTCTAGAAGCAGGAGTCCTAATCCTAAGTTTAGAACGTGCTCATTTTTCTGGGCCTTAATTCATTCAGGGCCGAACTAGAGGTTTGGTTTGCAAACTCCCCGCTGTGGGCCCATGTGTGTGTTGCTCTGGTTGGCGGGGCAACCCGGGGGTGGGGGTGGGGGCGGGCTGTGGGCTCCGGTCTCCTGCTCTCACCACCAGTGGATCAGCTCCACTTTCATCGGTGTCCTTTACCTCAGCTAGTCAATTTCCTCTGAACAACAGATTGCATGACTTTTCCTTTTTTCAAATTGGGGTAGAGTTGCTTTACAACGGTGTGTTAGTTTCTGCTGTACAGCAAGGTGAATCAGCTCTACGGACACGTATATCCACTCTTTTTTAGATCTCCGTCCCATGTAGGTCACCACAGAGCACTGAGTAGAGCTCCCTGTGCTGTACAGCAGGTTCTCATTAGTTATCTATTTTATACATAGTAGTGAATATATGTCAATCCCCATCTCCCAATTCATCCCACCTCCCTTCCCCCTTTGGTGTCCATAAGTTTGTTCTCTACATCTGTGGCACTACTTCTGCCTTGCAGATAAGCTCATTTGTACCATTTTTCTAGATTCCACATATAAGCAATATTATAAGATAGATTGCATGACTTTTTTTTTTTTTTTTTTTTTTTTTTTTTTGGCGGTACGCAGGCCTCTCACTGCTGTGGCCCCTTTTGTTGCGAAGCACAGGCTCCGGACGTACAGGCTCAGTAGCCATGGCTCGCGGTTGCAGCCGCTCCACAGCACGTGGGATTTTCGCGGACCGAGGCCAGAACCCGTGTCCCCTGCCTCGGCAGGCAGACTCTCAACCACTGCGCCACCAGGTAAGCCCAGATTGCATGACTTTTAACGTCTGAAAGCCCATGGCACTCTGGACTCAAAAGTTCTCCCGCTGCAGGGGACGCGGGTTCGTGCCCCGGTCCGGGAAGATCCCACGTGCCGCGGAGTGGCTGGGCCCGTGAGCCATGGCCGCTGAGCCTGCGCGTCCGGAGCCTGTGCTCCGCAACGGGAGAGGCCACGACAGTGAGAGGCCCGCGTACCGCAAAAAAAAAAAAAAGAAAAGAAAAAACAAGTTCTCCCACAAAATGGGTTTGGGGATGTAGAAACTTAGAAGAGACCTCTGGACGTATCAGGCTATTGGCAACTCACAGGACTCGAGCATGCTGTTAGGTACACGGGCAAATGTTTAACGACCAGCTCTCTGCGGTGGAAGGCGGGAAGCCCTGGTTGGTGGTGTTTGCTGATTTCCATGGTATGAATTCTCCCTACACGGCCAATGTCAGTGATCACTATGAACTCTCTGAATACAGAGTTGGGAAGAGATGCACATCATCGGCTCAGAAGCTGACTTTGGCGCGTCATTGGTTACTGGGCCACAATGAATGACCCCGCTCTCCTTCCTTTTGGATTTAGAGCTAACTAAGATACGGAGTCAGGAGAGAGAGATGGAGGCTACAATTCAGTCTTACTATGATCAAAGCTGGTCTGATGCGGGAGGTTGGATTATTGTTCAGATACCAACCTGCGATAATTCTACAGGAGGCGTGCATTTCCCTCTTCCATTGATTTGGGGCTCAGTTATGTGACCGGCCTCCTGTTCCAAGCCCAGGTCTTAAGTGGCCTCCTGTATTTTCACTTGCGCTTTTGAACCTATGCCGTCAACATGATGTCCAAACAATGCTCTGGGTCCGGGGGAGAAGGCCCAGGAACAGAGCTGAGCTGCCTCAGCTGCCCACCCAGGGCAACACCCTCAGCTGGCCCACAGACTCCTGAACCAAATAAATGCTGGGTGGCTTAGGTTTCAGGACTTCTGCGGTTTTTATTAGATAGCATTACTGGTGCTTATTCAGGACTTGGTACCCAGAATGGGAGGCTGCTTTCACAAGTCCTAAAATATGGAGCATAGTTCTGGAACTGGGCAGTGAGGACATTTAGAGGAGGTGGGAAACATGGCAAGAAAAATGGTGACCTGGGTGATGTGGTGAAGAAGTAGTTGGTACAATGAGTACCTATGTTCTTTGGGGAGGGAGAAAACGTTTCTATGAATTTGTGGAATTCGGCAGGCTGGTTTCCAGGCAGAATATTATAAACAGCAGCTTCTTTGAGCTGTAAATGATAAGGTACCCAAAGGAAGAGATGAGTTCAGAAAGGAACCAGCCAGTGTCAAGCAGAATTTAGAAAACGAAATGATTCCTTGTTTCCTGTTTCTCCTGCTGCTCCCAGATCTTCAGATGAAGCTCTGGCCTGGGGCACAGAGACCAAGTCCAGGGCAGTGCCGGTGAGACACGGCCTCAGAGTCAAGACGAAATCTAGGGTATGCTCTTGATTTTAATGCCCTTGGTCTTGTGGCCCTTGAAAGGAATAAGGTGACTGTTGAATATCCCTTCAGTGACAATGCGGTGCCTAGACACAGCCTGATGTGGGGTGTCAGTAATCAATGTAGAGATGGGGCATGTCGCCAAAGGAATTACAGGTGTGGCTTTGACGCACAGGGTGGACTGGAATCAAATATCAAAACCCGCCATGTCTGAGGGAGTTGAGTGGGCACATGTATTGTAAGTGTGGAGCACAATGAGGGTGTTTGACACATAAAGGACCTCAGGCTCCCAACCTTCTGCAGGCAGGACGAGGTTGGACGGTACTTTGCTACCCAAGGAGGTATACTTTTCAATGCCCTCTGTACAATGGGAAGGCAGATGGAAAATAAAGAACGCCCCGATGTGGACGCCAGAGCGGCAGAGTACAACAGACTGGGGAACATTCCACCCAGGAATAGGGTGACCCAGGGTAGGGCCACTGGCGACGTTTCCCCAGCAGGACTTCAGATGCTGTGGACCAGCGGCTGAGACGGGAGTGGCAACTGCCGCGCGCTTCCAGCTCTGGTCCACTCTGTGCGCTGGGTGTGCGTATGAACTCTATTTAGTTCACGAGTCTCTGGGTCAAGGAGAGACGCATCCAGAACAGGTACAGACCACACGATCTTAAACTTCGAGCCTAATGACTGATTGGATAGACTTTTGGGGTCTTGCGTGAGTGCATGCTGCTTGTGGGAGGGACATGAGTCTGTGAGGGCGGACCACGGGAGACTGTATTATTGCTGAGAAATGGGCACTCTGTCGCCCTCCTGCCCGTGGAAGGAGGACACGTCCCGTCGCTGATGAGGGGTTTGGCCACGTGACTTGCTTTTGCCAGAAGAATGCGGGGAAACTGATGGTGCCCTGATTCTGAGCAGAGGCAGAACCTTTTCTGCTTGCTTTCTCATGCTCTGCTATTACCCTGAGAAGGCAATGCCCAGGCCGGCCTCCTGACCAGGGAGGAAGATGAGGGTCATGTGGAACACGGCCAAGCCGCCCCCGCCAAGCCGGCTGGATGAGCTGCTCCCAGCTGAGCTGCCCAGCCCGGCCCAACCGGGATCAGTCAAATCCCAGCGGACCCAGATTCATCAGCCAAACAGATGCCGTGACCTGGTGCTGAGGCTGCGTGAGTATTCTTAAGCAGCACGACCGTGGCTGTGGTTAAGTGACACAGAGCGCGTGGCTGAGTTGAGTGGCCTCTATGGGCTTCTTAATACCGTGGCCCATCCGGTCTCAGGCAGCACTGAACATCCTGGCCTCCCCCGTCCCCAAAGCAGGGCAGAGCTGCATCTGGGGACTTAAAGGCCCGTTAAGAAGCAGGGGAGATGCGAAGCCTGAGGACGGGCTTTGAGAGAAGCAGAGGAAAGGGCCCAGCCAGGTACGCTCAGTTCCTCCTCCGGAGCGTGCAATCAGCTAAGTAAGTCCCCCCCTCAAAGAGAGGGGCTCCCCGGGGCTGGGAGTCGGCTGTGGTCTTTCCACCAGGAAGATGCGGCCACAGACGTGAAGGCTCCCCTAATGCACAGTGAAGACTCTGGGATGCTCCCAGAAAGGAAACCTTTGAATTCTGTTTCCCTCGGGGGGGTTCCTACACTTACTACCAGAGAAGGCTTCTTCCGTGCATCCATGACATCCACAAGAATAGTTTTGAGCTGAATGCGCCACACGTGGTTTTGGCTTCCTGAGTCTCCGAGCTGGGTGCCAAGGTTTCTCTCCTGGAGTGAAGTGCGCTAAGGGGCCCGGGCCGGGCGTGCAGAGGCCCAGCATCCCTGGCCCTACAGAGGGTGCCTTCTACCCCTGGCAACCCGGTCCTGCGCCCTCCCCTCCCAGCTCCAGAATTCATCCAAGGACTCATGGCCCCCCTCCCCAGTCCCCCTGAGGCTCAGGGCAGTAGCCCAAACGCTGTCGATGGCAGCCTGCTGGCTCTCCAGACCCGGGTCCCCCTGTGCACCTGCCAGGGCCGCCCCCCGGGGCTCAGAGTCCTGCACATGGCTGCTCCCTACTGGCCCCTTCGCCCCAGGCTGGTTGCTGGGTATCTGGGTACTACACCTGCCCATCTAACTCTGCTTTTGCACCAGAGCACAGGGGGCCGCCTGCCTTCCTCTCCCCACTCCCCACGACTCAACCGTGCTCAGCCGACTGCTCGTCCAAGGGGGGCTTCCCACATGGGGAGGGCTTGGGACCACAGCTGCACCTCGTGTCAACAACCAGTCAGCAAACCAACCCAGATGTTCCGTCCAGCGGGCTGCAAGAGCAGCCAGACGTCCCCTGTACTGCGTCAAACCCCAGCCCCACCCCCGCTCCAGACAACAAACAGACAGGCAGTAAAAGTCCCAGCTTTAAACATTTCCTGGCCAAGGCGGGATAGTCAATTTTGACGCTGCTGAGAAAAAAATACAGCCTCGTTTCCGTTCAAAGGCACCGAATTTATGGCCCAGGTTTTCATTAACTACTGTCAAGGAGGAAGCAGATAGACTAAATAAATTATGAAAAAATTACTTTTTTAATGTACAAAAAGACTTATTTACAAGTTCGGGTATGTCATCTCCATTCATCGCATGTAGAAAAAGCTAAAAATGTTTTGGACATATAAATCTGACCGGATGACTCACCTACAGTATTTTCAGGGATGCTGCCTTCTGTACAGACAATATACAGGCTGGGAACAGCTAGTGAAATCCTAGCACGGGGAAAGACCATGCACCACACAGAGTCCAGAGCCTTGGAGGTGTCCCAGGGCTGTCGCTTGAAGCTGGCCTTGACTTTGGACCCTGACAAAGCGTTTGCTGTTCTGGGATGTAGAGGCCCAGGTGAGGTTTCGGCCCTGTCCTGGTTGAAGTCAGGGTCAGAGTCGGTTCCAAGTTCTTAGTGGTGCAGGTGGATTTGGCAAGGTTGCCACGAATTCAACATGGGAAAGGTGTGCTGTGTTTGTACATGTGTGTGGCGGGGTGGATGCACCTATTTACCCTACTGTATGTTCCGGAACAATGTTTTCTGATGTCAGTTGCAAATCCCATTTCCAGGTGCGGCTTGGCCAATGCTGAAGAGGAGAATTCAGGGATGTCCCCCAGAGCCCCAACAATCAACCCCTTCACCCTCCCACCCCCACCGAAAACACCATGCATATCACCCACCGTTCTCTGTGAAATGAACAGGAGGGCGGCGGAAGGGAATCCAGAAGACGTCATGACTGCATGCTGTAGCTAGGGGGTTGGTCACTGGGCCGCTGGCGAGCGAACAGCACGGCCTGGAGGAACTTGGTCGGAGGTTGCTGTCAAGCCCTGGGGTTTATCCATGGTCAAGTGGGTGCGTAGTGCATGGGAGAAACAGGCTTGGGTAAACACGCGACTTCCTCGTCCTACTGGGAGACCTCCAGGGCAGCCTGAAGCTGGGCCCCTGGCGTGCTCACTTTACCCAGGCCCCAGGCCATGCTTCAGCTCACCTTGGCCATCCTTAACCCACAGCAGCTCCGGCAGCCCCGAGGTATTTAGAAATGTGTTCTTCTCAGGAAGGGCTACATTCTACACGCGGGAACACTGTAAACATGGTCTGGAGAGGCCAGGGTAGCTTCTGGGCTTGTCCTGAGTATTACACTGTTTTCTTTCCTTTTTGTGGGTGATACTTCCATACTTTATTCATCCACACACACTTGGACAGTCGGCCAACTGTAAACTTGGCTTTGCGGGGTCGAGATGCCTGCTCTACCAAACCCGGAATCAGGATGTGCTTCCAAATCACCCAGGTAAAAATTTTCTTCCACTCCGTGGCACGGGATGTGAGAGGCCTCAAGAATTAAGCTTCATAGAAGAATTCCGGTGGGCCATGAATTCCTTTACTTTGCAGGTACTGGAACAAGAAACGTATCTGCCTGGATTAGAATACCCAGTATGGCTTTCAGATTCAAACCCAAATGTGGTTCCTCTCGCCTCTTTCCACGTGTGCTCAGAAAGCCCTGGGCCAACGTAACCCCTCATCAGCCAGATGACAGAGGTGACAAAGCCAGAGCAGAGTGGTCCTATAAACACCAAAGGCTGCGAAGCGCTGTGTAAACGAGTTTGCATTTTTGCCTTGCCTTTTCTGTTGAGGCTTTTTTCAGAGTTCCGACAGATAATCTAAAAAGAAGACCAGACAGGACGCACATAAACCTGCCCTTAAAGCCTCTGTGGTCTGAACCAGCCACTGGCCAAACTCCCTCAGACCTATTTAATACTTTTTGGGGAAAAAGATGAAACGGACGAAAGCCCCGCGCTCTGGGAAGCGCTGGTCCCTCGGGGTCCGCACAGCGCCAGGGGCCGGGGCCTTAGGTCATCATGTTGAGGAACTTGCTCTCTTCGGCCAGGCTGGTGAGCATGGAGCTCATGTCCCCAACGGCCATGTTGCTGATGCCCGCGGGGATGGAGGGCAGAGTCAGGGAGTTGCGCGGGGTGGTGAGGCGGGAGGAGCTCTGGGAGAAGCCGTGGAGGAGACTGGGGCTCAGGGCCCCCGAGAGCAAGCTGGAGTGATCACCGTCATCCATGATGGCATCAAAATCAATCTGGGGGGCCTCGAGTAGCTGGGAGTCCACAGTGCTGGACACCTGGTTAAGCCCTGGTGAGGGCAAGGCCTGGGGCTGCGGAGGCTGGGGCCGCATGGCCTGGCAGCCAGCCTGGTTCTCCAGGCCTCCGTTCTGCTCGTACATGTGGATCTGGCCGTAATAGTAAAGCGTGCTGCGGTCCTGGGCCCCGCCCGCATCCTGGGAGGGTGCCTGGGGAGTCAGGGCCAACATGCCGCCCATCGTCCCCCTGGGCACAGACTCTGCCAACTCCTGGTCGGCCGACAGGGCAGCCATGGCGTGGCCAGCGGCCCTGGCATAGGCCAGCTGCTGCCCCACACGCACCCCACGGCGGCGGCCAGCAGGGCCGGGCTCTGCGGGTGGCCGGGGTTGCACTAGGCCGAAGCTCGATCCGGCCGCCCCCGTCGGGCCCTGCTGAGGCCCCACGAAGCCAGGCTGGTGGGAAGGCACAAGGCTGGGGCCTTGGCAGTAGCCCTCGTGGCTCATGGCTGTGGCCAGGTGATGGCTCTGCTGGGGGTAGCTCTGGGCTAGGTGAGGTGGTGGCATCCTAGCCAGGCTGGAACTGGGGACGTCAAGTTCCCTGTGGCTGCTAACCATCATGGCGGGGTCAGGGACAACTTCCATCTGCTGGGGGAGCCCCAGGTGGCCTGGCTTGGCCGCCATGTTGCTGCAGGACCGGGGGAACTGGTGCGGGGTCCCACTCAGGGGGCTCAGCTGGGGATGGGCTTGGCCGAAGCCGGGGTGGGCGCTCACAGCAGCCGCCATGCTGGAACACTGGCCACCTGCCCCTGGCTGCCGCAGCTGCTGCATGTAATTTACCCTGGGCGCGGAGGGTGCTCCACCGCAGGGCTGCAGGTGAGGCTGCAAGCTGTCCAGGACCCCGGCGCTCAGCTGCAGGCCCTGCTGACTGTAGCCTGGGTACTGGCTGAAGGCTGGCTTCTGCGGCACCACTGCCAGGTGGCCCTGTGGGAAGGCCGGCGGCTTCCCCTGGCTGGCCAGGGCGTCCACGGTGCCGGAGCTCACCTCGTTCCACTGCACAGGCATGCTGTTTTTGTTCAGGTTGGAGGGGGCCCCGTAACCCAGTGGGCAGCCTCCCAGCACAGGGGCAGAGGGGCCCACGTTGGAGTCTGCAGCCGCTATCGTGTGCCGGCCGTGCAGCCCGGGGCTGGGCAGTTTGGGGCTCTCGGAGAAGCAGGTGGTCTCCGGGGGGTACACCTTTGGGGCGCTCTCCTCCAGGGCGCCACCGGCATGCGCCTTGATGTACTGCACCACGTCGTCGGGCAGCACAAGGTCGTCCTCCGGCAGCCCGAGGCCGACCTCGGGGCCCGCGCCGTCCGCCCCCACCGCCAAGGCCTCCATCACTGCGTTCTCGCTGATACTGGGCGGCCGGGGCGAGTAGGGGCCGCGGGCCAGGCCGCCGTCGGCGCTCGCGTGGCTCTGCAGACGGAGGCCTCGGCCCTGGGCGCAGGGCGGCGGCAGAGCGGCCGGGGTCACGTCGTGGGCGCTGTGGAAGCGCTGCACCCGCGGGGGCGCCAGGGCGTCGGGTCGCCTCCCGGGATCGCTGGCCCTCCGCGCCCCACCACCCGGCGCCTCGTGGGGGAAGGAGGGCGCCGGCCCCGCTGGCCTGTAGTGCGGCCCATCGCTGCCCCGCCGAGGCCCGATCGGGCGCGGGCAGGCGGCGGGCAGCGTGCGCTCGGGCGCATCCAGGAGCGCCAGCCGGGTCCGCAGGCTAGCGCGCTCCAAGCCGGGCAGCGGGGTGGGGGGCGGCCCGCCCGTGGCCGCCGCGTACTTGGCCCGCAGGCTGTACTGCTGGGCGGGCGTGAGCTGGAGCAGCCCCGGGCCGCCACCACCGCTGCCGCCATACTGGCTGGCCTCGCTGGAGCGCCGCGACGCGTCGGTGGAGATGGGGTCATAGGAGTCGGCGGAGCTGACGGGGTGTGCGCGGCCGGCGCCCAGGGGCGAGGCCTCGCTGGAGCGGCGGCTGGAGAAGTAGGGGGAGATGCCCGAGGAGCGGCGGCTCACGGTGTAGGCCGAGCTGACCGTGCTGGTGGAGCTGTCGCGGCGCTCCTGCAGGTGGCTCAGCACGGTCACCTCGCCGGCGGACAGCTCGGACAGCCGCGGGGTGGGCAGCAGCCCCGCCGGCCCGCCGCCGCCTCTGAAGTTTTCCAGCACGGAGCCTGCGGGAGAGGAGAGGGGTCAGCGCCGGGGACTGGGGACAAGGGGCGGTGCTCTGCCTGCTTGGGCCGCGCTGAGCCTGCCGGGCCTAGAGCCCTGGAACGGGGCCTGGCACCCAGCAGGCACGCAGCCAATGACTTCTCAACGAGAGGAAGAAAGGAAGGGACGGTCAGCAGATGGTGGCACTCACTGCCAGGGCGGCTGGTGGAAGTCAGGAGGCCCGGTCCCCGTCTAGCACTGCCCGGCTGGCCCTGTGCTCTCATTCGGTCCCATCCTCAGTTTCTCCAGCTGTGGATGGGATGTGCCTCTCCGTAGCACTGCGTTATCCCCAAAAGTCCAGGAGGGCCCTGGCCACAGCCTCCCTGCATCCCCACCATCTACGGATGGGTGTTGCCAGGTGGGCTCCCCTGGGACTGAGTTTGCCCAGCAGGCTGTTCAGGGGGAGTGTCCTGAGACCCACAGCCACGGCGGGGTGCTGCGGAGAGGCGGCGGAGTGGTTAGGGAGAAGACAGCTGCAACGCAGGCCCACCGCCAGCCGCGGCTCATCTCACAGGCAGCTCGGGGCCCTGAGCAGCCTCTACAGCCCTGCAGAGATCTATCCCTGGATGTGGGCCATGCCGGGAAGGGTGACCTTGGGTGAGGCAGCTGTCAGCACCCCAGGCAACCTCTGGAGGAGGTGGGGAGTTGAAGGCCATCTGCCGGCAGTTCCCTCGACAGCTGGGGCAACGAATCCCCCCTTCAAGGAGGAGCACGGTGGTGCCTCTCAGGGTCTCCTCCTAATAGCTCAGTGCCACGGTGCACACTGGGCCCTGGAGGGCAGTCTGGAGGCTCAGTGCCCCAAGGTGTCTGGCGCCCGGCACGCAGCCTGGCACGGTGGCACTCGAGAAATGCCTGGTGAAGACGTCTTCCACCTCAAAGCCTGGCCAACGCTTCCCGAGGCTGAGCACAGGGCCGCCCCCTCCGTGACGCCCTCCCTGCACCTTCCCGGCTGCCTTGCTTTCTCTCGAGCTGCCCTGAGCTCTGTGCTCGGCGCTATGTGCTCATTCGGCATCTCGTAACTTGGCCTTCTAACCACAGGGACCGGGAACGTATCACTGTCCTGCCGAGGGCCTTTGCTGTGGTGTGTGCGGCAGGTGCCTGAGAGACAAGTGGATGGCTCATGAGGAGAGCAAGAGCTGAGCTGGGTCTGCCTGCCTTGGGGCTCATGGGATGCAGCATGCTGTAGCCGGAAGAGCGTGGGCTTTGGAGCCACTCAGGCCTCGGCTGAGTCTCAGCTCTGCCACCAATCTGAGCAAAGCACTTTCACCTCTCTGAGCCTCAATTCCCTGACCTGTGCAATGGGCCTGTAAGATCCATCTTCTCCAAGGCACACCTGCACGCCCGGGGCCTCCACTCACCACTTGCCGGCAGCGGGGGCAGCTTGGAGTTCCGGGTGTGTGGAGCCGGCCCGGCCCATGAGCAGGAATCCTTGAGCGACTTGAGCTTCTCCCTCTTGAGCTGCTCGAACCGGTGCACCGCGGTCATGTGTTTGCGCAGCTGCAGGCCACCGGTAGAGGGCGTGGCCAGGGCAGAGGCGTCGGCCCCCGCCGGGGGGTCCTCCAGAGCTGTCAGGTCTGCCAGGCTCCCGGGCCCTGTCCCCGGCATCTCCACGCCACTGTCATTGTTGGGGGCACTGCCCAGAGGAGAGGGCTCGCTGCTGCAGGAAGACTGGGCCCCGGGGCTGGACTGACACAGCTGTGGGGAGCGTGGTGAGAAGGCACAGACTCAGAGGGTGCGAGCACCCACCGGCCCCGCCACCCACGCTGCACCCTTGCACACCCGGGGGCAGGAAGCTGCCGTATGGAGGA
The DNA here is from genome assembly GCF_964165515.1 of Mesoplodon bidens. Classification (NCBI taxonomy): domain Eukaryota; kingdom Metazoa; phylum Chordata; class Mammalia; order Artiodactyla; family Ziphiidae; genus Mesoplodon; species Mesoplodon bidens. Next base: position 15,059,336 of record NC_138165.1, read on the forward strand.
GCTTTCAAAGCATCACTGCTCTGAACCCCGGCTTCCCCAACTGTAAGCGGGACCCGAACTGACTCCTGGAGAGAGTCGGTGGATGGATGGAGACCACCCGGCGAGTAGAAGGCAGCGGGTAATCGCCAGGCACCCACCACCCACCCGCCCTAGCCCCCTGCTATGCTCCTAAGCTTTCCCAGCCAATGTCTGGGCCGGAGCTCTCTGCCTGTAGAGCTTTCAGTATGTGGACCCTTTGAAGCTGAGCCCCACAGAGGCTGCCGCAGCCGCGCGAAATTGACAGGAAAGAGGCGACTCAAGTACCCCAACAACAGCGATGGGGGTGGGCCGCTCGATAAAGCAAAAAACAGTGAAGGCCTGCTACCTGCCGTCTGCCCAGCAGGCCGGAGGTGGGTTGCTAGAAAGGGAAGGGTTGACCGCGGAGGGTGCAGCTGCTGGACACAGCCCTCGCCCTTGACCTGAGTGGCCACCCCAAACCAGCCCTCCCTCTGCAACAGGGTGAATCGAGGCGAGAGCTCGTGGCACACGTGTACGGGGTGGAACCCCACAGAACCTGGGCTCCCTCCACCGTGACCTGGGATCTGAGCCCACATGAGGCTCACCTGGGGTGCAGCATCCTTGGTTCATTTCTAACCTGAAGGCTCCCAAATTCCAGACCTTTCCAGGGGAGCTGCACACAGCACGGCCCACATCCCTCACCTCGGCACTGAAGGCCTTCTGTAGGTCACGCCCGCCCTGCTCCGCAGTCCAGATTCACACCCCCACCCTGCCCTGACCCTCACGTGGGCTCGGACCCCACTGCTTCCTCCTGTGCCTGCAAGCTTGACCCCTGCTGCCGGCCTCGAGCTGTTCCGACGGCCCCACCTGCGGTGCCTGCCTTCCCGGCCGTCAGGAGCCCGGACAAGCGCCCCAGCCCCCCTCACTCGCGCCAGCGCGCCCAGAGCCCACCCCGCCGCTCCGCTCACCTCCGTACCGTCTATCCTTAGGGGAGGTACAGTCAGGAGAAAGAGGTGGAGACAAAGAACAGGTGGTTAGAACAAAAGGGGTGCAGGCCAGAGGGGCAAGGACGCAGAGACAGGACAGAGGGGCGGGGGCGGCTGCGGCGGCGGCGGGTACTGGTTGGAAAGGCAGACACCGGCTACCGCCCCGCCCCCTGCAAACTGACCGCGTCGGGGGGAGGCATCCCCGTCACCCACGGGCTGCTGGCGATGGGGGCCAGCTGAGCTGGAGAGAGGAGGGACATCCTCGCGCTCCTGGTGCTGCTGGGCACGGCCTCCTGGGGACGGGGTATGGACCGGGCCTCTGCTGCGCAGCCCTGCTTACCCCGGAGTGCTCGGTCTTGATGGCTTTGACGTGCAGGCAGTCCTCCACGGCCTGGCTGGTGCTGCTGGCCTCGGCGCTCTCCTCGGAGCCCCGGCCAGGCTCGGCGCCGGCCTCGCTGTCCCCGTTCTCCCTGAGCAGGGGGGTGCGGAGGTGCACGTCGTTGCGCTGCTTCTTGGTGACGTGCGCATCTGGGCCGTGGACCGTTTTCACGTGCTTCCGGAGGGAGCTGGGGTCTGTGTACCTCTTGGTGCAGCCTGGGATCTTGCAGATGTAGGGTTTCTGGAAGAGGAGAGGCGTTATGGATGGGATAGGAAGGCAGACTCCGCGTGGGAGCACCGTCCGTCCTCCCGAAGCCGCGTCCTTCGGCAGAGCTGGCGGCACTGTAGGAAGGTGCTGGACCCCTGGACGCAGCAACGTCAGCCCCGCCCCGCAGGAGCCCCACCCCGCCGGCTTCGCCTGCCACCTTTTCCGGCAGGTAAGCCTGTGGTTAAGGGGGCCCCACCACGGACCGGGGACATGGATCAGAGCCTGTGGAGGGAAGGGACACACAGTGCCTGGTGTGATCTGCATAGCGATTGGGGTGCTGGGCTTTTTGGTATCAGTAGCGAGTGTATTACCTCGTTATACGTCTGTGACACAGCGCGAACACCTGCTCTCTCTCATGAGGAAAGACAGGTTCAGAGAGGCAAAGACACTGGCCCCAAGTCACCCAGGAGTGGGATGAAAACCCAGGGTTTCTGAACCTCGGTCCTGAGCTCATACACACACACACCAGCGACATCCACATATAGACATACTCTGTCTACATGCATGCACACACACAGGTACACACATGTATGCACATACAAGCACACACATCCACGTAAACACACACACATATGTAAACACCCACACACATAATACATACATCCACAGCCACACACATGCACATACATACTTGCAAACACACATACTCACACACACCCCTATCCGAGGCTAGCTCTTGTCTTTAGACACTCTGAGGGGTTCAGATACCTTTGGGAAGTCCTCGAACCTCCTACCAGCATTGGAGCAGGTCCCTTTGGGGTCCAAAATGTATCAAAACGTTTAGAAACATCCGTTCCTGAGTCTACCTGAGTGACGGCAGTTGAGGGGCTGGGCAGGGACCGGAAGGCGGGTACAGAGCTCCCACGAGCTCCCACCCGACTTTCCTCCCTGGGCTCCCTCAGCCCTGCCTGGGGCTCTGGCAACCAGGAGAGACAGAGGCTGCTCTGTGCCCCACGCGGGGAGGGACCGACAGCTCCGCAGGCCCGGGCGGCACGAGCGGCTGGAGCGTGTCATCCGCGCTGCCAGCCTGTCAGGGGGGACAGGGCTGCCGCTGCGTGCTGAGTCCCCACACCAGGGGGCGGGGGGAAGTGGCACCAAAGCACCGAATGGCCTACGGGCGTCTAGAAGCCGTGGGATGAGGGTGATGCGTTCACGCACGTGTCCGCGGGGCCCCAGGCGTGCGCCCGCCCGCTGCCCGCCTCCCTGGGGCCGGGTACCTCGTTGGAATGGGTGCGGTTCTGGTGCTTGGCGCGGTCCGAGGCATTAGAGAAGGCTTTGTTGCAGCCCTCATGCTCACACACGTACGGCTTCTCCCCTGTGTGGGAGCGCAGGTGCGTCTTCAGGTTCTCCAGGCGGGAGTAGGCCTTCGAACAGCCCTCAAACTGGGAAGAGGCGGGTTCAGTCAGTGAGGGCGCCCCAGATCCACCGCAGGGAGCCTGACCTGGCGGCCGGCCCGCTGGCCCCTCCCCCTCCCCGGCGTTCGCTCTGACCCGCACGGGCAGCCGGGCGCACGGGTCTCAGCGACAGCATCTACCTTCCTTCCTGACTATATAGATGACACGTCGCAAAAACGTGGAAGAAAATGACACCGTCCACGGCCCCGGCAAGTCTCATTCTGGGGACTCTGCAGTTCATCCCCGCACATTTTTAAAACCCGAATCGGGAACATCTCAAGCGTTCAGTTACTTATTCTGCTCGTTAAAATCAACAGCACATTGTAAAGACTCTTCCCCTGTGATTATGGGAAATAATCTGTAAATGTTCTCTTCAACCGTTTCCCAACGCCACTCCCTGATTAGAACTGTTCTGTGCATTGAATGTGCTGAGAATAAAATCCGGAGTCCTCCGCGTCCCTGAGGGAGCTGGCCATCCTCACCCTCGGTCCCTTCTGCTCCCTGACCCCGCTAAGGTCTTCCTGGCGAGTGGCCTTTGCGCACACTGTCTCCTCTGCCTGGAACCTCTTTCCCACCCCCACCCACCCCGGCATTGGCTTGGCCCACTCCCTCTCAATCTTTGAGGTCATCTCCTCCGAGAACAATTCTCTGATTTTCTTAATTATAATACCACCCTTTTCCCTTTGTACTCCCTAACACAGTTTATAATTATCTTAATCATTTTGTTATATGGCCTTCCCACTAGGATACAAGCTCCCGGAGAGCAGGTACTTTCTAGGTCTTGTTCATTTCTGTGTTCCTAGGACTTAGCGCCTGAGGAAGAGAAACATGTGCGGTGCTCAATAAACATTTTAGGAAAGGAAGAAAAGAGGGAGCCAGAGACAGGGGCAGGAAGGGAGGGAGGGAGGGAGGAAGGAAGGAGCACTGCAGGAGGTACCTATTCCAAACACACCGCCATTGCATCCAGTGTAGCTGTGAAAATTGCCCCCAGAATAACACGTAAACCCCAGCAGGAACTGTCTCATTCTTCACATCCTCCCCTTTACTCCGGACCAGTTTGACTGGGCACACTTGGCTCCAATGCCTTTTATTTGTTTCTGCAGCTCACAGCTCATATCAGAGGGCTATGGTTTGCTACCACTCGGGGTGTTAAGAAAATAACTTGCTGCAAAAGATCCAGAAGAGCCAAAACAATCTTGCAAAAGGAGGACAAATTTGGAAGGCTGACACTTGCCAATTTCAAAACTTACGACAAAACTATGGTAATCAAGCTACTGTAGAGCACAGGGAACTATATCCAATCTCCTGGGATAAACCATCATAGAAAAGAACATAAAAAAGAATGTATATATGTGTATAACGGAGTCCCTTTGCTGTACAGCAGAAATTAACACAACATTGTAAATCAACTGTACATCAATTAAAAAAAAAGACATTGTGTGGTACTGGCATAAGGACAGATGTATTATCGATCAACAGAAGAGAACTGTGAGTTAAGAAATAAACTCATACATTTAGGCTCAACTGGGTTTCAACAAGGGTGTCGAGACCATTCGATGGGGGAAATATAGTCTCTTCAACAAATGGGGTTGGGACAACTGTGTAACAACATGCGAAAGAACGAAGTTGGATCCTTATCTCACACCCTCTGCAAAAATTAACTCAAAATGGATTAAGGACCTAAATGGAAGAACTACCTTACTAAATGTATACACGTATATATTTATATGTTTATATAAATAAAACTATACTTATTAACTATAAAACTCACAGAAGAAAATATAGGGATAAATCTTTGTGACCTTGGATTAGGCAGTGGTTTCTTAGATACGTCAACAAAAGCACAAGCAAAGAAAACATTGGACTTTGAGAAAATTTAAAACTTTTATGCTTCAAAGGAAACCATGAAGAAAATTAAAAGAAAACCTACAGGGGCTTCCCTGGTGGCGCAGTGGTTGAGTCCGCCTGCCGATGCAGGGGACACGGGTTCGTGCCCCGGTCCGGGAAGATCCCACATGCCGCAGAGCGGCTGGGCCCGTGAGCCATGGCCGCTGAGCCTGTGCGTCCGGAGCCTGTGCTCCGCAATGGGAGAGGCCACAACAGTGAGAGGCCCGCGTACCGCAAAAAAAAAAAAAAAAAAAGAAAAAAAAAGAAAACCTACAGAACGTGAGAAACTATCTGCAAATCATATATCCAATCAGGCTCTAGTAAAATCACTACAATTCAACAACAAAAAGACAAATAACTCAATTTAAAAATGGGCAAAATATTGGAGTAGACATTTCTCCAAAGAAGATATACAAATGGCCAATAAGCACATGAAAAGATGCTCAAAATCATCTGTCATTAGGGGAATGCAAATCAAAACCACAATGAGATGCAACTTCACACACACTAGGATGACTAGGTAACTGGAAGGCAGGTAACTACAAGTTTTGGTGTGGATGTGGAGAAATCAGAACCCTCACCCGTGGCTGGTGGGAATGTAAAATACTGTCACCTTTTTGGAAAAGAGTTTGGCAGGTCCTCAGAAAGTTAAACATAGAGTTACTCTATGACCCAGCAATGACCCACTCTATGACTCTATGACCCACTCTTAGGTATATACGTAAGAAACTGAAAACACAGCCACACAAAAACTTGAAAGTGAATGTTCATAGCAGTGTTAAAAGCCTAAAAGTGAAAACAATGCAAATAGCCACCAACTGATTAATGGATAAAAAACTGTGATCTGTCCACAGTGGAATATTATTTAGCCACAAAAAGAAATGAAATACTCATACATGATACTACATGGATGAACCTTGAAAACATGCTAAATGAAGGAAAAGACACAGAGGCTACACATTGTTTGATTCCATTTTTATGAACTGCCCAGAATAAGCATGTTGATAGAGACAGAAAGCAAATTAGTGGTGGTCAGGGGATGCAGGGGAGGGGGACATGGGGGTGATTGCTGGTGGGTATGGGGTTTCTTTTGGGGAGGTGTTGAAAATGTCCTGAAATTAGCTAGTGGTGAAGGCTGCACAAGTCTGTGAATTCGCTCAAAATCACTGAATTGTACATTCTTTTTTTTTTCGATATGCGGGCCTCTCTCACTGTTGTGGCCTCTCCCGTTGGGGAGCACAGGCTCCGGACACGCAGGCTCAGCGGCCATGGCTCACGGGCCCAGCCGCTCCCCGGCATGTGGGATCCTCCCGGACCGGGGCACGAACCCGTGTCCCCTGCATCGGCAGGCGGACTCTCAACCACTGTGCCACCAGGGAAGCCCTGAATTGTACATTCTTAAAAAAAAGGGTGAACTTTATGGTATGTGAATTCTATCTCAATGTAAAAAAACCAAAACCTTGCCCACAAAGGTAGTGTATTTCATTGAATCCTGGACACCACCGATTTTAAGACAGACTGATTTCAGAGTCATTAAAATGACAACGAAGTGTATGTCTCAGAATCTATGAAATACGGTAATTCACAAAGAGCATTTCCCAGAGGCCTCTGTCACAGCCACAGGAGTGCATCACGGGGCCACCGGTCTTTGAAAGAGGGAGCCATTCCTGTGTTAAAAACGGGTCTAGGGCTTCCTTGGTGGTGCAGTGGTTGAGAATCTGCCTGCCAATGCAGGGGACATGGGTTCGTGCCCCAGTCCGGGAGGATCCCACATGCCGCGGAGCGGCTGGGCCCGTGAGCCATGGCCGCTGAGCCTGCGCGTCTGGAGCCTGTGCTCCGCAACGGGAGAGGCCACAACAGTGAGAGGCCCGCATACCGCAAAAAAAAAAAAAAAAAGGGTCTCACCTATATTAACGCATATATGTGGAACCTAGAGAAATAGTACAGATGAACTGGTTTGCAGCGCAGAAACAGAGACACAGATGTAGACAACAAACGTATGGACACCAAGTGGGGAAAGTGGCGGGGGAGGGGTGGTGCTGTGATGAACTGGGAGATGGGGATTGACATGTATACACTAGTATGTATAAAATGGATAACTAATAAGAACCTGCTGTAGAGAAAAATAAATAAAATAAAAATTTAAAAAAAGGTCTCACCAAACACATTGGGCTGGCCAAAAAGTTCGTTTGGGTTTCCCCGATCTTTTTGTCCAACCCAATAGCGTCACAAATCCTGTTGACTCCATAAGGGAGACTGTCTAAAAGGTCTTATCACTAAGTCCCCACTTTTTAAGAAACTCAACCCAAGTGACTTTTAATCCGTCATCGCTCAATCTGGGACGCTCCAGTGAAACTCTTTTCTGTGCAGAGGACAGGCTGCAGGGAGCCACCAAGCTGGCCCCCTGCGCAGGGTCACCCTGTCGGGTGAGGGCACAGCTGCACCATGGGGCTCCTGGTAACGCAGACACAACCACAGAGACACCAGCACGCCCCCCCCCCACCCCCCGCAGGTACCGAGATGCACACGCTGCCCCACAGGGAGAGTAAGCAAAGATCTGGAGCAGCAGACAGACGGAAGAGGGGCCCCCAGGACCCATGACTGGGCCGGGGCAGACTGGACACCCTGTCGGCAAGGCCTGTCCCAACGCTGATCCACCCGGTTTGCCCACACCAGCCCCGTCAGCTGGCCGATGGGCCGGCCCGTGGCCCCTCACCGTGCACTTGTGGGGCTTCTCGCCCGTGTGTCTGCGCATGTGCACCACCAGCATGTACTGCGCCTTGAAGGGTTTCTGCTCCCGCGTGCAGGCCTGCCAGCGACACACGAACTCCTTCTTCTCCCCGTGGATGTGCTCGTTGTTGATATGCTGCCGGGAAGAAGCCCACGGGGAAGGGTGAGCCCGTCCACCCACCCCTCCAGACCCCACCTGGTCTATGCAGACCCGCCGCCGCATGGGCCAGCATCCAGGTGCCGGCCACGCCTCCTCGTGAGTTATCTGGGCTGCATCTTCCAATTAGTCATCAAAGTGACCCTCCATGATGGTCACAGATACCCCGCTCATTCCAGTCTGGGCTCTATGGAGGCTCTGGTCTATGGAGAACTGATGGTTATGATGATGCTTCCAGTCTGCAAACAGTAGGCACTCATTAGCTGCGGTGGGGCAGACATGCACACAGTGGGGGCATGAGCAGCCTCTCCCAAGCTTGTCCCTATGGCTCCAGAAATTTTTAAATAATATTTTTGTTTTTCTTTTAGGCCATGAGGCTTGTGGGATCTGGTTCCCGACCAGGGGTTGAAGCCAGGCCCTCGGCAGGGAAAGCGCCGAGTCCTAACCACTGGACCGCCAGGGAATTCCCTAACATTTTTATCGTAACAGAAACATAAATGCATCCTCGTCTCTCTTTTTGACAGGGACCCATGAGATGACAGCTTTGTCCCCTTTTCACAAAAGCCCAGGTTGTTAAAGTAGCCTGCCCAGGATGGAGCTAGAGCCAGACCCTGACGGTGTGCCCTGGGCACTGTGTGATGCTGCCCGGGGGACAAAACGGCCCAGGAGAGCAAGGAGGGACAGCCCAAGACATCCAGCTGATCCTGCAGTGGTGGTGGGGGCCCTCGGTGCTCAGGGTGTGGGGGGCATCTCAGGCGCAGCTGGGAAGTGCATGGCCAGAAAGCCTTCCCTGGACGAGTGGGCCTCAGACCCATCCCAGCCAGCACTGCCCTGGGTCAGGAGCACGGGGAGGACTTTTCTCTTCTTCTCAGCCCCTGCCCCCACGCCTTCTGGCCTCTGCCCTGGGCCCATCACCTGTGCGCCCCCCGGGGGGCAGTTTCTCCCTGTGATGGGGAGCAACAGGCCACGGAGGTTTTCTGTCACAGGTAGCAGAGCAGCAAGCCACCCTGAGTAGGACATTTGGTTTTGTTACTTGCTTTCATGATTTAACTGAAGGCTGCAGTCCTCACTGGAGCAGGGCTCTTACTACTTCTGAGCTTTGGGATGTGTTGATACGTGGGTGGGGCCTCAGGACCTTTATGTCCTTAATCTTTCAGGTTGTCTGTTTAATTGGGGAGTGGGAATGGTGGCATCTCTGCCACCACGTCTGGACCCACACTGTCCCATTTGGTGGCCATTCTCCACTCGTGGCTGTTGCACCCCTGAAAGGTGGTTGGTCCCGACCAGGATGGGCTGTAAGTATAAACCACACACCTGTTTCGAAGACTGAGAATGAAAAAAGGATGTAAAATATCTCAATAATTTTGTGATATATTGACTGCATGCAGAAAGGATAACATTAGATATATTGGGTTAAACAAAATATTGATACATGAATCCAATTAAGTTTACCTGTTTCCTTTCACTCTGCTTAAACGTGCCCCTAGCTAATGTAAGACTACATGTGGGGCTGGCACTGGGGCTGGTGGTGTCTTTCTACTGGACGGCGCTTCTGTAGACCTTGCAACCTACAAGGCTATGCCGGAGCTGAGCATCTGGGGTCCAGCAGCATCTTCTTCCCGCAAGACAGAAAACCGCTGGGCCCTGGCGCCCTGGGTGACAGGCCGGACCGTCATGCATCCAAATGCCGACATCAGAGCAAGCAAAATCTACGGCGCTTTGAACTACCAGGGAAATCTTACTATATTAGCCTCACTTTCCATTTTGAAAGCCTTTCAACTGATAAAAATGCTTCCTGACAATACCTTTCGTTTTTTTCTTATTGGTTTGCTTAGCAACAAATTGTTAATAATTGACTAGGGGCTCCAGTTCGCGTGCGTGCCCAGGCCATCCATCTTCCCAGGGAGCAGAGAGAGAGACGGAGCTGAGCAGACCAGCCTGCTCCCCACACCCCAACACAGGAACCTGCTCCTTTCAGGGCCAGGTGCAGGTGGTCACCCACAGCCCAGGGACCCAGGCAGGAGCCTGCAGCTGGAACCCTTCTTCCCACGCCTGGACCCCTTGCCTTTACTTGAGGAATCCCCTCCCCGCTCTTTAGGGCTGACCCACTCCTTGCTGAGCATCTTTTACAGCCTTCCCTCCACCTCTCTGCCTGCAACCCCTCCTGGCTCCAGATCTTCTCTTTTCCCCCTTTCATCTATCTGATTTGTCCCACAGCTCACAGCTCCAGTGGCCCCTACTCTACCTCAAGACTTGTTTAACCCAAAGAGGTGTTATTATCTTGCAGGTGCTGGCTGGCTGAACTAATCTTATTTCCCTCTTTGCACTGGCAGCCAGGAAGCTCCAAAAAAAAAAAAAAGATGTGTATGTGAACTCTAGCTCAGAGCACTTGGTTGAAAAATTATGTTTGAGTCCCAGGGGGATTAGATAAGACCCTGCTTTACAGGTTTGATGTCAGCAGCAATGGGTTTGCTGGGAAAGTCCAGTCCCCTGGGTGAGAATGTGGGGAGAAAAACCCCAACACCAAAGAAACCTACAGTCTTTGAGAGCAAGCCCATGAGAAAAGGAAGCAGGGGGAGTGGGTGGTGTCTTAAATGTTGATTTCACAGAGCTAGGGAGGAGGTGGCTCCCGTGGGATGGCTCCTGGGTGTGACCAGCGTGTGTGTGCGCGTGTGTGCGTGTGAACAGAAGCCATCTGGAGGATCCACGCTCAACTCTGGACAATGCTTGTCTCTGGAGGTGAGAAAGGAGAGGGTAGGGGGATTTTTACTCTACATTTTGTATACTTCCATAGTGCTCAATTTGATTATAAAGAGAACATGTTTATATAATACTTACATAATTTTTAAATATTTAAAAAATGTCAGGTAGCTAACTCAAATTTACAATTAAATTGGTTAAAATGTAAGAGAGTTGCTGAGTGGGGATCTACCCAGCAATTGAGCTTCCAGCTTGATGTAGGTTCACCTTTACAGACACTCACTCACCAAGGAGTGTGCATTGGGGTTGGGGGAGGTTTATTCTTGACTTTAAGCTCTTTCCTGGATGGAGAAGAGGGAACCACTCGGGGCCTGCCTGGGGAACAGGGAGGAGGAAGCCAGGAGGGAATGCCCGTGTATGGAGGGTTGCTCTCTGCTACGTGCTTATGCTGGTATCATGGTCAACCTTCACCCCTCTGTAGAGTGGGCTTCACCTCTATTTACAGGAGAAAAAACCCGAGGCTCATAGAGCTTCAGTCACTTGTTCAGAACCACTTGGCTAGCTGTGGTGGAGCCAGGTCGGAAGCCAGGCACCTCCTACCTTGAGCTCCCGTTCCTGCTGTTTGCACTGCATGAGTAAGCCCACAGTGGCTGCTGTTGTAGAAAGTTTATAGGCAGACCCTGAAAGGGCACACCCAGCTCCCGCGGCCTTCTCTGATCTCCTGATCCATCAGCACCCAGGCATCATACAGCAGCCCCCTCCCTATATGGGCGTAAACACCCAGCTGCACCCATGTACACTGGGTGTCTGTGCATGGTCTCCAAGAGGAAATGACCAACTCCTCCCTCCATGGGAGAAACTTCTTTCAGGTTTCAGGGTCAGGTTTGTTGTTATCTTGTGGATGCTGGCTGGCTTACCTAATCTTATTTCCCTCTTTGCATTGGCTGCCAGGAAGCTCCAGAAAAAAATAAAAATAAAAAAAGACCAAGCTCAGAGCACTTGGTTTTTAATACTACCTTTACTTTGGGCTTCATTTTATTGTTCCTTTCCTTCTAATTTTCCATTATTTTTGTTAATCTCTTGTACTACATACGTACTTATAAGTCCCCTTTTAGAAACAAGCACGGCCTAGGTAACTAATCACGCCTTCCACTTGCACAGGAGGTGGCCCAGGCATCTCCGGGAGCCCCTTCTCTCTAACAGGGGCCTAGGCTGGGCCCCGGCAGGCAGGCCACGGTGCTCGGGGGCTTACATGCACCAGCTGATCCTGGGTGTCGTACTCCTTGGTGCAGTCCTCCCAGTGGCAGCTGGTCTCGTAGATGACCACCTCCGCCTCTTGCTTACAGTCGTCCCGGTCCAGGTCCTCCTTGAGGTCAGCCAGCTGCTCCTGGGGTGGGGGCGGGGGGGTGCAGGGCACACACACATGAGCCACAGCCAGCCACCTGGCCCTGAGGAAGGTCACTCTCAGCCCCGGGAAGGCTGTGCTGAGGACCTGTGGGCTGGTCTAGGTGGGGCCATGCCCGTGCTCACACACACATCACAGGCATGAACGCACAAGCATGCACACATGCTGGCCGGTCATCCACACGGAGTCCCATCAATCCTGGGTCAATGGCCATAGCAAGGAGGACAGGAGACAGGACGGCAGTGACTTTTGCTTATCTGGTGGGGTTTCCCTGGGGAGAGCCGGGGCAGGCCCCCCAGGCTCAGGGGGGCGGCAGGCATTTGTATTTAGAGTGTGTGCGGGGTCGGCTCCTGTCTGGAGGCAAGAGGAAACTCCACACGCTTTGGCCTGGCCTTACCCTCACACTGTCCCCTCCTCCCAAGGGCACACATGGCACTCACATACTCTCCCAGCCATCGGGCTTCCCTGTAACAGCCCTAAAATGCGGGTGTTTGTATTCTGGTATGACAGCCAGGCACCCTGACGTTCCAGCAGAGGCCGACCGGCTCCCTCCAGGACACAGTGAGTTTGAGGCTGCCCAGATCTGGGCTCATGTCTCCTGGCCACGATGGGGCCCACGTATGCCCGTTTCAAGGTAAAGGAAAGGCCCCTGAGATGGGTCTTCCATTGATCACAGGCACCCAAAATTCCTTTCAAAGAGGACAAAGGCTTTTCTTCCCAAACCAGCAACAGACTGAGGGTCAACCCCACAAGCCCCCCCATCCCAGCGGACGCCAACAGAGCTGGCCAGGGGCAGCTTCCAAGCCAGGCACATGGGACAGGCTGAGTGCTACCAGGAACGGGGACCTGGGGAGAGGCACAGATGGCCAGGCTGGGAAGGAGGCCCGGCGAGGCCCTCCAGAGCAGGCCGAGGCCTCCCCAGTATCCCCTGGCCTGTGGGGCAGGCTCAGAGCAAAGCCAGGCAAAGGGGCAGACGTTAGGGGGACCTGCTTTACTTCTCAACGATTTCTAAAATGGCAGGAATGTCTGTCTTTCAGAAGAGCCTCGGGGGAAAGCATTTATAGCTCAGGCTAAGGGGGGACAGACACCCTCTCCCCAGAGACAGGCACCCCAGTTCCCAAAGGCTACAGGGACTCAATGAAGCGGAGACTGCAGCCTTCATCTCAGCCTCCCTCCTGAAGTTGAGTCCACTTCTCGGAGCAGAAACTGGCCTTGTGACCCCCACCCTGTGGCCGGTGCGGACTGGCACCCCAGACTGGCTTTCCACTGGGGCTGCAGAGGTCTCTCCAGGGGGTGGGTTCTGAGTGTCGTCTCCCAGAGCACCTTACAATTAATGCACGTGTTTTGGAAAAGGAAAACGACGTGTTGTCCAGTAAGTCCCCGGGCAGTACTGGGTCCACATTAAAAGCAGGGGCAGGAAGGCCTCTTTCCCGAATCTCCAGCCGTGGGAGGGCTGGGGCCCCCTAATGCCTCTGCACTTGCAGAAAAACTGGAAATAGACGTATTACTCCTCAAGCTGCCTGCCCTGCTTATTTCAGAGAAGACGGGAAGAAGCTGTCACACGGACATGATCCGAGGAGAGTGCAGGGGCGGTGGGTGGGCCTGGGCCTCCAGCCGAGCAGCACCCCAGCCCAGGAACCCGAGGGCTGAAGCTGAGAAGGGATTTGTTCTGTTGCATTTGTTGCCAAGAGAAAGCAAGCCTGTCCACCTTGCAAATGAGTCAGGGAGCAAAGGAGTCAGGTCAGAGTCAGGACACTGAGTGACACGGTGACAACCTCCTCGTGATAAACGGCTGTCCTTCCATGACACGAGGTAGGAGCGGAGCTGGGCAGGAGGGTGGGCTCTGCAGCCCCCCGGGTTGATGGGGCGGGGCAGGGGGCTCCCCGGTGCTGAGCGCCTCCCCGCAGCCCTGGCCCCATGGCTCCAGTGAGTTTATCTCCCGTAGATGCTCACCGTCCTCATCAATTTCAACGGCCCCTGATGATGGCCAGCCGCGTGGAAACCATGCATCACGCAGAGATGCTCTGGTGTCAGTGAGGGGAGAAGAATTTGTCACCAACCTCTCTGTTTGCCTGACAATAACACAACCCAATATTTCATCAAAATTAAGTGCCTGGAGCACGCCCTATGGTTTACAGGTTTGATAAAGGATGGTCCGGCAGATGTAGGGGAGACGGGGGCCAGAGGCCCCGAGGACCCGTGGTGTCATAGCTGCGGATTCCGCAGTAACGGGTGGAGGCCGGGCCACCACGAGAGGCCTGCCCCAGAGGTCAGCATGCATGCCGCCCCCTCCCCTGGAGCTGGGGCTGTGTGCCTGTCGGCTTGGTGTTGGAATAACTGGCAGGCTCTCCAAAGAAAGACACCTGCACTAGGGTCTCAGCCCCGCCACAGGCACGTTGTGGGCTGCGGGATGCTCGGTTCCTCGCCGTCCCGCCAGCAACTGTCCCCCCTCCCCTCCCAGGCACTGTAACACTCACCCCCTCAAATGTGCGTGAGTCCTTAGAGAATGTTCCCTCTCAGCCGCTGCGCACCAGGCCCTAGGCAAACCCGGTGACGCAGAGCCAAACCAGGCACTGTTCCCAAATGCCACCTCTCCAAAGCTTACCGTGCAGCGCAGGAGACACAGTGACCTAGAAGCTGGGTGGCGGGGAGGGGCGGGGGGTGTCTGGGCAGATGTGAGTCTTACTATTCAGGGAATAGGGTGGGGTTCAGATTTCCAGGGAGAGGGCACAGAGGCAGGGGGGCTGAGCCATTCAGGGGCTGTGAGCAACTCAGTTGGCCTGGGGCTTGTGATGTGGGGACAGACAGCTGCAGCCCTCCCTCCCTCCCCCTCCGTCTTCCTCCCCCACCTCCCTTTCCCTCCCCTCCCTCCCCCCTCCCCCTCAGGCAGGCGTCTGATGAGCACGTGTGAGGTGGGTGCGGGGAGCTGGGGACAAAGTTCTGGTCCTCCCTGAGCTTCCTGGCGTGCCTGCCCCGCCCTCTTGGGTCCAGTCACTCACTCATTCATTCATTCATGCAGGCAGCCGTCCATCACCCACTCTCAACAGGGTCATGGCCACAAGGCACCTGCCCCAGAAGACAAGGCCCGGCCCCAGTTCGAGCCTGGCCAGGACAGCCAGCAGGTTACCTGCGTCAGGGTCAGAGGGGAGGCCGGCTGCAGGCCCTCGGCCTCGGTCTTGACCTTGCTGCGCTTGTGAATGACGAGGGGGTTGACGGTGCTGCTCACGGCCGACTCGCTGCTCTGCTTGTTCTGGGAGAGGGGAGCACAGGGGGGCACCCCAAAGTTCTGCTTGGGCTTTACCCTGGACCCTCTGCACTAGGCCATCCGGGCCAACACTTGTTGTGCTTGCAGTTTCAGAAACTGAGTCACTGCACAGCTTGGTCCTCGTGCCCAGGGCACAGCCCGGGGAGCCCAGGGCCGGGCCCGTCAGCACCCTCCTCCCTACCACTCAGCACCCCCCCGCCAGCGGAGATGGAGCAGAGACTCTCTCTTTGAGAAATGCCCCCTCAGCCCTCCCAGGCAGGGGTGGCTCTGGGTCTGAGGACAACAGGGCCGGCCAGTCCAGGGAGCAGGACAGAAGAGCTTGGCTCCTCAGGACCCGTGGGTTAGAGCTGCGGTGTCAGGGGATGCGACAAAAGCCGACAGCCACCGCCTGGGGGAGGGGCTAGGTGGCCGCCTGGAGCCCCGGGGAGAACTTTCTAGAAGAGGGCCGCTGCTAGACCACACAGCCTCTGGTCTTTCCTCCCCAGCACGTGGTCACTTCCAGCCTCTGCCCTGCCAGCTGGGTGGCCTGGGCAGCTGCTTCACCTCAAGGACAGTCATCGTGAGCTCTAACCAGGACCCAGGTGGGCCCAGGCTCAGTGACCCCGTACCGGTGGCAGCCCCACTCTGCAGGCGTGTGAGCTCAGGCTGAAAGAGCTTTCAGGTAAGTCAGGGTTCAAAACACGATCTGATTCTGAGGCCTGCGCCCTTCCTACTATCTGATACTGTCTCTAGGACTCCAACTGCATTTCCTCATCTGCAAAACAGGACTTTGTTCATTCATCAAATGCTCATGGCACCGAGCACGCCAAGCACTTGCGAGCCGGCCCGGGCATGTCAAAAGCCCGTTGGGAAGGTCACATAAGATGGCCTTGGGTAAACTCATGCTCTCAAACTAAGCTGTACAATGTTAATTACCTGTTTCAGCCATCCATGTTACATGCTGTGTATGAGGTCCCTGTATGATGCCTGACTCTGAATGCTAGGGTTTCTCCATTTAGTCGTTATGCTTATCGGACAGGCAGCCAAAGCACTGAGGCTGGCTGCTGGCCCACGGTGCGTGAGGGCAGTGTGAGGACCCAGCCCCGGTCTCCTGACTGGGGATCCAGCCCGAGGCCCGTTTGATCACGTGGCCTCTGCCCAGAGGTACGGTGCCAGCCAGACCCGTGCCCAGAGTCCTTCCACAGGTTCCTGGCATGAGACGGCCATGATTGGCCTTCGCTCGGTGCGGATGAGTACCTGGTGGCCCCCCGCCCCCCGTCCCCACCTACCTGGTTGGCATCACTCAGACAGTTGCTGCTGCTACTGAGCTGCGTGGACGTGGCATTGATGGAGGTGAAGGCCATGGGCTGTTGGGCCAGGAAGGTGGGCGAGGGCTGGATCAGGGGTGGCGTGTGTCCAAAGGCCGAGCCCAGGCCCCGTTGCTGGCTCAGGATCTGCTGGTAGGCCACGGGGTTGATGGGGTGGGGGAAGGTGAAGGCCGGGCTGCAGAGAACGGCAGACAAGGTGATGGAGAGGGGCGGGGCGGCGTGGGGGCAGGACTCTGTGAGGCTCACGCTTCCTGGGCAGACAGGACCCTGCCCGGGGGTCGGGATGGGCACGCTGCCGACTGCCCCGTCACCGTGGCTTTACCCACTCAAGCACCCGTGGCTCCCCACTGCCGGCCGTCTCAGGCCTCCACTTCTGTGCGGAGCCCCCAGGCCCTGCCCCAGGACGCAGCCTTTGTCCCTGGCCCTTCACTGCTCTGTCGCCTGAGATGCGCCCCTGCATCGCTGATGCTCCCCGACTATTTGAACCCCGTTCTATTGCCCCCTCGTCCAGGAAGTGTGTCCCGAGCATGCCGGTTCCCCCTGTCCTCTGTCTTCTGAGCTCTACCACGCCACCTGCATACGGGCCACTCTTTCCAGAACAGGACACTCCGAGGCTAAGTCACAGAAGATGCCGTCCGTGGCTTCCTCCTTGCTCTCTGGGGTCACTCCCTCTGGGGGCGGGTGGGGGGGGAGGGGGATCCAGCCACCATGTTGTGAGGACGCTCAAGCAGCATGTGAGGGGGCTCCCGTGAAGAGGAACTAAAGCCTGTGCCAACAGGCCCAAGGGCAAGCCATCCTGGAAACAGACATCCAGGCCCAGTCAAGTCTCCAGGTGACCACAGCCCTGGCCAACATCTGGACTGCAGCGTCGTAAGAGACCTGAAGCTGCGCCAGTCTCACGCTCCTGGCCCTCGGAAATGGTGCGAGAGGCTAACTGCTCACTGTTTGAAACTGCGGGGTTTTTTTTGTTTTTGTTTTTGTTTTGTTGTCACACAGCAAAAGATAACTGATATAATTGTTATCATCCCTTATCCCCGGGTCCTTGGGCTGAGCTCTCTTGGCATTCCTAAGCTCCTCTAACCCTGGCCTCCTTCAGGAGGGCCAGGGTAAGGACATGGGTTTCAGCCAAGCTGGCTGGGGTCTGAGTCCTCTGAAGAGTCAAGGGCTGCACAGAGGGGACAGGGTGGGCGGTGATGGTGAGGTCTGCGTGTGCTGTGACCACAGAGGGAGACGTCTGCCAGCCCAGAGATGTGCAGGCCAAGCCAGTGTCACACCTCCAGCGGTCCCAGTGCTGGTCAGTGACACTGCTGAAATACTAGGAAAGTCCCCTTTGACTTCATGATGGAATTTTTCACGACAGGCCCGGTAAGGTTTACTAAAAATCACTTGGTGGGTGAAAAAGAGTCCCATGAAGATGTACCCAAATGTTGGCATGTTTCAATGTCATCACTACTGGTTTTGAATTCCTAGAATAGTCGCAAGTAGACTGACCTACAAGTCCTATAAACAACAAGGTCCTACTGTAGAGCACAGGGAACTCTATTCCACATCCTATGATAAACCATGTGGAGAAGAATATGAAAAAGAATGTATGTATGTGTATAACTGAGTCACTTTGCTGTATAGCAGAAACTAACACAACACTGTAAATCAACTATATTTCAATTAAAAAAACACCCAAAACAAGTCCTGTGTTTCTCCCAGGGGGTCAGCGGGGACCCTCTCCACTGGGCCCCAGCCCAGCTCCCATTCCTGGCCCCAGCTCGTGGGCTGGGCTCACCTGAGAGTGCCAGCCGACAGGTGCCCGTAGGAGCCGCTGGCAGCCGAGCTGCTTCTCGAGTTGTTGATGTAGGCCACCAGCGAGTTGGGTGAGGTCCGGATCATGCGCTGCAGGTCAAGGCTGGCGTCCGAGAGCGGGGAGATGGACAGCGCCCGCTTGCGGCTCAGGCGGGGCGTCACCCGGGGGCTGGAGAAACGCGACACTGCAGGACAGCCAAGCCAAGGCCCGTCAGCATGACCGCACTTGTGGGGGTGATGTGATGGGGGAAGGGGACTGGGGGTGGGGACAGTCTGATGGGCACTGCGGATCCGCCCCTGTCCAGCTGGCGGCTCTGGGGCACGGGACTCTCTCGGCCTCAGTTTGCTCATCTGTATGATGGGCCTGGTCCACACCTGGTGTGCTGAGGATCTGTGTTAGTGCCTCTCCTGTTAGGCACGCAGAGGCCGAGACCGGGTCCAGCAACGCCTGAGGCACAACAGCCAAGTCACAAACCGTAGGTGAACTGCTCGGTGGCCTCTCACAAAGGGAACCCACCAGTGAAGCCCGCAGCGGGCCAAGAAGCACGGCCCGGCCAGCGCCCAGCAGCCCCCCTGCCCCATCCGGACCCTCCCCGGGGCAGCCACCAACCTGGCCTCTCACTCTCAGCTTAGCGTTGCCTGTTTTGCGTATTTGTCTATTATACGTAAATGGAATTATCAATGCTTTTTCTCCAACAGCTTCTTTCGTCCGACATTATCGGTGAGGTTTCTCCACGCAGCTGTGCGTGGCAGGAACCGGCACCTTTTTTTATTGCTGTAGAGCATCCCAGCGGGTGACTTTTCCACAGGAAGGAGAGGGAAAGGAGTCACGTGCTCCCGGGTCACGGATCACGTTGCGACCAGGATCGCCCCGAAATGCCCCGATCGGACGTTCGCCAAGCAGAGGCCCTAGACTCCTGGTCGGTCTGGGGTGGGGAGGACGCAGGATGCCACGGCAAAAGGCAGCCTGGCAGCGCACAGACGGCTCTCCAACACCGAGGCCCTTCCCTTCTGGAGTCACCTGGGCTCGGGGACCTGTTGCCTTAAACACGCGTGCACGCACGCGCGCGGTGCCCTACCCGACTGCCCGTGGGCGCGCTCTCCCCCTCCCCACACATACACACAGAGCTGCAGGGAGGGAGGAGGGCCTGCCCCCAGACCGGGCTCCCCGCTCCTCAGGACCAGGGGCCCCAGACCGCTCCTCCTGGCGGCCCCTCCTCTCCCAACCAGGGTTCTGGTTTCGCCTCTGGGCACACAGCAGCCGAGAAATGGTCTGACCACATCGCTGGACAAGAATCCACATGCCAAGGTCCCCATCCTGCCCAGACCCTCCTCGGGCCCGTTTCCTCTTTGTAAAGGGTCCCCGAGTGCCGACCTCCAGGGCTGTGCTGAAGAGCGCATCAGCACCCACAGCCGCGCTCGGCGGTTCCCGGGCTCGTGGCGCCCGCCTTCCTCCTTTCTGCCTGCTCAGCCCTGCCCAGACCCCATAGGTCCCCCCCTCCAAGGAGACGCAGGGTGTCCTGGCTGCGGGGTTGCGAGTCAGTGGGCTGTCTCCACCACTGCAGGAGAACTGAGGGCAGGAGCGACACCCTGTGACTCTCTGGGCCCGCATTCCCAGGACCAACCGACCCCTTAGAAAGCCCACCACCACCAACAGGAGCAGCCTCGGCCGAGCCCCTGCCCACTGCCCCCTGCCCTGGGGGGCAACCACGCCCAGCCCTCCCCCCACCCCATCCTTGGCTGGCAAATCTGGGAAGCCCCTTTAAGGCTGGGCCACCAGAATCCTCCGGCTGGAAGGGGATTCTGGGGTCTTCTTTGCTAACCATCTCCTTTGTGGATGAAGGATGCTGGGTCCAAGACCAGCTGCCCCGGGTGAGTACCCTGCACGTATGTCTGTACAAGTGCACGCGTGTAATCACAGACTTTGTTTTTAACCAGAAAGGATGAAGCGCCTGTGGGAAAGCTCCCAGCTGGGAGAAAAGGTTGAGTTACTCAGGGTATTCTTTCCCTTGAACATATTTGTTTTTGGCCGTCCGTTGATTCTGTTGGGTTCTGAGGCCTGGGGCTTACAGATCTCTTAGCAAGCAGAGCTACGGTGGGTTCACGGAAGGTGCTCCCATTTGGTGAACACCAGCTCATTCTGCCCCGCAGAGGGGCCTGGGAGCACGGCTGGCACCCAGGCCAGCAGGTGACACACTCGGGCCGTGTCACCACCTTGGTCTTGCGGCGGGAAGGACCCCAGCCCACACGCCTAGGGACACAAGGTCACACAACCGCATTCTGCTTCACAGGGTCCGACGGAGCAGCCCCTCCCCAGCCGGCTCTTGGGCTGTGCCGCAGACATGACCACCCATCTGAACAAGCATCCCGGACCGCAGAGATGTGTCCTGGCCCATCAGCAACTAGAGACAGCGTGTGTCCCTTTGGTGTGGTGTTTGGATAAGTCCCTGCTTCTGAATTCTGGTGCACGGAACCAGCAACAGCCAGCGACAGCCACCCCTTAGTGACATTCAGATCCACTGTTGCAATGAACGGCCATCACTGCCCCCCCAAATGCAAACCCAGCTGTGCAGATAAGAAAATGAGGCTTGGGGAGGTTAGCGACTTGCTCAAGGGCAGGATTTGGACCAAGGTCCAAAGAAGCCCTGCTGTGCGGCTTTCCTCTGTCCTGAGTGTACCTTCAGAGAGGAGGGGAGAGGCGGGGCCAGGAAGACGCTCTCACCACAAACAGCTTTTAAGTCCTCACTTTAGCGGCTCTGATAGAGAACTTCCTGACAGCCAGCTGCCTACCTGGCCTCCTGCGTCTGAGGGCAGCCGCAGCTCAGCCCACCCTGCTCATCTCCTGGAGGGCTGGGCTCGGCAGGCGCCCGCCACCCGTAGAGCAGCAGAGTGGGGGGACCCGGGAGTTGGCCTGACACCTCCCCCTCCTCACCTCCTTCACAGTTGCATCTCCCACTTCCACCAGCCCAGCCCCCCACTTGCTTGGGGCATCCCGGGGCGCTTAGTTAACTGCTGTCCAATACACATTCCTCACTGCGGCCAAATCAGATCATGTTTTTGCATTTGCCCACCCCAAACCTTTCTAGAGCTCCCACTGCTATTAGGAAAAAGGCACAAGTCCTCAGCGTGCCTTACCCGGTGGCTCCGTGGGTGCCCCTGACTCCCTCTCTCCACCCTCCTGCACAGGGCCTTTGCACATACTGCTGCTTCTGTCTGCAGCGCTCTGCCCTCAGCAGGGTCATCACGTTCCCCAAGAAACCATCGCTGACCTCCTGCAGTTGGGCAGGTCCCCCTGGGATGCTCTCAGGGCACCACGGTCCCCCCTCTGTGAATAGGTGCAGCTCGGGGGAGTTCGCACCTGCTTGTGTATGTCTGGTTGCTTCTGTTTCTCCCGCCTCTGTGAACTAGGGACTCGGTCCCCCTGCTCGCCGTTATATCCCAGCACTGGGATCCGGCTGGCTCGGTGGTGAGTCCAATAGGAGTTGCCAAAAGCCGGGTATGGGGCAGAGGCGTGGTGTGTCAAGGGACAGTGGATGCTCAGCCATCCAGAGTCATATTTACTGAGTGCCCTGCGAATGCTCGGGACTGTTCTAAGCATTTTCAAGTATAAAGCCATTTAATCTTCACAACTGTCCTATAAAGAAGGAACTATGATGAGCCTCATCTTACAAAGGAGAAGACAAGTAGCTTGCCCAAGGCCACGTGGCTGGGGGAAGTAGAGAATGATAGGAAAGCAGGCAGGTGGACACCAGAACCGCCACCGCACTGCCTATGCTCAGGTGGGGAGGGTAGGTATCAGGGGAGGGCTCTCCTGGGTGCAGGGGCCCAGGGCGGGGACACACACACACACACACACACACACACACACACACACACACCCAGTGGGGGCACACAGACAGCCTGACACTTAGTTGCTGCCCTGGGGTGCATTACTCAGCCTCCTGAGCCTCTCTTTGCCCATCTGCACAATGGGGGCAGTGTGGTAGGTACGTCCTGAGGACACAGGGGGAGCACCACGGACAGTGCCTTGAACCCAGCAGATCTTCCAGAATGAAACTGTGAATGAACACGGCTTCTTTAGGGGCTAGGAGGCCTCTCTGGTGAGCAGGGTGAGCTGAGAGCTAATAATGGGGAAAAGGGCAGCAAATCTAGAGAAGACGACTGAGCCACAGCGGAGGACATCTGTCTCTAAACACTCGTCCGCCTATCCGGGTGTCCTCCAAGCTTCTTCATTCTTATTTACTGGGTTCACTCCTTGTTCATCCTCACTTTAAAGGCAACTCCGAGATATAAAAGTGAATCTTCCAGAAGATTCCTGTTACTTACGAACTGAGTGGTAAATGGGAAAATACAAGATGGGGGATAGATCTAATATCATACAAAGTAAGAAATACACACACATCTTCGTAATACACTTAAAGAAAGATTTTGCTACTAATATTTGGATTCCCACCCTCTCGTGTGCCCCTAACAAGACGAAACAGGCCAGACCTGACAGTGATATTCATCTCTGTTATGCCCTCCCCTCAAGGGAAATATGTTTATTAATGTGCCTCTTCCCTTGATAAATTACTAAATAGAAAGAAAAGCCTGGCACTCATTTCCCGTGGCTCCTCCTGTGATTTATGACCAGGATTGGCAGACTCGTCATGTCCATTCATCTGTGGATACCCCCGTTCTGAGAGCAGACAGCCGCTGGGTGACCAGCCACCTGCCTGCCCTCACCTGGGCAAACGCCAGACGCCACCTGACCTGGACGCTGTTTTGTCCGCTAGTTCTTTCTTTCGCTCGTTCGCGCGTTAGCTCACACACCCATCGGGCCCTCCTGCAGCAGTCTGTTTGCCAGGCACGGGCCTTGATGCTGGGGGAGCCGCAAGCAAGGATGCTCAGCCCCGTCTCCTGGGGCTCAGCATCTTGGTGGGAGATGGCAGTGGTACCTGTGGCTCTTGGGCAGGATCACTAGACACTACCAAAGCAGGGTTACCCCAGGTAGTCCCAGAGTGCTCGTGGGGGTAGGGCGATCTCTGTCCCTGGGATAGTCGGAAATGCAGAAACAGGCCCGGGACCCGGGCAGACGCAGGTTCCGACCCTGCCTGCCAGCTCTAACTGGGTGTCTTTGGGCGAGTCGCTGGACCTCTCTGCACTGTTTCCTCACCCAGAAGATGCGCCCAGAGTGCCCACCTCAGGGTCACTACGGACTACCGAGCAGCATAGCGCCCACAGCTCCGGATGGGCCTCCTGTGGGCCCGGGGCCGGGACGCGCCTTCCCTGGGGACGGCAGGGCACAGCCTCGTGGCAGGGCTTGTGAGCCCTGATCCCCACTGCTTAGGAAGCATTCCTGCATGGCCCAGCCCCTCGCCCAGATCGTTTCTGGACTCACTAAGGAGATGCTCTAAGGAAATTCAGCTTGAGGGCCTTGACCTGGCCCAGACTCAGCTGTTCACACCCCCTTTTTGCGGGGGAGTAGAAAGCGCCGAGGCTTTGGAGCCCAGAGGTGTGGGGCTGAGGCCTACGAGCGCATCTCCCAGGTCTGTGATGGAGACAAAGAAACTTAGGGCTCTGGGTTCGAGGCCCCTCAACTGGAAAGTGACTTCGTAACGCTTGTCCCGCGAGACTCTGGGCAGGCTTGCCAGGTGAGCCGGACACACCATTCGGCCTGAGCCTGCCCTTGGCACCGTGCCCCCCGTCTCCCTCCTGTCGGCAGGCTGGGTGCGGACACCCTCCCAGAACGGGGCCTCTGGCAGCCCCTCCGTCAGCTCCCCTGCCCCTCGGTGGCGTGACCAGTGTAACTGGTTCCTGAGACCTCCCCGGACCCGCAGGCAGCATAAGGAACGGGCGTCAGACGGAGGCGACACCCGAGTGAAGTGAGTGTCAATACGACCATAAAATATACAGCTCGTAGGAAATACGGGCTGTAAGCACACAACATTTCACTCGGAAACATTTCAAGCTCCTCAGCATGGTGGGGCGGGGGGCGGCGGCTGCGGCTCCGTCGTTAAATCACCAATACTTGGGCCTCCCTGGTGGCGCAGTGGTTGAGAGTCCGCCTGCGGATGCAGGGGATACGGGTTCGTGCCCCGGTCTGGGAGGATCCCATATGCCGCGGAGCGGCTGGGCTCGTGAGCCATGGCCGCTGGGCCTGCGCGTCCGGAGCCTGTGCTCCGCAACGGGAGAGGCCGCAACAGTGAGAGGCCCGCATACCGTAAAAAAAAAAAGAAAAAAAAAAAAAAAAATCACCAATACTCGACGGCATCGCGCGAGAAAATTCCACGTTAGGGCCCCAGTGACAAGCAGTGACCTCCCCGCCCTCTGGAGGACCAGTAGGCAGAATAACCTCGGATCCCCGGACTGCTTATCAATCACCTTCCAAAGCCGCATCACTCCTTAAAGAACAGGGGCAATGGGCCTTCACTGACCACCTGCAGGCCAGGAGGCTCCCGGCAGAGGGAGGGTGGCTTCTGCTGGAGATGCCCCTTGTCCCGCCCACAGCCCGGCCCCGTGCTCTGCGGGGGACGGAGGGCTTGGCTTTTGCATTCAGCAAGAACCCCTCCGACTCCAGCCTTGCCGCTAAGGCTGTGGCATCTTCCCCAGCGTAGGACACACACACGACCCAAAGGAGATCGTTTAGGCGTCGCGGAGACACAGACGGGGACATCTTCCCCAGATATTATGGGGTTTCCCACTTCAGAAAAAAAAATAAAGTTCTATTTTAAGGTGAGTCTCTTAAAAATATAAGACTAAATAAGTTACCGTGTAGGTGGCACTTGGCTAAGGTAAAACCGCGGGTGGTTTGCCAGCGGGTGGGCTGGGGACACTGCTCTGCTGGATGTGGAGCTGGTGGCCTTCCTGACACCCTCTCCCCAGGCCTCCTCACAGCCAGGTGCCCCTGGCCTCCTCACCCCAGCTTGACCCTCATCGCCCCTGGGATGTTCTCTCCCCCATGGCTCCGCCTCCTCTTGGAATGTGAAGTGCGGGTGCTGAGGACTCGGGACAGGTGTTCTTTGCCGTGACAGGGAGCTTCCACAGAGCAGCCCCCCTGGAGCACCGCGGGAGCGGGGCTTGGCATGCTGTGTTGCTAGCACCTGGCACCATGCCTGGCACGTAGTAGGTGCTCAGTAAATACCCTCATTCATGAATGAATGAGGAGTGAGTGTGCATGTGTATGGTGTGTGCGTGTTTACGGTGTGGGTGTGTATGTGGTATGTAGGTAGGGTGTGTGCGTGTGTGCACGAAAAAGATAGAGCGAAGAGACACACACATGGAGTCTCCCCAACTCCGCACCAACTCTCAGGGCCCCTGCACGGGCAGAGAGCTTACGTGTCCCCATCACGCTTATGGGCAGCTTCCTCACGTGAACACACATGTCCTCACAGCCTCAGGGCCTTTTCCCAGGTGGTCCCGTGAGCCCCGTTGCCCGGGCCCCAGGCCTGCACACCTATCCCTGTGAGAGTCTGAGCACAAAGAAACTCGACTGGAAGACCCACTCACACCTCCACGGGGTGGACAGAGGCCTCCCGGTAGCATCTCTCCCCAGACCCGTGCAGCTGGGATCAGCCGAAAACACCAGAGCTGGTGGGCTTTCCCAGTTCCCACGGTTCACAGGAGGGGAGGGGCCAGGGACCCCCCTCACACACACACACCCAGAGGCAGGTCTGGGCTCAGCCAGGCGCAGGCCTGGGCCCGAGTCTCTCGGGGCCACGTAGGCATCGGAGCTGCACAGCAATGCCTAAAACTTTAAATAGTGGACGCAAAAGTTCTGGCTGAAACTGGTTTGGAAAAAAACCAAGTAACGACAAATACAGGAATTCATGCTGGACCTCACTCTGATTTCCTTGGAGGTAAGTGATGGGGAACGAAGGAAAAGAAACCACCCGTTCCTCATGTTCACAGGGGTTTGTTCCTCATGTTCACAGGGGTTTGTGAAAATCCCCGTTCCTCATGTTCACAGGGGTTTGTTCCTCATGTTCACAGGGGTTTGTGAAAATCCCCGGGTCGCCACCAACCCCCACCTCAGCCCGAGAAACCCATGTGTCCGTCCAGACCAAGGCTGGAGGGGGTGAAGCTCTGTTCTGCGACTGAAGCCCATCACACCCTCAAGACCAAGGCGGAGACAGGATGCCGGGGGCTGCGCTGAGTTCATCGGGGCGGTTCTCACGCCCATGGGGAGCTCACCTCCTCACCACCGCCCGACCCCCCTGTGTCAGATGCTCAGCCCAGACACTGTCAAACGCTGAGCGCCCCAGAACAAAGCTGCCCGTCCCCTTCCAGGCTCCCTGCAGGCCGACAGCTGCTGGCCTCGCAGTTTCTTCCGATTAGTTTGCATGTTTCTACCCCGGGTTCTTTTGTGACTGCAGCTCCCTCCCTCCCTCCCTCCACCCCCCGACAAACACAGAGCCCTGCTCCTTGGCAGGTGCTCCTGGACCTGCGGGGCTCTGGGTCCGTGAAGACAGAAGGGCCAGCCAGTTACAGCTGGGGCCCCTCGGGTCCTGCAGGTGGGCGGGGGGAGATGCGGAGCCCAAGGGGAGCTGATGCGGGCGGTGGCCGGGAGCAGTGCTGGCTGACCCGAGTCCTGGGACCCGGTGCGGGACGGGACGGACCGAGGCCAGCCTGCGGGGACGGTGGACGGGCGCAGGGACGCAGGTGGGGAGAGACAGGCTGGAGGGAAGGCCGCTGGCCATGTGCTAGGGTCTGGGTTTCACCCCGAGGGTGATGGGAGGGGCGGAGGGAAGCTGAGCTGGGAGCTGGCACAGGACTGGATGGCCGGCAGGGGTGCTGAGAAGGCAGACTTGGCAGGTCTTGGGTGGGCTGGCCTGGGGGGGTGGTGGGCTGGTGGTGAGGAAAAGGTGTCCAGGAGGAGGTGTGGCATGGGGCCCAAACATGGGGTGGACGGTGGTGCCGGCAATCGGCAGACAAAACCCTGCAGAAGGTGGTAGATTTGAAAGAGGGAAAGGATACCGGTGGAAAGAGATGGGAACCAGCATGCGTGGAGTACCCACTGTAAATCTGGCACGGAGCCACGCTCACACAGCAGGCAGGGTATCACTGTCCAGGCCCCGCCGGGTCCCAGCAGTACCAGCTGTCCCAGCGAGGACGCAGCTCAAGCCGGCGTGGCCTAGACCTGCCCGCAGCACCACCATCCCTGCAGCACGCTGGCTCCAGCCCAGCTGCTCTGCCCACTGGGCTCTCCCCGAGGCCATGGCTCACGGGGCCCCTCAGATGTGCTGTGCTGCCTGGGGTGGTGTGCATGAGGGAGAGCCCGTGATGCTGGTGACAGACGGAGCGGCGCCTGGAACCCTGACTTGCGGCCTGGGCAAGTCTGTGGATGCTGGCAACGCCAGGGAGCCCACCTTACGGCAGGGACGGTCATTCTGGCCTCGGAAGGGGGCTGAGGGGAGTCACCCGGGGAGTGTACATAAAGGCACGGCACACAGGCAGACCTCACCTGGATGCTCTCACAGGTGCACACAGCAGGCGCTCACAGGTGCTGACTCGGCCTCTCCCGCCCTCTGGGGACACCTGCCTGACCAGACCCCTCGGCCACGGCTTCTCCGTGTCTGCCCGGCTGGCCTGGTGCCACCCAGCCCGAGGCCTTGGAAGGCGGACATCGCGTGGGGAATCTGACGTTTGGACAACAGCAGCAAACTTTATGCCCTGTATTGTCGCTGTTGTCTGGTTTCTAACTGTGATGAGTAGCAAGCGTGCATGTCCCCCCCCAGAGCCCTCCCGCTCCCTGTGGGGGGCACCTGTAGGGCTGCTAAGGCGAGGAGAGGGAAAAGCATGTAGATTTACGCACTCAGGGGGCCGACAGGCCTCACTGCACCCCTACACTGTGTGCCCGTCCTGGACGAAACACCAACCTGGGGAAGACACGGGGGCGAGACAGACCCAGGGACCAGATTCTGGTGGCATCGTTTGGTCGTGCTGTGGCTTCCCTTCAGGGCAGGATGAGGGTGACACACGGGACAAAACCCACAGAGCTGGCACTGGGAGGACTGCCGTGGTCCTGCCCAGGGACACTCCTGTGGGGGAGGGCAGGGAACGCTGCAGGGGAGCGGTGCTTAGGGACCGCTGGAGGTGGCCCCTACGTGTGAGGTGAGCAGGGCACAGAGACGATGAGACAGGTGGGACCTGGGACCCTTGGCTGCAGTGCTGGCACCTGGGCAAACACCTTCTTGAGCAACAAAATACAGAGAATCTATAAGGGACTAAAAACAACTTGTGTATATGTGCAGTTGGGGCAAATTATGGACAACAAGATACAGAAGGACCAAAAACCCAACTGCTACTTCTGAGGAGCCTGGAGCAAAAGCATGTCCTGCGCATGCCCCCTGCACTCAGCACCACCAAAGGGGTGGGCGGAGCACCTAAGCCCCGCCTCCCCTGACACACCCCCATCCTCACCCCAGATAAGGAACCAGCTCACCCCACCTCAGGGAGCCAACGAGTAAGGGAACCTTGTTAGTGGTTCTCACCCTCCCCCCACCCTGCTGCAGCAGGAGCCCCCATAAAGCCTTGTCTGAATTTCTTGTCTGGCCTCTAGTCAATTCCTATTGATTGAGGAGGTCAAGAATCCTGGTTGGTCACAAGGAAAGCAGGGGAGGGAGGGGGCATCCAGAGGGGCTTCCTGGAGGAGGTGAGATCTCAGCCAGGCCTTAGGAAGTGAGGGGCTTGGCTTTGATCCAGCCGATCAGGTGGACTTGCAGTGGCTGGTGTGGACTGGAAGCCCAGGGCGGAGCATCGGGGGACGGGAGGTGGCTGAGGGGTGCAGGGCGCCCCCCGAGTCTTGCAGCCCTGCCTGGCCCCACGGGACTGCCTGCAACCCAGCAGGTCTCCTGCAGGTCTCTGTCTGCTCCCTGCCACCAGGGAGTGAAAAAGGGCTTGAGGAGGATAAATCCGCAGGAGCCGCCTGCCGGCCCCTTGCTGTGGCTTCCAGCCCCGCTGCCTGGCCTGGATCCCTGGGGGTCTCTGGGATGAGCTCCAGGACCGGCAGGTGAAGCAGCGCTGACTGGGGAGGGGGGAAGATGTCTTTAGCTTTCTGCCCCGCATAGGGGGCTCCATCTGACCCCAGGGGCTGGGTCACAGTTAGGGTGCAGTTGCCCCTGGAAGAGCAGCTGTGAGGATGGCTGGGGGTGGGCGGGGGCCTTGGTACCTCATGGGCACCAGGCACCTCATCTCCCCGGAACGCCCGACCGGCCACGGCCCCAAACGTGCCCGGCCCGCAGCCTCCCGGCTCAGTTACTGACAACTCTGTCCTCCAACCACTCAGGCCTGAGGCCCCAGTGTTCTCCTCAGTGCCTTTCTTCCTCCCTGACTCAACATCCCATCCGGGAACAAATCCTGTGGCTCTTCCTTCAAGGTCCATCTGAAACATGACCGCTCCTCCCACCTCTGCCAGCTGGACGGCCTGCTTCCACACTGCCCCTAAATCTGTTCTCCGACCAGCAGCCAGAATGGAATTCCTTTTGAGAATAAGTCAGGTCTCATTCCTCCTCAGTCCGACCCCGTCCACGGGCCCCACCTCACTCTGCGTGAAAGCCAACGTTTCACCAAGCCTTGACCGACCGGCACAGCCAGCCCCCGAACTCTGGCCCTACCCTACTGACCCTTCACTCACTGGGTACCAGGTACACTGGCCTCCCGGGCTTTTCTTGATCCCAGCAGGCCCACTGCGGCCTCAGGCCCTTTGCACTGGCTGTCTCTCCTGCCTGTATCACTCTTTGGCTTATTTCTGCACGGCTCATCCCTTTCAATTCTTTGCTTGAATATCATCTTCTCAGTAAGGATTTCTGGATCTCCTCTTTCAGGATGGCACCCTCGTCCACCCAGTGCCCTCACCCCATTCCTGAACTGTTTGTCTCTCCCCACTAAGCTGTAAGTAAGTTCCATGAAGGCAGAGATGAGTCCCTTTGGTTCCCTGGAGTGACTGCAGTTCCTACAACACTTCCTGGCCCGTGATGACTCACTAAGTATTTGTGCGTGTTGTTCAGACGCAGTCTCCCAAGGACGGCAGTCATGGCAGGGATTGGGGTAAAGCCCAGATTCCTCCACTGGGCTCCCCCACACACCACAAAAGGAGCAACAAGCACCCTCCTCGGCCTCAGGGGGGCCGTCAGCCCCTGTCCTGCTCCCCACACCCACCCTGGCCCAGCACTCACCATCCACTGGATTGAGGTAGTCATGGAGATGGGGTGCACTGGTCGCACCCCCGCTCTGCATCAGCAGGTCCCCATATGGCGTGGGGTGGCCTGCCATGAGGGTCATCTGGTGGTAATAGTCTGAGGGGTTGGTGCCTGGAGCGGGGAGGCCAAGCAGCCCCCTCTCCTTCAGGTGTTCGTGGGCCACTGTGGGCAGGAGGGAGGGAGAGGAAGAGACTGTCAGAACCTGGCCCAAAAGAAGAGAAACATGCACCTGGCCCGAGGAGGCCCCTCCGGGCCCTGCCCTGCGGCCCTCCCCTGCCCCCCGGGTCCCTGGGTCCCCCTCCCCCGCCGTCCCTGGTCAGCCCCAAGCAGCCGGCTGGGGCGGGGCTGTTTCTGCTGATGGGGCAGCCAGATCCCAGCCTGCGCATTGCATTCCTCCACTTGCTCAGAGCCGTAAACAACTGCTTCCTCCTCCCAGCCCCACAGACGCCCAGAGCTCCAGGGTCCGTGGTCCGGCATAGTCTCCAAAGGAAAAAGAAGATGCAGTCGGAGGTGCCAGGGTGGCCAGACAGCTGCGCGCCAGGTCAGACTCACTCAGCACTCAAAACGGGATGGCAGGCGAGCGCTCGCCCGCCCTGGCCAGATAAAGCTCCTGGCCTGTCAGAACCGGGGCAGGCGGTCCGCCTCCAGTCCTGCACTCAGCCCTGCCGGGGCTTAGCAAAGAGGCCGGGAGGATGAACTTCAGAGTATCTTGAGGGGGCCTGGCACTCAGGGGTGTGGTGTTAGTTAAAGGGGGGCTTGGAAACCAAACATACCCCTCGGGGGTCCTGGCTTTTACCAGGTGTGCAAAATTAAGAAGGTGCCACCTCTCTGAGCTGGCTCAGTTTTCCATCTGTAAAATGGGGGTAATAATACCCACCAGTCAAATTACTGTTAAAAATGATAGGGCTTCCCTGGTGGCGCAGTGGTCGAGAGTCTGCCTGTGGATGCAGGGGACACGGGTTCGTGCGCCGGTCCGGGAGGATCCCACGTGCCGCGGAGCGGCTGGGCCCGTGAGCCATGGCCGCTGAGCCTGCGCGTCCGGAGCCTGTGCTCCGCAACGGGAGAGGCCACAGCAGTGAGAGGCCCGCGTACCGCAAAAAAAAAAAAAAAGATAGCATCAGCCAACGTTGTGCGGGGCGTTCCGCTGGGTGGGTGCAATCACAGGGCTGAGGGGATCACATCCATTCTCTGGTTTCACTAGCATCGCACCATGAGCTGATCCCCTCAGCAGGTGAGGACCCTGGCACATAAAGAGATAAAGATGCCGCTCAAGGCCACACAGCAGGGAGTTTGAATCCAGAGCCCGGGAACTGGCCTCCCTGCTCTTAGTCTTGGCAGGTGTCAAAGGAGATGCACACAGTCTGGGCAGAAGGAAGCAGCCGGTCCACGGAAGCAGTCAGCCTCCCCCACCCCCTCCTCCTCTCCCTCTCCTGCTGCATCATCTAGGGACAGCCCTGGTCTGCAGCCCCACGGCCTCTGCCTGGCCTGTCTGTGCCTGAAATGCCCTCCCCTCCCCCTTCTGGCTTGTGCCTCTTCGCTGAAGCCTTCCTTGAGTGCCCGTTGCCCACACACACACACACACACACACACACACACACACACGCACACAGGCTGGTCTGGCGGACCCCTCTGCCTCCTACAGACATCTCTCAGGGCCCTCCCTGACCCAGGCCTCGAGAGGACCGCCCCGTCTCCGTGTGTATTAGTTTCCTCGGGCTGCTGTAACAAGTTAGTACAGGCTTGTTGCTAACTGCTGTGAAAACGGATTTTTATTCTCCCTCAGGTCTCGAGGCCAGAAGTCCAAAATCAAGGTGTCAGCAGGGCCACCCACTCCGGAGGCTTTAGGGGAAAACCTGTTGCTTGCCTCTTCCAGCTTTCGGGAGTTGCCAGCTTCCTTGGCTTGTGGCCACATCACTCCCATCTTTGCGTTGTCTCCTTATCTATGTGTCCCTTATAAGGACACTTGTCATTGGATTTAAGGCCCACGTGGATAATCCAGGATGATCTCTTCGACTCAGAATCCCCAACTTAATCACATCGGCACAGGGCCCTTTTCCACGTGAGGCCACGCTCTCGGGTTCAGGGCTTAGGACGTGGACGTATCTTCCTGAGGGCACCATGACGCCCGCTGCACCACGTGTGAACTTCAAGGCAGGAGCAGCATCTGGACCCTGGCCTGCATCGCCAGGAGAGGCTGGGGAGCTCCGGTCCACTTCCCAGGAGACACGGGCTCTGTGTGGATGCGTCACACCCTTTGGGGCATCCTGGATTGGTCGCGGCCACTCGGGGGCCCACGCAGAGTTCAGGGCCAGGAGCAGTGGTGAAGGGCCATTTCCGAATGGCCCCATCCTGGCTGGACGTCTTCATGTCCAGCGGCTGCAGCCATTCACCTTGTCTGGTTTCTCTTTGTGACTCTGCCCTCTTCTGTCTCAAATGGATTGAACAGGGTTGCCATCTGACTGAGCTGGGCCACCCAGCATCCTCTCAGGAGGGAAACAAAGTCACTGGTGGTCACCCCGGAGCCTTGGGGCTGGGGTCCCATTTAGAGGCCATGCGTTGACCTGCCAGAGATGCAGACAGAAACCTGCCCAGCTCTGCCTTCTTTCTGCTCTGGGGGGGGCCCTGAGACACCCTGACACAACACCTACTCTGCTTAACACCAGCTTCTGCAGACTTTGGCATCTTGCAACCAAGTAATTCTCACCTAAGATAGGACCTCCATGAATAAACAGACATCACCATTCTTATTATGTAATTTGCATGCCAAGGCTGTTTATGAATAGTTCTTTTTTAAATAAATTTATTTATTTATTATTTATTTTTGGCTGCGTTGGGTCTTCGTGGCTGCATGCAGGCTCTCTCTAGTTGAGGCGAGTGGGGGCTACTCTTGGTTGTGGTGCAGGGGCTTCTCATTGTGGTGGCTTCTCTTGTTGTGGAGCATGGGCTCTAGGCACGTGGGCTTCAGTAGTTGTGGCATGCAGGCTCAGTAGTTGTCGCTCATGGGCTCTAGAGCACAGGCTCAGTAGTTGTGGCTCGCGGGCTCTAGAGCGCAGCCTCAGTAGTTGTGGCACATAGGCTCAGTAGTTGTCACTCGTGGGCTCTAGAGCACAGGCTCAGTAGTTGTGGCACGTGGGCTCAGTAGTTGTGGCTCACGGGCTCTAGAGCGCAGGCTCAGTGGTTGTGGCGCACGGGCTTAGTTGCTCCGTGGCATGTGGTATCTTCCCGGACTAGGGCTCGAACCCGTGTCCCCTGAATCAGCAGGCAGATTCTTAACCACTGTGCCACCTGGGAAGTCCTACGAATAGTTCTTTAATGAGTGCAAAAACCAATGCATCCCTGGTTCCCTTGTCTTGGAACGCTCATTTATCGAAAGACCTACTGTTGATGGGGGGCAGGGAGGAAGGCCAGCCACTGACCATCCTACGGACAGCGGCTGAGGAATGACCAGCATTAGAGTTAGCATCTCTCCCCCCACCCCGGTGCCCCAGGCCCTCCCTACTCACCGTCCGCAGGGCTGAGGCCCCTGGCCGCAGAGATGGCAGGGTGCGTGGGGCTGCCGTGCACAGCGCAGAGGTACTGCTCCATGTGGGAGCTCACGTACGGGTGTGGGGCGTTGAAGGGGGGCTCCCCAGGGCCGGCAGGGTGTGGGGAAAGTCGGATCAATGAGATATCCGAGATGACCGGGCTGCCACTCAGGGCGGGAGGCCTGCAGAGACAACGGGGAACGTTTTAAGAAGGTGTGGCCCACCCAGGAGGATGCCCAGGGAACCCCGTCAACGAGCAGAACCTTGGCGGCTGCACCTTTATTTATTCGCCAACATCCCCTGGTCACCCTCATACAGAGTCTCAAATCTCATACATTAGCCAGGAAACGCAGGTGGAGAGCTCCCGGGGCTGGTGCAGCTGCCCACCCACCCGTCTCATGTTGGTAATGGAATTCTGCACACACAGAGCTGGATTTGCTGGACCACAAGCTCGGCAGGCCACACACCTCTGCGAGTTGTCACCACTGCTTCCCCGGTGGCTGCTCGGGACCAGACGCATTAACAAGTAAGTCTACGAAATGGACAAACGCCCGCATCCTACCAACTGGTATGAAAAACAGACCGTGAAAATACTAACACCAGAGGGAAGATACAAAGAGCTCATCTTCTTAACAGAACTGAGGAAAAGAGAAATCAGGAGATGCCCTGAAAGATGGAGACTTTGGGGCTTCCGTGGGACAATCCCTGCAGTGAAGCACTCAGCCACGGGATCGGCTGTACAAGAAAAGATCAGGATTCAAGGAGCATTTGGAAACGCTGAGCCGTCATGAAAATTTTGGAATATCATTCTGGCTTTCCTTACATGGAACTCCTTCTGATGTTCCCAGAGTCTCCCTTCTCTGACGCCCACTGACAATCGGGCACGCACCTGGAGTGGTCCCCTGGGCTGGGGCTGGTGTGGCCGCGGCCCATCTCTATGGTCAGCCCTCCAGGAGGTACCTGCTCAGCTCAACAAAAGGACAGGCCTGCTCCCCGGGGGCCTGCAAGCAGCTGTTAGCATGTTAGTTACAGGGGTATTTTGAGGTCAGCTACTCCAAAACTTGCCCATATTAAAGTAAAAATCAGACTGGGGGAAGCTGCCGTGAAAGCACAACTAAGTCACTGGAACCAAATCTAAAGATTTCATTTTCGATTTTTCAGAAAATAGGGGCCTCTCTGTGACTTGACACAGTGCAAAGAATATGTGTTCAAATCAGACCAACCTGCATTAGAATCTCAGCCACTATAGAGAACAGTATGGAGGTTCCTTAAAAAACTAAAAATAGAACTACCAGTGATCCCACTGCTGGGCATATATCCAGAGAAAACGCTAATTTGAAAAGGTACATGCACCCCAATATTCATAGCAGCACTATTTACAATAGCCAAGACATGGAAACCACCTAAATGTCCACTGACAGAGGAATGGATAAAGCAGATGTGGTACATATATACAATGGAATATTACTCAGTCATAAAAAAGAATGAAATAATTCCATTTGCAGCAACATGATGGACCTAGAGATTATCATACTAAGTGAAGTAAGTCAGACAAATACCATCTGATGTCACTTATATTTGAAATCTAAAAAAATGATACGAATAAACTTATTTACAAAATAGAAATAGACTCACAGACATAGAAAACAAACTTATGGTTACCAAAGAGGAAAAGTAAGGGAAGGGATAAATTAGGAGTTTGGGATTAACAGATACACTCTACTACACATAAAATAAATAAACAACAAGCACCCAGTGTATAGCACAGGGAGCTATACTCAATATCTTGTAATAACCTATAATGAAAAAGAATCTAGAAAAAAAAGAATATATATATATATATGTATATATATATATGTGTATATATGTATGTATATATATATATGTGTATATATATATACATATATATATATATATATAAAACCGAGTCACTTTGCTGTACACCTGATACTGACAGAACACTGTAAATGAACTATATTTCAATAAAAACTAAACAAAAGAACGTTAACCTTCATCAGCTCAGTTACGCTGAGCAAGTAATTTAACCTCACCAAGCCTCAGTTTCCTCATCTGTAAAATGGGGATAACAACAGTGCCCATTTCCTAGGGGTGCCATGAGGATGAAAGTCCCCCAAATGGTGCCTGAGACACAGCCACCAGTCAATAAGTGAGAGTTGTTATTACAGCATTAGTACCACACTTTGAAGGCAAAACCCAGATGTGCCTGGGAAGCCCTCAAAACCTTGACGTCAGATGTGTGAAAAGGGGCTGTGAGAACCGGTTACTTCAGAGAGGGCATGACTTGTCCATAGGCTGGAGCACACCAGAGCTAATTACTGATTATGTGCAACAGGGCATGAAAACTGTGCTTATGACACAGTGCGAACCAGGACCCAAACAGGTGACATCCAGATGTCTTAACATCTGGGTTACACAAGCTCCGTGCTCAGAGGCTGCTCTACAGGCCTGGGTGTATGCATTCTGCTACTTTATTTTTGAGCTTTTGCAGATGTAATTGCAACGGATGTACAGATCCAATGAACCCGCCGGGGCACTTCCACGCTGTGGTGCTTTCGCCCATGCCAATTCGTGGCCTACCTGCACCCTATACCTCGTCGGGGCAATTCCTTCTCTTCCCTGCAAGCCTGGGTCAAGGGACCCCGGTGGTCAGTGGTGCTCTCCCTGAAACCCCTTCCCCTGGCATGAGGTCTCTGCTCCCCCCGGGGGGGCATGGGCCCCACCTTAGGTGGGCAGGTGTGTCTCCCAGGCAACCAGGGAGCAGGGCGTGTCCCAGGCACCGCTGCATCAAGCATCTGGCAGGCAACTGTTATCCCGCAGGTGTTCAGAGGTATCTTCAGAGCCAGTCATGCTGACACATCTGTGAACCAGGCACTGAGCCTGGCAGAAGGGAGCCTCCGCCACCAGTCACAGCCTCCAGCTATCCTCACTCACAAGCCGCCATCAGAGGCCAGGCCACCTGTGAGGAAACTGCACTGAGTGCCAGGGACCAAAGAAGTGGCTCCGCTTTGGGCCACAGAGGCCATGTGTCCAGGGGAGAAGAGTGAGTGTGTGATGCGTCTCCTGTCCTCAGAGCCTTGGTCCACCACTGGGCACTCAAGGCAGGGTAGGTTCCAGGGCCCACAAGATGCTGGCCAGGTTCGAGGGCAGGGCAGCCTGGCGTTACTGAAGCTGGTGGCCCTAAGTGGCCTGGCCAGGCCTCCCTAGCAACACGTCACCCTGTGGGGTGCAAGGACCACAGCTAAGGCCCCACAAGACAAGCCAGTGATTATGTGGGGATTTAAAGGAACACATGGAGGGCACATGGTGGCCCTGGTCTGTCCAAGGTGACTCCCATCCCACCGGCCAAACAGGAGGCTGGAGGGGGTCTTGTCGTGGCAACGTGCACCCCGCTGTGGGGCTGCCTGGCGGGGCCGGAATCAGTGTAGCCTCAGCAGCTGGGCCCGGAGGTGGCAGGTGGGGGCCGAGTCCCCATGCTGAGGAGCTCGGACTTTTCTCTCTACACCTCTGCTACCATCCTTTGGAGGAGAGTGACCTCTGTTATCCCCTTCTCACCACATTATCCTCCAAGGAAACGGGGAGGAGCTCGAGGTTCTTCCAGGCCACGCCCCTCCCCACAGGGATGCTGACTTCAGAACAGCAGCCCGTGATGATGGCCAGCCTGATGGCCGCCGGGAGGAGACGTGAAAACTCGGGCACCAACAGTGCACCTCACCCACGAGGGCTCTGGGTCCAGAGATGGAGGTCACCTCCCCAAGCCGTGTGGCCGGAGACGCAGGCTGGGACTCAACCCAAGCTGCCTCACTGCCGGGACGGTGCCGCCCTCAGCCCAGGCTCTCGCTGCCCCAACAGGGAACAGTGTCGAGGACTCCTTGTCCCCTTGGTGTGACACAGCAGGAAGCTCGGAGAGGCCACTGCCTGCCTCTAAGCAGATTCGATAAGCGATGGCAGTAAGGTGGGTTAGGTAACAACAGAGCTGATGAAAGGGTGCACGGAACAGCCCCTACCCTTCTGGTGCCAGGCTTGGGAGTGGGGTCTGGGCCAGCAGAGCCTCCCAGGGGGGAGAGAAGCAAAGGTGAGTCCTGGCAACGCAGAGCACAGCTGGGTTCTGGAGGCTGTCCAGGGGGACCCAGGTCGGCATCTGGAAGCAGTGGGATAGGGCCAACCCCGATCCTTCCCACTTAGCTGGGTGGCCGCGGCCAGGATGCTGGTCCTCTCTGGTGCCTCTCCAGGTGGTAGACAAAGGCCAGCGCTGGGCACATGGTAGGGGGTTCACAAGCACTAAGCCCCTTCCCTTCCCTTTTCAGCACCAAGCCAGCTCGGGGTGCGGAGCGTCTACTGACCTGGGCCTGCGGGACCCAAGACCCAAGGCCCATTAACACAGCTACAGACGACTGTTGAGACACCTCCTCTGGGAAGCCTCCTTAGATGTCCCCTCTGCATGGCACCGCTCAGCTGTGCTCTGACCTGGCATTTCCTCAAGACTGGGTGCCAGCTGCCACAGGGTCACATGCATGTATTTTGTTTACTAATCTAAATTTAAAAATCCACAAAGTAGGCACCTTATGCCCATTTTACAGATGAGAACACTCTCAGAAAGG
The DNA here is from genome assembly GCF_964165515.1 of Mesoplodon bidens. NCBI lineage: Eukaryota > Metazoa > Chordata > Mammalia > Artiodactyla > Ziphiidae > Mesoplodon > Mesoplodon bidens. Next base: position 15,097,929 of record NC_138165.1, read on the forward strand.
CTAGGTCCCTTGCCCAATGTCACTCAGAGAGCAAGTATCGGAACCACAACCAATCCAGGCAGGTCTGGACCCGAGCCTGGGCCCGTCCCCCGGCAGAGAAGCGGGTGCTCCTGATGACTGCGACGTCGACGCTGTGTGCGCGAGCGGGGCTCTGGCAGGTGCAGGATCAGGGAGGTGGCGGCGGCCCCGGGGAAGTAAAGAACTTACCCCCCCATCCCCCGCCCCACTCCAGCTCCCTATCCTCACCCCCACTCCCATCCCATCACCACGCACAATCAAGTCCGCTTTCAGGAGGGAGACGGAGCCTCTCCCTCACACTGTGCTGTGAATGACCGATAGGCTCCAGGGTCACAAATGTCCCAGGAGACTGTCGTCTTAACAGACCGAACACAGCCGAAGGAATGAATCTCAAATGGCAGAATTCGAAGCATTAGGAATGCATCTGAGGGACCAGGGGCCTTCCCAGCAGCCCTGAAATCACAGCAACACAGCCACCCTTCAAGGCTGGTCCTTCAGGGACCAGAGCTGCTCTTTCTTGGACGCTTGCCCCATCCCGCCTGACAGACAGTCCCCACACAGGCGGTGCTACCAGTGCTGGGGAACCAAGAACAGTGCCGTCGGACCTACCAGGCAAGGCAGATGCCGTGAAATCGGAGCTGCTGCTTCAGGCCACCCCTCAGCCACAGCCTCCCTTTCTTCCATTTCCACGCTGTGGGCTGTGGGATCCTGACCCTGGTCTTAACCGTGGCCCATCCAGGCCTTGAATTCTGGCAACTGGGCAGAGACTCAAGGAAGGGACCTTGAGGATGGGAGGAGGGACCAGATGTGTGAGCTCATTTTAAAAGATGGTCACATTCTCCCGGGCTGTAGGCACACACGTGTGCACACTCACACGCTAGCAGGCCTCAGTCAACCGGACCGGCAAAGTCAGCCTTTCTGCAGGCTGCTCGGCTTGGACACTACCTTTATGCCTTCCCTCCTACCCTTCAGTCCAGCTCTGAGCTCATCTGAGCCTGATTCTATCAACTGTTTCTTCCCATATTTGTTAATCTTCCCAAGAAAATTGCCCCAAGCCCTTGCTCTGTTCCCAGCGACCTGTAGGGAGCTCAGAGCCCAAGTGGAAGAGGCACAAACACAAATCAGTTTAAAGGTTCCAGCAGAGGAACAAATTCCCTAACTCTGCCTGAAGGTTCCTCAGAGGAGGTGACCTTGAGCTGGGCTCTGAAGGATGCATAGGAGCTCATGAGCACATTTTGCAAATAAAGGGTGCAGCACGTGCAGAGAAAGGCTAGAGCATAAGAACGTGTGTGCGAAGGTTATATCTTGAGGGGAGCAGCAGAGCCCACAGAGAGCTTTGGGCCGGATCTGTGTTGGACCCACTTCCCTTCTTCTGCTGTGGGTGGGCGCCATGTAGCCTGTGCCCTGGCGATCAGACATTCCATATCCCCGGGCACCATCAGAGATGGGCATGTGCCCCAGACAGCCCCTTGGGCTGAAACCTTTGGGAAAGAAGTATGCTCTGTCCACAGAGGTTGCTGTGTGGGTGGAGCCACTGGGGGCCCTGAGGGGAGAGACCAGGAACAGAGATGATACACAAACATCAGAGCTGAACGCCGTGGAACCAGTTTCTTGAATTGAGCCCCTGGAGAGGGATCTGGCTTTGCCAGAAGCTGGTACCCTCGGCCTTTTCAGTTCTCTGAGCCAATGCACTTGTTTGTTTGTTTCAACCAGTTTCAGCTGACTTTTTCTGTCTTAGGCAACTGCCAGGGCCTGTCAAGGCGAGCCTTGACTAATCAGCCTCCCCCTGCCCGGAGTGATCCAGGGGCCCGGCTTCCTGCAAGGCAGACCCAAGCCGTAGTTCCTCGGGCCTGTGCACCCTCTGGCCTGCTGGCATCCTGCCCATAGCTGCTGGGCGGCACGGGCAGCTGTGCTGGCCCTTCCGTTTGTGTGTGTGTGTGTACGCGCGCGCGTGCACGTGTGTGTCTGTGTGTGTGTGTGTGTGTGTGTGTGTGTCTGTCCTCCTCCCTGGAGGCAAGCCCAGCAAAGGGCCTCTCCTTAGCAGGCTCCTTCCTGTTTCCCTCCCTCCCTCCCTCTTCGGAGGGCCCTGCCGACCCCCCTGACAAGATTTCAGGGCTAGGCCACCAGCCGGGCGAAGAAAGGAGGAAAAAGGACCAAGCAAGTGCAGACCTAGCTGGCCGGTTGCCGTTCCAGCCTAAGTGGGCGCTGCCGAGGATGCTATTCCTGAGCACGTGGTCAACATTCGCTGGACGCCAATGGCGTGCAGCGCGCCCAGCAACTCCGCAAGGCAGGTCGGTGCCCCCACTGCAAAGAGGAGGAGACCCGAGGCTCGGGAGCCTCGCCCGAGGGTGCAGGGCTGTAAGCGGCCGAGCGCCTTTCTGACTCTGGGAAGGCAGACTCAGCCCTCTGACGTCCCCCAGAGCGCACGCACGGACAGGCAAGCTCCCGCCACAGCTGTTTCTGCCCCTGACAGGCCCAGCCTGGTGTCCCTCTGCAGACGCGGCCTCAGCTGGACCCTGGGGGCCGGGGCGCAGGCGGAGGGGAGCTGCTCCCACAGGCGGGCAGAGCCTGGACTCTGGGCGTGAATTACGGCTCGGTCACCCCTTGTGGATGTCAGTCGTGCTATCTGCCCCCCCCCCACCGGGCTGGCAGGATGGGGCGGCTGGGAGAGGGAAGGAGCTCCGTGTGGAAAGTGCACGCTGCGCTCCTGGGCGCCTAGTAGGTGCTCGGCCTGTGCCCACCGCCTCTTTTCTTAGGTTTAACAGATGAGCGAATGGAAGGAAGTCAGAGGGTGGCAGAGTGGCCCCAGCCTGCGTCCCCCAGCATCCAGCCCCAGGCCCCTTCCCGTGCGCTGGCACAAAAGTTTTGCAGGCAGATGAAAGGGCAGGCCAGGGCGCTGGGAACCCTGCACGTCCGTGTGTATCTCAGCCTGAGCCGGCTGGGCCTGAGCGAGCACGCCTGGACCCTTGAGGACGGCACCGTCCCTGGGCGCTGGCCCGATGGGGTGCGTTCCTACAGGGCGTTGGCTTCCGCCAGGCTGGGGGGCGGGGCTGGGGGGCCTTCGCTGATGGGAGGAGTCGGGGGGGGGCGTCTGACCCCCGGCACCGCCTGAGCCAAGGCGCGGGGGCAGGAACCAACGTGCTCCTTAATTCGGGGAGAGGAGGGGACCGACGTGCAGGGATTCGTGCCCCTGGACCCCACCCACTGCGCCTGTTTGGAGAGGAGGGAGGACAATGCGGAGCTGACTCACCCAGACTCAGCAGAGCTGTCAGGGCAGGATCCCCCACGGGGGGTCGGCGGCTGGGAGGAATCGCCCTTGGCCACCCAGAGGCACTCCTTCTGGTGGCTTTGTTCAAAGACCTCTTCCTGTGCGGGGCAGTAGAGCCAGAACAGGCAGGAGTAAGCCCTTTGCGCCCCATTTCACAGACAGCACGACTGACACCCAAAGCGACAGTTGGCACAGCCATGGCGAGGTCGGTGGGAACAGCAGGACCAGAACACTGACCCCCGAGTGCTGGGCAGCACCCTCTCCTCGCCTGGTCCAGGGCCCTTCACTGAGAATGAAAAAGGAGAGGTCTGGTCGCTTGGGGCTACGAGCCCACGAACCTCACCTCCGGCCTGCTTCTCGGGGTGACCCACGGCCCTCGTGGCAGCAGGAGACCACACGCCCGCGAGGCCAGCACCCGTGCCCCCCCTGCATCCCGCGTGCCCCTCGCGGCTCCCTCTCTGGTCCTGCGCCCTGGCTCACTCACTCCTCACAGCGCTGGCCCTGGACGCCTGCCTGTTCCTCCATTCCACTCCTTCTCCTCTTCATCCCTACCCTGCCCCGGACACGGAGGATGGCTCATGCCCTGGACCCTGGGCACGTCCATCTTGGCTGGTCACGTGGCGATGAGCTCACATGGGGTCTGTCTCCCCTCTGGAGAGGCAGCCCCAGGCGCAGGCTGTAACTGTGGGGCGGAGGCCGGAGGGATGCGGCCACAAGCCAAGGAGCGCCAGCCGCCCCCAGAGGGTGGAAGAGGCCAGGAAGTGACTCTCCCCCAGAGCCCGCTTTGGGAGCACAGCCCTGCTGACATCTTGATTTCGATCCAGTGATACTGTTTGGACTCTGATCTCCAGAACCGTGAGAGGATAAATTTCTGTTGCTTTAAGCCACGGAGTTTGCGGTAACTTGTTAGGAGCCAGGAAGGTGTGTCGTGCCTATTGTGCTGGGGGGGGGAGGAGGCCTTTGGGACGCAGCGGGAACTGCTATCATTACTGTCACATTTCTTCCGAGCAGGTCAGGTCTACAGGAAGCAGGGCCGGCGTGTTATTTCCTGGAGGAGCCCTGCACCCCACAGTGGGCGCTCCATCAGTGGCCAGTGGGCAAGGAAAGGGAGGAGCTCCCCTCCAGACTGGGAGGGCACCTGAGCACTAGGTCCCATCCCCCACGTCACAGGGCACCGTCACAGGGCACTGGAGCGTGCCTTCCCGCCAGCTGCCCAGATTACACGGTCACCAGCTTCCCTTAGCTTAACTGAGCGCGCCCTGCACACACCCCGACACACCCACCCTGCCCACCCTGGGGACCGTGTGCTCGCACCCACCGGTCCTGCCTTTGGGCTGAGATGTACTGCCCACCAGGATCCCAGGGCCATGGGCGGGGTTGGCGGGCTCAGCGTGGGGAGGCCAGGACCCTCTGCTGTTGCCAAGCCGCTCAGGGCCAAGCATGCACTTTCTCAGACACAGCGGGCAGGTGGCCTCGGGCTCACTGATGTGCCAGAAAGTAAATGAATCCCCAAAGCTGGCCTTGCTGCTCCTCCCCCAACTGGGGCTCCTCCGCACCCGGGAGGCAGGGTGGGCATGTGTCTGCTCTCACAGGCACCCTTGCACGGCAAGGCCGCGGCCTTGCTTGGCCTACGAACAGATAGAAACAGAGCTCCATCACGCCCCGCTGGGTGGAGTTCAATCTCCTCTCCAAGGCTTTTTAAAAAAAATAAATTTATTTATTTATTTCTGGCTGCCTTAGGTCTTTGTTGCTGCGTGCGGGCTTTCTCTAGTTGTGGAGAGTGGAGGCTACTCTTCGTGGCGGTGCGCGGGCTTCTCATTGCAGTGGTTTCTCTTGTTGCGGAGCATGGGCTCTAGGCGCGTGGGATTCAGTAGTTGTGGCTCACAGGCCTAGTTGCTCCGCGGCATGTGGGATCTTCCCAGACCAGGGCTCGAACCCGTGTCCCCTGCATTGGCAGGCAGATTCTCAACCACTGTGCCACCAGGGAAGCCCCAAGGCTTTTTTTAAAAAATAAATTTATTTCTGGCTGCCTTGGGTCTTTTTTTTTTTTTTTTTTTTTTGCGGTACGCGGGCCTCTCACTATTGTGGCCTCTCCCGTTGCGGAGCACAGGCTCCGGACGCGCAGGCTCAGCGGCCATGGCTCACGGGCCCAGCCGCTCCGCAGCATGTGGGATCTTCCCGGACCGGGACATGAACCCGTGTCCCCTGCGTCGGCAGGCGGACTCTCAACCACTGCGCCACCAGAGAAGCCCTGCCTTGGGTCTTTGTTGCTGCGTGCGGGCTTTCTCTAGTTGTGGAGAGTGGAGGCTACTCTTCGTGGCGGTGCGCGGGCTTCTCATTGCAGTGGTTTCTCTTGTTGCGGAGCATGGGCTCTAGGCGTGTGGGATTCAGCAGTTGGGGCTCGCGGGCTCTAGAGTGCAGGCTCAGTAGTTGTGGCACACGGGATCTCTGTGGCATGTGGGATCTTCCCGGACCAGGGCTCGAACCCGTGTGCCCTGCATTGGCAGGCGGATTCCTAACCACTGCACCATCAGGGAAGTCCCCTCTTCAAGGCTTTTGTTTGTTGGTTTTGTTGTTTCTTGCTTGTCTCCTTTTTTTTTGCATATGAAACTGTACCTTGGCAAGGTTGCTTACCACCTTTTTCATACATTAATTTTAAAAGTTCCAGAAATCAAGTCCTTTTCAAAATATACTAAGGGGCTTTGCAACTGTAAAGACAGGTGCAGTGAATTCTCTTGGAAATCACTGGAGAATTGCCTCTCCCCAGATCAGAGACCAACCTGCACATTCTGGTGCATCTGGGCTGCACCCTGTCCACGTGGGGAGGCTCTGAAAACCAGCAAAAAGGACACCTGTAAACAGGAGCTGGACCAAAGCAGCCGGCCATTCACTGATTTTGTTCCTGTGGTCACGCATCATTCCCTCTGCCAGCCTCAGAGTATGGGCCTCTGACGATGCTGGGCGGGGAGCTGGAGGTCGGAGGAAGACTCGGCCAGGACCCCGCTCCCAGGAAGTGGGGCAGGTGGCTGCCAACCTGACTGACACGTGCTGAACCAGGGGTGTCTGGTCAACCCTGATGTTCCCCTGCCTCTGAAGCCCCCCTCCCACGCACAGATCTCAGCAAAGGGCATGAGTGTCCAAGAGGCCGTGGTGATGACAAGCTGTTCGGAAAAAGACACCCCCACAAAATCACAAACGCTGGACTATGTACAAGAGCCAAGACATGGAAGCAACCTAAATGTCCATTGACGGATGAATGGATAAAGAAGATGTGTCATATATATACAATGGAATATTACTCAGTCATAAAAAAGAATGAAATAAGGCCATTTGTAGCAACATGATGGACCTAGAAATGATCATACTAAGTGAAGTAAGTCAGACAGGGAAAGACAAATACCATATGATATTGCTTATATGTGTAATCTAAAAAAATGATACAAATGAACTTACCTACAAAACAGAAACAGACTCATAGACATAGAAAACAAACTTATGGTTACCAAAGGGGAAAGGTGGGGGAGGGATAAATTAGGAATTCGGGATTAACAGATACACACTAATATACATAAAATAGATAAACAACAAGGTCCTACTGCATACACAGGGAACTATATTCAACATCTTATAATAACTTATAATGGAAAATAATCTGAAAAAGACATATATGTAACCGAATCACTTTGCTGTACACATGAAACTAACACAATATTGTAAATCAACTATACTTCAATAAAACAAAATCACCATGCTGGGACCTCTGGGATGAGGGTGGGAGCATGGACACTGACTGCAGCCTACAAACAGTATACAAGGTGCTGGAGCAGAAAGAGGGGTGGGAAGGAAAGGATTCATTCACTCTGCTGGTGCAATCTGAGAAGGCTTCCTGCAGGAGGTGGCATCTGAGCTGGGCCTCGACTCTTACAGAGGAATGGAAAGGAAGCAGTGAGTGGTGCAGGCTTGGTGTTTCGAGACAGGAGAATAGCTGAAAAAAGTGCAGGTCAAATCGGGGAATAGGTAGCAGAGTCCTAGGGTTGAAGGTCATACCAGACAGCTGGGTGGGGGGAGAGCACGTGGGGAAAACCATGAAGCAAATGTTGGTAACCTGAGCCGGGTTTTAACAGGAACTTCCCGTCACCCAGACACTTCATCATGGGAGCAAAGAGACTGGGCACAGACTGGGAGAGGATATTTGCACCAGAGATAACCAACCACAAAATGAGTAGCCTTGGGGCTTCCCTGGTGGCGAAGTGGTTGAGAGTCTGCCTGCCGATGCAGGGGACACGGGTTCATGTCCCGGTCCGGGAAGATCCCACATGCTGCGGAGCGGCTGGGCCCGTGAGCCATGGCCACTGAGCCTGCGCGTCTGGAGCCTGTGCTCCGCAATGGGAGAGGCCACAACAGTGAGAGGCCCGCGTACTGCCAAAAAAAAAAAAAAAAAGGAGTAGCCTTAATATATAAAAAGCTTAGTCAAATCAATAGGAAAAAGACAACTCCACAGAAAAATGGGCAAAATAGTTGAACAGGCATTTCACGAGCAGGAAACATCATTGGCCAAGAAACATATGAAAGGATGTAGTCAGCATCATTAGTGATATGGGAAGTAAAAAAATTGAATCACAGGAGATGCCATTTAAGCAAAAATTAAAATGCGGATGACATCACCCTGATAACAAGGGTGCGGAGCAGGCTGAACCCTCAAACACTGCTGGTGGGAGTGGCTCGGCAAAAAATCTGGCAACATGGAGGAGGGTTAAAACGTGACTACCCCATGACTCAGCAATTTCAGTCTCAAACACACATTTATTCTAAGGAATGGGTGGTACGTGAGGCCTGGAGGATGGTGTTAGAGCTTTCACTGCAATGACGTTCAAAATAGCAAAAGCACAGACGCATCCCAGGTGCCTGTCAGTCCAGACTGCTTCAGAGCAGTGAGAATTAACGAATTAAGAGCCCCACGCACCAATGGGATGACTCCCTGGAACATTCCATGACCCGTAAAAACCAGGTTCCCCAAGAATCCATCTGCAATGATTCTATTTATATAGAATAGAATTGCTCTATTTATATAAAGCACACAGAGCAAACCCAAACAGTGTATTATTACAAGAGTCAGACATCAGGTACAGCTGTTACAGACACAGGGGGTGATAACTCCAAGTCCCAGAGGGTGGTGGAGGGGGAGCCCCGGGGCAGGACCCTGGAGGGCCACACGGGGCCTCAAAGGTGCTGGTACATCCCCCGTTCCCGGGCAGAGCAGGGGACAATGGTCATTCATGCTCTTTACATCGTAACCATGCTTTTACTATCCTTTTGTACGTCTTCAGTGTAATAAGATCAGATTTTTAAAAAGGATGGCTGGGTAGAAGCTGGCCTCTGGTTAGAAGTTGGCCGAGCGGACGGGGGTTCTGGGGTGGGGAGTGGAGAGACCGCAGGGCTGTTGTGGAGAACCTGTGTGGACTGCTAGCAGGGTTTGAGGGTCCAGTGGTTGTCTCCGGGGTCACCCAGTGGGCTCACCTTGGCCGCTCCATCTCTCTGCTGCCAGGTTCCCTCCCAGCCAGCCCCGGACCCTAACTCTAACCCTAACCCTAACCCTGCTCTGCGACCGACACACGTCTGTATACACATGCAATCCTTCCGACCCTCCACTCACCCCGTTCCCATCCCAGACATGCACGTTCCGCCAGACCTAGCTGAGCGCCAGCTCTCAGCTGTCACTGCCTGAGCAGGGCAGAGCCATAATAAAGAAATCACTGTGTCCAGCTGATGAAGAGCAGATTTCTTACTAAGTAAACACTGATGTTTTGGTAGGGAAATTAGGTTATAAAATTGCACCTACAAAGGAGGCCATACAGATGGACTTGGTTAAGCTCTAGCCACACAGGCCACGGGGGTTAATTCAGTCACCCACCCCTGATCACTCTTTCTTCTTGGAGCACAAGGATGGGAAGGTGATCAGTGCTTTCAAACATACAAACCCAAAAAAGCAGAAGAAACAAGAGTGAGTTATCAAGGAGCCTTTTCTCCTAGCAGAGGGATGACATGTGCAGAGCTGGGGGGCGGAGGGGAGGTGGTGGGCTCCATCCACCTGTCTGGGGAGCCGCCCAGGTACCTGAGGTGTGAGCTAGCCTCTGGGTATGTGGGTCCTGCATCTGGAAGAGGAGCCACCCTTGGCTGAGCACAGCTGAGCAGAATCTTCCAGAAAGTCACGGCTTTATGGGGATGGTCCCATCACAGGGCAAATGCAGGGGGCTGGAGGGGGAGGCACGGATGGGAGTGAGACACTTGGTCGTGGGGTTGGGGGAGGGGCTTTGTTAGGTTTCCCTAGGGGCCTGGGCTTAAGCAAGGAGAAGAGGCCTGGGCAGAGGGTGGGCTACATGCAGGGAAACTCCTCCACGGTGAGAATGCTTCCACTCTGGCCTGGCCAGCCAACGGGGTGTGTGGAATTTCCTTTCCTGGATGCGTGTCAAAACGAGATGGATAATCCCAAATAGTTTAGATAAGACATCCCGTCTTCTTAGAGGGGGGTGGGCTATCGATTTCTACCCAGCTTTGGAGTCCATTAGCGTGTGCTTTGAAAAGGGCCCGGGAGTCGGCCCCTCACTGGAACGAGAGCAACTCTGGGGCTAACAGTGGGACGGGCAGAGGCAGGCCTCCGTGCCTTCCTGCTGACAAACGCTTTCCCCTCCTGGTTTCCTGGTGCTCTGGGTTCCCCCGACCCCTCCTCTCCCACCTGCACACCACTCTGTGACTGCTCGATTTCCCCCCTCCCCCTCCCAGGCCATGAGCTGTCTGTGAGCACCCAGACTGCACCTCCCTGGACCGTATCCCCGGTGCAAGGCTGGCTCATCACAGGCACGGGGTGAGTGTTGTGAAATGAACAGGTGCTAAGAACTTCCCCACTGAGGGGAGCAATAAGCAAACGCTACTTTGCTTGTGTGGGACAGGTCCAGTTCACATTTCACAAATACAGCTCCTGGAAGGGTAAGATGAAGGACGGAGCTCACATGGTGCAGACATGTTTCTTCCCCGTGGGCCCCAGGGCACATAGTTGGTACAGCGATGCTGGCTGCAGTGATGGAGGCTTGGAGAATGGCTGCAACAGGACTCGGGGGCAGGGCACTGCTCACGAATTCTCTCAACCAGTGTGGACCAAGGCTGGCAGGAGTGACCCCAAGTGACATCACTTGGGACACCGATAAATCCAGCAAGAATGAATTAGGCTCAATAAACAGATGCATTCTGGGCACCGGCAGCAGCTTCCACCCGGAGTGAGTGACACGGAGGCGGACAGTGGGAAAAGACGCCCTCCCCCCTCAAAGGCCAATCTGTCCGCCAACACCTGAAATTTTACTGTTAGTGATTAATTCCTTTGGATTGATTACAGCCAAGATAACACAGCGTAGCCCTAAGACCTACAATGAGATGCCGCTTCCTCTCCGAGGATAATCACAGCATAGAGGAGAGCTCGGGCTTGAGGGTCAGATCTCACTTTCTGGCTGAGGGATCTTAGCAAGCCCTTAAATTCTGGAAACCTCCAATTTTCTGCTCTATGAATGGGGGAGAATATCACCCACCTTACGGGGCATTGAGAGGACTGGATCTAATATCATCTGCCCAGCACCCAGCAGAGTGCCTGGAATGAAATGTGGGTTTCCTTCTGGTGTCAACAGGAGAGTGGCAAGAGAAAGCCATTGTCCAGCAATCACTGGGCACCAGGACCTGTCCTCTGTGCTCTATACTCACTCACTCACCTAATTCTCACAAGCACCCCATGTGGGCTACTGTTTTGTCTCCATTTTAGAGATGGGGAAACCGAGGCTCTGGAGGTTAACAGCCAGCCCAAGGATGTCAAGGGTATATAGATGGCATAGGACTTGAACCTTGGCCCCACCCTGTTCTCCTACATCCTGGGGGTGTGGGATGGGAACTGCCCAAGATGACGGGGGCCCAGCGGGTCCGGAGGGGAGCCAGAAAGATCACCTCTCAACCCTGCAGGACCTTTCCACCAGGCAGTGCCTCCCCACGCCTGCTCTGTGCACCCTCCCCTGCTGTAGGCCCGCCTCATTTCTGCACATCAAGATTTGCTTCACTCCCGGGGCCTCTCCTGCCCTCGGCTGACCATGGGCGCTCTGCAAAGCCCAGAGTCAGGCAGCAACCCTTCTGCGAGGGCCGGCGTTCAGCAAAGATCAAAGAGTGGGCCGCCTTATCAGACACGCTCCTCATTAAACTTTTACGGGCGGATTCCATTATAAATGAGCTGTCCGACCCACGCCGCTGAGCAAGATCCTGGAGCTGGGGATCTGAAGCTCTCAGAGGAGGGAGGCTTCTGCAGAGGGGTCAGGGCGGAGAACAGCCCTCTAGGGTCAAGCTGCCCTGGTTCAAGTCCCCGCTGTGCTACTTACTAGCAGAATGTCCCCGGAGACAGCGGTCACGCTCGCCGTGCCTCCGATTCCCCACATATCCAGCGGGAGTGACATGCTGCCTTCCTATGTGGTGTTGATGAGGGTCAGGTGACATAATCCAGAGGGCTGGACACAGGCTGCTGTGGCTGCATCTCAGTCTGAGCCCAGCATCCTGCCGCCCAGAGACAGGAAGGGACGTGCCTGGAGGTCTCTCTGAGGGCCACGCCCATCACCGGGAGCCACGCTCCACATCTATCTGTCACTCGGCCCTCAGACAGCCGAGGGAGGAAGGCGAGCTGCCCTACAAGCTGCATAGTCCTGGGCTTTTCTGGGCTCCGTGTCCACCTGCCGGGCAGTTCCTCTGAAGATGCGGTCAGCCACGTGGCTTTTAAGGAGCGCTCCCTGGAGACGGAGAGGCAGTGTGGGCCGAGGGGGAGGAGGACAAGGCCCCTGGTGGGCGACCGGGAGCCCCCGCAGCATCTTGACCCGGGATCCAGGTGGACAGACATGCCCTTTGGAAGTTTCTTCCTTTCTTCTATCTGTCGCTTGACAAAAGCACGCACATTGGCAGAGGGCAGAGAACGGTCTTCTCGAAACACAAGCAAAGCCAGTCCTCTCTGAGCCGTGAACCTGGCGTGTTGGGCCAAGAATCAAGAAGAAAATCTTCGTGTATCTCTCTGCTCCCCTCGGTGGCTGGCTGAGGACAGGGTTGTCAGGGGCCCGGGACAACGCAGGTGAGTCGCAAGCCGAGCCGACTGCGTGTTTATTACTCTTACGACGAGCCGGTGCCGTCTTCATGGAACCCTGACCTTGGCAAAAGCCATATTCAAATCCCCCCAGACCTGACCGTTCGTGAGCTCAGTCAGCAACAGCCAAGAAACTACCTTCTTGAGGGAAGCGGGGAGGACCATCCCCACTGATATGCAGTCGCCAGGACGAGCTAGGGTCCGGCCGTCCTGAACAGCTCTGGTGGGGGTGGGGGTGGGCAGTGTACACGCGTGACGGAGTGGCCAGAAGATGGTGGGAAGCGAAGGCCTTCACACCCACCAGCTGGCACTCCTTAAAGTATCCGGGACTTTAAAGTACGTGTGGACTTTTCAAGAACTGACGGCTAAGTCCCGGGGCCATCTGTCCCTAGCAAGAGCCCTGCTCCCTTCCTTCTCCATGGAGGGTGGCCTTGGCTGTGACGGCTGGAGCACTGCTCGCCCATTACAGCTCAGGATTGAGTGATCTTCAGGTCCAGAGTCCAGGCAGGTGCTGGGGGTCGTGGATGTCAGAGGTCAGGTATGGAGACCGGCGGGGGACTGTCCTCCCTACGGGTGAGCTGGCTGTGGCCGTCCCCTTCCTCCCTACCCACCTCCAGCATGCGCACCTCCTTCCGCAGACTGAGAATATGAAGAGATTTAGGTCAACTCGTGGGCACCTGTGAGTGGGTGATGAGGCAGAACCGGGGGGTGTTTAACATCCATACCGCAGAGCTGTTATCATGGAGAGAAAAGCCCGAAAAGCCTGCTGGCTCTGACCCTGGACAACCAAAACACAGCTCTGGGCCCGCTTTCTTGGGTATAAAATAAGCACGGTGGCCCTTAACTCTGGCCTGTGGGTGTCTACAAACAGGCATATTCCCAGGCCTCACCTGAGCCTGAAAGAGCCAGAACTTCTGGGGTCGGGGCCTAGGAATGTGCATCTTTCAGACACATCCTAGTTCAGATTTTCAGCCAGGTTTGAGAACTGCTCCACGAGCCGGTGTCTCTAACCCTTCTGGGCTGCGAGCAGTTGGAATTGGTCCTCTCTGAAGGCCCAGTGCAGGGCTCGGAGGGGAAGGACCTCACAAGCAGAGTGAGGAGCTGAGATCTACCCAGTGCCCTGCACCAGCAACACAAGCTTCTACCCTCCCTGCAAACACGTGAGTTGGTCCCGGCCCAAGGCGGCCCTGACTCCCGCACACACCGAGGAGGTAGGGGGCTCCAGCCGAGGGCCCTGCCGTGCCCTGCCTCAGCCTTGGTCCCCACGTTACCCGCTGAGCCTGTTTCCAAGGGGCAGGGGCAGGAGGGGATCCGAAGAGCTGTTCCCTGCTAGCGGTTACCAGGTGATGGAGACACTGCAGGACATCCCCCCCGCCCTTGAGAACGGACTCTTGGAGACGCAGGAGCGCGTCCCCACGGGGTGGGGGTGGGGGCAGGGTCACAGGAAAACCACACCTGACCGGCAAGAACAACCCCCAACCATCTGTCTCCCCATCACCTGTGATTTATGCAGGTGACAGGTGCCGCTCCACGAGTCCAGTGTCCTTTACCCTTCTGGAACCATCTGAGCATTAGTAAGCCATGCAAGGCCGGTGCTGGGTTTGCACCTCCAGGAAGGTAGCTCTGGAGAGGGCTGGAGGGTGGGTGTCTAATAGGGAGCCGTCCAGATGGGAGGTACGGGGTGGGCTTCCACACCCTGGACCCACCGCCTGCGCCGCCCCCGTGTAGCTGCCGGCTCGGCCGGTGCGCGGGCAGCCCTGGCCCGGCTCCTTCTCTGTCCCAACCACAGTGACAGCTGTGGCCGGTGTCCTTCCCACGCCCCTCCTTCAACAGCTCCCATGGTTACCCTGAAAATGAACCGGTCCACCCCCCCTGTGCTCCTGGTTGCCCGAAGGGTGAAGCCCAAATTCCTCAACTGGGGGGAAAAGAGACCCCTCCTCCCGCCATCCCCATTCTCCACCTTTGCGCGGCGCGGCCCCCAGACGGCATCCTCTTCCAAGGTCCCGCCACGGCCTGCTCCGGCCACAAGGAACCTCCTTGTCTAATAACGACAGTAATCACAGTCCTCCTTAGCATCTAGTGCATGTTTCCAAACTGTTCTAAATGTGCTCTTCCTCTTACCCCATTTAACTTTCCAAATAACGCAGGAGATGGGGTAGGTACTATTATCATGCGCTTTTACAGATGAGAAAACAGGTTCATCCGTTCAGGCTGGTCAGGTAGTCACATCCCAAGGCTGCTGCGTCCAGCGCTGGGGTTCAAGCCCAGCTGGCCTGGCAGGGCCGGGGGCGGAGCGCTCCGCCCGGAGCCACGCCCACCGCGGCCAGGCGAGCCAATGGGCAGTGGTCCCGGGCGCCGAGCAGCCGCAGAGGCTCTGGCGACAGGACGGGAGACGACAGCCCACGTCATTTGCTGCGCAACGTCTGCGTGATTAGACGCGTTTGGTGCCGGCGAGGAGGCGCGGCTACAGCAGGGGCTTGAGGGACCGGGCGCTGCGCCAGGCTCCGACCACACTGATCACCGAAGCCACGGCCAGGGGGCCCGTTTTCCTCCCAGGCTTTATCCTGTTTCCCACCTGGGGCACCCACCTGGGGGGATGAACGGGTAGGCTTTCCAGGTCCCGAGGTTAGCCCTGAACACGTGCTGTGTCCCTCCTGTGGCCTGGGCAGGAGCCAACGGCCTCCAGGATAACGTAGAGATGCCGGGAGCGCACCCCAGCCAGAGGCGGGCTTTGGGGGGTGGGGGGCTGGGGTGCTGGGCCCCTCAACACTGGAGCGGAAGCAAGCAGGCCCCCCGTGCACGGGTGACCTGGGAGGGTCGGTGCAGCCCTCTGGGCCTCAGCCTCTGCATCGGTAAGATGCATACTACAGCCCCATTTCACGGGGCCGTCAGGAGGGGCACCTAATAGCACACAACCAGGCTGCAGTGCAGAGCCCGGCCCCTGCAGGCCCTGCACAGATGATTGACACCTTTTATTGTCTTCTGCTGGGTGATGCCAGACTTAGCACTGGGGCTTGGTGATCACAAATGAGCCGAATAATGACACGCAGAGATGTCCGTGTTCGAATCCGGGAACCTCTGAATGCCACCTTCTATGGGAAAAGGGACTTTGTAGATGGAACTGAGTTAATGATTGTGAGACAAGAAGGTGGTCCTGGATTTCAGGGCCCTAAAAGCAATCACTGCCATCCTTATAAGAGAGGCAAAGGCAGGAAACTCCTGCAGACAAGGAAGAAGTGGACGTGAGAAAGACGCAGGAGGCCAAGAGGCGGTGTGGTGAGGGGCAGGGAGCACAGGCAGCCTCCAGAAGCTGCAAAAGCCAAGGAAATGGATTCTCTCCAGGAGCCGGAAGCTTCCAGGAGGAAACCAGCCCTGCCAACACCTGGATTTTAGGCCCAGAAGACTGACTTCTGACTTCTATCCCCCACAGCTCTCTGAGGGTACATCTGCATCGTTTTAAGCCACCAAGTTGGAGACAGGCAGTTACAGCAGCAGGAAACAGCCCTACAAGTAAAGAGCCATCCAGTCCAGTGAGTGACAAGGCCATTTCCACAGGCCTGCTGGCCGGGCCAGCCCTCCCCTGCTGCCTGCCACCCCCACTTCCTGCTTCTCTGGGTGCCCCACCCATTCTCTGTCCCTCACTGGCCAGGAGGGAAGCAGGCCCCGGGACGGGACATGGCCTGTGTCCAGTCCTGACCTGGGGAATGGCAGAGCCTGGAGAAAACTTGGGGGGGCCACCTCCTGGCCACAGCTCTCTACTAGCCTGGGGAATGACAGTACTGAGGGTCCCTGACTCAGTGCCAAGGTCCTGCCTGCAGCCGGAGCATCTCAAGCCTGTAATGTGTGTGTGATGTGTGTAATGTGTGAGGGCTTCCCTGGTGCGCACTGGTTGAGAATCTGCCTGCCAATGCAGGGGACACGGGTTCGATCCCTTGTCGGGAAGATCCCACATGCTGCGGAGCAACTAAGCCCGTGCGCCACAACTACTGAGCCTGGGCTCTAGAGCCCACAAGCCACAACTACTGAGCCTGTGCTCTAGAGCCCACGAGCCACAACTACTGAGCCCACGGGCCACAACTACTGAAGCCCGCACGCCTAGAGCCCGTGCTCTGCAACGAGAGAAGCCACCGCAATGAGAAGCCCGTGCACCGCAACGAAGAGTAGCCCCTGCTCGCCACAACTAGAGAAAGCCCACGTGCAGCAACGAAGACCCAACGCAGCCAAAAATAAATAAATAAATTTATTTAAAAAAACAAAAAAAAACCCCAAAACAAAACAAACGGTGGGCCCATCCTAGAGTCTCTGACTCAGCAAGTCTGGGCTGCGGCCTGAGGCTCTGCATTGCTAGCAGGCTCCCAGGGGAGGCGGCTGGTCCAGAGGTTTGGGGGCAGTGCCCTAACAAAGGGCTTTCATGAAGGAATTGTCTGGACCCGTGCAGGGGACCTGTGGTCATACATGTGTTCCCAAGAGCGAGGCCAGCATGTGGCCGAGGGCCGGGGCTCAGGAGGCGGTAATTAGATTTCAAACTCTCCCACTTCCTCAGTGGGGGCCCTAAGATGAATTATTTAACCTCTCTGCGCTGCCTCAGTTCCTTCATCTGTAACGTGGGGCTGACATGAAATGCATATCTTTTAGGGTTGAGAGGATTAAGTAAGATGAACACAGGAAGTGTCTACAGCAGAGCCTGTCCACAAGGTCAGAGTTATTTCGAGAAACGGCAGTCGTCAATGGTGACGTCTTCTTACATCTCTGTCATTGCCCCTAGGTATGTGGGGACATGGGAGCCAGGATGCTCCCCTGCAGTGACGCACACCTGCCTGCACGCTCCCCCAGGGAGCTCTCAGCAGTGCGCATGTCTCTGGCCAGCACAGGGCCCCTTGCGGGGAGCACTTCGCTGCAGGCCTGCCGTGCTCAGGATCTGTGTCACGGCACCAGCCAAACAGTTCTCGAGCAGAGAATCAGCCACTCCAACCCCCTCCTGGAAAGGGCCTCAGCTCCCTTGATACTCACAGGATTCTCAGATGCCACCAACTGAGCAATTTTGGGGTGATCTACCAGCTCTAAGAGTACGCACCTTCCAGAAGCCGCCTGAGCTGTGGTCTCAGCCACCTGCAGCTGGAGAAGCGTGGGAGGTGGGCAGAGGGCTGAAACAGCCCCACCACCCACCAGGGGGACACAGGCCTGTCAGCAGCAGGTCCTAGTCAAGTGAGAACCAGCTACACGCACCAAAATAAAACGCAAAGATCCATCCCAGCATGTCACAGGGGACAACTTGAAGGGACTCCCACTGCACAAATCTGGGACAGTTTGAACAACACAATAAATAGCGACAGCAATAGAGTATAACTCACAGAAGAAGACAAATATCCACACATTGATTTGACACAGATAAATGATCAAATAGAGAAATGGGGGCAAAGGGGCAGCTCTTCCTTACAGGAGAATTCCAATCGATAAATGTGGAAGGAATCACGGAAATAGAAAATCACCATTTGGCAAATACTAGACGTTACTGTTTTTGGCAAGAATCAACAATGGGCGTTCAAGTGAGTGCGTGAAAATATGATGAGAAACAGGAATTTACATATTACCCAAGTATTGTCCCACAAGGGACTTGTAATTACAAAGGGATGAACTTTAAAGTGGAGAAACCCAGCAGACGTCACCGTAAGCAAACGATCAAAGTTAGCCATCTCCAGGGATGAGAAGTATGGTCGTCATGGGCCCTGACACGATGCCGTAGCAGGGCACAGCACCACTTCTGTGGGAGTATCCACCCCCATGCATCATCTGAATTTATCAGGGGGCAACACCAGGCAAACCCAAATCGAGGACATTTTATACAGTAACTGGCCTTTCCTCTTCAAGGGTCAAGGTCATATGTAAATTTGTGCAGCCACTTCGAAGAACAGCATGAAGGTTCCTCAAAAAACTGAAAAGAGAGTTGCCATATGATCCGGCAATCCCACTCCTGGGCATATATCCGGACAAAACTCTAATATGCACCCCAACGTTCATAGCAGCCCTGGTTACAATAGCCAAGACATGGAAGCAACCTAAGTGTCCATCAACAGATGAATGGATAGAGAAGATGTGATACATATATACAATGGAATATTACTCAGCCATAAAAAAGAATGAAACAGTGCCACTTGCAGCCACACGGATGGACCAAGAGACTGTCATACTTAGTGAAGTAAGTCAGACCGAGAAAGCCAAATACCATATGGTATCACTTATATGTGGAATCTAAAATATGACACAAATGAACTTATCTACGACACAGAAACAGACTCACAGACATAGAGAACAGACTTGTGGTTGCCAAGGGGGAGGGGGTGGGGAAGGATGGAGTGAGAGTTTGGGGTTAGCAGATGCAAACTAGTATATAGAGAATGGATAAACAACAAGGTCCTACTGCAGAGCACAGGGAACTCTATTCAATATCCTGTAATAAACCATCATGGAAAAGAAAAAGTGTCAAGGTCATGAAAGGCAAGAGAGACTGAGCCATGTCCTGGATTAAAGATGACGAAGGAGTTATGGCAACTAAGTGCAAGGGCTAAATCCTGACCATGGAAAAAAAGGACGTCCACAGGCAACTGACCGAGTTTAGATACGATTTACGAGTTAGTTAATAGCACTGGCCCAGTCTTTGGTTATGTAAGAAGTGACCGTTTGAGGAGCCGGGTGAAGGTATACGGGAAATCTTTGCACTAGTTTTGCCAAGTTTTTATATGTCTGAGATTATTGCAACATACGAGACCTCTTGAAAAAGCACACAGAAGTCCCAGATTTGCCTTGTGTGGGGTGAGCAGCGGGTGCCCCAAAACAGGAGTCACCTGCCCCCCTCCCAGGCACAGGACTTTGAGTATAGTGGGGTCCCAGTGAGTTCTGACTGGCTTTACTCCAGCGGGAGCTGGGAGAGGGAGCGGGGTCTGTCTTCAATGGGTGGGATGCCCAGAGGGTGTTGATGGCTCTCAGAGCAAAGCTGAGAGCCCGCTGGACAGAGGGTGAAGACACCTCATTCCAGTGCTACAGTGTGGTAGGAATCCAGGGAAGGACCCCCACTCAGGGTGGGCTCCCAGGAGGAGGTGACCCCTGAGCTGAGGCTTCGGGACTCCGGAGGAGGTGGTCAGGAGGAGGGGCCGCTCCAGGCAGGTGGGGCAGTAGGGGCTGAGACCCAGGTACAGGTGGGCTAGAACCATAACGGCAGCTTGGTGTGGACAGGTCGGGTGTCTGGGTCAAGAGGCAGGTGTGGGGCGCAGTGGAGATACAGGGGTGGGGTGAAGGGTTCAGCCTCTCTCCTGGAAGCAAAATGGATGACGTAGCAAGGGGTCGAGTCTTGGAGTCATAAAGACCAAGAAAAGTGACATCAGCTACGGGCTCCGAGACCCTGGGTGGGAGTGAAGAGGGGCAGGGACAGGTCTAGAGAGACACTCAGGGGACACACGCCTTCCCTGGGGGGTCCTAGAGCAGGGAGTAGGAGAGGCCCCAAAGAACAACCTTGAGCGTGTCCTTACCAGTAGGGTTACCCTGTAATTCACTGTCCAAACTGGGGTACTTGAGAGCATGAAAGGGGGGCGGGGCACTGTGAAGGATTATGTTGGGACAACGTCGATCCAAAGTCACGGTACTTATAGGGGGACTTTGCTCTGCAGGGCGTCCCCACTGCCTGGATGGGGGAAGAGCCTCGGGGCGCTTGTGGACACACCAGGACCCCCTGCATCCTTGGAAGCCGTGATGTGGCAGATGGGTGCGCTTCCTTCTCAGGTAACCAGAGGGGAGCCGGGGTTCACACCCCACAGTCCCCCCTTCACACCAGGCCAGCGCACGCACGCCGGGGTGACAGAGGTAGACGACGCTGATCAGGAGCTCGGAACAGAGGGACGAGGCCGGGGCGGCGGGCGGAACTTACCCGTGCGCGCCGTGGATGGAGTGAGGCTCGTAATGGCACCTTCCCTCCGGGTGTCGCATGTCAACCGGGAAGGGGGCGTGGAACGGTGGCAGGAGATGTGTCGGCACTGGCACTGCGGAGGGGAGAGAGAAACAGGACTTCAGAACCGTTTCCCCTCCCTCGAAAAGCACTTTTCAAAGGGCTTTAAAGCTCAATGAATTTCAGAGCAACAGCGCTCAGGACAGGGTGGGGCTCCGGGGTGCCCGGCTATCACACACCCACAAAGGGGGATGAATAAATAATCAAAGTCAGCCCAGGAACCCTACATCCTTCACATAAAAGACCCCCAGCTGCGCTCTTGACAAAGACAAGCAGCTAAGCGCTCTTTGAACTCGGGGAGATGGCAGACTTGGCCGCAAAGCAGGGCTGACAGAGCCGGCAGGCTTCGGCCCATCCTGGCCTTGGCCGGTGTGGCGCCCGCAGCCCCGGGGCACGGCCTCCGGACGCTGCGGCCCCCCACGCTGGAGACACTGACCTAGAACTGCCTGTGGAGGCAGGGCCAGCTCCCGGCTGCGGCCAGCCTCAGGCAGGCCGAGTGCCACCGAGCCCCATCCTGTGGGCAGCCCACAGTGGACACCTCTGTGGGTCTGTGAATGCCCCAGCTCTCAATATGCATTACGGACCCCAAGTGCGCCGGCCCCCGGGATGCCAACGCCGACACGTGAGACTTGGCTGCCAGAGTGCATCAGCCTCCACAAATCATGATACGTGTAAGGATGCTCTCTGCTAATTAAAAAAAAAAAAAAAAAATTCCTGGGTACCCTGGAGGCAAGCATAATTATAGGCCTTAGGAAAACAAGGCTCTTGAGAAAGTAGTTACACGGGGAAAAGGGCTAAGATTTCTCAGTCAGCTCTCGCTCAGGCTGAGGGCCACGGGCCAGTGAGGCTGAGTGTTGAGTCTGAATGACTCAAGAGGTTAAAGACATCCAGTGGGTTCGTTTTCCATGCATACTGCCAGGCCTGTGGTGGTAAATGCACACAGAGAATGCTGCCGACTGTGTCTGTGCACGCGGATCCTGGTATTGTAAGCACTACAAAGTCCTTTTCTATCGTGGCAAAATACATATAACATAAAATGTACCATTTTAAACCATGGTTAAGCGTACAGTTGAGTGGGCCACCACCATGCAGCCCCAGAACTCTCCATCGTCCCCAACTGAAACTGTCCCCATTAAACACCAACTCCCTCTCCCCCTCCCCTGGCCCCTGGCGACCACCACTCTCCTTTCGGTCTCTATGGATTTGACTCCTCTGGGGACCTAGTGTGAGTGGAATCACACAGTATCTGTTGTCCTGTGGCCGGCTGATTTCACTTAACGTCCCCAGGGTTCATCCACTGTGGCATGTGTCGAATTTCCTTTTTTTAAAAAATATATTTTTATTGAAGTACAGTTGATTTACAATTGTGTTAGTTTCTGCTGTACGGCAAAGTGATTCAGTTATACATACATATATATATATTCTTTTTTCTATTCTTTTCCATTATAGTTTATCACAGGCTATTGAATATAGTTCCCTGTGCTCTACAGTAGGACCTTGTTGGTTATCCACCTATAGATAACAATTTGTATCTACTAACCCCAAACCCCCAACCCATCCCTGCCCCACCCCCCACCCCCTTGGCAACCACCAGTCGGTTCTCTATGCCTGTGAGTCTGTTTCTGTTTCATAGATAAGTTCATTTATATCGTATTTTAGATTCCACATATAAGTGATATCATATGATACTTGTCTTTCTCTGTCTGACTTACTTCACGTAGTATGATAATCTCTAGGTCCATCCATAACGCTGCAAAGGGCATTATTTCATTCTTTTTTATGGCTGAGTAGTAGAATTTCCCTTTTTAAGGCTGAATAATATTCTTTGTATAGATATACAGCATTTGGGTTATCCATTCACCTGCCAATGGACACTTGGGTTCATCGCTTATGAATTTTTAACAAGAGGAAAACTTCCTCCTGACGTTTAACCTTAATTTTTACATATTCAATTTTCTCTTCCTTATTCCACAATCCTGACACCCTCCACGGCGACTGGGAATAAAGAAAGCAAATCCTCTCACTCTGATTAAATCAATTTGCCAAACCCAGACTCCACAAATCTTGGGCTCCGAGGAAACCTGACACTGGCGCGTTGCCCCATCCCTGCAGTCGGGCGCTCCCTTCCGGGGCTGGTGATTGTGGGAATGACCACCCTCTTCTCCCCTTAGGCCCGTGTCCTCTGAGGAGGTGAGGCTGGGCGTGCAGCGGTGACTCTGAAAATGGTGACAGGAGGACCGGCCACCCTCTGGGAGTCACAGACCTGGAGCAAAGCTGCTGCGCACCAGCTGCCTGGCTTCAGGCAAACTCCGTTACCTCTGCATCTCCCTGTGTCCATCCACAAACAAGTAACACCAACTACTCTTAGCGTTGCCCTGAAGATAAAACGTTCCTGCCGAGAGGTGCCTGTGCACATAAGAAGCACTCTGTACGTGTTACTGCTGCTGATGACAATTATTACTAATGTTTGGAGCCCCGCAGTCCATAATCAAACCATGATTACACCATTTACTGGCTGTGGGGCAGGGGACAAGTCACTCTCTGCTCCCTGCAGACCCTGGGGAGGGCGGAGGGCCTGCTCGCCTGCTTACAGCCTGGGAGACAAACTGGGCTTCCCCAAATCCCCAGGGGAGTCAGCAGGGAAGCAGTACTCACCTCCCCAGACCTGCAGGAAAGAGCCTTTATGGTTTTTTTGTTTCTGGTTTTTTTTTTTTTTAAATGCAGCCAGGCAGATCAGATTACAGTACTGTTAACAAAATAAACATGATTTGCTTTTGTCTATTTCTGTTTCCTTGCATATCCGAAAGCCCCCTGAGGCAGCCAGGGTAGGTGTTACTGTGCCCATTTCACAGATGAGGAAATGGAGGCCAAGGGTGATTTCAGCCCAAAGTCATGAGGCTGAAAGACAACAGAGCCAGGAGGTGAATCCAAGGCTCTGGACGGCTGGGCATGGGCTTTTCCCTCTATGCCACCCCAACGAACACTCCGAGGCTCCCTGAGTGCAAGGGTGATCCCGGGGTCTTTCTGTCCCGACCTTGCTTATGTGTCATACTTAACAAGCGCTCACACAGCACTGGGCCCTCTTCTCAGTGCTTGCAAACAGCAACTCCTGGGTCTTCACGGCAAGCTCAGGCTACACTCACCCCAGAATTCCTAGTCTTTCCACCGACCATTCTCCAGCGCCCTGGGGTGCTCCTTTCCCCGGATCTCGAACCTGCAGAGGTTGAAGGGGGCCCCCTGAGGCCACAAGAGCCCAGACCTTCCCCTCTGCCCCAGCTATAGCAGTACTCTTCTCAGAAGTCATGCAACTTCTCCAGGTCTAAAGAGCAATAAAACCCCCAGGAATGAAGCGCTCATGGTAGCTGACCTGGCAAACATGAAGCGGACATGGCACCGAGGTCACCAGGCTGCTGCAAAAGACCAGGCTGTGCGTGTGTGTGCGCGCATGTGTGTGTGTGCGTGTGTGCGCACGCGCACGAGAGGTTGGGGAGGAGGACCCTGGGGCTTCCCAGCAGAGGCGTAAGGGACAGCCGCCTGCAAGGTCCTGCTGCAGCTGGGCTGCCCCCTCCTTTCTGCCAGGTCCTGGGGTGCAGCCTGTGAGATTACGGAGGCAACGGCTTCCTCTTTCTCAAGTCAGGGCCGCAGGGCAGGACTTCCCCCCGCCCTGCTGCTCCCAGGATGGCTGACACCCATGGAACGAGCAGGCAGCAGGGGCTCTGGCCACACCCCCGCACCCCAACCTCACCCGCCTGGGATCCTCAGGACGAGCCTGGGAACTCGTGTCAGTGGTTCCTCCCATCCGGGCAGGGACGTTCGGGTCGGCCAGCAGCTGGAGTGTGGCAGTCCCCAGCTGTGTCAGGAGGGGACGTGCCTCAGGTGCTCACCCTCAGTGACGTCAGCTGCCTTGTGGGGCTTTGCTTATGGCGTCTCGTTTAGTTTGACCACTAACCCTGTCCTTATCCCCATTTTTCAGGAAAGAACGTCAAGGCTCAGAGTGGCGTGTCTGTACCTCTAGGTGAGCCACGATCAGGCCGTTGGTGACCGCTGGTTTCACTGTCTCTCTGCACTCATCCCCGTGTGCCTTCCTGGAGCACAGCGCCGGCACAAAGCTGGCCCTCAGCAAATAGGGCCTGGGAGTGCTCACTTCCCACCCAGCAGCTCCCAGTGTCGGTCCAGGATGGAGCGCCACGCCTCCCATCAGCCAGAGTCCATCCAACCCGGGGACCCGCTGTCCGGACCCCTCTGCCCGCCTCAGAGAACCACCGGACCATTCACGTCGCGGGGGGCTACCTCTGGGCACAGTCACTGTAGGAACAGCCATTCACTCGTTCACTCATCCGCCTGTATCAAGTGTTTGCTGTGTAGCAGCGCTGCTCCAGCTCCTGGCAGGGCGGTCACAAAGCCGCAGCGCTGCTGCCGGCACAGAGCTGTAGACATTGCCCGGAAGAGGGCACAGGAGCAAACCAGAAATACATTAATACCCTCACATCAGGGCGCTGAGAGTAGGAAGGAAACCGAGTCGGGCAGGGCAACAGAGGGGGCTCGGGCGACGCTGGAGAAGTCAGGGCTCTCCGAGAGAGGGTGCGCCTGGTGGGGCGAGGCCAGCGCAAAGGCCCAGAGCCTGGTGGGGGGAAGAGCTTGGTGATTTCAGCACAAGGCCACCTGGGCTGGAACAGAGGGGTGGAGCTAGGAGGTCCTATAAACCCGGGCAGGCAGGCTCTGGGAAAGACTTCGGGATTATTTTCTGGGAGATTTGGGAGGCCCCTGGGGGGTCCTGGGTAGGGAGTCACGTGCTCTGATGAAACTTTTCAAAAGGCCACATGAATAGAGTCAGGCTGAGGGAGGCCGGGCATGTGTTATCCAGGAATCCCAGAGTAGCCCTGCCACTAGGCGGCCCTGGGACTCTGGGGACATTCTGTCCCCTGTCTGGGTCTCATGTTATGCTTTCGTACAATGGGGATTAGATGAGCTCCATGCGCCTTCCTCCCAGATCCTGCTGTTTGTGAAAGGTCACCCGCTCCCCCGGGGAAGAGCCATGCTTGTCCCAGCCGGTGACTCAGTGAGGCTTTAGGAAGGATTCTGAGCAGGTCATGGAGGTGGGGGGGAGGAGGGAGGGGGGAGGGGGAGGGGGGGCCGGGGCAAGGGGCACGTGCTGGGCACTGTTTCCTCTTTATGGTCCTCTCTGTACAACTCACTGACCTAGCAGCCCTGCTGAATCCACTCAGCCCCTGGCCCCATCACCTAAGCCCTAAGCCCTGTACATCCGCCAACCGTCCCTGGGACCAGCTTTGCACCACAGGTAAACTGAGGGATGAAGGTTGACGCTGGCTAATCTGAGGACTCAGGACCCTCTCAGACCAGCATGGACCCCTGCTGGCCCCCACGGCCCTGATGGAAACATTCAGCGGGGACTGCTTTGCCCAGAGCCAATCGGGCAGGCCAAGGAAGAAGAGTTCCCACTCTGGACCTCCTGCGAGACAGCACGTCATCCAGAGGCCGTCAGCAGCACCCAAGGGACACAGCGAAGGTGGACGGAAAGAACAAGGCGGCCTTCCAGAAACATAGTGAGTGGGAACCGTCCACACACTGTTTTCATTGTGGGCTCTTTGTTTAAGTTCAAAAAAAATCCAAAGTAAATCATGTCCTTTCAGCATGATGGGGGGGGGCACGCGCGCACGCGCACACACACACACACACACACACACACACCCCATATGCCATTTCAAAGAAATGGCTCTCTTTTTAAGTTTCTGAGGAAGAAACTCTAAGATGGGAATTTTCTATGGAACTCCCTGCCCCCTCTGAAAAAAATGCACATTTGGTTTTGATCCTACACAGAAAGACCAACAGTTTAAGAAGTTGACGATGGTGGCGTGATGGCTTTTTTTTTTTTTAAACCCCAGGATTTTTCTGCACTAAGGTTTACATGCTAAATACTCCTTGGCTGGTGGTCCCAGGGGTGAGGGCACATTTGTGTGGGGAGTGTCCTTGGTATAAGGATCTCGCTGTGTGAGTAAGCAGGACACTGAAAGGGGACAAGGGGGACCTTCCCCTGGAAGCCTGGCTCTAGTGGATGCCCCGTTAATGACGACTCTGGCGACTTACGGACGGACGGGATGGGGTGGGGGTGGGAGTGTCAGCAGAGGGTTCCGACAAAGAATCAGGAAAACTGGGTCATCGAAACACGACCAGGCAGCCAGGGCAGCAGCTGGAGGAATTCTCCTTGGATGAAGTCACGTGTCACTACAATGTGGAGATGCTGCCCTGAGGCTTGGGCTCAGAGACGTAGACAGAGGGGCCAGGCCGGGGGAAGCAACCATCTCCTGGGACGTGTTGGGGGCGCCCCAGCCCTCTGGGCCGTCCAGTCCCTAGAGATCAGCATGGGCTCCAGTTATGTGGCCATTCCCATCAAGACTACAGCAAGGGGACTTCCCTGGCGGTCCAGCGGTTAAGAATCCGCCTTCCAATGCAGGGGACGGGGGTTCGATTCCTAGTCAGGGAACTAAGATCCCACACGCCACAGGGCAACTAAGCCAGAGCGCTGCAACTACTGAGCACATGAGCCACAGCTAGAAAGCCCATGCACCACAACTACAGGGCCCACGTGCTCTGGAGCCCTCGTGCTGCAACTACAGAGCCTGCGAGCCACAACTACTGAGCCTGCATGCCACAACTAGAAAGAAGTCCGCATGCTGCAATGAGGAGCCCTCATGCCACAACAAAGATCCCGCGTGCCGCAACTAAGACCCAATGCAGCCAAAAAACAGACCATAGCAGGGAATGAGCCGAGAGCAAACGGGCTCCAGGCCTGGGACCAGGGAAGGGACGGGCGTCTGCGAGGAGAGTTGTCCAGCCCTGGCCGGGACCAAGGGAGGTGCCGGCGGGAGTCTCCAGAAGGAGGCCTGGTCCTGGCTCGATACAGGGCTGAGCTGCAATGAGGCACACACACATCTGAGCGCAGCCCGCGGGGCCCTGGGCAGGAGGCCAGGGGCCAGGGCAGGGCACCGATCCCCGTCCTTCTCGGGCAGCTGACCATGTCCTGGGGTGGCTGTGCAGGAGGCTGCGGCTGGGGCTGCGTCAGGGACAGTCTGCTGGGTACCAGTGCCCTCTGAGAAGCTGAGATGGAGGTATGGCTCTGGGGACCAGGAAAGGGCTTCTTGACCCCCATTTCTGCTTGGGACTCCCCTTTCATGACTCATTGATCACATTCTTGTCCTCTATAATTCCCTGCATCTTAAGAAATATCCAGTGCAATTGTTTCACTCTTTTTCTTAAAAGCAAATGGACCTTGGGAAATTCACACTAATGTGAAAAATTCACGGATGACTTACCAGGTCACTTCCCCCTAACCGAAGGACCCAGGCAGCAAGAAACATCTGTATCTTTGGAGAAGGGGTTAGTGTGGAGGTGAAGGAGAAAAAAAAAACGGCAGACGAGAAGGCTCGAAGTCAAGCATAGTGGACTTGACAGCTGACTGCAATCCGCCTTACCCCTGAGCTGCCCATCAGTCAGAGGACAGTCCGAAAGGGATGACCTGTCCCCACGGCCTAAGGGGCTTGGGATAGAGCAGAAAGCACGTGAGCCATAAATCCAGACAGATCTGGGTGTGAACCCCAGTTTTGTCATTTGCTAGCAAGGGACAAGGGCTCCAAGCCTCAGTCTTCATCTGTAAAATGGGATGACACACACCCAATTCTTGGGCAGCCTGTGACAGTGTCTGCACAGGTCAGGAGCTCGGCAAGAAGGAGCCCCCTTCTCCATCACTGTGAATCTCAGGAGAGGTGAACAAGCGTCATGGCGGGGCCTTTTCTGCGATTCTTGGGGTAAGAGACCCCGAGATGCATCCAGCTGGATCTCAGAGGCGCTGGCCACTGCTGAACGCGCCCGCGATGGGAACCGTGGCGTTACAGAGTGGGGAAGGGCAGAAATGACGGGCCATGGGCTTCGGGGCACTGCGGGAACACTCTTCTACGATTTTATCCCTGCTGAAGCCACCCCATTCCCACATGGCTCACTGGCAGGAGGCTCAGGCCGGCTGCTGCAAACTCCAGGGCTCCCTGCCGTTCATTGCCTAGAACCTGTGCCGCGCTGCCCTAGACGAAACAAACACCGGAGGGAATTCGCAGGTGGCCAGATGGCTCCAATGAACAGCGTTGTGAATTTTGTTTAAAAGGCAGCTTTGGAGAATCGTATCCATCCCTTCTCCTCGTGTGCCTTCAGCCAGCCACATCATCCCGTGCTGTAGCAGCCACTCCGCTGCTGGGAAAGGCAGTGGCCAAAGAAGCCCGAGGCCGAGCGGTCCCAGGCAGGGGATGGCTCCCCTGTGCTGGAGGGTGGCAGTTCAGATGATCCAGTTTCCTGGCATCAAACCCCGCTCTCCCCTCCCGGAAGCGAGGGGGGAATCGACGGTCCAGACAAGTGCACCTCTGGGGAGGACTCTCCTAACAGAGAGAAGGTCGCTAGTCTCCATTCCACCCTGAATGCCCAGCTTGGTCAGTTAAACTGTTTAACTCTTCAGGGAACGAGAAGGTGAAGACGCTTGGCAAGAGAAAAAGGACTGATGGTGCAGGGAAGGGATGGCGATCCGCACCTTTACTTTGT
Source organism: Mesoplodon bidens (assembly GCF_964165515.1). NCBI lineage: Eukaryota > Metazoa > Chordata > Mammalia > Artiodactyla > Ziphiidae > Mesoplodon > Mesoplodon bidens. The sequence continues at coordinate 15,126,963 of NC_138165.1, forward strand.
GCCCCGGAAGGTCCACCAGCCCTCGAGCGGTTACTGGACACTAGCTCGGGGCCTGTGCACAGCTAAGGTCGACGTTTCAGCCATTGAAGCGGGGCTCCTCTGGAATCCCACACCCCCTCCCATCCCTGTAGAGATCCCAGGACCTCGCCCTTGGGGGAGGCGGTGCTCACGCCTTCCCCGAAGATTCCAGAGATGACGGCACCAGCTCCAAAGAAGAGACTGAATGCTCCCTCCCTCAGCATGCAGGTCTGACTCAGGGACACGATGAAGGTCGGACACGTGACCCCTCTAGAATGGCCTTGACTGGCACCGGCTGCAGGCCCCACCAGTCCAGCTCCTCAGCTTTCTCGGCTATCCAGAGTGGAGCTGCACACCACCCTGCGTGGAGATCTCAGCTCTGGCCCATCACAGCCCAGAGGGCGAACGTCACACCCATGGTGCAACAGCTTCCTCTACTCTATCCAAATAGGGGGACCCTGCTTGAGGGCCCTGGAAGCTCCAGAGAGCGAGGAACAGCATTCCTGCCCACAGGTAGTGCACCGGGCGCCTCGGTGGAGGCTGTCTGCAAAGCTGGAGAGCCTGGCCCCGTGGGATTCAGCGGGGTCCACGGGCACAGCTGTCACAACAGCCTCAGAGTCAGGGAAGGGCCATTTCCGTGGGACCCAGAGCGGCCAAGAAGGCTCCCTGGAGGAGGTGGTTTTGCAGTTGGGCCCTCAAGGGGCCAGGACTGGGAGAGCTGGAGAGGATGCTGGGTCCTTCAGGCTAGGAGGCGGTGTGGATGCTGGCCCAAACCACGTGGCCTCTGCCGTATATTCAGGATGAGGGCTGCCTCTCTCTGGGACCCTCTCAGGGATTCAAGGATGCGATACACAAAACAAGAGGCACACCTATGACGCACCTACTTAGGCGCTAACATCAGTGCTTTTCAGACCTGAGAATCACCCGCAGGCTTTGTTAAAACCCCATGGCTGGGCCCCACCCCCAGAGTTGCAGCCTCCGTGGGCCTGGGACAGGCCTGAGAATCTTCATTTATAAAACGTGTCCAGGCGATGCTGACCAAGCTTGCCAGGGACCACCCTTGGAAAATGATTGGCTTAGATGATCCGTTTTACCCCTGTAGCCCCAGAATTCCCACTGGCACCAGTTAAGTAAGAGATTACTTCTCACGTTTCTGCCTACTGTGCATTGTCCTGGCTGGAGAACGTTTGCAGCTGTAGAAACTAGACATGGTTGATGAGAGAGACGGCCCTGGGCGTGACATCTGAACCCCGGGGACCGCCACGCTGCCCCATTTACCGGGGCTTCTGAATATGGCCGGAGGCTCACGAGGAATGCAACCCAGGGACTGTGCTTTTCCAAGTACAAGAACAAAGGTGCACTCAGGGCTGAAGAAACCATGTGGAGAGCCCCCCGGGCACACCTCCCTTCACTGTGGGTTCTCAGTCCACTTTCAAACCTGGACAGTTTCAAAGGCCAGCCCTCCAGACGTGTGGACTTACATGGCCACGGCTTCTCCCAGTGGGACCCAAGTAATGGCCGAAGCATCAGAGCTGGGAGGCAGGACATTACAGACAAGTCCAGGGACAGCTTCCTTCCCAGTGGCCAGGCCTCACGCAAATGGCACTATTACCCCCAATCATTAAGCCCCGGGACAGGCTGCCTCCAGAGCCTGCCCCACGCCTGGCACTGCCCCACGGGAAGCACTTAATAAGAACCATAATGTCCTGACTGGCACTCCAGAGCATGCAATTAAAAAGAGTTTTTGTCTCACTTTGGGGGGAAAAATAGTGAGGGGGAATTAACGTCGGACAGGAAATTCCAACACTACAAGCGGGCGGGTGTCCGGCGGGCGGAGGCCCAGGCCCACACAGGGCTTGGCAGGACCAGGGCGGCGGCTGGGCCCGCACCACAGCCACGGGCCGGCCTTTCCAAGGTGCTGCTTGACAAAATAGGACAAAATAGCTGGGCTGGGCCAGCACGAGCCACTCCACGGAGGGAGGGCCCTGAGGCTGGTCTGGAGGGCGGGGTGGGCAGGCAGAGAGGCGTGCACGGTCCACGGCTGGACCAGACTCCCCGGGGAGAGGCCAGACGCAAATGCCACGTGGCCCGCACCGCAAGGGAGCCCGGGCAGTCCTGGGACCTGTCTCTCTCCGCTATAGACTGAATGTTTTCATCAACCCTGAATTCTTATGTTGAAATCCGAATGCCTGATATGATGGTGTTTGGAGGCGGGGCCTTTGGGAGGTGATGAGGTCACGGGGGTGGAGCCCTCATGATGGGATTAGTGCTCTTATCAAAGGGACACCCATGTCCCCTTCCACTGTGTGAGGACACAGTGGGACGTGGGAAGTTTATAAGTCAGGTAGTAGCATGTCACCAGACACTGAATCTGCCGGCGCCTTGACCTCTGACTCCCCAGTCTCCAGAACTGTGAGCAATAAATGTCAGTTGTTTAAGCCCCCCGCCCATCTCTGGTGTTCTTGTTACACAGCCTGCGCTGACCGAGACACCTGCAGAGGGTGGTGGCAAGAGGAGAGAAACAGGCCACAGGAGGCCAACAGCACCTGGGCCAGAGGCCTCGGGGTTGTGGTGAACAGCAGGAGGCTGCAGCTGACGCCCTGGCCCAGCGGCCCCACCGCTGATGCACTTAACCTTCCGGTGCCTTGGTCTCCTCATCTGTAAAATGGTGGCGGTGACAGGACCGAGGTCAGAGGCAGGCACGAAGCAGAGACCAGCTAACATGTCAGAGCCTGTGCAGGCCAGGCGCAGAGTGGGTCCCCAGCAGTGCCAACCTGGCCATCTCGACAGACCTCCCACTCCTTCAGTGAGGGCTGGGAGATTGGGGGGATCTCCAGGGGGACCCTGGGGAGACCTCTGCCGTTGTAGAGAAGGGAAGAGTGGCCTGCCTGTCGGGGTAGACCCGTGGGGTCCCACATTCCAGACTCTTAAGACCAAAAGAAACTTTGGAGAAGGTCAAGCCTGATTAAATTTGAAAGCTGTCTTGGCCACAGAACCTGTCCCAAAGAAGACAGTATGCAGACCCCCAAAATCTACAATAGATTTGAGACCCAGGGGACTCTGGCTCCAACGGTGTCCCCGGCAGCCCTCTAAGGAGCCTTGCAGGAAGCACGGATCCAGCCCCGGGTCTGGAGAAGAGTGACCTGTCCCCGTGCTCCTTCCACCTGCTCCAGAGGCCGGGGTGGGCCGGGTGGCCCGGGACAGATGCAAGCTTCCCAGTGTGGACCCCACGCTGCACGGGCTCACCTGCTGGGACATGCCCTTGACTCACTGCCAGCAGCCCCGTCAGCTGGCGCTTCAATGCTGTCCTTTCAGTGTCTGAAAAGCCCACCTGTCGCGGGGGCATTGAGCCCTTTCAGGAGGACGCCTATGCCCCTCCTCTGCCTGTTGCCCATGGGTCCCCGGGGTGTCGCCTGCTACTCTGCTTCCCTCCCAGCGTCTGCCCTTTCCTACGGAGCTCCAGCCAAAGATCCCCCCAGTCTGGGCTTTGGCCTTGGCTCCCACCCTCCCGAGGGCACCAAGAGAGCCTGGGGTCACTGTGCTGTGGATCTCGAGCAGGCCACAGCACCTCGTCCCCACCAGGCACTGGTGATGCTTCCCCAGGCTGGCCAAGACCCCCCCGACTCCAGGGCGTGTTCTGAGGCGGAGCCTGCCAAAGCCAGCCAGCGAGATTCCAAACCAGGCAGTGGCATCTGCTGTGAGAACAGCCTCCAAGCACCTCCAAGCTCTGTGGGCGGCACTCACTTTCCTGCCATGGACGGCTCGTTAGAAATGCTCTTCGGGATTTCCCTGGCAGTCCAGTGGTTAAGAATCCGCCTTCCAATGCAGGGGACGCGGGTTCGATCCCTGGTCAGGGAACTAAGATCCCACATGCCGTGGGGCAACTAAGCCCGTGCGCCACAACTACAGAGCCCACGCGCCCTGCAGCCCGCGAGCCCCAACTAGGGAAAAGCCCGCGTGCCGCAATGAAAGATCCCATGTGCCGCAATTGAGACCCCAGGCAGCCCAAAATAAAATAAATAAAAACAAAAAACAACAGTAACAAAAAACCCAAATGCTTTTCATTTCCTCACTGAGGCAGACCCCTAAGGACCACTCCTCGGAGACCGTTGTCAGAATGGTCCCGACGATTATACGTGACTCGACAGGGTGCTTTCCCTTCCAACCTCCTCTACCTAAAACGAGTCTCCTCTGCTGTCAAGGACAGCCCTGGCCTCACAGACGTGTGATGCGGGCCACCTATGTTACTTTAAATGTTCTAGTAGCCTCATTAAAAAAAAAACTAGAAACAGGTAATACTTTTCATAATACAATATCCTTGACCCAGTATATCAGAAATATTATCCTTTCAACATGCAAATCATTAACCTGATATTTTATTTCCTTTTATTTGCACTAAGTCTTCCAAGTCGGTTATGTATTTCATTGACAGCGCAGCTCAATTCAAATCGGCTGCATATGAAGTGCAGGACAGCCCGCGTAGCTCGTGGTCACCTGACTGGATGACCCAGGCCTCACCAGGTATCATTACTGGACTTTGCTTTTGAATTCCAGTCTGGGTGAAGCAAAGTCTCATCGACACATGACGGTGACGAGCGCGCTCCCAAACCCCACTCCTTCCTCGCTTCTGAATCTGAGCTCCCTGCAGACTTCTATTTGGTCCTTAAATTAGCCGACTGACAAGCAGTTAATCTTCTTCCCTTCAGTTTCTCCTCTGCTTGCATCCGTTTACGTCACAAATGCTCCCAGGCTCATCCCTTCCACACCCTTTTCTGCTTGTTTATCGTTCTTTTAAATCTATTGACTTTATTTAGTTATTAAATTTTTTAATGGAAGTATAGAAGATTTACAATATTTTATTAGCTTCAGGTGTACAGCATAGGGATTCAGTGTGTTTCCAGATGATACTCCTTTAAATGTTATTACAAGATAATGGCTATAATTTCCCTCTGGTATACAATATATCCACGTTGCTTATCTACTTTTTAAATTTTTTATTGAAATATAGTTGAGTTACAATGTTGCATTCGTTTCAGGTGTACAGCAAAGTGATTCAATTACACACACACACACACACACACACACACATATATTCTTTTTTTACATTCTCTTCCACTACAGGTTATTACAAGATACTGAGCAGAGTTCCCTGTGCTATACAGTAGGTCCTTGTCGGTTCTCTATTTTATACACAGTCGTGTGTCTATGTTCATCCCAAACTCCTTCCCCACCCTTGACCCGTCAGGGCCGAGCAGAGCAAGTCTGCAGCGCCTCCCTGAATTCTGCCCTGGATTGTTGCACAGTGCCTTTCCCACTGGCTTGGGCAGGCATTCCAAAACAAGGCAGTGGGCCACTGGACTCCTGAGACCCTATGACAATTAAGAGGGTCCCCAGGAAGCAAAGCACACGCGGGAAGCGGTGCGGGCAGGGCTGTGAACAAACACTGGCTAAGCCCTGTAACACTTCCAGAAGCCCAGCTCCCTGGGGAGCACTGACTCCGCGTGATTCTGGACCCAACTGTCTGAATGATGGTCCCAGCACATGCCATTCCCGCCGCCCCTCCCCACACGCCGGCCCACGACCTCCCACTGCTGCGTCCGGGGCACAGTGGATGTCCACCCTGCAGGAGTGTACACCACCCATGGAACCCCCAGGAAAAGCCCATTCCTCTGATTTTGCTGGTGGAGAAACAAGCACAGAAGACATGGCCTCATGACCCGATCCACTGGCCCTCTTGTTTCCTAGAATGAAACTCTTCCTAGAGGAGAGTCAGGCAAAAACTCCAAAGGCTTTCTGGACACCAAAAAAACCTCTTGCAAAACAATATTTTGATGAACTAAGTGTGTGAATTAAAAGCAGACGGAGTGTACTTCCTTTAAAACAAACAGGGTTTAACATCTAGGGGCAAACTCCCACACACAACGTGTTTGGCGGATAGAGAAGCCAGGGCTGCCCTTGCTACAAACCCCAGAGCAGTCTGGCCTCTTCGTCCCATTCAAGGTGCTGTGGGCAACGGCCCTGCTCTGTGGGTCCAGCTTCGCCCCAGCCAAGGGGACCCAGAGGAGGGATCCCATTGCTTGGGAGGTGGCCCCCAGGCCTTGCTGTCACAGGCAGAATGGGGTCCAGGGCCCGGCCCGGCCCTCGCACTCCTCTGATCCCGCCCCCAGGATCGGCCGGACCCCTGCAGACCCCAGAGAGCTCCCAGCCCACTACCCAGGCTCACTCCGCTCCTCCCACCAAGCCCATCTCCTACTTATCACGGCCACCTCATGCTGCCCAAAACAAATCCAGTCTGAGACAGGCTGGGTCCTGGGACCTGGGACCCTTTGCTGCAGTGCCTGCACCTGGACAGACGTCTCCTGGAGCAACAGATAGAAAGAAACTATAACGGACTAAAAGGAACTGCGTGCATGTGTAGTCAGGGACTACAATTAGGGTCAACAAGATACAAAAAGACCCAAAACGCAAATAACACTTCTGAAGAGCTGGAAGCAAAAAACGGGGTCCTGCGCGCATGCCCCCGGCACTCAACACCCCCAAGGGGGTGGGCAGACCCCCTAAGCCACCCCTCCAGCCGGACCCCTGGACACACCCCTAGCCTCACCCCATATAAGGAACCAGCCCGCCCCCCTCCTTGGGGAAGAGCAAGGGAGCTTGCTACTTGTTCTCGCTCCCCCTGCTGCAGCCGGGGCCCCAGTAAAGCCTTGCCTGGATCTCCTGTCTGGCCTCTAGTCAACTTCTATTGATTAGGAGTCTAAGAACCGTGGTCCGGATCAAGATCACATGTGCCTGTGATGTTCCCTGGTCTCCTGCCCCCTCCCCAAATCAGGCAGAAGATATGCCCTCTGGACCATCCCCTCCAAGCCAGAGTCTGGTGCCTGGCACGGAGGGAGGGCGTGAATACATGAGGGGTGAACGAATGAGGGGATCGTCTCGCTCCTGGAACAGAGACTTGAGGATAAGAAGGGGGCCCATAGCTGCCCATGTTCTGCATAAATTTGCATAAATTAACAGGAGAGGAAAGTCCTGCTGCACAGATGCACACACAGTGGGCAGGACGGCAGCACCAGGCAGGGTAGCATTAGACAGAGCCGTCGTAGCGCACAGGGTAGTACTAGAACAGTAGTCATAGGAAGAGCAGCACAAAGGGTCAGCTCGTCAGCTGGGGCCCTCCTCACAGACTGAAATCGAAAGTTCTTCTGACAGTACAGGCACCAGGCTTCCTACATGCTGGAGGCTTCCTGAGTGTGATTTAATCCTCATAGCGTGTGACGAGGAATGCATCCTCATCCTCATCCTCTCCATTTTACAGGTGAGGGAACTGAGGCAGAGAGGTGCAGGAGCCTGGCCGGGGTCAGTCACACAGCGCATCAGTGTCACGGCCACCCAGGGAAATTCCAGCCACGTCGTTACAGCCGCGACAGGGCAGTGACAGCTCTTCTAGGACCATGAAGATACGACGTGAGCCAAGGAGGAGGCCCAGGGCCCTGTCCCGCTGCCGGCTCCTGGTCCAGGCAGCCTGGGGCGGGGCTTCAGTGTGACCAGAGCCACGGTGTGTGACGGAGGAGCGAGGCGCAGGTGACCTGGGAAGGCAGAGTCGCGAAGCTGACAAACTCCAGGAGACACAGGGCTGAACCTGCTCTTGGCACTTTGTCGGTGGCCTTTCCAAAAGTGGACTGAACCCCCGCCCCGACCCAAAATGCAAGGAGTATTTCCCGCAGCAGCTTCTAAGTGCTACCCAAGGATCCAGCAAAGTCTTGGGGGCGAGTCCGGGAGGGACCCATGAGAAGGGGTTATCTGTTTTCCCCAGCTGGGTTCCTGGGGCCTGCTAATCACCCCCATGGATCATTCTGCCGGGCTTGGAAACGTGCTGCTCCGCGGTGTTACAAATGGGCCCCTCCCCCGCCACGGTTCGGTACCTCACAGCCTCCACGGGGTCAGCATGCTGCGTGTGTAAACAGGGCGGCGAGGATGGCAAAGGGCCCAGCCCGGGTCCCCAGGGGCGACTACAGTTCAGAAAAGGCACCCACCTGGTTTTGTGCCGATTAATGATGGCTCCCCTAAGAGACCTGCTTAACACAGGAATTTGTCAAGATGAAGTAACTGCCCTAAACAGAGAGTGTATTATCTTTAAGGCCCCGCTGACAACTGACTGGTGCTGGGAGGTGGGGTGATGGATGTCTGTGACTCCTGCCAACGTCCCTCCCCCGTCTGCATAAATTAAAATGCAGCCTGTGATTAGGAGGGGACACCCCTGCGCACCTGCCAAGGGACAGGGTGGCTGAGGGCCCTGCCATCAACCCTGCCGCAGGCCTGGGGGGCCACTGGGAGACCCCAACTGCCTGCTCGCATTACAAATGGCTCGGATCGGCAAAGGTCCCACGGCAGGGGTGGGCCAGATGCCCCGCAGGATCGAGGCTGGGCCAGGACGGCTGGAAGGAAGAAACCACAGCCCGGGGAGACTGCAGGTGTCATCAGTGGCCCTAGAGGCACCCAGAGGTAAATGAGGTGGACGCCCCCGCCCCCCCGCAAGGCCAGGCCGGTACTTGCGCGCCGTGGAGACGCTGTCGCTATGGCCACAGCCGGGAGCTCTTCCATCCAGTGCTGGTGCCCACCAGCATGAGGACCAGCAGGTGGCCTGGGACGGGCCAGGACCCCCCGTGTGCAAAGTGGGTGTAAATGAGGTGCACAACCCAGCAGCCCTGTGAATGGATGTGTGTGTTTTCACTCTTCTGAACATCAGCTTCACAGGCCTGGAGCCGTGAAATCCACAGCCCTTCTCCAGGGCCCTTTTGAGTATTTCACACTCTCCCCAGAGGGCGCTCTGGAAGAGCCACACGCAGTAAGGATACAACTGACAGGGCGGGGCCGGCCGGGCAGCTAGGAGGGCAAGCGGAGCTTCAAGTGGGGTGGGGGGACAACAGGGCCACGTTCGGGCAGAGGCCAGGGGGCCCAGCCGGGTTGGGAGCAGCAAGGGGGCTTCCTGAGTCTGGGAGGCACCTCCAGGTGATCTCGCTGTGGGACCCTCATCACCTAGTTGGCCAAAAGGTGGAGGATGCGTTTATTTCCAATAAGGAATGACATCCTGGGGTTTGTGGAGACACAGGGGACTGGGGCCGGGGGACCCTCGCGGCCACTCTGCCGGGGCTCAGATTGTTAGCACAAGCCGATTGTCCCCCACCGGTTGGAGATGTCCTTTCAGGTCAGAGGAGGAGGGCACTCCGGCCGTCAGCTGAACCCCCGTCCCCCTGCAGACAGTCTACGCCACCAGCCATAAGCTGAGCACTGCAGTGAGCTTCCCGGTGGCTGATTCCCCTTCCTTTCTGGGCAAAATAAGATTCTCAGACCAAAACCCCCCCACCCTAAATCTACCTCCAGGCCAGACCAACAGCAGCCCGAGCCAGGAGCTGTTCCCATAACGTTGGTTTGCCCCAGACCACAGCTCCAGAGCAGATGCCACGGAGCTGGGCACCCCTTGGCCAACCACTCAGGGCGAAGCTGGGTGGACAGACCACCGGACCAGGACTTGAGGGCCTCCCTCATCACCACGGGGCGACAGCCCACTATGGATGGTCCCTGCTCACCCCACAGTGCCCGGGGGCAGGGGATCACGTGGGGTCCCACACGGAAACGAGGCCGCGACGTGCCATCCACACCGGCCTTCTGGGCACCGCGCACCCCGTGTCTGTACTGTTCACTGTAGTAATAATATTGTTTTTCCACGCCCAGAAGTCCAGTGGTAAAAACTCAAAAGAGTATCAGTTGAATGATGTAGTTACAAAAATGGCTTTGAGTGCTACTCCAGGCATAATTCTGTGCACTTGACATTCGTATTTATTTTCCCTTACATCAACCCCATGTGGGGAAGGGGGCACTATGACTGCCCCCATTCTACAGATGAGGAAACCGAGGCTTGAAGAGTACGTAACTCGTCTAAGATCACACAGCGAGTCACAGGCAAGAAAGAATTTCAACCCCTGTCTGCGATTCTAGAGCCTAAGGCTTAGCCACCCGCGCACTCTGCCCAGTCTGTCGTGACTGCTTCCTTACGACAGTGTGGCTGGACAAATGGAGAAGCTCAAGTCCCTGGCCGCGGAAAAGGCACTCCCCGTGGTCTTCCCAAGGGAGGCCACGTCCACTCAGAGTCCTTGGGGGAGTCCAGCTCCCCGTTCTGTCTTCTCCACCATACCACACGTCTTCAGCTCCTGGGCCCAGGCTCTGTTCTGGAGACGCAGGAAGGAAAATGCACCAGCCCTGATCTCAAGGATCTGCCAGCCAGTGGGAGACACTCAAGGCAACAGGTGACAGGTGACAGAGGAGGGGACCAGGAAGGCACAGAGATGAGAAAGAGCAGGAGTGCTTGTTGTTGTCACAGCATCAAGAGCAGGGGAGTGGTGGGGGGTGGGGCGCTGGGCATGGCATGCCTTCTAGGATGCTAAGGACAGTGGACATTATAAATTGGTGCAGCCACTATGGAGAACAGTATGGAGGCTCCTCAAAAAACTCAAAATAGAGCTGCCATATGATCCAGCAATCCCACTCCTGGGCATATATCCAGACAAAACTGTAATTCAAAAAGATACATGCACCCCTGTGTTCATAGCAGCACTATTCACAATAGCCAAGACATGGAAACAACCTAAATGTCCATCGACAGATGAATGGATAAAGAAAATGTGGTACATATAGACAATGGACTATTACTCAGCCATAAAAAAAATGAAATTTGGCCATTTGTCGCAACATGGATGGACCTAGAAATTATCATAGCAAGTGAAGTAAGTCAGAAAGAGAGAGACAAATACCATATGATCTCACAGATGTGGAATCTAAACTCTGACACTTACCTACGAAACAGAAACTGACTCACAGACATAGAAGAACAGACTTGTGGTTGCCAAGGGGGAGGGGGGTGGGGAGAATGGACTGAGAGTTTGGGGTTAGCAGATGCAAATTCTTATACAGAGGATGGATAAACAACAAGGTCCTACTGTAGAGCACAGGGAACTATATTCAGTATCCTGTGATAAACCATAATGGAAAAGAATTTTTAAAAAAGAATACATATATATATAACTGATTCGCTGTGCTGTACGCTTGAAACTAAGACAACATTGTAAATCAACTATACTTCAATAAAATACATTTTTTAAAAAAGGACACTGGCATTAGCCTGCTGGTGATGGCGAGATAGCAGGAGGTGTTGTGCATGGGAGCCACGGGGTCAGATCTGCATTTGACATCCACGGGCGCAGAGGGTGGGCTGTGTGCAGGATGATGCCGGAGGCCAGGAGACGGACTGAGCAGCAGACCTAACCTTGGAGGAATGGCAGCGGGGGGCAGAGAGGGGACAGGCCACGGCCAGTGCAGGCTGCAGGGTGCGGGGGTGAGTGAAGCGTGAGACAGGTCCAGTGGAGTATCCTGGGGTTGAGGTGGGTGGTGGTGTCCCCAACTATGCGAGGAGACATGGGAGAGAAAGGCTGCTTTGAGAGCCAGAAAATGGGTGGTTTCCGACCCGCTGAGTTTGAGATGCCCGTGGACCATGGGGACGGCGGGGAGGGCACGTCCAGGGACTAGTTGTAGAAATGAGGCCTGAGCTAGGGGACAGCTCTTGGAAGAGGCTGTGATCCGGGTGGTGGCTGGAACCCTCGGTGAGAAAGTCCTACAAGGCAAGTGTGTAAAGACAGGCGGCGGGGGCGGGGGGGGCGGGGAGTGGGTGGCACAGAGCCGGAGCCAGGAAGCCAGGCTCTTGTCCCAGCTGCTTCTTGCTCACCTGGCCCCTCGGGCTTTCGGACGCTGAAGCCGAGCCTGTGGGCTGCTGGCCTGGGTCCTGGGGGCTCTGCTCTGGACCCAGCCTGCCTGGCACCCTGTCCGGGAGGAGGGCTGACCCCAGGGTCCAGCGGGCCTCATCACCCACGCGTGGGTGCGGGCCGGGAGAAGGGAAACCCATATGCAGACAGGACCCTCGCCTCCCCTGGGTCAGGGCTCAGGAGCCCCCGGCGTGCCCAAGCCCCTGACCTCCTACTGGACCCACGCGCCCAGGCTCTCCCACTGCCTCTGTGGTGCCCGAGCCCAGGGCCGGACCTGGCTCCCAGGGGATGCCGATTTGGGAGGCTGGGCGGTGAGGGGCCCTGCCCACGGTTAGCACAGCTGCCTTCTCAGAGAGAAGTCCCGGCCCTTCTCTGGACCGCACACCTCTGTCCAAGCCAGCAGTGGGCTCAGGAGGTAACTGGAGCCCAGCGAGGGGCGGACGGGGGGCAGCATGTGCTGGTGCACTGACACCTGGATGGGAACTCGGACTGGGATGGGGGTGGATGCAGCCCACTCCTCAGCAGTCCCTGGTGACCCCAGGAGGCAGCCACACCTGAGTCAAGCCCCTACACCACAGAGTGGCCTCTCCTGAGCCCGCCTCGAAAACCTGCGTCCCCACCGAGGAGCCCCCCAGAGGCAGACAGGCAGTCCTTCCTCAGCCTGATTTGCACCACAAGCCCAGGCCCTGGAGCAGCCCCGGGGCGGTGGGCAGAGGCCTGGCCAGATCAGCCTGGGCCTCTGGCAGTGACCCAGCTTCCAAACCGAGTGAGAACTCATCCCTGGCTCTGGGTGTCCAGAAAAGAGGAGGGTTTTGGTTTCCTAATCCCAGCTCTGACACTTTCTAGCTGTGCGACCTTGGGCAAATTGCTTCACCTCTCGGAGGCTCAGCCTATGTAACTTCCTTCTCTTGTAGGGTCACTGGGGGAGGTCAGTGAGCTCACACAAATGGAACTTCACGCCCTGGCTGGCTGTCGGCACGCTTGCCCCTGGGGGAGCGGCCCTGTCACCCTCGAAGTTGGCAACTGGAGGATACACACGGGAGAGCAGAGAGCACCTACCCGGTTAAACCGCGGGGCTACCGAGGAGCCGGCGCTTTCCCTGCCAGAAGCAGGCAGGGCTGAGCTTCCCCTCCCCTGCTCCTCCTTTCCCTCCCTCCTCCTTTGCAGGAACTGAGCCCCCTTTTATAGCCCCTCGTGGGGGCCCTGGGGGAGCCTGAGGCTGGCAGAAACGACCAGCCACATTTACTGAAACCTTTTGACACGGAGGATATTTTTATGAGATAAGTGCCCTGTGTCTGTATCAGCTGGCAAGTTTCATTGCTCACATTTCAGTCCTGCAAAAAGCCTTTTTCAATCACTGTCTGCGACGACGATAAACTTTAATGGCTGAGGGAGAGCCTGCAGTGCGGGCACTTTCCATCCTTCCCCGGCCCCCTCCCGGCCGGCCGCAGACCCCACCCTCCCCGCGGGGCCAGGGCCCAGGCAGAGGGGCAGGCGGTAGGGAGGTCATCACCCCTCTGCCCCCTGGTCCTCCGCCTCAGGGGATCGCAGGGTCTACAAGCATATTCGAAACACCAGGGAATTACAAATGCCAATACCCAGCCCAGCTGTGGCCAACAGAGCCTCTGGGGTGGGCTCCCGGACATCAGCCTTTATGAAAGCTCCCCGGGGGATTCCAAGGGGCCGTGGGCCTTGAGAACAGCTGTGCACCTTCACACGACACCCCGTCCTGCACCCAGGAGGTGCTGGGCGGGCGTGTGGTTCTGTACTGGATGGTTCGAGAACCAAAACCCAGAGGCCACGAGGTCACAAGCAGAGCCAGGAAGGGACCTGCCCTCAGAGCCCAGGCCCCTTGTCCTTCCAGTCTGAAGGGGTCGCGTTTGAAATAAGCATCTGGGTGGAAGGCAAGGTCAGTGTTCAGGGGGTGAGGAAGAAGAAACGAACGAATGGCTTCCATCTACATGAAGCTCGTTCAACCGTCTTGGTGTCCTCCAGGTAGGGACGGAACTTGGTGTTCCTGAAAGGCTCACTTTCCAGAAGCATCGGATCTCAAGGCAGGCAGGGCCGCCATCCATCCTCATGGTCACTCCTGGCACCACTCACAGGTTGTGCCCGTTGCCCACGGCTCCCCTCACGGATGAACGCACCCCCGGGACTGAGGTGGGCGGAGGACGGCCCCCCCCCGCCCCTGTGTCACAATCGAGGCTGCCGTGCACCTCGCCCTCCAATGCTCCCCAGCCTCCCTCCCCACGCCCCCTACAGACGCCCCCACTCAGCGAGCCCCTGCTTCCCTGGCCCACCAACGCCTCCTCCGTCACACCCGTCTCCTTCCTGCCCTCCCCCGTGGGTTCTTCTGTCATAACCCCTCAGATAGGAAAGAAGTGGACAGAAAGCAGGAGCATCACGGGGCCGTGGACGTCTCCCCTCCCCCTCCCCCATTACTGCCAGCTCTGGGGCCTCTACAGAGCGGCCTTCTGTGTTTCTCCAGGGTGGACAGACTCGGCGTCCCCTGCCCGTGCAGACAACGTGCAGACGTGAAGAAAGGAAAGGAACCTGGAGACCAGCCGGGGCTGGGGGGCCTCATCCTCAGCCAACCTGTCTTCCCGGACCAAAGTCGAAGGTTCGAGGGCAGAAGATTCTGGAAATGGCCAGACCCAAGAGCTGGGTCCCAGCTCCATCACTGAGGCCTCTGACGGGGAGAGCCGCCAGCACCCAGCACCCAGCACCCAGCACCCAGGGAGGCCACGGGCCAGTTTAAAGTGACCCTGAGTTGCCTGTTTGAACCAAACCAAGCCCAAACCTGAATACTTCCCCCTGGCTGTCTGGGCCCAATTCTGCCACAGAGAGCTGGCCTCAAGAAACCCCTCCTTTGCCATCCATTTCTTGGGTCTCACTTCCTTTCCCGGGCCCCAGCTTGAACCGTGTCTTACACACAGAGTCTCAAAATGAACCCCTTCTGCAACTTCCAAATATACTCGCAAGCTCCACATGTCCTGTTCCATCCATCATGACAACAGAACTCATTTCTCCTTGGGAGATGGAAAGAAGCCCAGCACTGGGGACCAATTAAGCCTTGCCTTTGAAATCATGAGGGCTGCAGACTACGGACGGTGAACCCCAACCTCTGACGCAACAGGAACCAGATGCCACGACTGGGAAACACACAGCATCCCGCCACCACGGTCCAGCCCCGAGAGGGACGTCGGGGGGTGGGCAGCACGGACCCTCGAGGGGCCCTTGCTGATGTCATAGCCCAGGTTCACGGCACCAGCTGGGATTTTCACGTGAGCCTTCACCCGTGACGAGAAACGAGGGCCTCCTGATGGCCCCTCAAACACGCCGCGCCTCTCACTCTTCACTCCTCCCTCGTCCGTGTTTTGCGGGCTCTTGGAGATCTGGCTTAAGTTCTAAATCTTCCTTCCTTGAATACTCAAGCCTGAAGGGAATGCGTTCTCTCCCACGTGGGGACTAGGAGGGCTGCAAAGACCCAGCCCTTGATTGCAGAGTGTCCACTGCTATTAACCAGACTCCTCCTTCTCTAACTAGACAGCAGGCTTTCCTTGCTATCGTGTGTTTTCTCAGCAAGCCCTCTCTAACCACACGTTAAATGGCTGCAGAGCTGATAATGTTAGTGACCAGTTCTTGGAGCGAGGGGAGGGAGGAGGCCTGGTTTGCATCATTTGCCAATTTCTGCAGTGTAAAGGCTCTCACCGTGGCTGAATTCCAGCTACCAAGGAGTGATCACAGAACCGGGAGTCCGGAAACGTACAGAACAGGCTCCCTCGAGCTGCCGTGAGCGGGCTCCAGCAAGACTCCACCAAGCTGGGTCTCTACAACCTTCAAAGCTTCCTTAAGCAAGGACTTTCTTCTTTTGTTTTTGAAAAAATAAGACAAAAACGTCTTGGTGTCCTGAAAATTAAATAATACTATTTCCGACCTAAAAAAATTAGCAAGACTTTTTTCTTAATGAGAATACGCCATGCTAGAGAGGGCATTTTGAAGCACTGTGTTGGAAATGACTGCTAGAAATAATCTGGAAATACATCTCAAGAATCATACCCTTCGACTCGGCAACGCCACCTCTTTCCTCTCCTCCAGGGTAAAAACCTAAGTGGTGAAAAGTGCGGGCACAGAGATTTTGATCACGGTAGAACTTACAATACCAAATGATTGTGGGCGGCCTAAAAGTTTACTGAGGCAGAAGTGGTTCAGTTCAGCCTCAAATCAACCTTCAAGATGATACCACAAGGATCTGATCATAAATAATAAGCGGCGTGCTCGTGGCTGACGTTCCCTTTCCGAAGTGGGGTTCCCCTCCTTCGCTGCTGGTGGGAATGTAAACTGGTGCAGCCCACTGTGGAGAACAGTATGGAGGTTCCTCAAAAAACTAAAAATAGAGCTACCACATGATCCAGCAATCCCACTCCTGGGCATAAACCCAGACAAAAGTATAATTCAGAAAGATAAGTGCACACACCACCCCCATGTTCACAGCAGCACTATTCACAGTCGCCAAGACATGGACACAACCTAAATGTCCATCGGCAGAGGAATGGAGAAAGCAGATGTGGTCCGTATATACAATGGAATATTACTCAGCCATAAAAAAGGAATGAAATAACGCCATTTGCAGCAACGTGGATGGACCTAGAGATCATCATACAGAGTGAAGTAAGTCAGAAAAAGAAAGACGAATACCACATGATATCACTTATATGTGGAATCTAAAATATGACACAAATGAATCTATCTATGAAACAGAATCAGATTCACAGACACAGAGTTGGTTGCCAAGGGGGAGGGGGTGGGGGAGGGAAGGATTGGGGGTTTGGGATGAGCAGAGGCAAACTCTTACATACAGGATGGCTAGACGAAAAGGTCCTACTGTAGAGCACAAGGAACTATAGTCAATATCCTGTGATAAGCCATCATGGAAAAGGATATGAGAAAGAATGTATATGTATAACTGAGTCACTTTGTTGTACAGCAGAAATTAACACAACCTTGTCAATCAACTAGACTCCACTACAAAATATCGGTGAAGTAAGGTTCCGTACACGTTACCCTCCTCCCGGGGGTCTGGGCAGACCCTTGCTCTCCGGTGCTCAGCAGAGGTCCTAGCTGGGGGCTGGGGCCGTGAAGGCCCTCCTGGAGGATCCTGCGTCTCCACCCGAGCCCTGAAGTAATGGGCTGGCCAGACAGATGGGATAAATCAATGCCAAGGACGCTGTGACCCCGGGCAATCCCTCACCACTCAATTTTCATGTGAATTTAGCAGCTCTGCGTGGTTTTTAAGAGCCCAATTGTATCCTGACACTTTTTAAATGATGCCTCTTTACGTCCAGCCATAATTTTTCTCTTACTTGGGAGCAGCTCAACTTCCATAACCATTTGGGGGGGGAACCCATCGTGACTTCACTTAAGTTATACTAGTCTACACTCAGTAAAACAGAGATAACAGAGGTTTGCCAAATGTGGATTTCATGGCAGCGGCTCATCTTGGTAAAGCTTTAGTGGCTTTATTTTGAAAGAAAATACACATGTAAAAACTGTTTCCAGATTCGAGCGGGGGTGAGGGTAAGTGCGTGGATGTGTGAAGAAGAACTCACTGGTGCAAACCCCCAAAGCTAAGATGGATACTCGTCAGGCAAAAAGCCTCTGGGTTTTTTTTGACCTAAAAAAGAAAAGTAAAAGTGATTTCAAATTCTTGAAAAGTCCAAAGGGATTTGAGTGATCAGATAGATGCTCTGAGAGGTCTTTACTCATCACTCTCAAGGCACGATGCTGAACTTGAACTCGGGGGTCAGCAGGTGCGGGGATCTCCCCCGGGGCCTCCTCCACCATCCTGGGCAAACCAGCCAACACACCTTCCACTTTTTTGATACAACTATAGCCACCCATATCTCTTGGCTATTCTACCAGGGGCTGAGTCAAAAGACGGACAGCAATCAATTTTCCTCCAAGGCCTCCAAGGCCGTAGGCAATGTCCCCTCATCTTGTTTCATCCACACAACCCCCCTGGGACTGGGTTTATCCTCCTGACTGCACAGAGAGGAGACCAAGGCAGCGCTCGCTCAGATCCTGTGCGCAGGGTCACCAAGCTAGTGGGTGAGTTGCCTTGAGGTCACGGAGACCATGACAATTGGGTTTGCCAATTAGAAGTGACGTTAATACTTGGAAATCGCCTGTCTTGGGCCCTGCTACTCAAGGTGTGGTCCAACGCCCTGGCAGCATTGGTATCGGCTGGTGTCTGTTGACAGTGAAGCCTCCTGGGCTCCATGCTGACCTACGGATTCAGAAGCTAAATTCAGCAAGATCCTGGGGGTGATTCGTCTACACACTGAAGTCTGAGAGCACCGGTGGAAGGGTTATAGTCCCTTAAAGGAACGAGAAAAGACAGGAAAGGAAAAGTCAGGAGCAGCAGCAGCAGGACATGGCGGAAGGAATTCGAGTGGCAGCGGGGGCAGCAAAGAAGCCGCCTTCATCCAGCTCCCCAGAAGCTTCTGCCCGGCCCTACTTGGAACCCAAAGCGAAGCACGCTTGGCCCACAGTTCTCAGGGTGGCCCCACACGCTCGGGCATCAGCCCAGATCCAGGAAATCAGGAGCTGCAGCTCAGCAGCTGGCGTTCAACAAGCCAGACACAGAGTCGGGGCACCACCCCCACAAAGGGTCCCTGGCCCTCCCAGAAGCGCTGACTTTTCACTGCGGGCCCACACCTGGGCTGGACACCAGTAAGGAAAACAGCCTGCGTTTATGCTCCCCGGGCAGGCTCATTTCTAAGGCGTATTTCCATCCAGGACCTCACTTAACCCTCACAGCCGCCACAAGAGAGAGGCATTCCTGTCGAGCACATGGGAAACCGAGGCCCCGTTATGTCCAGGTCCAAGCCGGGCCTGGGCAGAAAGCGGGTCCCCGGGCTGCAAGCGCCCAGCCTCCCCTGTCTGCTATGGCCACACAATCGCTCTCAGTTTACTGCCAGTTGCAGTCACACAGCCAAAGAGGCCTTCCAGGACCGAGGAGGGGTGATGGTCCCACGCTGGTCCAGCCAGGAGCATGCTCAGGGCGGGGAAGGTGGGGGGGGACCCAATCCATCCTCCGGTGCCTGCCTTCCACAGCTGCAGCCTGAGGAATAGTGTGTGTGTGTGTGGGGGGTGGCGGGGGCAGAGAGAGAGGACATATTTCCAAAAAAAGAAGCCCTCAGAAGCAAACCCCTAAAGTGAGAAATGTGTTTTCCCTCCTATTCCAGGGTGTTTGCTTCTATATTGCAGGCATCTGCAAAACCCATCTCCCACCGAGATGCCCGCTTGTAAAACTCAAAGGCACAAATGTGGCCCAGCTGCAGTTTCACTCACGGTGAGCCGCAGGCAAGAGCTGTCATGGGGCGTGTGTAGGCGGCCTGCCCACTGGAAGAGGTTCCAGTTAAGGCCCCGGAGTTCAGTGAAAAGATACAAACGTGTACACAGCGGGCATCCCAGGCCGAGGGAGTGGAGAGAGACTCTTGCCCTGCTCACCAGACACACCCTTCCATTCGGCCCCATCTCTGGGGGTGCCGCAAGCTGGCTGTTGCCCTGGATCTGGGTTAGAAGGGCAGGAGCATGCACTGGTCCAGCCGCTGGCCCTTCCATCTGGGCTGGGGAGACAGCCGGCTACACCGACTGCTGGCTGTGTGATTCGGGACAAGTTGCTTTCCCTCTCTGAGCCTCAGCTGCCTCATCTAAAGACTAATAGTAGTACCAGGGTGGTGAGAAATAGGCTCTCTGTGTAAAATATCAAGCCCATAGTGGATGCTCCATCACTGTTCATTTCCCCTCCCTAAAGCCGGGCTCGGCGCTGGGGAGAGAAAGACAAACCCCCCAGAGTTAAGAGCAAATCTGAGAACGCATACCCCGAGTCAGGGAAGCCCTCGGGTCCATCCATTTGCATGGACTTCTGCCAGTGCTCCAGTTTTAAAAGCTTGACATTTATTTCGATATTTATTTTTCACTGTAAATACAACCTATGTTTACAGAGACATTTCTTTTCCTCTGTAAACACGGCAAATGTCTAGGGAAAATATAATCCCAAACTCACAGGAATGGAATGATTTCCTTTATCATACTCTTTTTTTTTAAAAAAATCTACTCTTAGCAGTGCATCATGCCGTTCCATTTTACTCTAATTTGGAAGCAGGGGGTGTGTACGGGAAGTGCATCGTGCGTTAACAGTAAGAAAACGCGACAGGTAAAGGGATCCTCATTGGGAAAATAATATTGCCTTTACTTTTCTGAACAGCGGAAGCTGGAAAGGTAGAAATCCCAAGGATCAGCACAAGGACCAATCTAATTGGACATGACGTTGCCATTGAAGACGAAATGCCACTCCACTGGGTGGAATACCAGACGATTTCATGAAACTGAGTGAGAAAAGCCTCATAAACTTTGAGGACCCTAAAGACAAAATCAAAGTATACATGTATAGGATCAAAGATATTATCAGTTCAACCTAAGAGATTATCAGTCAAACCCACTCACTGTATCGACAGGGAAACTAAAGTGTCCAGCTGTCACCTGCCTTCCTGAGGTCACAGATGTTAATGGCAAAGCCTGACAGCCCATTTCCTTTGTTGTTGTTGTTTGTTTGTTTTTCCAAAATATTCCGGGCGGGGAGAAAGATTGAGGAGCGAAAGGATGGAGCCCTATTTCCGCTCCCAGGAAATAAACTCAGGGAGCTTCCTCCCGAGGCTGAGGCAGGCGAGATCAGCAACTCTGGATGCACCTGTGATTCAGGGGTGCGCGGTGGAGCACCAGTGGGAGAGGTGCTTGGGGGGAAGCACCCTCGTTTGGGGTGTTTGGGGTATCGTAACAGAGGACAGTCCTGGTCTCCTGTTTCTGGGGCCTCTGCTCACAGGACAGCCCCCAGGTGCAGGCTCCCTCCCTCCTGATCCAGCAAATTTTTCTGAAGGATATACACCACATATCCCATGGGCAGTAAAGCGCATTCAACGTGTTTATAAGCCAAACAGTCACTTTGGTTAAGCAAACACAAGTACAAAGTAAAATAAAACCACAAAATAATGAACCGCATGTTCATAACATACAAAAATTGCCGCCTACTCAGTAGGTAACTACAACATTCCAACTCCTGAATATATATATAAATTTACATTTTCAGTTAAAAAGTAGACCTTTGAGAGTTCAGATGTTTAGATTTTGTTTTCTTACATCCTGGAGAACTGAAGCTCCAGCTCAGCCCTTTTCCTTATTTTGCTCCCACCTAGAATGGAAGGGGACAAAATGCCATCGGTTTGGAGTGCAATTTTGCCCTGGAAACTGTGACGCTGTAACCACGGCACCTTAAAGCCCGCCTTGAAAGTCTCATCCTTCAGAAAGGAAGGCCACCTCCCTTGCCTCTGTAAATACACGCCCTGCCCCAGCTTGGTCAGCCTGGCTGACACTCCTCTCTCAGGACTCTGCCCGAGACCTGCCCGCCCCACACCAGCTTGGGTAGGGAAGACAGGGCCCCTCTGGACCCCAAACAGCCCCGTGACTCCCCAGAGGCTCTCCCACTGAGCCTCAGCTCCATGAGGTCTGGGACTAGGTCTGCGGTGGGGTGGCGGCTGCCTCCAGGGGGTCCTCAGTGGGGGACAGAGGGGGAGGGCTGGGAGGAGGATGGGAGGAAGGGAGGGAGAAATCTGAGCCACAGCTGATGCTGAGAGTTACAGGACCAGGTATATCTGGGAACCCACCTGTCCAGACTCTCACAGGGAGGGAGAGGTGGAGACGGGGGAAGAAAGCACACACTCTAACTCTTAGCTAGGTTCTTAGGTTGAACCACATCCCTAGAACCTGCCCACGGTTCAGCCTCCTGCCAACGTTCGTGTGCTCTCTCCTGGCCTCGGTTTCCTCATCCAGATCACGCGAGGGCAGAGCCCCATCTGTCCCACCAGGAGAAAGACAAGGAGTACTGACCTCAGAGCCTTTTGCATATATCGACACGTCACTTGTTGGAAAACCTCAGCAGTCACAGAGGGATCCGATCCTTTATTTTACAAAGAGGAAAGCAAGGGGTGTGTGTCTGGCCTCCCAGACCTCCACTTCCTTGAGGCCCATCCTCTCGCGGACACTGAGTCAGAAACGCATATTTCTTCTTGATTAGATTTTCATCCCGGTTCTCAAAAGAAAACGCTTAACTTCCCCTCTCCCCCTCCCAACACTGGACCATTCCTTCCACACATCCATTCAGTGCCGAGTCCAAGCAAAACTTTTCTGCTCCATATTTACAACCAAGTTTGCATTTTCAGGTTTTTTTTCATCATTACTGTTGTCCTTTTCCTCCCAGTTTCCCAAGAGGAGAGAACCGTGGGCATCGCAGCAGACAGAGACCCAGGGCAGCCTGGGGTGGGGGTTGTGAGAGGTCCACAGACTTGGGGCCAGGGCCCCTGCCGGGAAGTTCCCTCCCTCACTGTCAGCCGCGCCCTTAGGGAGAGGCCCACCGGGCCGAGAAAGCAGGACTGGGCTTATTCTGGAGGAAAGAGGCAAAATGAGGGAGTGTGGATTTCTCTGTGTGGGCTTGAAACCAGCTGATGCCTCCTAGCCATCTTCTCTCATTTGCGGTCTCTTGATGATGCTGAAATTCCTCCCCCTCCAATCCCTACCCGATCCATAGGTTAGCACCACGGAAATTGGTGCCCCTAGCCCCTACCCCCTAGCAGTAAGGGTTGACCCAGCAGCACTGGTGGTGCTCTAGAAAGAGAGGGAAGGGAACAGAATGCAGGAGAGGGAATAGAGCAGGCACTTCTAAGAGCTAGTAAAGGCCTCCAGGGCACAGTTAAAACCTAGCCCTGGCCAACCCAGCCATCATGTGGGCACCAAGAAGCTCTCCTTCCTAAAAGGCCGGATATCTGCCACCAAGATTGCCTTTAAAAAATAAGGAAAATGAGCTGCAGTCAGAAAGCGTTTAGAGGGGCTTCCCTGGTGGCGCAGTGGTTAAGAATCTGCCTGCTAATGCAGGGGACACGGGTTCGAGCCCTGGTCCGGGAAGATCCCACATGCCGCGGAGCAACTAAGGCCATGTTCCACAACTAGTGAGCCTGCGCTCTAGAGCCCCCGAGCCACAACTGCTGAGCCAGCGTGCCACAACTACTGAAGACTGCGCTCACAGAGCCCGTGCTCCACAACAAAGAGTAGCCCCCGCTCTCTGCAACTAGTGAAAGCCTGCGCACAGCAACAAAGACTCAAACACAGCCAAAAATAAATAAATTTTAAAAAGAAATTAAAAAAAAGAAAAGCAAAGAAAAGAAAGCATTTAGAACGGATAAACAAAAAGGCCCTACTGTAGACCACAGGGAACTATATCCAATATCCTGGGATAAACTGTCGTGGAAAATAATATAAAAAAAGAATGTATATATGTGTATAACTGAGTCACTTTGCTGTACAGCAGAAATTAACACAACATTGTAAATCAGCTATACTTCAATTAAAAAACAATTTTTTTTAATAAATAAAAAAAGAAAGCACACAGATGTGGGAAGCAAGCAAATGCTTGGGAAGAGCCAGGAGGGCAAATGGAGCTCAAAAGTAAGACTCACACCCTTGCTGGCAAGTCGGGTTTTCAGCGGTCAAGAGAAAGGAAACTTGAGTGATGCCCCCCAACTCAGCTCGAGCTGTTGCATAGCCCCAGCAGGACCCCAGCCACCCCTTTCAAGACCTCGGTCCCCACAATGGGCCTCCCTTGGGCCTCAGCCTTCTGCGGTGATTAACATGCAGCAGTTGGAGCAAGGACGGGAATTTATTCTGCAGGGGACGCCGGGAGGTGCAGGGGGTCAGGTGGCCCCTCGTTAAATCACTCCACAATTCCTCTCCCCTTAGGCTCAGTCATTACTTGGGTTTACGCAAAAGAAACAGCTTTGCTAACTACTCCCCCAGACGGGGCCCACAAAGGCCTGGGCTAAGGAGGCCGAACGCATCCAGAGACCCACAAAAATGTCTGCCCCCTTGTTGGACGGCTTGGGTGCGGGAGTTTGGATGTGTCCTGTCCATCTTTTCTTAGTCTGACGCAAGGTTTCTTTTTTTTGCTTTTCGGTTGGTTTTGTGTTCAGCTTTTCTTCTTTCTTTTTTGGGTAATTCCTCCCAAGACGCTGCCCTGAATACTGTTAACGTATTCTTGCCTGGCTGGGACTCACTCCGTTCACTTTCTTTCTTGAGCAAGACTTACAATCCCCACTTTTCTATAGGGGAACTGAGCCATGAGAAATCTCTTATAAACGCTCCCAGAAAGGAGCCGGTTCTCAGAATATCCTTCAAGACAGGCTCGGCGGCCAGCGGCTGCAGCGGCGGCGGGGGGCTATGGGCGCCCAGCAAGAACCCTAATTGTCCCGAGCCACACACATACCCCGGGCGGGGCAAGGAAGCCAAGGGGCAGGCCCACCGCGTTTTGAAAACTACGCTCCCTTTCTTGGGAAGCTGAATTTGCCTTGAGCCCACCTTTCCCCCTTACTTCCGTCCACCAGCAAAAATTAAAATAGAAACATGAAAAAGAAGCTTCTAGAAGCTGTGGCAACTCAGCCTTCCCCCCAAACTACGTGGGGACAGGCTGGGCTACTGAGATATCTGAGCCAGTCCCTCTAAGACACCTTAGTTAAAAAACTAGTCACTGGGCCTCCCTGGTGGCGCAGTGGTTGGGAGTCCGCCTGCCGATGCAGGGGATACGGGTTCGTGCCCCGGTCTGGGAGGATCCCATATGCCGCGGAGCGGCTGGGCCCGTGAGCCGTGGCCGCTGGGCCTGCGCGTCCGGAGCCTGTGCTCCGCAGCGGGAGAGGCCACAACAGTGAGAGGCCCGCATACCACAAAAAGAAAAAAAAAAAAAAAAAAAAAAAAACTAGTCACTGGACTTCCCTGGTGGCCCAGTGGTTAAGACACCACACTGCCACTTCAGGGGCGCAGGTTCCATCCCTGGTCAGGAACTAAGATCCCACATGCTACGCAGCCTAATAACAATAATAATAATAATAATAATAATAATAATAATAAAAACTATGTGAGCGGGTGGCAGGAGCTGGGCTAGGCAGGGGTCATGGTCCCCGTTTTGCACACGAGGAGGAGACCGAGGCATGGTGGATAGGCCCGCCCCACTGTGAGTGGTGGGGTACCCCACCTGGCTTCAAGTCCACAGTGCCTGCTGGAGAAGCAGCATCAACCCCATCTGGCCTGGGTACCCCAGAAGCCGACCCAGAGACAAGGACGTGAGTCCACGGGGTTTATTTTGGAGGTGACAGGCCACCTGTACGACGCCAGGGACAAGCAAGGGAAGGAGGTTAACCAGGGCATCAGCACACTCCCTACCCACCGGGAAGCCAGGCTTAACACGGCAGGGACGCTCTGGGAGCGGTGTAGACGGGATCGAGGGTGAGGGAGCTGGTCACTGATACACCAATTCTGCCACGGCCACGGGCTTCAGGGGTTACTTCCTGGAGCCCTGGCCTGCCACCAGGCAAGCAGCAAGAGAAAGCTCTCAGGTGCCAGGACCCAGGTCAGGAGGCGGTGGGAAGCTGCCGCCAGCACTAGTGGTCTAGTTCTAGACCAGCACTAGAACCCTCCCCGTGCCGGCCCCTTGCTGGCTGCGATGCACACAGCAGGCTTCACGCACCCACTTCACCAACGTGCAAATAGAGGCCTGTGCACTGCCCAACACCCCACAAGGCTTTCTTGGCTCCCTGCATCACAAAACCAACACTGAATGGACCCTCTGGGTCCATGACCCAGATCTCAGCCCTCCCAGACCTGGGCGGGGGGCGGGGCTCCAGCCCACCCTCCACCTGCTGAAACCTCTCCTGAAACAAACTTCCCCCTTGTGAACCAGGAGAACGTTCAAGAGGTCAAAGCCCAGTGGAGGTCATTGAGACTAGAGTCAAGAGGTCAAATCTTCCCTTCCCTCCCCTCCACCCTCAGTGGGGTGGGCTGGGGAACACACACACAACAGGACAATACTTTAATAAACGCCCACGTGGAGTGTTGTGTTAAGTAGTCCAAGGAGGTAACTAGAATTTGCAGAGTCAGGCAACAGGCCAGGAGGAAGACAGTCCTGCAGGGTCGGGAGGGGACGGGGCCTCAGTGGGGTCTGGTGCTGGTCATCCATGGGGTTGCGGGGGAAAGAGGGGGCCCCATTCCAGGAGTCTAATGTTGAAAATGGTACCATCCCTCCATCTTCTGATTCTCCCAGCTTTACTGGTACTCCTGCATGTGTGTGTGCACACACACGCGCACAGGCTGGTGTATCCACCACCTCGGTGAACGGCCCCAGTACCACAAGGATCCTTCATGTGCCCTTTTACAACCACACCCGCCTCCTTCCCGCCCTCACATCTGTCTTTCACCCGGACAGCCACTCATCTGTTCTCCATCACTAACATTTCGTCATGTCAAAAATTTTGCCTAAATGGAATCGTACGGTTTGTAAGCTTTGAGGATGGGCTCTCTCACTCGGCATCCTTTCCCAGAGATTCATCAAAGTTAGTGTGAATATCCAGAAAGTGCTCCTTTTGATTGCTGAGTAGTATTCCACGGTACGGATGGACCACACTTGATTCACCCACTGAAGGGCACCTGGGTTGTTGGCGTTATTACAAATAAAGCTGCTAAAAACATTCAGACACAGGTGTTGGCAGGAACCTAAAATCTCACTTCTCTGGGATAAATGCCCAAGTGGGCAATGGCTGGATCATATGGTATGTACATGGTTAATCTGGTAGGAAACGGCCAGACCCTCCTCTCGAGTGGCTGCACCACTTTACCTTCCCTTCAGCAAGCAATGTATCCAGTTGCTCTAAAAACCTCACCAGCATTTGGGGTTGTCACTCACTTTTTATCTTAACTGTTCTGATAGACGGGCAGTGAAATATCACGGCGCTCTTAGCTCGCGTACCTCGTACTTATCTGACATCTATATACATCCACTTTGGTGAAATGTCTTCTGCCCAGTTTCTAATCGGATTGTTTCTTTTGTTACTGTCGGGTTTTGAGAGCACTTCGTATGTTCTAGGTAACAGTCCTTTGTCAGAGACGTGGTTTGCAAATAGTTTCTCCCCGTCTGTAGCTTTCATCCTCTTCACGGGGTCTTTTGAAGAGCAAACTTTAGAATTTTTGGTGAGGTCCAATTCATTGTTTGTTTTTTGTCCTTTTGCAAGTCATGTTTTTGGTGTCCCAATCTTGTGCCTGGCCCTGGATCCTGAAGACTGTTTTTCTCAAAAAGCCTTGTCGTTTTAGATGTTACGTCCACATGGTGTTTTGATCTCTCATTCCCCCCTTGGGTGAGGAAACCTGCACCCCCTGAGGTGGGCAGTATTCTTTCTCCACCTCTGCCTGCCGACCACCTTCTAAGGACTGGCTCAGGTGGCTGACAAGGTGGTAGGACAGATGAGACGCAAAGAAAGAGCCATTTAAACTCCCTTGGAACATCGTAACAGGCTAAACTAGCCCCCACATACCTTGATCTTTACGCAACAGCCTTTT
This sequence comes from Mesoplodon bidens, assembly GCF_964165515.1. NCBI lineage: Eukaryota > Metazoa > Chordata > Mammalia > Artiodactyla > Ziphiidae > Mesoplodon > Mesoplodon bidens. The sequence goes on from NC_138165.1 coordinate 15,154,280, forward strand.
GTGATAGGCAGGACCAGAAAAGAGCTGAACGAGAGGAGACTTTTTCTCTGTGGCCCCTGAGGACAGGTATACGATGCGTTCTTCTGTTCCCTGGGGACCCGACCTAATGACCTCACAGCCACCTAGCCTGGCCCCTCTTCACTGTACCCTCCCCACCCCAGGGACAAGGAGACCTGGTCCCCACCTGGTGCTGGGCTGGCAGCTCACCTGCCTCCATTTAACCAGTAAATGGAGAGAATGAGGACCATGAAGTCACTGCTAACTGGCAGGCCTAGGAATGGCTGGGGTCTCCGGAAAGACGGATCCACTACTGAGGTCACTCTCCACCACCGGCTCGTCTGGGTCACCTTGAGCCCCGCAGTGGAGCCCAGATTCCAGCGGTGACTTGTAGCCCTGAGCTGGACCCCTAACAAGTGGCAACTCTGAATAGAAGCCCGTTCCAGGAAAACGGGCATCATTGATGATAAACAACTTGTAGCACACGGTTCTGACTGTGATGAAAGAAAATCCCTGATGGTTCTGAATGTAAATTGTCATTTAAAAAATCGTACCACCCTCCACACCCAAACCAAACCCCAATGCAGGCGCATCTATATTGAACAGCAGGCTGCCTAGGGGAGCGTGGCCTTGTGGTCTGTGTCTGCTGCCCGCCCTGCCCTGAATCTTAGGGTCGAAGTCTTTTGTGTCTGAAGAGGAGAAAAGGCAATGAAAAATAAGTGATAAAACTTTGAGTCTCAGTCCTAATGCTCGGCCACGATGTCCCATCAAGAGGAAAACGAACCACCACCAGGCGTCCCAGATGTCCCAGAAAAACACCCAAAATGAAACCCCAAACACCTCTTGCCTCGCCAAAAAAGACAGCACAGCGCTGGATGGCAGGGCATTTTGGAACTGAAAGTGTTTATCCCGGCGGAGGGGGGTCGGGGTGGGGCTTCCCCACAGTGAGCAAAGCCCCCGGCTCCCACCCATGCCCCATCCCCCACTGGAGGCTCTTGACAGCAGCCCGCCAGACAGACGAAGGCAGGTGACAGGGCAGGGGCTTAGGGGAGCCTACGGGGCTGGACTGGAGGAAGGCCACTCCAGACCACTCTGCAAACTTGAACTGAGCCGCAGCCCCCAGAGCTGTCCCCACACCAAGAGCCCGCAGGCCAGGTCCTGTTCGCTGCGCCTGAGCCGCTGCTGTCCGGCCTCTCCCCGCCCGGGAGTGGACTTCCCAGGTCCCTGTCTGAGCGAGCAATAAAAGGGGCTTGTGAGCGCACGTCCAAAGCTTCAGAGCCGCCTGTCATATTGATGGAGCACCGCGCCAGGAGCCCAGCCCTCTGGAGGACCTGGGCAAACGCTGGTATTAGCACTCCCCTTCCGCTCAAGGGTTTACTCAGCAGCCACTCCACTGTTTCCCCAGGAAGAGACCCCCCGACCCTGACAATCCATCAAGTGGATGCAAATCGTGGTCCAGACAAAACCAGGCAAACAGCACCCCGCTCTGGAATAATGGCCTCTGTGGGAGAAGGGCCCTTGCCAACAATGACTGCTGTGTACACAGCCCACTAAATACCCAAACTTCTGATTAGCCTTATAATGATCTGTGTGCACCCGTGTCCTTTCAGAGGCTCCCAAGTACATGGCTCAAGTTGACTCAAGGCTAACCTCAAATGGGGCCGACCTGGGCTTTGCCAGCACCAGCGAGCGGCCACGCGCAGCTCTCCCCACGTTGATCACATGAGCCCCTTGGAATGCCAACACCCAGCGCAGCAAGGAAAAGGACGCTGTTAAGAGGGTTATAATCACAGGCTCGCTGCTCTGGCTGGAACTGATCTAACTTGCTGAGCATCAATCCAGATTCGCTATGCGGGGATATTCCCAGGTTGCCCCTGGGCTGCATTTACAGATGCTCCCTCGCGCTGGGGTCCCCGTGGCTGGCACTGCCCACCACTTGCGATGGAGGAGTGTTCAGACAGGGCTTCTAGGCACCTGCTTTCAGTGACCACAGGGATCCTTTGGGACCAGCTTCGAGGTTCGTTTGAGAAGCCGGACCTTGTCCTGGAGGGTCCCTGGCCCCTACAGAGAAAACACATGGGTGTGCTGGGTGCCTGTCTCTCACCACGTGTTTCTGGAGCTGCATCTTGGGCCCACACCTCTCTTCTGAGTATGGGATCACCTTGTCCATCCCTCGCACGAGCCCTGGGCGTCATGGAGGTGACACGTCCAACAAAGAAAGAGCTCGGCATGTCCTCCCCACGCACCCTCTCTCACAGGGCCCCCCATCTTGGGGAAGGCACCGCCATCCGTTCAGCTGGTGTTGTCCTGGATTGCTCCCTGCCCGAGTCCACACCCTGGATGTGGCTCGGGGCCAGCACATCTGTCACCGACCCCAGCCGTGCCCCAGTCCTCGTTAATGCTTGTCTAAGTCGTAGCTCCCCTAAGCAGTCTCCTGGCCTCACCACTCTGCGCCTGCTGTTTTGGGCCCATCAGGAAGGCTAGTGTGACCTTTCCCCGGTACAGGTCAGACCGTGGCCCTCCCGTTCCTAAACTCTTTGGTAAAATGGGACCAGGAATCCTCCCTCCGTGAGGTTGGCCTGAGGAGCACAGGCTGATGGGCGCAGAAAGATCCGGCACATAATACGTGCTCAGTAAACAGGTGTGCTTTCCCTTTTTCCTTCTCTTAGAGCTATAGAGGGAGAAAAGTCCAGTTTTAACCCACGGTCCTTTGTACTAACAGAGGTTACTTGACTGTAACAACCACGGCCCACGTCTGTGCGCCCGTCCCTCACGTGTCCGAGGAGAGTTTGGTGCTTCCAACTCAAAGCTCCCTCGGCTTCCAGGGAGTGGAGACGATCTGATTTTGAATCCCCCGCCGAGGCCTCAAGCCTGAGTTACTCTGCCCACCTGCTAGACACCGCCCTGTGCCAGCAGCCGCCTCGCGTGCTGTGTTTGTCCAAGTGGGCGCTGGACGCTGCCTGTTGCTATGGCCTCCGCCACAGGCCTCTTAGGCAGCCAGGCAGACAAACACGGGGTCAGAAAGGGAAGGGCCGGGAAGACACACGCTGCCCCCGAAGAGAGCAGAGAGGAGCAGGAGAAGCTGCCTGCCCCGTCCAGGGACGGGAGGGAGGGCGGCCAGGCCAGTCAGAAAGGCCTGGTTGGTGTTTCCAGGCTGGAGCAGACAGGTGCAGGGGTACCTCCCGTGGGGCCAGTTATTTCAGAGTCTAGACACACAGAGGCTGGTGCCCTGGCAGTGAGGAGGGGCCATCTGCGAGCCTGACGCCTGTCCCGTTCGCGGTGGGGCATTCACAAAGCCCGACCACATCCTCATCCTCACTCTCTGGGGCAGGGGTCTGATCATAAGGCCTTATGGCAATGACAGGGACAGTGTCCACAATAATGGGTGCCTTCTGTGGACCAGGCCCAGCGGCAACTGGACACAGAGACACAGGCCTGCCCTCAAGGCCCACAGTCCACTTGGGGCTACAGATTCTAACAGGCAGCATGCCTCACAGAGGCAGTGCCTATGGTACCCCCGCAGTTCCCAGAAAGGAGAACTTTCCTGCTGGGGAAAGGGGCAATCAGGGAAGGCTTCCTGGAGGTGGTGATGTTTGAGCAGGCAGTTGAAGGGGAGTCGGATGTGGATGGGCAGAGAGGTAGGAGGGGCATTTAGGGGAAGAAATGGGCAGAGAGGGCGCTGAGGAGCAGCACGGGGGCTGGAAGAAGGAGAAGTGAGTCCGGGAGCCCCGCGCTGAGGGCAGCAACAGGGAGGCTGGGGGTTCTTGGGAGAATCTGGTGCAGTGACCCGTCCTCCAGGCCAGCGGGATGAGCAGATGTCAGGCCTCGCTCCAGCAGGGAGGTGGGCCAGGTTTGGGCCTGGATGTGTAGCTGGCAGGATAAGAACTCGCTGGCTCTGTGCAGGTCAGCTGGACCCCGGCGGCTCTTCTAATGTCACCTGGCTTAGGGGAAGGTGCACTGCGGGACCCAACCTGATTAAATCCACCATCTCAACCCAGGCCCACAGCTGTATATCTCCGATGCTGGGGAAGTGACACCACCCAGCCTGCACACAGCTTCATTTCCGAAAAGAATGTGGGAGAGCGGGAAGGTCAGGAGACAGGCACAGCCGTAAATTTGATGAAAGGTTTAGCTGGAAACCCCATTAAATCCACACACGGCTCAATGCTGGGCAATGTCCTTCCTCCGAGTCTGCTGAATGGGGCCACGGAGGTGAGGGACTCACTAAGTAATGTCCTCATTGTTTGGTGTCTCCTATTACCCAGGGGATGGAAAACCCATTACCCATAAGGTTTAGTGGCACTTGGTCCCCGGACGGCAATATTGTCCTTTCCCTGAGCCCTCCCCTTGGCCAGCATGTGCGCCGGGGCAGCCTCTGGTACCGTATGCGTCCACGCTGCCATCTGCGCGGGAGACCTCACTACCCCACAGCCCCGGCCCCTGACTTCTCCAAGGTGGGCACCCTCTCCCCTGTCTGGTGTGGCCTGGCAAGGCCCGGGCAGGGGGTGAGTGTGACCCCACCTGCTCTGTGTGGCTATGAGCCCGGCGAGGGGCTGCCTGCTGGGAGCTGCCCATGGTCCCTGGAGCACCCCCTCCCCCCTGCAGAACCTCAAGTGACAGCCTTGCAAACGTACAACACAGAACACAGAGGGGCTTGCAGCAGGGTGCAAATTCCCCTGCCCAAGTCATGCCTCAACACACACATCTCCTAGGGAGGGTCCGAGGAACAAATTATTTCACCTGGAAGGAAGCCCCCCGGCCCTAGACAGGGACTGGAGACGTGGTCCAGGCGCCTCGCTACCCACCACCACCCATCAGGTGCCAGAGTCTTACCTGTCACTAGTAAGTAACATCTGTCCAAGGCTCGGCTAAAGAACCGCACAAACTAGTGAAGAAGACAGAATTGGGCTCATATCTCAGCTGTGCAACTTTAGTGAATCACCGAACCTCTCTGAGCCTCTGTCTCCTAGATACCGAATCATAACGATACCGATCCTCTTGTGGGGATTTAAGGAGGGGACGTAGCCAATGCTCAACAAACCTCTGCCAACATCACAACTCCCTTTGCAGCGAGGCCGGTCTTCCAGGTGACCTCCTCGTAGGCGTGACTAGAGTCTGCACGTTCTCGTTAGAGCAGGTGCAGATAGAAGGCTGACCCCCTTCCAGGGACTGAAGGGACCCTGTTCTTTCTCTCTCCAAAATCCCAGCTAAACATACTTTATATGATGCCATTTACATGATGTTCTGCGAAAAGCAAAATTACAGGGACAGAAAACGTAACAGAGGTTGCCAGGGGCTGTGGATGAGGCAGGGGAGAGACTGCAAAGGGACAGGATGAAACATTCTGGGGGGAGAGAACTGTTGTATATCTCGACTGTGCTGGGGATTACATGACTATATGCCTTTGTTAAGATTTATGGAACTGTACACCTCCACAGGGTGAATGCTACTGTATGTAAATCATACCTTAATAAACCTGACTTAGAAAAAGAAAAAATAAAGACCCAGATAAGAGCAAATGTGAGTCCAGGCGTGAGGCCAGACCAGACGTGTCAGTCCTGGAGGCTAGAGGAGGGTGGAGAACAACGCCCAGAATGTCTGCGGGACCCACGAGGGAACATCCCGGAAGGCGGTGATGTCCCACTGTCTGACTAGGGACAGACGGCCAAGGGAGAGGACAGACAAGGCGGGGGTGGGGGGGTACGCGGACCCTTTACCCACAAAGACGGCTGGGCCGGGCCTTGCCCAGGGGCCTGACGGCTCTGCCCTGTGACCGCAGCCCCTGCCCTCCGCCCAGCTCTGTCTTCAACCCTCCAGCTGTGTTTAACATGTTCACGGAGCTTCAAGGGAATTTCAGGGACCGCCCGCATTTCACCGGGAGACCAGAGCGGAGCCTAGCCCCTGCCCCCCGCCTGCTAGCTGGGGGGCCCCGCCCTGAACACCACTCTCCTGCTTCCGCTTTTGCCACCCTCGCCCCCTCCTGGTGGGTGAGGCATCCTGGTGACCCACGGGGAGCTCCTGCCCCGTTGATGCCTGATCTCGCCCACCCTTCGCCGTGCCCTGGGCTTCTTCTGAAGGTGAAACTCCTGCAACGGGCTCCGGGGCCATCACACACCCCTTCCTCCAGAAGTGAGTGCCCCCCACCGTCCCCGCCCCAGGCCAAACTGTCCATCCAGAGACCGCCGTAGACTCACAGTCAAGTAAGACCCCTGCAGTCAATTGAGCTGTTTGATTTCCAAGCAACAGGGAAGTGTCTCCCGCACCCTGTACTTGAACAGCAGTGTCCTCTGGAATCGACCAACACTGTCGGGTCTCACCAGCCCATCGTCACCTTCCATCTCCAAGGACCTGGCCCGCTGCAAGCGCTCTTTAGATGCTGGGTCGTCAGGGGCCCTGCTCCCCTCAGCACTCAGCACGGCTGTGCGGCCAGCTCCTTCTGCTCTCCCTTTCTCCTCCTACCTGCCCCCCCATGTCTAGGGGTGCCCCGGGATGGGAGGAGGGGCGAGCCTTCCTCCTGCTGGACACTGTACCAGCCTTGGCACTTCTGGGTGTGGCATGGGTAACTGACCGGGCATTGGCAAGCAGGGCCCAGAAGCTCCGAATCGAGCTGTTTTTCCTGAAAGCATCACAAGCAAGGTCTCCGGTGAAAAAGTAATAACACTAATGGGACCTCTGTGCACAGACAGGCTCGCGCAGATAACTGGATTCAACACGTTATAGGGTTCGTGCCTCACCCTCCATTTTATAGATGCAGAAACTGAGGCTCCGAGAGGCCGTGTTACTAGGTTAACACAAGTAGCTTTTTCCACCAAGAGATGCTGCCCTTTAAGGATGGCTGAACAGAAGGACTCCTTTCAAAATTTTCTCCTTGGGGTAGAAACATCTAGATTTCTACCTAGGTGGACGCCGAGCTGGGTCTTGCATACAACAATGATGTCGAAAAACAATGATTCAGCACCTTAGATTTAAAAAAAAACAAAACCAATTTTTTTTTTCAAAACCCGTACAGGGCTTCCCTGGTGGCGCAGTGGTTGAGAGTCTGCCTGCCGATGCAGGGGACGCGGGTTCGTGCTCCGGTCCGGGAAGATCCCGTATGCCGCGGAGCGGCTGGGCCCGTGAGCCATGGCCGCTGAGCCTGCGCGTCCGGAGCCTGTGCTCCACAACGGGAGAGGCCACGACAGTGAGAGACCCGCGTACCGCAAAAACAAAAACAAAAACAAAAACGTACAAATCAAATTCCGCGCGAGAAAGACATAATCTAGCCATTGATCATCTCTCTCGTATGCAGACGCCTCAATTGTCCTAACGCAACGCCCGCCTGCTTTTTCTGGAGGATCCCTGCTGTCTGGGGTGTCCCAGGGCACGGACACAAACCCACAAGCTCTGCCTTTTAGTGGGGCCAAACAAGGCTTGTGTTTGTTTGTTAATAACCACAGAGTGACCTGGTTTCCCCTCCTGAGGGCGGAGCTGGGGGCCCAGGGCAGGAAGGGGGGATTTGAGACGACAGGGTAAAACCGCAGAGACCGGACCTGGATAAGGTGGCCCTGCCCAGGCTGGGAAAGAGGAGGAAAAATGAATCCGTCCCCTTGCTTTAAATCTGAAGGGAAAGTAATTAAGTCTGTCCAATTCTCTAATTGAAATTCCCAACAAGTAGAACCCCCGTGGCAAGGGGCTAGACATTCATGTAAAACACTGGGAGGAAACCAAGCGTGTGGACAGTGGACCCTAAGCTGGCAGCCCCTCAGTGCTGCCTGTCTGCAGAGAGAAACACCCTCTGCCTTCCCATCCCTCATGCTCAGGGTCCTTAAAGAAACCCTTTCCTTCCCCATAAGAGCCCCCAACGGGATGAAGGTTAGAAAGTCAGGCACATCCCGCCCGATCAAGACGGTGCATGCAGGCAGGTCACGGGGTGCTGGAGGGCATCCCTGGACACTCCAATTTATTCCCTGCCTTGGACTCCCGCGCAATTCGCATACGAAATTGACACGTTTGAAATGCACACACATTTCTCCATACGGGCATTTTAACCGGCATTTAAAATCCTCACTGCTGAAATACAGCCAACTGTGGAAGTTCAGCTAAATGCTGAAGAAAATGACTGGTTTGCTCCGCTGGCTGAAGGGTCCCCGTCACGTGGCAGGGTGGCTCTGGTGGGTTCAAAGCTCCTCATTAGAGCGGGAGCCTGCAAACAGGGTTTAACACACTGCACTGCAATCGACGGACGGCTTTTGGTCCACAAACTCCTAAGTAGTAATTATGAGTAACCAAGTAATTCCTAAGCGGTCGCTAAGTAGTAACAGTTACTGCAGGGTTACAGCCTGGCCATTAAGTGAGTCCAGCCTGAGAACTGCCCAGGAGCCCAGCTTGTGGCAGGGCTGCAGCCGGGGCAGACTGGTGAACGTGGGGTGCTGTCCATCGTCTACACAGCCTTCCTAGGCCAGCTCTCCCCACACAACGCTGGGATCCAGGCTCACCCTGGATCGACCCCACCTGGAGAGACCCTGTGGCAGCCTCCGGACAGGCCTCTCTCTCCACCTCCACCTGGCACACCTGACCACCTCCTGCCATTCACCGGCCAGCGTCAGGCACAGCCCCCCTCCAGACACGGCTGCACTGACCCTCCAGGCCTTCCTGACACCTGGTCTTTTCCACTAGGAGACTCCCTAACACCAGATCCATTTCCCCCACTGTTCTGCAAACTCCTCCAGGCTGGGCAATGCCTGGCCAAAGGCCTCTCGCCTAAGCCAAAGCCGGCCGTGGAAAGGCACAGGTCCGGGCACGGGGTGCACACAGAAGCCACAGAAAGTGAAGTTCCCGCCCTGGCTGGGCGACAAACCACATGCACCTCTGAGATCCAGGAGGCGACCCCAGGCGGGGCCCCTGGTGCAGTGCCCGGTGCGCACGCATGCACGCACACACACGCACACAGCCCCTCCGTGGATGCACCCGGAGACGGGGGCAGTGCCGACAGGGCAGAAAGGATACAGAATCCAGGAGCTCAGAGGGTGTCAAGTAGAAGAAAGGTTTTTTTAAACTAGAAAAAATTAAACCAAGTTTGCTTTCTTTCTTTCTGCTACAGAATATGAGTTTTAAAAATATGTTTCATACAGTGTACATAATGCTATATTCTGCTTTTAGTTTTTTATATTATCATTAAGATTCTGCATAAATATCATTTTAGCGGATTCATGCCGTCTCGTTCCATAGACGGGCATCAATTTATTTAAACTTTCCCTTTTATTCAGCCAAGTCTTTCAACACTTTACAAGTGACTTTACTGCATCCATGATTCTGCTTAGGCAGCTCGTCATGGACCTCATTGTATAAGGAGATGGGCTTCCTTGGTCAGAGCCGTTATTGGCCACAAGAAATAACGAACACATTTGACTGTACAAAGGATTCTGTCTTTCTTTTTTTCTTTCTGAGGAGGGAGGAGGCCACAGTGAATATTTGTGGCTGGGGGAAGAACAAATATGTGAGTGGTTGGGTCAGTGTGTAAGTGAATATTCATCCAGGTCTATTTTCTGAAGTTCACAATTCTTTGATTTCCCATCAGTGACTCACAGGCTCAGCCAACACTGTAATGGATCCATCTCTATCCGAATGGTTTTTCCTAGATGTTAATACAGATAATTAAAAAAAAAAAAAAACCTTTTAATAGCAAATCCCAGTATCAAAACTGAGGCAGCTGGTACAACGATTTCAGAAGATTGGCAGTAATTATTAAAGCTGACCACACACACACCTAAGACCCCAGTTTCACTCCTAGGTAGGTTCCCAGCAGAAATGCACACGTATGCCCACCGAGACCGTAGCCACACGCAGCACAGAACAGCCCCCAACTGGAAACAACCCAAATGTCCATCAAGACTGGAACAGATCAGTGTATGTCACTGTATTCACCAAAAAAGGAATCAATACTATTCGCCAACGAGAATGAACAAACCACAACGACAGGTAACAACATGAACAAATCCCCCAAACATAAAGAAGACGCCAGGCACAAAAGTACACACGGTGCATAATTCCATTTATATAAATAACGAAAGCAAGCAGAGGCAAGAGATGCCGGCAGAGACGAGAGCAGGGTCGCCCCGGCGGATAGAGACTAGGAGTGGTACAGGGGCTCCCGGATGCTGGCCTTGGTCTGTTTTGTGATCTGATGCTGGTTACATAGATGTGTTCAAATGAAAAAATTACACCACACTGTACACTTAAAATGTGTGCTCTTTGCCCTAAAAGAAGAATGAAATAATGTCACTTGCAGCAACATGAATGGACATAGAGGGGATCGTATGAAGTGAAGTAAGCCCAACAGAGAAAGATAAATATCAGATGATATCGCTTATATGTGGAATCTAAAACAAAAATGATACAAATGAATTTATTTACAAAACAGAAACAGACTCACAGACATAGAAAACAAACTTATGGTTACCAAAGGGGAAAGGGGGGCAGGGGGAGGGATAAATCAGGAGTTTGGGATGAACATATACACACTACTATGTATAAAATAGATAAACAACAAGGACCTACTGTATAGCACAGGTTACAACACTCAATATTTTATAATAACCTATAAGGGAAAAGAATCTGAAAAAAATAGATATATATGTAAGTATAACGGAATCACTCCACTGTACATCTGAAGCTAACATGACATTGTACACCAACTATACTTCAATTTAAAAAAAAGAAAAAAAGAGATGTGTGCTGTTTGCTGTATGTATGTTATATCCTCATAACTCTTTTGAAGGATGTGTGGTCATTTTTAACCTTCATCCAAGGAGTTTACTCAAAGGCCTTCTCAGGTGTCTACGTTCAAGGCCCCGGAGAAACCAATAAAGGACACAGACATCGCCCAGGTCTGGAGGCCAGTCTCAGGAAGCTCAGACTAACACGGTATGAGGGAGAAGTGGGCAGCAAGCGCCTCCCACTCTGGGTCTGCGGGGGAAGCGGCCCCCACGGTCACCCCAGGGGGGCTTGGATCAAGCCTGGGGCAGAGGCATCACCTGCGGACCAAGGGCCCAGCCCCTCCCAGGCCCCAGGCCCACTCCTGCGAGGCTTCTCAGACCTCCTGCACTGCAACCCACTGCTGCCTGCCGTGTGAGTGACAGGTCCAGGCTCCAGGGGGTCTGAAGCTTATATAGCTGGGGTGGAGGAGGCTCTTTAAGAAAGAGACCAAATAGGGGCTTCCCTGGTGGCGCAGTGGTTGAGAGTCTGCCTGCCGATGCAGGGAACACGGGTTCGTGCCCTGGTCTGGGAGGATCCCACATGCCGCGGAGCGGCTGGGCCCGTGAGCCATGGCTGTTGAGCCTGCACGTCCGGAGCCTGTGCTCCACAGCGCGAGAGGCCACAGCAGTGAGAGGCCCGCCTACCGCAAAAAAAAAAAAAAAAAAAAAAAAGAAAGAGACCAAATAATGAGTCTACGCTTCATCATAAGGCCATGGAGGGGGCCGTGCGAACAGGGCCCTGAAGCATCAGCCTCTGCTGAGCGAGTCACCGCTCTGCTGGAACCTGGCTGCTTGCCCTGACGCTGGCCTGCCCCCGACTGCCCCCGGGTACCTTCCAGAGCCTGCCTCAGCTGGGGCCAGCAGAGCCTTCCTCTTCCCTGCCGGCTGGCCGGACCCAGCCTACAGAGCGGAGCAAGGCCACTCCTGAGAAGGCACCACTTCTGCCAGCTGGGCTGCCCCTGCATCCCTCCATCAGGCCATCCCTCTGCTACAAACCCTGGGGAGACAAGCCCCCTCCCATCTGTCATCCCTCACTCGTCTTCTTTCTCTGGTGAATGTTTTAAACCCAGTGAAGGGACTTTAACATGTTCCTCTGACAAGATTCGATCTCATGCATCTTTGCAGCGGGAGGGTTCTGATGAGCTTTAGGGAGAGGCTGGCTGTTGGATCAAGGCTTTGAACCCAGCTTGGTGTTCTGTGAGCCCCTTGGGTCAGGGCATGCCCAGCGGGACACTAGGGGGAGTGGCCGTCCATGACACCACTCTGAGGAGTTTGTTTTCTCCAGCAGAGATGCTTGCTCAGCCGGTAAGGCATCCTAGGTAAGTTCCGGCCAGCCCTGAAGGAGAAGGAACCGCCCCCGGACACTCGTCCCTCTGCAAAGTGTACTGCCCATGACATGCCCCCTGCCTTCTCCAGCTTGCATCTAAATGCTGTGTCTGATCTGCAGCTGTATATGCTTTTAGATATTGCAGTATTTGAATGAAGAGCAAGGTCTGAAAACTGGGGGTGGGGAGGGAATTCAATTTCCTGAGCCATTGCTCTGTGCAGGTACCATATTTTCAGGTCTGGACAAAGCAAAGGCGCTGTAGAAAGAGCAACAGCTTTGCAGGCAGGCCAAGTTCAGGTGTGATCCTGGCAAGCCTCACCTCACTGTCTTCATCTGTAAAATGGGAAGAATAGTACTACATAGACATATTGAGGAACAGAGATGCCAGAAAGAGCCTGAAACCGCAAGGACCCAGTAAAGGTTGGCTGTTATCTTTCCAAGTTTCTCTCCTTTTCACTGAACAAGTAAGAGATGTATTCTGTTTATGGCTCCATTAGCAATGCTTCTTAGAGATCAGCCCACGTCGGAAGGAAGAGATCTCATTCACTTTTAACTGCTGTGTATGATTCCTCAGAATGGAAACGCCGTCGTTTGTTTAACCATTTCTGTATTGCTTAGGTGGTCTGCAATCTTTGGTTACTATAAGCAGTGCTACAAGGGACCTTTCTGTGCAGGCCTCATGGGCTCCGTGGGCAGCTGCTCCTCCAGGGTAGACCCTGAGAAGGGAAACTGTCATTAGCCACTGCCACACGCCCCCAGCCCCACACCCAGCTGACACTGTCCCAGCAGCGGAGAGAGTGCTGTTTCCACGCACCCTGCCCTTCCTTCAAAATTAGCCGACTTCTAAGTCTTTGCCAATTTGAGATCTATTCCCTAAATGCTAAGAAGGTTCAGGGGTTTTCCTTTTATTCGAATTACATTGACAATTCCTCTTCTAGTAATTAACTATGCCTGTGTTTTATCCTATTTTTAGAAAAGTGGGACCATCTTTTTCTGTTTCATGAAGGTTCCTACCCTTCAACTGTGTGTGGCGTGTTTTCTCCCAGGCTGCCACGTCTCTTAACTCTTTTTAGGGCATCTTTTTCATACAAAAGTTTACAATTTCACTGATGGCGGAAATCTCCTTTGAGATGCCTCAAACATCAGATGGAGCCGAGGTAGGAAAGGGGCACAGATGGACAGACAGATACATGGTCCAGGAGAGGAGTACACTCACAGCAGAACTGGGGCTGGGATGTTCATGTAAAGTCCTTTCAGCGCTGTTGAACGTTTGAAAATTCTCATAATAAAAAGGTCAGGGGAAAGGTATGCGTTTTTGATATAGTCAGATGTATTCATCTTTTCCTTTACGGCTTTCACAACTGTGTCTTGTGTAAGGCTTCCCATGGCAGCTAAAGCGCTGGGGTGAATGGAGAAGTTCACTTACGTAAGTTGGATTTTTTTAAAAAAACTCAGATCTTGAATCCATTTTAATGTATTTTTGTAAAGAGTAGGGGGTACGGATTTAATTTTTTTCTCTCTCTAACCCACTGTCTTAATTCTACCAACAGAACAATCCATTCTTCTCTGCTGATCTGAACAGCCATCCTTGTTAAAAACAGCCTAAACTCCCAATTCCACTTTTTTGTCTTTCTGGACAGAACAGGCCTGGTTCTCTGGGGTGATTTCCTCTTCCACGTGAATTTTACAATCAGCTTGCAGAATTCCATTAGAATCCTCCTGGGATGTGGACTGTGACTGCACAGAATTTATAGGTAATAACACAGGTTGGGTGTGAGGACAAGAAAAAAGACGGTGTCTGCAAAGGGCTGGGGCCATGGCTAGTGGTGTATAAACAGGAGCGGCTAGTATTATTATTGCTGTTGTTGCTACAAGCAGGGAGGGTTCACCCAGGACATGGTGCGTCTATCAAGACTCTTCTAGTCCAAGGATACAGTGTCTCTCTTTTATTTATTTATTTATTTATTTTTATTTTTATTTATTTATTTTTTTTTGCGGTGCGCGGGCCTCTCACTGCTGTGGCCTCTCCCGTTGCGGAGCACAGGCTCCGGACGCACAGGCTCAACAGCCATGGCTCACGGGCCCAGCCGCTCCGCGGCCTGTGGGATCTTCCCGGACTGGGGCACGAACCCGTGTTCCCTGCATCGGCAGGCGGACTCTCAACCACTGCGCCACCAGGGAAGCCCAGTGTCTCTCTTTTAAAATAATTTTTTTTATTGAAGTATAGTTGATTTACAACCTTGTGTAAGTTTCAGGTGCACAGCACAGCGATTCAGTTTATATATATCTTACACGTAATATATACATTCTTTTTCAGATTCCCTCTCTTATAGGTTTCTACGTAACATTGAGTACAGTTCCCTGTGCCGTACAGTAGGCCCTTGTTGGCTATCTACATTATGCACAGTGGTGTGCATATGTCAATCCCAGCCTCCTAATTTATCCCCCCACCCCCTTTCCCTTTGGTAACCATGAGTTTGTTTTCTGTGTCTGTGAGTCTGTTTCTGTTTTGGAAATAGTTCATTTGTGGGTCTTTTTCTTTTAGATTTCACATAAAAGCGATATCATATGATATTTGTCTTTCTCTGTCTGGCTTGCAAATTGTTTTCGAATTCCTCCCAAGCCCCTCCCCTTCCCCGCCTGGGCCATTTTCCTTCTGTGTGCCCTCCCTCCAAGTGAGAAGCATCTCGGCCACTCTGGCACCCAGGGCACGAGTCCCCTGGCTAAGACACCCAGCCTGAGGTCCTTCCTCGGGCTTCCCACAGGTTTGGTCCACCTCTCCGGGCCCCTGAGCCCGCCCTGTGCCTGTCGGGCCGGTAGCCAGCTGGAGATGCCGCAGCCTCCACGCTGCTCAGACACTGGGTGCTGACGGTGGTGGCACTTGCCCACGCCCAGGTCCCTGATCAGGAGGCCGTGCGAGTACAAAATCAGCGGCCCCGCCTCCACGGGCCCAGCACAGTCCCAGGCCACGGTTAAGTCTCCCAACTCCCGAAACGGGGGTGTCCTCTCCCCATCTGACGGATGAAGAAATGGGCCTGTTTCAGGCTGAAAGGGCAGAAAGCTGGGACCCAAACCCAGGTCGTCCCGGCACCCCCGAGCCACATTCCTCCGAGTGATCGCTGGTCCCAGGGCAGACAGTCCCAGACCCAAACATCCCAAATGAAAGTCACCTCCAGGCAGACCCTTGGCTGAGCGGAGGTTCCCGGGCATCCAGCCCCCACTGTGCCCCGGCTGCAGCTCCTCCCAGCTTCCCCTGCCCCTGCCACTCCCTTTTCTTCTTTGCCGGTACAGCAGCTGCCACTGTTGACAAACTCGGCAGCATGCTGCCTAGGCATCTTTCGAGCCACGCGCATCCTCCTGAGCAGAGAGATACCTCATTAGCGTGCTACATTTCAGCCCCGAGAAAACAACGCATGCCAAGAGACCATAAACAACCAGTACAAATGCTACAGGTCATGGATGATGGATACCACCTGCAGATGTTTGACGTGGACCCTGCTTACAGACAGGACTGAGGCCACCTCCAGGCACATCCATCTTTTCCCAAACGCTGACGTGGGGAGATGTCGGCATAGCCTTGCTCCACATAAATGGGGGGCCACGTCTCCCACCCACCCACCACGAGCCTCTCTCCTGACGGGTGAGCTACACTGTTCTCGGACGACTTTCAGTATTTCCAAACCCTCACTATTCTACTTTGGCTACTGGTTATTTTGATTATTATCCTCACTTTTTTTTCTCTTTTCCCCCTGCTCCAGGTCCAGGAATTTTTCTCTTTGAAAAATAAGGTTTCAGAACACGCCAGCCAATTTCTGAAAAGGGCTGGCCAGCCAGTCGAGAAATCAGACCAATGCCAAGGCAAACAGGGGCCCTCTCACAGACCCACTGAGCCCTCACAGACTAGGCTCTGTTGGCCTGAGGGGCGGTTCTGGAAGAGAGGCCCCGTGCGGTTCAACGCCATCACTCTGGCCCGTGGGGTGCCAGCTGGGAAGGCAGCCTGAGGCTGGGAACCCTCTGGGGTGAGGACGGGCAGGAGCTGAGGGCCTTCCCCTGTGGCCAGATGTTGGGGGGCAGCAGCTCCTTCCTGGACCAGCCTCTGGACATAGAAGTCGACCCGGCTGAGGTTCTGGGCCGGCTGAGAACCCGGGGCATCTATACACACTCTGCAAACAAGAAAGGTTTTACGTCCGTCCCATTTTAAGGCAATGGGGAGAAAGATGCAGCCAAATGCTCAGAGGAGGGGTCCAGGGAGCCTTTGACGGCTCTCGGGATGCTCACGGCCCAGCCTCAAGCGTGAAGGTCAAAACACTGTAAGCAGTAAAAAGCGTAGTCTAAAGATACCCGAGGACCCCAAGGCTCTCTCGGCGGTTCCCCAAAGTCAAACTATTTTTATATTTGACTAAGATGTTATCTTGTTCACTCTTGCTCCCTCCCAAGTGGACAGCGGCGGTTTCCAGAGGCTACCATGGACCAGATCAAAAGCAGAAAATATAAGAGAAAGCTACCTTCTATCAAGCCAGACAGTTAAGAGGTATGAGAAATCGGAAAGCATGCCATTCTTCTAATGTTTTTTGTTGCTTTGGAAAATATTTTCATGAAAATGGCTTGTTTTCATTAACATGGAGTGGCTTTGTGACTATTCTTTTAAGATGAGTTGAAAATATCTTTCCAATTTCTCAGTTGGAATTTCGAAAATGGTAAATATCAATAGATACAACCCCCTCCCAAAAACCTCTTTGGAGTTCTCCACAATTTTTAAGAGTGTGAAGGAGTCCAGAGACCCAAAAGTTTGAGGACAGCAGCTGTAGAATTTTAATGACAAGGGGTCATGAAGTGTGCAGGATGCCCTGGCCCATGAAAAGGTTCCAAAGCAGCCAATACGACAAGATCCCGTTTTGTAAAAAAGAAGACAGATGTGTGTGTATAATATGTGGACACAGAAGTAGATGACAAGCGTGTGGTCCGAGATTTCACCACGGGCTCTGTCTGGGTGGTGCTGTGGATAGACCCCTCCGGTCTGCCGTTCACATGTTACTACTGTAACCAGATCAAGTGAATAATTAATGTTTAAGGTTTGGTGTCCCGTTTTCAGAAAAATCCAGGGAAGAGTAAATTGAACAAGTGACATCTTGAGGCTTCCTCTGGGCTGGTACCACGCTGAGGGGTCCAGGGACGCGAGTTTATTGAATCCCAATGATACCTATGGGTTATCAGCCTCATTTTCCAGCAGAGAAACTGCAGGTCGGAGCAAGATTGAGCATCTCGTCCATGGTCACGCAAACACGAGGTGACGCACAGCCAGGACTCCGATCTGGGCTGGTCGGTCTCCAGAGGCCTGTGTCCCTGACCACTGGCTTGGCGGCCTTCCCCCGGGCCTCCAGCCTCAAGGAGCGGCTGCGTACCAGGGCCTCTGCCCTACCCCTCCTTGGCTCTGACGGCACGTGGCCCTCTCACGCTGCCCTGTGGACTTAACTCTGGTGGACAAGGGCCCAGCTCTCCTCTAAGCATCCTGAAGCCCCTGTGTCCACCTCTAGACCGGGCAGGTGGCTATTGGACAGGGTCACCAGCAGCACCTCAGCAGGGGTCAAGCCACCACCCCATCCGTGAGAAGCTCATCCCAAGTCAGAACCCAGATGCAGCCTCCGCGGCGGGGACCACCAGCCCGGAAGCGAGGTCACGGCTGAGGGGTCCCTCCCCGGGCCCAGACCTTCCACCTCAGCTCCTTGACCTCCGCCCCACGTGGACCTGGAGCAGGTCACAGGGCAGGTGTCACAGCCTGGGGTCATGTTGCCGCCAACATGGAGGAAGCTCCAGTCTGCTGACCCGGGTCATCAGCTACCCACTGCTGAAGGCCTGGCATGAGGACAACCTCTGTGCTCCCTCCCTGCCCCCGCAGGCGGCTCCCCATCTCTTTCGCCCCTGGCACGGTGCCACGTCATGCCCAGTCCCTGCTCGTCCCCCTGGGCTCCCCGCAGAAAGGGCCTGAACTCTCCACTCATTTCTGAGCGGGCATGCTTGCCGTGGGAGTTGAAAAACATAATAAATGGCCCCAGCGCCATGTGCAGCACCTAATTTGCAATAATATTGAAGTCTCCAACAATAACTCATTTACTCTTATAATAAATATATATATATATATATAAAAAGACAAATTGCTACATTGAACATGCATTTTCTCACTGCAAGTAGCTGCGACCCCAGGGAGAAAGCCCTGTGCTGCTAACTAATAGTAAATCCTTTGGAAAATCATGTGTCATGATGATGGACAACTAGGGAGGAGGTATTAAATAGATTTCGACGTTAGCAGAACAAAAGCCGTCCTTCGCAAACCCACACCTGTAAGAGCACAGATCGGCCGTGATTAGTGCTCACCTTTGGACAGCCCAGGTGCACAGAGGGAGAGAAAAGTTTCTGTCCTGGGCAGGTGTGGCTGGCCGGGTGTCAGGACACAGCGGCGCTGGCAGGAGGGGGCGTGGGGGAGGCCTGGGCCAGGATCTCCAGCCCTGCAAGGACCCCCGGAGGGAAGGTCTCACTTCCGTTTCCAAGGAGCCAGCCCCTCCCGCACATCCGCAATGCAAATGCTCACAGGGGCACGCCCAGCTCAGCGCAGGCCCCGGGGAGGCAGGGGGACGCAGTCCTCTCTGAGGAAAAAGCCATGACCTTGGGATAAGGAAGGCTCCCGGGGGTGTCAGTGTCAGGGCCCCTGCGGCAGCCCAGGGGCTGTGGCCTGGAGGACAGGCCCGAGGGTAGGGCTGCCCCGTTCTCCTGGATCCCCCCGTTCAATGCTAGTGCAGCCATGGGTCACTCCTTCCAATCAGTTTCTCCAGGTCCTGGGATTTGCCTTCTTCAGTTCGGGAGTCCTGGCCTCAAGGACAGGGGTTGACAGCCTTGTCCCAAATCCTGAGTGGCCTCTGCCTTTCCAACCATCTCTTACGGAACCTTGGGTTTCAGTGTTGGCGCCCGACAGCTGCTCACTGAACTGAAAGGTGGGCACGGGTGCCATTTACTGCATGCCTGCTGGCTGCCAGCTCTGTAGGAAGGGGAAGCTCATGGTGGGAGGACGGTAGCCCTCCCAAGCAAGGCCCCGAGGATCCAGGCACTGGGCTCCGACTGGGAGCTGGTGGCCCTCCGGCAGATGCAGGGTCTGGAGCCGGCACGTGGGGCTGGGATGGGCAGAGACACCCACGCAGCCTCAGCACAGGGGCCCGTACTGCCGACTTTACACCCTGCCCTCCCGTGAGGGGCTGGGACTAGGCTGACACAGCTGTGGGTCAGTGTCACCTGTGAAGTTCCAGTTCGGGTCAATGTCATTGAGAATCGCACCCTGGCCGGGGTCCATCCCACTCTAATCGTTTTCGCCAGTTCAAGCAAAAGACCCAAACCAAGCTGCTCCCTTCTCCCAGGGCTCAGTTTCCTCAGCTATAAAATGGCGGGGCGGGGGCGGGGTGGGGGTGGGGGGGCTGGGGTGTTGCCTAGACACTAGACGGTCTTCCCCATTCATTCATTCATTCACTCATTCACTCAGCCAATGAAGGACATGGTTTCCTCTTGCACTAACTCACTGAGAAAGAGGCAATTTCGTGAAAACAATGCCGCAAACCAAACCTAGCTTTTCCCCTAAGAACATTAGTCTCTCAGGCACCAACTGACACTTGGAGGCTCTGTACTCCAACCCTAGTTAAAATACACAGATGCCACTTAGACCTTTGATAGACTTGGCTTTAAAACACAATACTACACATTAGCCCAACAGACTTATACATACTAGAAATAGGGAACATTTCCGAAAATGTCTAGAAAGAGAAACAAAATACTAAACCAAGCAGAGAGAGCCGTGGACGCGCTGCAGTCCGGAGCCCAGGTGGGGACGTCCCTTGACCTTTGAGAACGGGCTTGCTTGCATTCCGTTCCTTCTTGACTCCATTCCTCCGACTTCAAAGTACAAATGCATAGATTTGATTTCACCAGTGCTTTATGTGTTTGGGATTGCCAAACTGTTCCTTCACTGGCACCCCCCTTCTGGAACCTTCCTATACTTGAAGCAACACCACCTGGGGATGGATGACTATTTTGCAACTGCTATCAGTTTACTAGTTTTACCAATATATCATAAATCAGGAAGAGGAATCCTGGGTCCAACTGGAGAGTCTAGCTTTCGCTCATTACCTGGGAGGATTACAGCCATTTCATAAAGCGCATTATCTAGGGAAAGGCTCCTATTGGCGGGGTCCAGCAAAATTCATTTCATGCTTCAAAAGTTTGCGATGGGGTTGGTTAGGAAAAAAACCCTAAAGTGTTTGGAAAGTAGGGATCCCAACTTGTTTAAAAACCACAAACGGGCAAGACTGAGCTGTGTCCATTTTACCGAATGGCACTTTGTACTCAAATGCCCAGGGCCCGGCCCCCTGACTGCGGGCTGCCACGACTCACCAACAGCCGGCAGGAGGAAGCACGCCTCCCCAGCCCGCTCCAGGCCAGGCCACCCTCATCGCCCCCAGGCCCCGGCTCGGTCCCCTCCGAGGCCTTCTGCTCCTGTCCCTCCAGCCCTGCCCCACCGTGGCAGCCAGGGGGATGTTCCCATACTGCACCCGGGCACGTCCTCCCGCTGCCCTGAGGATCGGGGTCCCAACCCTCATGGTCTGTGACATCAGGGGGCCCATCTCCTCTCCCCCCTCATCCCCACCCTCCCCTGGCCCCTCACCACCTTCCAGGGACAATGACTTGTCCTCTCTCCTCCTGCCCCCTCAGAGGGTGACCACATGCTGCTCCCTCGGCCGGGAAGGGTCTCCCCCTCTATAACAGCGGTCCCCAACCTTTCGGGCACCTGGGATGGGTTTCGTGGGAGACAAGTTTTCCAGACCGGGATGGGGGAGGCGTGGGGGATGGTGTCGAGATGATTCAAGCTCGTTACAGTTACCCTGCACCTTATTTCTATTATGATTATTACATTGTAATATGTAATGAAATCGTTATACAACGCACCATAATGCTGACGGCAGGTAGAGCTCAGGCGGTAATGCGAGCGATGCGGACGAAGCTTTGCTGGCTCACCCGCCGCTCACCTCCTGCTGTGCGGCCCGCTTCCTAACAGGCCACCGGTACGGGTCCGTGGCCCCGGGGTTGGGGACCCCACTGAGAAGCACCTTTCGAGATGACAGTTGTCTCCCCGCGGTCCCCACCTGTGGGTTTCCAGACACTTCTCCTTCAGCACGATCACACTCTGATTTGGTATGGGGTCGCACCACCAGTGCCCCCAAAGGCAGCCACCAGGAAGGCCTCACCTCCCTACTAACTTTGCTTCCGCCTGGCAAAGGGGAAAACACAAATGTCCCAGGGGCCAGCCCACACGACGACAGGGGCTGAGGGGGCCTCTGTCCCTGCTTGTCCCTCCCCTGAGTTCCTCTACACCAGGGAGCAGTTCACAAGGCCTCAGGGGCACCATCACCCCGACTGGAACAAGTGCCCCAGTTTCAGGACCCCTGGGGGCCTCTTTCCTGGGGCCCCGAAGGCCATGCCAAGTACGGACTCTTAGGAAGCCAAAAGAAGGAAGAATCAAAAGGATGCTAAAAAAGGACCATGAAAGAAATCCTGCAGATTTTGCCAAGCCTCGAGAACATTCTCTTTGAATGCAATTTTGTTTCCTCCTCTCCTCAGCTCAACTTTTCCCAAATTCATTCCTCATGCGAACACAGCATCTTCCCAGGGAAGCTCAGCTTTAACACCCACATGTTTTTCCAAGCAACTCGGAGCTGCTCCGCAGACAATAAAGATGCTTCTCTGCGAGTCCTCCTCGCTGCTAAGACCACCGGGGAACTGCAGGGGCGGAGTCTGAGCTCCCAGACGCTCAGCTTTGCCAGGTCTCAGAAGAAACTCCCGGTTCAGAGTTCTCGCTGGCACCGGGAGAGTCTGAGCGGCTGGCTGTCGGGAGGGAGAAATCCGGCAACTGACGATGTCAATTTCCCTTCCACCGGCGCCCTGACAACCTAGCGCTTCCCCGTCCCCAAGCAGGAGTCACTTCACTTTCGCGTTGTTTTCTCGGGGCGGGGTGGGGGGGCGGCAAAGTCCCGTCCCCCCACCCCTCCCAGCTCTTTTCATTCCCTCCCTCTCCTCCCCCTCGCCGGGCCTCGGCCCAGCTCAATCTCCTGGCTTCAAACTTGGAGGGCGGCGACCCAGGGAGGGCGGGGCCGGGGAAAGCTGCAGGCCAGGCCTGTGCAAACAAGAGCGGCCGTCTCCTCATTTCCACTTGAAGCGACGCCGGAGAGCTGCCTTTCTCCTTCAACTTACCCGGCCGGGAGGGAGCGGGGACGGAGCCGCGGGAGGGGACATCAGGCGGCCGCCGGGAGGGAGGCGGGGCGCGTGAATCTTTGATGACCCGAGCGGCTGGCGCGCTCGGGAGCGTTCAGGAAAGCAGCTAAAGTAAAGGCTGCCTGGCCTGCGGGGATCCAGCTGCCGCTGTGGGAAGCGTGTACTCCTCCCTGCAGGGACCCTTCCCAGCCTGGGAGCTGCAGGCACCTTCCTGCTGGAAGAAGCTGCCTGCCTGCTGGTGCTCCAGGGCCTGGGCTGTCCCGGGGCAAGGGTCCAGAGCTGGGGGGCTGTGATGCCTCATGCTCCCCACTCTGCCACCCCCAGAGAGGGAGAGGGAGCTGGCTGGGACCTTAGGGGCCCATGTGGACCAGAGGGCATGATGGTAAGAAGGGAAACGGAGGCCTGGGAAGAGAAGGTGACTCGCCCAAGGTGCCCAGTGAGGTGGTGAAAGACCGGACCGCGGGCCACTGTCCCCCTGCCATCTCTGGAAGGTTCCCTGGCTCCCTGAGGGCACTGGGAGCCACAGAGCCAGGGAGCAGAGACCCCACCCCAGGCAGGGTGGCCCTTCATACACAGAGGTCACGGGAGCATGACACCAACCCCAACCAGCTAAAACGTCACTAACGGAGTTGGTCTTCTGAGTCCTTTCCAGGCTGCGGAAGCTCACTCCTTCCCCGACTCGTTTCCCTTCCACAGGGAGGGGGGGACGTGGCAATTACCTTGGGACAAGCAGTGCCCATCACACATGGCTTGTGGACCTGCCAGGGGAGGTCTGCCAGTGTCACTGATCCTGCAAAGCCTCTACCCTGCCCACTCTTGCCAGGTGTTGAGCTGGTGGAAGAATTCTGTATTTTCTGCTAACGGGGGAGGGGTCAATATCATTGTCCTTTTCAGCCCTTTCCACCCCCAACGCCATGCTGTACCCTTTCCCCCATTTGATCTCAAGGCATCATGAAAAGCGGCCATTCTGTCCCCCAAAGGGAGATCCTGCCTTAAGTAAAGGGATTAACTGAAGTACAAGAGGCTAGAGATTTACCCCAGGACTGGAAAGGGGTGCGGGAAGGAACGGACCTGGAGGAGGGAGGCTCCGGAACCAACCGCCCCCTCCCCACGCCCTAACCCTCTTGGGTCCTGCTCCTCTTTAGAAGGTGCCCAGCTCCACGCCGCCACGGGAGACCCCCTCTGAGTGTAATCAAACTCCAGCCCTGCCCCAGCCCTCTGGGCCCTCCCCCATATGCCTTCAGGAGCACACGTGAGCCCCGAAAGCAAGACACGTTCCTACACAGAAGGCGGAGGCTGTGGGACCCACGCCTAAGGTAGGAAGACAGCCCAGGCCTGCACGGTCCTCCCTGGTATCGGGAAGGAACTGTGTGCATCGCCCTCAGTCTAAGTAAGGAGGAAAAGGTCGGTCCCATACCATAAACACCCAGTGCATCCCTCACGCAAGGTCCAGACAGCGCCGCCCGTGGGCAGACGGCATCGGGCTGGAGGCGGCCCGCGTGCCCATCACCCCCGCCCCTCTTCCGACCTGCCCAGGGCACATGGCCAGCCACTGGCCCCAGGAACAGAGCCCCCAGCGAGGCCCCACACCCAGACGGGTCTGCCCTCACAGGCCGGGCATCACCAGGGCCTCTGGATCCCAGGCCTGCACGCTTCTTCCACACTCCGAGGAGCAGGGCTTGTGCTGAGTCAAGGCTGCTTCCTGGGACAGGAGGGTGTGCAGGAGACGGCCAAAGCAGATGGGACTGGTGGAGATGCAAAGGGTCAGAGGTTTGTCTCGGTCGATTACACAGAAGGCTCATCCCCAAACCTCCTGGGTCAGCAAAACGAAAAAGCAGACCCCTTCTTGGGTGGTACAGCCTCAGATGGCACCACAAAGCCCACAAAAAGAAAACAAGGGAAGTGACCCAAACTTTGTCTCAGCCTCAAGGGAGCACAAGGTCCGGGAGTGGGGGCGGGAGGGAGGCTGAAGGCACAGAACCTCGGTCCTTGTCCTGACGGAACCCTCGCCCAGAGCGGCCACTTCCCTGCCGGTGGTGAGAACACCACGCAGCATCCGGCAGCAGTGGTGAGGGTCGGCAGGGAGTCCTCCCCAGACAGCTGAGAACTGGCCTAGAAGCTACGTGCTCTGAGCTCATCCAGCGAGATGCTTCCTGACTTAGGGCACGTGGCCATTCTGGAGCCTCCCAAAGCCCTACAGTCCAGCCTCTGAACATTCTAGAAGCTCAAGCTGGATTTATCCAGCCTGCCCCACCTCCCCACCCCCACCCCAAAGGCTACTCACAGACGGAAACAAGGTGGCCTGAGGGGGCAGGACCGCAGGACCTCACTGTCCTCTCTTCCCCCCGGGGCCAGAAGGAGAGGGCTCCTGACCCAACCATGAATAACACTCCACAAAAGGGGCTGCTCTCTGCGCCCCCAACCATCCCCAGATACCCCTTCCCGAGGCGTTTGCTTACCCTTTGTTCAGACCTTCCACATGCAGCCATGACTCTGAGCTGGTCCTCTCCCACCAAGCTTAAGGGGGCTTTAAAGAAATATCCTTCTGTGACTTGAAAAGAGCCCCAGAGAGGCTGAACGCCACGCTGTGTCTAGTGCCCGGCTCAGGGGTAAGAGAGGGGACCCTCCTCCAGGAAGCCCACCACTCCCCTCCCTCTCTTTCCCGGACAAACAGACGCAGCCGGGTCAGCACAAAACAGGACTCACAGACCCGGAGGATCATTTTGAGCTGTCTTGGCCCCGAGGAAGCCATACCAGAGAGTGCAAGAGGAAAACAGCCTGGCTACAAAGCCACAGCCGTGGCCACTGTGCTCCCTCGCCTACAGGGGCCACGTCCCCTGGAAGCAGCTGCTCTGCCCAGGCGTGTGGCCTGTACAGGCCCCGCGGGAGGACTGCTGCAGCCCCCAGGCCCCCAACTGCCCTCCTGTCCCCACTCCACCCTCACGGAGCCCCCCAGTCAGAAACGGGTTCTCCTCACCCTGGGCCCTGGCTCCACTAAAGCCCAGTAGATGACGGCCAAGTCGAGTTACCACCCTTGGAAAGCGCCTACTTCTCTGCTCTCCCCACACACCGGCCATTGGCTGCTGAACGGGCCTTTTCGCTGACCTAAGGTGCCTGCAGTGCCGGCACATAGCCTCCCTCCGGCCCTCGGCCCTCGCAACCCCACCTCCTCAGAGCACCAGCCTTCCGGGCAGGGCTCCCCCGGCCTCGCCCTCTCGTGGCTTGTCTGTGCCTGCATGGGACAGAATACATCAGACCCTTGACGTGATTCTGAATCCAGGCTGTTCCCACTTACAAATGCGCTGTGTACCTCAAGTTCAGCATTTTGCAAATCAGTGATTTGGACCCCGGATGCATTTTCCCACGCTGAATACTGTCATGTGAGTAGGTTTCCAGGTGACCCACAACGTGCTGGGATACTGCATATCTGCAGCTGAAACCTCTATTTAAAAAGGACAGGGCTTCCCTGGTGGCGCAGTGGTTGGAAGTCCGCCTGCTGATGCAGGGGACATGGGTTCGTGCTCCGGTCCGGGAAGATCCCACATGCCGCGGAGCGGCTGGGCCCGTGAGCCATGGCCGCTGAGCCTGCGTGTCCGGAGCCTGTGCTCCGCAATGGGAGAGGCCACACCAGTGAGAGGCCCGCGGAACGCAAAAAATAAAAAATAAAATAAATAAATATAAATAAATAAAAAGTACAATCCCCAGAAAAAGACAAATGTCATATGATATTACCTATATGTGGAATCTAAAGAAATGGTACAAATGAACCTATTTACAAAACAGAAATAGAGTCACAGGTGTAGAAAAGACTTATGGCTACCAAAGGGCAAAGAGAGGGGAGGGATTAACTGGGAGACTGGGATTGACATACACACACGACTATATATAAAATAGAGAACTAAGAAGGACCTACTGTATAGCACAGGGAACTCTACTCAATGCTCTGTAATGACCTATAAGGGAAAAGAATCTAAATAAAGAGTGGATATATGTATACGTATAACTGAATCACTTTGCTGCACACCTGAAACTAACACAACGTTGTAAATCAACTATACTCCAATAAAAATTAATTTAAAAAAATTAAAAATAGAAAGTACAATCCCCATAATGAAGCCGACTGAAAGCCATTAAGCATTTGATTACAAGGGAATAAAGATCTGTCTGTTACGTCTGTTGCATCCTAGGGCTTGAAGCAAAGCAGACGGCGCATCATCAAAGCAGAAATGGCCGGGGTAGATTCCACAGCCGGGGCTGGTCCTCTCGGGGTGCTGGGGCAGGGGCGGGCACTGACGGCTCACGCAGTCCTCAGCTGGGGGCTGGGGGTGGAGCGGGCAGCAGAAGCGTCTGTGACAGCCCTTCTCGGGGGACCTCAAAGCAGCCCTCGTGCTCCTGGGGTCTCCGAAGGCCCCTCCCAACCCCAGGATGGGCACATCATCTTCTCACTGGCCTGCCGACCTGGGGCAAGAAGCCTTCAACTTTAACGAGGTCAAGTTGTGAGTAGTCTATGCCAGGTCCTCTGGTGGTCCAGCCACAGCAGGGGCTGTTTCCAGGGCTCTGATCGTCTTGCAACCCGAGGAAGCAGATACTGTAAACACCAGTGAAAACAGCTAGAAAGTGGCCACTCCTGTGAAGCGCTCACACTTCAGACCCACGGGCAACTGATGGGGGCGGGGCCCACCTCCCAGTCCCCCGGGGCTGTTGGAGACCCCCTCGTTCGCCCAGAATCGCGGAGCGCCCGCTCAGCACGCGCACCAGTGAAGCAGTGATGAGTAAGATGCGACGTATCTCCTCACAGATCCAAGAACGCAAAAGCTCAGTCCGCGCCTGCCGGGCCAGGCGCGCTTGGCCAGCTCACCTGGACGCCAGGTGCTCCTGGCGGACCCACGGCCACTGCCCAGGGCTTCCAGCTCTCGCAGCTCTGGCCGATCCACCCCACAGGGAGAGGCGGCCGGGCAGACACTGCTCAGCATATCTTACAGATAAGGAGACCAGAGTGCCTGAGATCCCATGGCCGGCGTGGTGGCAGGATAGACAGAACCCAGGACGCCCAGGAGCTCCCGGAGAGCGAGGACTGCTGTGTCCCCAGCACCCAGCAGGAAGCCTGGCGCGGAGTGAGGGCTGGCAGGGTGGAGGGAGAGCTGCGTCCTTCTGTTAGGAGGCATCTCCGTGCAGGCATGTGTTCACCCCACAAACATTTAGTAAATGCCTTTGGGGCCAGAGCTCACCCGAAGTGCATTCCAGGTCTCCTCGCAGGGCTCCCGCACAGACATCTGGGCTCTCTAAGCCTTTCCTCCATCTAGAGCCCTGGGCCTGGGGGGCCTGGCTTCCCCCTGCTTGACCCCCAAGGTACAGGTAAGCGAGGGACTTTCAACGGGAGAGAAGGGGAAAGTGGCCACAGAGAGCTCCCCAGGAGCCGCAGTCCCTGGGCTAAGGGACCATCCCATCTGGCCACCTCCCCTTTGCCATCACGCACCTGGCCTGCCCAGGACAGGCACCTTTTCTCACTTGTTTCCTTTGGGGAGAAAGAGGAAGAAGAGACTCACACACGGGGCCACGTCACCCCTTCCGTGGTGGCGGCGCGTCTCCATGTTCCTCCCCCCATCTGGGTTGGCTCACCCCTCAGATGTATAATGAATCAGGCACTCGCTCATTAATAAAAAATGACAAACGATCAGCTCACTGACATCTGCCGAGCTGCGGAGCCTGCAGACACAATCCCTGCCCAGCTCTGCGATTCCTCTGTGGTCCAGCCCTAATGAGTCTGTAGCGTGGACAGGCCAGCTCGGGAGGCTCTTAGCGCTTACCGTGCGGGCAACCAAGCACCTTTCCAGGGTGGGCTGTGCGGGGCCCGCAGGTTAAGGCCTTTTTCATCTGTATTAACAAAGGGGCTCAGCTCAGCCGACCCCCGTGCCCCCAAGGTCAGGCAGGCAGGAGAGTAGCACTGGGGCCGTGGAGAGTCAATCAACCCCGCCGTGGTATCAGTAGTCCACTGCATCCACGTCCCCGAAGGGGCCCAAGACCCGGACGGGCTTAGAGACTAAAACATGAGACTGCCTTTTGGTCTTAAAAAGCAAGGAAGTGAGCAAAAGGACTTGACAGGAGCCCAGATGGCTACAGGGTGGCTGGCCTCAGCCGTCGGCCTGGCACCAGGACCACCTCCCAGCTCTTTTCACCTTGAGCTGAATCCCAGAGAAGCCAGGCCCCGGGCAAAGGAAACACGGCAGAGGGCACCCCCGGCTTCTCCCGCCGGCCTGCCAGTACTTTTTGTGTTTTATACTCACTTTAGCACCCACTACATAGGGCGGCCTGTGCCCACTGCAGTGTTTTACAGGCAGCCTTGGAGCCTGGCAGGAGAGCGGCGCCTTGAACATGGACAACCCTGAGATGGCGCGCAGAGCAGAGGGATTTAGAGCTTTAATCCATCACCTGCCACCGAACAATCAATGACAGTTTTATTCCTGGGGGCGTGGGTCTTGGGGCTCCAAGATTTTAAGGGCCTGGTGGTCCAGCCCCCAGCCTTGGTAATCACTCACATGGGTTACATCACCACCACCAGCACTGCACATTTCCCACCTGTGGGCACTGCATCGGGGGCCGTAAGGAAACCAGCTCCAATTCTGACAACAATCCTGTGAGGTAGGGACCTCAGCCCCTACAGTACTAGAAGTGGGGTGATTCATCCGAGCTCTCAGGGAACCGAGTTACGGAGCCTGACTCCTTCTTCTCTCCCAGGTGCCTGGCACCTCCACTGCTCTAGAACCCTCCATGACTCCCTATTACCGGTGCGGCTGGGCCCAGGCTCTGGGATGAGCCCCGGCCTGCACACAAGGGACTCTTCCACAGGACCTTCTCCCAAGGCCAACGGGTTACCTCCAGGCCTCCCGCCCCCCCATCTGTGACCCACCAGGACGGCTGTCGGAAATGCCTGCCCCAGGTCCCTCTGCACAGCTCCACCCTTCATCCTTCAAGCCGGCCACCTCTCCAAAGGGCCCCTCACCGCTCCAGGTCATGGAGACCACTGCCGAGTCCCACTCCCAGAATCCTGACTTCGGGCCAAGTCCAAGGGGAGTCTTTAGAGCTTTTATAAATGACACTGACAGCTGGCTGAGCATAGGCAGCTCCGGGGCCTGGGCCAGAGGCTTGAGTGAATGTGAGGGCCAGGATCAAAGCAGGGAAAGGGTGAGGGACCCCACCATGCAGATGAAGGGGCCCAGGTGAAGCCAGGTGGGACGAGGAGAGCCACACGGCTCCTCGGCGGCCCTGGGACCAAAGCTGTGCCTTGGGGCATCTTGGGGTAGGAAGGAGCCAGAAATCCCTGGCCGTGTGTGGACTGTAGGTCAGGAAAGGAGAGTGGACGCCGCCCTGGTCCATTACCACCGATCCACCTGGGGGACCTCAATAAACTCCCCAGACCCCTTGGGTCCCCACCGCCAAGCCCATCCATTCTCCACCCTGCAGCCAGGGGAGGGCGCGTGCCTGCCGGCCACTGCAGTGACTTCTGGGAGCCGGCGAGGCCTGCATTTCTGTATGGGCTTCGGTACTGTTTACACATGTTCTAGAAAGTAGGCATAACTTTTTAATAACAAAAAAGGAGGCTCATCCATAGGGTTGTTTGCTGTGAGGCTTAGCTATCTTCATTTGTCATTCACTCGTCCCACACAGCCTCCCAGCTCACGTTTCAGGAAACAGTTTCTTCCTGCAGGAGGGGGAAGGGGCCACATTTAGGTGCCCGTGACATTCCAAGACCAAGGAAGGATGAAGTGGGGAAAACTCTGGACTCTCAGGCCGGAGGCCCTGGCTTCTACTTTTGCAACCAACTCAGCTATGACCTCAGGGTAGCACCTCCAGGACCTGAATGGCCTCACTTGTAAAAAGGAAAAAGGGCCCTCCCAACTCTGATGTTGCCAGATGTTTGAGGGACCCAGGGGCAGGGTCCCAGAAAACAAGTAACTGGAGGTTGCCCAGTGCCAGGCGACCTCCTTTATGAGATGGATGAAGAGCATCTTTGTAATGAGGCTATTAGCCAGGTCATCTTGGGGCGCGGGGAAGCGACGCCCCACCCTGCTGTGCCTTGGCAAAGCCCAGCCGGGACTGAGCCTGGTGCAGAGGCACTGCCGGGGCCAGGCTGCTCCAGTCCTGCCCGGGCCTGGAACACACAGGCGACAATCCACTGCAAAACCCGTGCCTTGGGGTGGAGTCCGCCCTACGTTAAGAAACGCTTTCTAAATGAGATACTTATTTAATGGGTAATCGGGCAGGGGCGGAGGGAACTCAGTTTGTAAAACGCCTGTGGGCCCCAGCAATTAGCGCCTTCCCCAAGGCTGAGGCCCCCTCCCCGCTTCCTGACGTCTTCTGAGCCGGAGCTCACCTCCACCGCTTCCCAGGTACCGAGAGCCAGCCTGCTGGCCACCAGGCTGCACAGGAGGCCCCAGCTGGAGGGCCCACACAAGGCGCCAGGCAGAACCCAAGCCGTCCTGTCACTCAACAGCGTGTCCCTTTCCCCATCCCGCCTGGGGGGCTCCGGGGCCCAACAGGGAAAAGAGCAGGATGCGAGGAGTTGAGGGTGGAGCCAGGAGAGGGCAGCCATGAGAACCGCCAGAGGCCGCCCACCGGCGCTCACAGCTTGGCCCTGGCCCAGGAGTCCTGCGCCCTCAGAAAGCTTCGTCTGGCTCTGCCCATCCCGACTCCACGAGGTGGAGTGGGGCTGTCAAAGGAGGCCTTGATCAGTCTTCAGCTCTATGGACATGGGGGAGGGGAGGCATCACCCACCAGCCACGTGGCAGGTACCACGTGGAGTACATCCATTTCATTGCATAGATCGTTTACATCTTGTTTCTCGACAATAAAGACAATGAACCTCAGGGGCGTTAAGTGACTTACCTGAGGTCATCAGCCCCAGGAATGAATCCCACTCTCCCCTGGCTCCAAAGTATGCTGTGCTCTGTATTACCACCCCCTGCCCTAAGCACCAGCAAGTGTAAACTCCTTTCGCACCTCAACCACTCTCCACCAAGGCCAGGCAGCCCCGATCTCAAGGGATTTAAGTGTCTGCAGTAACCCTTCCATCAACCCACGAAAAATGCTTTGAGTGACTGCTCCAGGGAGAGCGCCAAGAGAACTAGAAGCAACCATGCCTCTGAGTGAAGGGGCTTACAGTCTCTGAGGGGGTCACAAAGAGAAACAAGGAGAATCATAAGAAAATAGTAAGGAGGGCTTGCAAGGGCCAAGGGTCATGGTCAGGTTGTAAGTGCAAAAAGAGATTAAAAAAAAAAAAAAAACGGTGAGGGGGTGGCTGACCACTGGAGGCTACACTGAGAGGTGGGACCTGGATGGAAATGAGCAGAACAGAGCAGGTGATCAATAAAAATGAACTGGATAGGTGGATGGATGGAGGGAGGGAGGCGTGGATGGAGGGAGGGAGGGATGGATGAGTGGATGGGTGGATGGATGGATGGAGGGATGGATGGATGGATGGACGGTTGGATGGATGGATGGATGGATGGATGGGTGGGTGGGTAGACAGCGATGTGGATGGACGGAAGCTCTCTAATCAGAGCATTTCCTCCTTTCTGTCTTTGACTCTTAACCCCACCTCACTTCTCCTTTTTTCTCTCCTCCATAGCCACTCAGCTTAGATCCTGATCTTTTGCAGGTGCCCACAGAGGAAGGACAGTGGCTTCAAAGACCAAGATTCCCAGCCCCACCCAGATTGGAGCACACACATCATGAGACGTTCCCCTGGTCTTCAGACTAGCACTGCCAAAAAGCATGGAGGAATGAGCTCTTCCTCTCAGCATCCCCACCGCCCCCATCTCCCGCAAGCCCCCAGCCCACACCTCTGCCTGCCCAGGCAGCTCCCCCCTTGACAAAAATCAAAGGGCCCCTGGGTTCATTTCAACCCAAAGAGAGCCATTCCCTCTGGGCCTGAGAAGAAGCCAGGTCTGCAAGGTCCCAGTCACCCATCAGGGGCCTACCTGTCTGGATTTGTAACCCATTCCAGCCACACGAGGCTTCTTGAGATGCCCCGAGAATGAGGAATACACAACAGAAGCAGCCAGGAAACACTGGTCTGCAGAATACTTGGAGAGTGGGGGGCAGGCGAGGCTTGTGACTCGGTACCCCGGAGCTCAGAAGGCCTGGGGATTCTTGGCGCAGTGGGGGTGGCCGGTGGGCCATCAGGCCAGTTCCCTCACGGTAGCTGGTCCCAGGCCAAAGCCAGCCAGGCGCTGCACAGCCTACAGGCAGTAGAGACCCAAGGGAGGGCGCAGGTCCATTTTAGGGCGAAGCCCCAACTGTCCAAGTCTCTCCCCAGCCCAGCTTCCTTTCTGTGGGCCGTCCCGCCTCATGGCTCAGGAACAGCCTTCCCAAACCCGCCATACATGGGTGGCCCAAATCCTGACCTGGGGCCCGGCATGAAGGAGCTGGAAAAGCGTGGCCGTGGGTGATGAGCTGGGCAACAACCACGGCTCAGACTGCAGGCACAGCCGCCAGAGCCCACATCAGCATCTACCTGAGATGCTTGAGGCAGGCATCCCAGCACCCTCAAACGCTCCTGGGCTGTGTCACGAGGGGAGCTCCAAGGAAGCAAAGGGAGCAGAAAGGGGGAGGAGGGCGTTCATCAAGCTTCTTGGCCTGAAGTGGCAGAAAAGAAGAGAGGATGGACGGTAGGGAGAGCTCAGCCCTGGAGTCAGCAGCCCAGGCTGAGCTCAAGCTGTGCAGCCGTGCTTAAGTAACAGCCTCTCCGAGCCTCATTTCCCCCTTTTGTAAAATGCAGACAAGCACAGCGACGTAACCGACTTTCCCCAATGAGCTGAACGGCACACACGCGCCATAACGAGTGGAGGGGTGCTCCCCCTGCTCCTGGCTGTTCCTATCTCTCAGCACCCATGATAACCTCACAAGACACTGACGCATTTTTGCACACCCAGAGCCAGCACAGTGCACAGCTCCCCGGGGCACAGGGGGTGCAGCCTAGCTGTTCCGTGGAATGGCAAAGGCCCTGATGCCCCGCCGAGGCATACAAGGTGCTCAGTACCAGTGATGGCTCAAGGCTTACCTCCTCACTGGGATGTTTGTATTCCAAGCCAAAGGAATGAACCTCTAATGGCGGAATTCCAGGCTTCAGTCCCAAGTGGGCTGGGGAGGGGCGGGCAGGAGAGATGTCTGTGGGCAGAGAGGCCTTCCTCAAGCCAACCACGGAAGAGCTGCCTCGTCTGTCTGTGTTTACGGGCGGCCCTGCCTCTGGAACGCCGGCCCTGGCTCCCAGTGCCGTTCCTCCGTCCTGCATTGACTTTATGGGTGCCCACAAGGCATGCCATCCAAGGCTGGAGCAGGGCAGCGCACCCCAGCCCGGAGAGGGCAGGGTAGGATTGCAGCACCTCCTCTGGCCTGAAGGGGCCCCGGCCAGGCCCAGTGCGGAGCTGGCCCCACGAATGGGCCCAGGAGGATGCTCCCTGCCCAGGAAATGGCTCTCACATGCCTGTCCCTGCCTGACATCGGCCTGGGTGGAATACGGACAGCAGACTCCGTCTGTCCTTCTCCGTCGGGATCCCCTGCGGGCATGTGTACTTCTGCACGATGTGATGATGTTCTCCCACCCGATCAGCCTCCCCCCCACCGGACACCCCCACTTCCCTCCCCGTGGGCCTCTGCGCCGCCTTGCCCAGCCGCAGTCGGATTCTCTGCAAACCGTCTTCCTAAGGCTCCACCACGGCTCTCTGCTCTCAGATGTCACTTGCTCCGAGGGGCCTTCCCTGATTACCCTCTCCTGCCCTGCTCTCTGTATCTCCTTCCCAGCAGCTCTCGCTGAAATGGTCTCATGTGTGTTTTACCTGTGTATTGTCTACCCTCCCCACCCTCCAAGGGCACAGGAGCTCTGTGGAAGCAGGGACCACAGTGGTTTTGCCTGCTGCCCACCGCCTGGTGGGCACTTGCCACCCTCCTCCAGGAAGCGCTCCATGGTGGGGCCTCCCACTCCACCTTGACTCACACCCAAGGGTGGGGACTGGGCCTGCCTCACCTATGGGTCCTCTCAGGACCTAAGGAGCCCCCGACAAAGGCTTCCTGGGCAGGCCTGCATTCCAGAGGAGCTGGGTGCCCAAGCCACAGGTGACAGTGTCTACTAGGCCTCCCCAAGTGCAAGGCCACTACCATTCCACCGCCTCTGAACTTGCCCAGGCCCAATGGCTGTATGTCTGCATATTTGTTTCCCCAAAGAGTAACCCAAATAGAGCAAAATGCCAGAACTGAAAAGTCCCCACTTGAGAGATCACTTCAATCCAAGCCCAGCAGGGCTTCATCAACGGGCTCAAGCCGGTGGGTCCACAGCCCAGTCCAGACTTCCCTGGGTTGAACCCAGAAAGTTCCTGTTGCAAACCATGGCTCATTCACATTGCTTCATTTTCACTTTCACGATTCTTTTTTAAACTTAAAAAAAATCTAAGCAATTCTGCATACAATGAAAAAACAAATCAAACAGCACAGAAAGGTTTATAATGAACAGCGACGTCCCCCCCCCCACCCGCCGTGGTCTGGAGTCGTCTATTTATTATACTTTGAACTTTTAAAATGTTTTCTACTTTTACCTCTTCTGACAGCTACCTGACCCTTATAAGGAATACATTAAAACACCAGGTCTTTTTTTTTTCTTTTTTTTTTTTTTTTTGCGGTACGCGGGCCTCTCACTGTTGCGGCCTCTCCCGTTGCGGAGCACAGGCTCCGGACGCGCAGGCTCAGCGGCCATGGCTCACGGGCCCAGCCGCTCCGCAGCATGTGGGATCTTACCGGACCGGGGCACGAACCTGTGTCCCCTGCATCGGCAGGTGGACTCTCAACCACTGCGCCACCAGGGAAGCCCCAGAAGAGTATTTTAATGTAAGGATTTCTGCCCTTCTGATATGGGGAATTTTCTTCTATTAATTGTTTTATAATTTTCTGTCATCCGTTTTCTGGAACTTCCATTAGTTATATGCTCAATCACCTGCCTTAACAGTCTAGCTTTCCCAACTCTCCTCTTATTTCTCTTTGCCTTTGCCTGTTTATTCTCCTTTCCATGATATTTCCATGAGTCACTGTCCATTCCTTTAATGAACTTTTTATTTCCACCATCATATTGTTCATCTAAAGCTGTTTTTTCTGGGGGAGGGATGGAGTGGGAGTTTGCAGTTAGTAGATGCAAACTAGTATATAGAGAATGGATAAACAACAAAGTCCTACAGTAGAGCACAGGGAACTATATTCAATATCCTGTGATAAACCATAATGGAAAAGACTATGAAAAAGAATGTATATTTATGTATGACTGAATCACTTTGTTGTACAACAGAAACTATCACAACATTGTAAATCAACTAGACTTCAATTTTTAATAAGCTGTTTTTCTGCTCTCTAAAAATTCTTATTTCATAGCATCCTGTTCTTGTTTTATGGATGCAATGCTTTCTCAGTTTTTCTGAGAACACCAATGAGAAGGCTCTATTTGTCACTTAGATTTTCATTTCTTCTTGATTCTGTTTCTCCTGGAACAGTACTCTGCCCATGGTTTATGTTGACTTTGCTCTTTCATGGAGAAGGCTTTCTCCAGATATTGGTTAAACCTTGGACGTCTATTCATTCTTAAAGATGAGAGACTTCCACAACGCTGAGTGGGGCTCGTCCAGTGGAGGCTTTCACTATTCCACTGGGGGATCCCTAAATGCCAGGGTGCATGAGGCTCGGCTCTGGGGCTCACCACCCACATCGTCTGCCCTGGTGACCCAAGAGAGTCAGTTTAGTTTCTCTGCAGAAGAAGCCAATTATCAAGTCATAACTGGCATAAAAGATAAACACCCGATCTCAGTCATTCTCCATTGGGGGGGTCACGAGGAAGAGAGGTGCCACCTCCCATTGAATCTTCTTTAAAAATCTTGTGAAATAGTCATAATATAGAATTTGCCACTTCAGGCACTTTTAAGTGCACAATTGGTGAGGTTAAGTACATTCACATTCTTGTGCAACCATCACCACCATCTTCCTAAACTGAAACTGCATCCCCATCACACACTAACTGCCCATCCCCCATCCTCCTGGTCCTTGGCAACCATCTCTCTACTTTCTGTCTCTGTGAATGACTATTTAGGGTAACTCACAGAAGTGGAATCATACAACATCTGTCTTTTTATGACTGGCTTCTTCTGCTTAGTATAATGTCTTCAAGGTTCGTCCATGACGTAGCATGTGTCAGAATTTCCTTCCTTTTTAAGGCTGAATAATATTCTGCTGTAGGTCTGTACATAGTTTGTTTACCTATTCATCTGCCACCCATTTACTCTTAAAGGAACTTCGAGGAATAGCTGGCGACAGTACAGTACTGTCCTTGTCACACACGGGCAGGTGTGCAGCTCAGGCCCTCAGAGCCAGCACCCCGGCCCACTCCCCTATCCTGCCCTGTCTCCCATGAACGTGTCTATCTGGGAGCTTCCAGACCTCTCCACACAGGTGGGCGACGTCCAGGACCCGTGTCTCATTTCCCCCAGTCCCCGGATCCTCTGCGTGGGTGGCCTTGACAGAGGACTAGCTATTTTTAGTGGAAACACAGAACTGCCACCATTTTTAGCAGAAAAGGCAAAGGAGCCAAGGAGACTTCTTTTTCTTTCGACTCTTCCCTCCCCAGCGTCCCTTTTCTGCCAGGTCCCTCGGCAAAAGTTGCCAAGAATAGAAAGAACAATGAAAAACAGGCCTAAGTTCTCGTCTCTGGCCCAAATACCCTGTCTCAACCCAAAATAAAATGAAAGGCTGGAGACAAGCCCAGACCAGTGTCAGGGGGTCGGGTACCACACCGCTGTGAACACACTATGCGAGCATCACTGCTCCGGACGCCAGTTTCCTGGGTGATGAGATGAGGGGAAGGGCGCCATAGCCCCAGACATCACAGGATTGCTCATGGAGGAGGCCCAGGCCTCGCTGGTGCAAACCACAGGCCAGGGCCGGGGCCTCGTCTTCCCAGGACTGTCCCAGAGGCAGCTCCACAAGTGCCATCCAGGGCGGAGAAAAGCTTTCCTCCCAAGTTCAGAGGCCAGGAGCGTCAGAGACGGGCTCAGGTGTGCACGGTGCCGGCTGCAGCACCGCCCGACAAGCTCCAGCAAGATGCAGCCTGTATTGTTCATGGCTTCTCCCTCCTCCCCTGCCTAAGCGCCTGCCATTAATAAAAGATAAACGAGAAGCGCGTTGCGGGGGACTGTGACATCTGCTGTGGCCCCCGTGGGTCTCCCCACTTTCTGGGCTTTGGAACCACATGTGCTGAGGGGAGGGGCGCTGGCAGGGACCCAGCCGCATTCTGAGCCTCCGCACGGGGCCCTGGCCTTGGCTGGATTCAATCAACTCCCTGGCTCCAAACAGGAACCCTCACCCCGGCCCTCCAGGCAGCAGGAGCATCCGAGGACCAGAATCTCCCGGCTTGCTGCGGGAGGGTGGGTGTGATTTTCACCACTCACGTGCTGCCTCCCAATCAGAGTTCTGGGGCTCGGCAGGCCCAGACACGCAGCCGTCGCTGCCTTTGCCTGGCTGGAACCCCGGGGGGACCCCGCCGCCCGGACGCCCGTGGCTGTGCGCCTCCTTCTCCCTCTGGCCAGCTCTCCTTCCTCCTGACCCTCAGGGCCCCGGGCAGGGATCCAGGGAGGGGGGCTACCCTCGTGGCCCTGAGCACGATTGCCTTTGGGGGCCCCTTCATTTGTAAAATTCTATTTTACACATGTACGGTTTAAAGACGAATATAACACAGGCTTCCGTGCTCGCTTCTAGTCATTTACTCTCTTCTCATTTAAAAAACAATTTAAGGGCTTCCCTGGTGGCGCAGTGGTTGAGAGTCTGCCTGCCGATGCAGGGGACGCAGGTTCGTGCCCCGGTCCGGGAAGATCCCACATGCTGCGGCGCGGCTGGGCCCGTGAGCCATGGCCGCTAAGCCTGCGCGTCCGGAGCCTGTGCTCCGCAACGGGGGACGTCACAGCAGTGAGAGGCCCGTGTACCACAAAAAAAAAAAAAAAAAAAAAATTTAACATTTTTTATGGGCCCCTAACAGCATCGTGGGCCCTCAGCATCGCATCCACAGGGCCTAAGAGGAGCTAACCTTGACCCTGCCTGACTCCAGGGCCGGCCTGCCCTAGGGTGGCCCACTTGCCCTTCCTGTTTCAGGCCCAGAGTCCCCCAGAAACACAGACAGACAAGGCAGTCTAACCATGACACGCCCCAAACCTGGAGACTAAACCAAACCAGGCTGGGCTCTGTCACGGGTCAGGACCCTACTGGGAGCTGGAGAGACACAGCTGAAACCTGGGTCTGTTCCAAGGAACAAGGCCCATGCATCAGAGCTGGGAACAAACACTTCTTCCGGAGGGTGGGCTCCACGCAAGGCCTGGACTGGACACGTGGTCCACTGTCACCCTCTGAGGACACAGACCCCTCCATCTTCACAGCAACTCTGGGAAGGAGTTACGGACACCGATTTCTAGGTGAGGAAAGCGTGTCTCAGAGAGAGGCGGTAACTCACCCAAGGGAGCTATTTTGCAAGGGGTGCTGAGGGCCAAGCCGGCGTCTGCCTGGATCCAAGCCTGGGCCTTGGCTCTGCTAGGGCCAGACCCTCCGGGGTGGGGGTGGGGGGGTCCGACGGCGCTGCCGTTCTCACCTCCTGACCTTGCACGGTCAAGGGGCCTGGAACGAGTGGGCAGGACAGGCGCCTTGGGGTGACAGGGGCTGGCAGGGCCTGGTAGAGGTGCTGGCCCCTCAGGGCCCCCGCAGAACAAGGATGGTGCCACCACCCAGAATGCACTTGGCCTCACCAAGCCACCCAGAGGCCAGGGGCCC
Organism: Mesoplodon bidens; assembly: GCF_964165515.1. NCBI lineage: Eukaryota > Metazoa > Chordata > Mammalia > Artiodactyla > Ziphiidae > Mesoplodon > Mesoplodon bidens. The sequence goes on from NC_138165.1 coordinate 15,193,481, forward strand.
AGAAGGGCAGGAGCCGATGGAGAGCAGCCTCCCTAACAATGCAGATGCCAGGGCTCCTCCAGACCCAGCCAGGCAGGGCTGGAGCCTGTGGAGGGTTTTATGAAACCCCTTCTGAGAGCCCTCGTGCACCAGAGCCCAGTCTTCCTCCTCCAGTGGCCACAGCATGGAGGGTCCAGAGCCCAGGGCCACAGTGTGGCTCTTCCAGAGCTCCAGAGAATGGCCCCCAGACGAGGGGCTTTCAGGAAGGTGGAAGGGAGACAGCTCATGGCTAGGAAGTGACCTGCTGACTCGGGAGAACCTAAGCAGCACACGGCCAGGTCTAGTCTATGCTTGGGGCCCTGCCAGTGATGCCGCCTGCCGACCAGGGGGGAAAGGCAGAGTCACCCAATGACACGCACTCTGGAGTCAGCCCGGCCCAGACCCAGCTGTGACCCTAGAGACCACTAAGCCTCGGTTTTCCAGTCTATGAAATGGAGAAGGTTCTTGTAAGGACCGAATGAGCTGATCTGGGTAATACTCAGCCTGGTGCCCAGCAATTAGGAAAACCGTCTAATAACATCTATCGTATTACACATAAATTCTGGCACAGTGCGTGGAGCCTAGTAAATAATGAATATTTACCATGGAAACAGGTCTCCAGGCAGGTACCCCCATCCCATGATTTGAATCAGGAAACCGAAGCTCCCCATGAAGGCCCGAGTTCGCTAGCGGTGTAACGAGAGACGTCCGCCCCAGAAGTGAATGCAGCTCCCAATGCCTGGGGGTTCCCTTTCCAGCTTTCCCAGGGAGGGCTCCTCCAGCCCCCAGGCCACCGAGGCTGGGGGAAGTGTCTGAGGACAAGACGGAGGCACCAACCCAGCCGAGCTGGCAACTGCCATGTGCTCGTGCGTGAGCATCAGCTGAAGGTCGGGGCCAGCCTCGGCGACCCCGGGCCTGGCTGAGCGGTGGCTGCTGGATGGGGCCTGACTGACGCAGCTCCTTGGGCGAGTGTGAGCGGGCTACCTCCTAGTGCAGCACACCTTCCCTCGGAACAGCCAAAATACATGCAGAAGCAAGGATAAAGCTTTGCACTGTTTGCTCTTCCAAAGTATCTTTTTCCCCTGTTTGTCTCACTGGCTCATCCCTCCTGGCTACACAGGGGGCAATTCCAGGTAGACAGCAGAGGAGGGGCTAACACATGCCTCACCAGCGAGTTACAGGTGCATCTTTTCACGACACGACGTGGGCCAAGGAAGCGCCAAGGACGGTCCCTCCCAGTTGGCAACGAAAGGTTTCGGGTCTGCTAAGATGGGGTACCCCAGAGGTTAAGGGCCTTTCGGGGGACAGGTTACAACACCAAATTACCTTATCCAGTTTGTCATGGTGACCAAAGACACGAACTAAAACTACAACCCCCAGGGAAGAGAATATTAATTTTGGAGCTGGCAGGCATCTCTGAGAAATCACAGACAACCTTCCCATTTGGCAGGTGGGGAAAGTGAGGCTCAGAGCAGCAGAGGCTGCTCCAGGCTACACGACCGATTCGAGACGGGTCTGCTGGCTCCCCAGCCAGAGCTCTCCCCCTGCACTTGGCCGTGAGGTGTCTGGACAGAGGGTGGAGGCCCTCCAAATTGTTCTGCACCCACAAAGACATAGAAAGTGGGGTTTGTATCCAAGTGGGGCTGGATTCTCTCGTTTGATATAGATTCAGCCTAATGTCATGTGTCAACTGGAGCGGGGTGAGCAAACTCCAGCCTGAGGGACAAATCAACCCCCAGCCCTTGCCTGACTGGACCCCAGTCCTGCTCCATCAGGTACAGACTGTCCAGGATGCTTTTCCATCCACAGCAGGGGTGAGGAGGTGTGAGAGAGACCGTGGGTATGGCCCGCAAACGCTGAGATATTTACTGTCTGGCCCTTGACAGTCCAAGTTTATTGATCGCGGATCTAGAGCTGGGGGATAGCAAGCACAGCCTGCCAGGGGTTACTTGGAGCTCCGCTGTGACACCAGAGAGGACCCCAGCCCCCCGGTAACAGACAGCGACACAGGCCCAGCCCGGGACCACGCTGCAGGCTGCGGCAGGGCCAGGCTGCCCGGCCTCCCCCCACCAAAGCCCCTCTGACGCCCTCAGCCGGAGACAAGGCACCCGCAGCATCACAGCTCTCCTGCGACTTCACTGCGGGGACCCCAAATGCGGGGAGGGTGCTTATTTTCCTTCTTGCAATGTTCCTCTAGAGGACACAGGGGACTTAACGGCCTTTGACAGCACCTCCGATGTCCTGTTTGGAATTACTTTGACTGGCAGCACAGCTCTAAGTATAGACAGATCCTGGTCAAAACCTGCCACCTCGCAGCTCAGGTGGGTCCCGGGGAGTCAAGGGGAAGGGTTCAGCTCTCAACAGCCCCGCCGGAGTCCTGGCCATGAATCCTGGCCGTGGGACCTCAGGAAAGTAATATCACCCCCTGAGCCACAGCCGTCTGTCTGTAAAGTGGGGATGACGACAGGGCTGTCGGGAGGACGGGAAGAGAGCATCCCAGCAAATAGGCCGGTCCCCAACACAGACTTCTGAAGTGGTATCAATCACGGTCACCACATTCTGGGCCAGAAGAACAGGAGCCAGGCCTTTAGTTATAGGTCTGCCGCGGTGCGCACAGTAGCTTATGGAAAAACGTCTTACGTTAGGTCAAAAATGAAGTTTCCACCAAATCTGACCCTCACATTGTTTTTGTGCCATCATCTGTATCATCTTTAATTTAACGAGTCGACTTTTACAGCAGTGAACGACTCCTCAGCCAGATCTCTACCCAGACCACAGAATGTCTAATTAGGCAGCTCTCCTGCGATGCTTTCATTTGAAATACAATTAGAATACCCTTCTTGGAATTCATTCGCGGATAATCTGTAAAAGTGACAAAACTATTTCCTGTGACTGCTACTAACTGTAATTTCTCTGAAGTGTAAGTATTGTCATTCACTCCCTTAAAAACGATACCTGGCATGTCTGTGAATGAAGGTCTTAGGAAAATTCCTATAACTGCAGGTTCAGCCCATAGGAAGCTCAGGAGGCCAAGGCCAGTCCACCCCCATGCTGGGGGCCTTGACTTGGAGCTCTGGTTATTACTTCAGCAAGTTAGTAATGATGCATTCTACCCTACACATACTCTCAAATGTGTGAAGCACAAGACGATTTCTTGCAGTATTGTTCGAAAACAGCAGAAGACTGGAAATCTAAATATCCATCAGAGTGGGACCTGTTAAATAAATTATAGTCTGTCCATATAATGGAATACCAAGCAGCCATAAAAACAAATGAAGAAGCACTTCAGGCCTGATATGGGCCAATTTCCAAGATACATTGTCAAGCCAAAATAGCTAGATGCTGACAATTGCATTAAAAAACATATATGTATGTCTGTGTGTAAATTTATAGATCGGCACATGTATATAAATATTCCCAAATATATGTATTAGGTACATGTGTACATCGAGAATATCTCGCAAAGGACGTGTGAGAAACTGGTGGCATCGGTGGCCTCCAGGGAGCAGAAGCAGTTGGCTGGTGGGGAGACAGGGTGGAGAGGAACTTTTTTTTTTTTTTTACCATAAACCCTTCTGTAACAATTGAATTTGGAATCGTGAAAGATACACTATTTCTGATAATGAGATCATTAAAAACTTAACAAAAAGCCAAAGACCTCCGACTGTCCCCGATAAAAGGTGAACTGGAGCTAGGGGAAGGGGCTGCATTCATCCTTCCCAGACCCCGGCAAGAACACAAACACACACGCACTCACACTCCAACACACACACACTCACACTCACACTCCCTCCCAACTGGCTTCATCACGGACGCCATGCCCGCTGAGGACCTGCACTCTTGCTGCTCTGCACGGGGACTCTGGGGACAGCCCTGTCCCCACCACATTCTGGTGAGCCTGAAAGGCAAGTCCAGCTCTCCTCTGCCTTTCCAGCCCCTGGCATGCCAAAAGTCATGCAGTGTTCAACAGTGCCACGCTGAGAACGGCACCTAACTCACAGGGGCTCAGTAAATATTCTATGAATGAATGAAGACAAGGAAGAAATTCAGGAAGTCATAATCAGTCATAATCCCCCCGAATCCCACTGAAGTCACCTTAAGCCCGTGAATCCAGTGTCAGGGGAATCACGGTCACCAAAATATTTTTTTCTAGAGAAGGATGCGCTCACAGAACGGTCAGGTGACCTGCAAAGATGACTCAGCAGGGAAGGGGCAAGAGGACCCAGCATGAGGTTGCAAGGAGGCGGAACGGGTTCCCCACCCCCGCCGTCCTGACCCCAAACACTGGGCCCTGGTGTGGCATGTAGGAGCCTTGGTCCCTGTCCAAGAAGGCTTAGTCAGTCCTGGACTTAGCCAGTGGATTTGGGAATAAGGCAGACGCCAAGGATTTCCTCTCCGGAAAACCGACCGCTTCATGGGTCTTTTGCCTGGAGTGGATAATAATGACAGCTCTTTCCCAAAACGTGGGTTTCTTTCCCCATCAACCTCATTCCCTACATTTCATTTTGCATATGAAAAAAAAGACAGCATAGAGACTTGACAAGGTAAGTTCTCCAACTCAATAAATATAATGAATATCTATTTAGATGCACATTTGAGCTGGAAGACAAGGAGGGGGTGTGCAGAAAACCAAGAGGGAATCTGGAGACCAAAGCGGGAACAGGTGAGCTGGTGCTGGGGGTTCCCAGGGCATCTCTGCAACCCACTGGTCCTGTTTTAGCAACCCTCGCAGGGAGAGGACAGGAGACCCCTGAGCAGTCAAGTCACTGGCAGGGCTACAGCTTTGGGGGGGATGGACACCCTTCAATGCCCACCAGCACAGGGACACCCCAAGACTGCCTGGGTGCCTGCACTTCTGCCTGGGAAAAGGGCAGTGGATTTTAAAAGTCTCCTCTGAGTGTCAGTAACAACCTGCCTCCCTTCTTACTGGGCGATAGCTCCAACTGTAGTCCCCATGCTCCAGAAACCCCCAAGCTCTGAAAAGAATACAAAGTTGATCCCACTCCTGTGCCACCCCTGAGGAACGTGGCAACGTTAGACAGAAAACCACTCTGGAGGGAGAAAGCCTCACTCAGGCCACAGAGGTTTCTGACAGATAAAATCTCTATTCACGATCTACCAAGCCTGGAATCTCACCATTAGAGATTCATTCCTTTGGCTTGGAGTACAATCCAAAATTACAAACCACACCTACACACCCACAAGCAGGAGTCAACAGATACCACATGGAACATACCAAGAAGGAAAGAATAGAGAGAATAGTGGGAAAGGCATAATGGGAAGAGATGATGGATCAAACAATTCCCAAAGCTGAAGAAAAATTAAGTATCTGAAAAGAATAAAATTGCAATATATCAGAACTCTTGTTTTGGAGTTGAAGCAGCACTTAGATACATGCTGATGTCAGGGAGAGCAGAAAAATAGGAAGAATGAAAGTCAGTCATCTAGGGGCCCAACTCCAGGAATTAGGAAAATAACACTGATGCAAACCTAAAGAAGGAACAGGATACAGGACAGGAGAAGAAATCAATGAAACAGAAAACAAAGAAACAAGAGGGAATCGAGCAACTGGAAAAGGTTAATAAAGCCAACACACCTCTGTTCAGCAAAACACAGAGAAGCAGCAATCAACATCGTTAGGAATAAAAAGAGGGACATAACTAGAGACACTGTCAATGAATTTGGTAACAGGAGAAACTGACACATTCCTAAAGAGAGAGGGATTGATTGATTTTATGGAAGACAAACAAAAAGAAATTAAAAATGGGAATTACCTCTAACCATTAAACAAACTGAATCAGCAGTTTTTAAAAAAAAAAAACTCTTAACAGACCAACAAAACCAGGCAGTTTTGCAGTTTGGGTTTTTCCAAACCTCACAGGAATGAACAATCCTTAACATAATGCAACTATTTGAGGACAATCCTTAGCCGATATTTGACATACACTAATGTGATTATATGCAAATATATACAAATACTTTAACATATACAAATAATTCAGGAAAATGCTTAACATATACAAATATTTGAATATTTGAGAGAATAATATTCCTTAGCATGTTATAAGGCTAATGTGGTGAATACTTCAACTAAATAAGAACAGAAAAAAAGTAAATTCATAGGCTGATCTCATTGATGAACATGGATTCAAACATCTTAATGAAAATATTACCAGTTAAATCCAACAAAGTAAACTCAAGTGGGTTCATCCCTAGAATAAATGCTATTACAATAATAGAAATGTGTCAATATAAAAGTCAATCCAATAAGAGGATAAAGAAGACATTTTATCATTGTCTCATTACTTGTAGAAAAGCATTGATAAAATTCAACCTCCCTTCACAATTATGGGGCCTTAACAAAATAGGAAATTTTAAACCTAATATAGGAAATCTACCAAAAACCATTAAACATTATTCTTATAGTAATACTTCAGAATCATTCTCTTTCAAGTCGGGAACAAGATAAAAATGCCCACTCACCAAATTTCTGTTCAACAGTGAAGATTCTAGACCTTGGGGTCCAAGACAATAACCACTCCCCACTTGAAATGTGGTTCGTCCAAGCTAAGATGTACTCTAAGTATAAAGCACACACTGGATTTTGAAGACTTGGATAAAAAAGAATATAAACTATCTCAGTCATTTTTATATTGATTGCATGTCAACATGCTAATATTTAGGTATATTGGGTTAAATAAAATATATTATCAAAATTAATTTCACCTATTTCTTTTTACTTTTTAAAATGTGGATACCAGAAACTTTTATATCAAACAAATGGCTCACATCATATTTCTATTAGACAGTGATATTCTAAAAAGCACAATAAGATGTAAAAAAGAAATAAAAGATGTAAAAATTGGAAAGGAAGGAAAAGACTTCCATAATTTGTGAATAACAAGATTAAATAAAATACCTATAAAATCTATATGGATACATTTAATAAGATGTCAGCAAGGTTGTTGGAAACAGGATTAATATACAAAATGCAACTACATTCCTAGACGCCAGCAATAAAGAATTAGAAACGGTCATTTTCAAGTATACGTTTACCATTTACAAAAGCAACGGAACCGTAGGGTACTCGGGAAAACTTAACAAAAGATATGTAAGGGCTTTATGACACAACTAAAACTCAAAAGACTTTCTTATAAAAGAAACAGTAAAGATTATGATCCTAGGTGGGGAAAATTCAATATGACAAAGATGGCCGTCTTCCCCAAATTAATCAAATCAGTTCAATTCAATACCAATCAAAACATTTCAACCCCAATCAAAATCCCAATGGAGATTTTTCAGGAAATCTAAAAAAAAGTTTATCCTAAAATTCTCATGGTAGAACAAAGGCCAAGGAAGAGCCAAGGCAATTTGAAAGAGGAACAAATGAGGGGATTCATCCCATGAGATATTACACTTAACATAAAGCTACAGTGACTAAGACAGTATAGGATGGCTAATGGAGAAGTGAATGGGCCAACGCAACAGGATAGGCCAGAAACAGACACACGTGTATACAAGGGCAACACACGGGATAGCTTTTGCATTTACAAATTAGGAAATGCAGTAACTGGAACAGTTGCTTATCCATCCACATAGACAAAGAAATACTGGAACAGTTGCTTATCCATCCACATAGACAAAGAAAACAAAATTTGATACTTTATGTCACGTCAAAGACAAAACTATTCCAGCTAGTTTTTTAAAACTACAGGTAGTCCTCGCGGAGAGTCGCCGCACTTTCTTGCTTCAACAGTGCTTGGACGGAACCCGGCGCTCGTTCCCCGCTCCGTCCGGCCGCCGGCCGCTCAGAGCCTGCCCTCGCCACCACCTCACAGCGCCCTCCGACCGCCCCAAGGTCCCCGCCGTCGTTACAGCGCCGCGCAGCCACCGCCACCATTTCACCTCAGCCGCCCGCCATGACGACCGCGTCCCCCTCGCAGGTGCGCCAGAGCTACCCCCAGGACTCGGAGGCCGCCATCAGCCTCCAGATCAACCTGGAGCTCTACGCCTCCTGCATCCACCTGTCCATGTCGTACTATTTTGACCTCGATGATGTGGCTTTGAAGAACTTCGCCAAATACTTTCTTCACCAATCTTGTGAGGAGAGGGAACATGCTGAGCAACGGGGTGGCCGAATCGTCCTCCAGGATATCAAGAAACCAGACCGTGATGACTGGGAGAATGGGCTGAATGCAATGGAATGTGCGCTACACTTGGAAAAAATGTGAATCCGTCACTACTGGAACTGCACCAACTGGCCACTGAGAAAAATGACCCCCATTTGTGTGACTTCATTGAGACTCATTATCTGAATGAGCAGGTGAAATCCATTAAAGAATTGGGTGACCACGTAACCAACTTGCACACGATGGGGGCCCCCGAATCTGGCATGGCACTGTATCTCTTTGACAAGCACACCCTGGGAAATAGTGATAATGAGAGCTAAGCCTTAGGCTGGCTTCCCATAGCCACAGGGGTGACTTCCCTGGTCACCAAGGCCGTGCATGCATGTTTGGGTTACCTTTACCTTTTCTGTAAGTTGTACCAAAATATCTACAAGTTTTTTCCTTAGTACCATTCCTTCAAATAAAGTAATTTGGTACCCCCCCCAAAAAAAAACTACATGTAAATGTACAATTTCATAATTTTTAGAAAAAATATTAGAGAACATCTTTATGACCTCAAGGTAGGAAAAGACCTCTTAAGATACGAATGTATGCCACAGGAAAAGAATGATACACTCAGCTATGCTAAAACGTAAAACTTTGAAAGAGAAAGACAAATACCGTATGCTAACACATATATATGGAATTTTAAAAAATGATGTCCTGAAGAACCTAGGGGTAAAACGGGAATAAAGACACAGACCTACTTGAGAATGGACTTGAGGATATGGGGAGGGGGAAGGGTAGGCTGTGACAAAGCGAGAGAGAGGCATGGACATATATACACTACCAAACGTAAGGTAGATAGATAGTGGGAAGCAGCCGCATAGCACAGGGAGATCAGCTCGGTGCTTGGTGACTGCCTGGAGGGGTGGGATAGGGAGGGTGGGAGGGAGGGAGATGCATGAGGGAAGGGATGTGGGAACAGATGTATATGTATGACTGATTCACTTTGTTATAAAGCAGACACTAATTTAAAAAAAAAAACAAAAACGTAAAACTTTGTCCCGATAAACCATACCATAAGCAAACATAATGGCCAATCAAAGACTGGAAGAAATTATTTATAACACATCTAAACAACAAGTGATTAGTATCTCTTAAAAAAAAAAATAAGAAAGCAGACATCCAATAGAAAGCTAGGCAAAGACGACGGATGAATGGGCCAACCTGGGGAGAAGAAAACGCAATGTCCACTACGTGAATGAGGGGGTGCACATTAAAATGAGATCAGTCACACGTATTAAATTGAACACCTGGCCCACAGGGTCACTGAAACGCCCACGTGAGGGCTGCATGGCCAGGTCCTTCCTTACACGCAATCTGCCAGTCCAGGAAACCAGGACCATGACAGGACGATGCAGAAGACCCCCACAGAAAACTGGTGACCCGTACACCTGTAGCGAGGACCACGTGGCAAGGGCCAGAGCTCCAGAAACCACACGCCAAGGAGGCCAGAAAATGGTCTGTGAGCAAAGGGGTCTATAGTGAGCCGGACCCCATCTCACGGCTCCGGATGATTTCTATTAACTACATTTTCTTATTTTCTGTGTTCCTGATGCTCTGGCATCTGGGGCCTCACTGACTGGGGAGAGATGGCCCCTTCCAGGGCTGGTCAATTCTTAAAGACTGCAAATGTGGCAGGGGAGTGTGCCTTTCATATGCAAGCCAGCCAGTCCAGAGCCCATACCCCAGACCACCCCTTGGATCTGGCTCTTATATCCCAGGAGGCAATACTTCTCTGCCCTAATCACCCCAGAGCCCGGACAGCTGAGATGGCCCTACATACCAGAGCCCACTGGAAAGGCTCAAACTAGCCCATCCTAAGCCCGCCGATCCTGCCTCACCCAACTCCTGCCCGCAAACACCACCGTAGAGGCTCCTGCCCAAACTCCCCACCCCCTCTGCCTCCTGACTCACCCTGGGCCTTGGCGCTCCCCCACATGGCCCTGTGGGGTGTGGTGGGCCCCATCCTCTTCTGGTTTGTGACTAACACTATCTTTCAGTGACAATTGTTTCCTATCTGGTGGCCTCACCATACCTGAATAATATTTACTAAAATCTACATTTTAGAACATGATTGTACATTCTGCAGAGGACCCCAGAGTGTGATGGTCTGAGGGGGGCGCACCCCCAGAGCTGTGCACTGGCATTCACAGTCATGTTGAATCCGACCGAGAAGTAGGCCAACACACTGTTGACCTCAGCCGGGCCAGACAAGCCAACGACAGACCCCTTACGGGCTACGTGCTAGTTTTAAGGACTAAGACTGCTTTGGAAGGCCTGAGAATTGGTTTCCAACTGAATTCTAAATCTTGGTTTGTGGATTCTATTGAAAGTGCATCTGAAATTCAAATGCTGAGTGTCCCTAAGTGGCCTGCATATTTCCTACCCACCAGTGAGGAGGAAGGGAGAGCTGAAAGAAACTGCTGGCCCAGGGGCCTTGGCAGTCCTCAGCTCCCCACTGGCAACCAGCAGCCTGGAGGGAGGTGACCTCCACGGCACAAAGTGGCTGCCGGACGCCTGCACACCTCTGTCCACAGGGAGCAAAGGGCTCCGAGGGGAGCAGCACACGGGAGGGGACCTACTCATCCAGCCAATCTCATGACAGCCCTGACCTTCTGGGTCCTGCAGAGTGGGAAATGGGTCACACAGAGCCCAGGGAAGAGCAGACAGGGCTGCAAACCCAGGTTCCCGGTCCCAAGCGTCTCTGTGACCTGCCACCTGAACACACAGTGTCCTGTCACCATGCCTTCGGGGGGAGGGTATCTCTTCCAGCTGTCCCCATCTTTCCAGACGACAGGACACAGAGCTTCAGGACTCTCTAATCGGCTGCTGCCCCATGGAGGGCCCCTCTCCCCAGGCCAGCCGCCACCTGACTCAGCCCAGGTGTCCTCCCTCCCAAGGCTCAGGCAGTGAAGTGACCTGTCCAGGTCACACAGCCGGGAGGGGGCGGGGGGGGGGCGGGTGCAGAGCTGCCCTTCTGAACAGCAAGTCGCCTACTTTCCAGCTGCCCAAACACACTGCACAGAGTCACAGCCAGGCGCACCCCGGAGGCAGGGGCGGTGCCGGAGAGGTGGACACGCGGTGCAGACACAAAGGCCATCCCCAAACAGCCACGATTCTGGGGGACGGCCGCTGTCTGACCTCGAGTGCCCTGGAGGGGAAGGCGAGGGAAGTCTGCACTCCCAGCTACCTGGAACTGGCTCCCCTGGCACGCAGGCTGGGTCAGCCCCATGGAGGAGGAGAGGCCTGGAGCCCCGGACCGGGCAGGCACGAACGGGGGCCCCATCCACGGTGATTCCCTCATCACCAGGCAAACGCCACAGGATGGCCTGGGTTTTCACTGTTGGTTGGGAGAACCAGCCAACAAGAAGTCACTGTGGTGCCTGTAGGGGCTGTGATCCTCTCCCAGGTACTGCGGTGGACTCGGCCCAGCACGGGCCCATCCCACCAGTCCCTTCACTGGCTCACACTTCGGGCAGCAATATTCCAATCTCCCCGATGCTGGCAGCATTTAGAGGATCCTTACTACAGGCTGGCACTTTATAAGCATGGCCTCAGGGACCTCCAATATCAGCCCTGGGAGGCAAGAATCACAACGCACCCCATTTACAGATGAAGACACCGAGGCCTGGGGAGGCTCAGGACTTCATAAGTGTCCAAGCGGGATTCAAATCTGAGTTCCCAGCCAGCAGCGCGTGCACCACCTCCCTTCCCATCCCTCTCTCTGCCACTATCACATGGGACAACGACACAAATCCTCAGGGACTGTGACAATCAGAGACAATATACATAAAGCTCTTTCCATGGGTTCAGGAACACTGAAGATGCTCTCCGATTTTGCTCAATACCAGCCCCAACCAAAATAAACGCACAGACTAAAAATACTCCGAGCCAAGCCTTTCCAACCTGAGTGTGAGCCCGTTGGCCGTGACGCACGCAGTCTGTCTCTCGGGAAGATCCAGGGGCTGCCCTGGCCGAGGCTGGCATCCTGGCAGGCACCCGTCCCCAACACGGTGAGGTCACTGCACCGTGGTCTTCCTTGGAGGAGCGCCAGCCGACTGCCCAAGCAGGACAGTTACCAGGGGCCTGGACTGAATGCCCTCAAGGAACTTCAAGTGTGCTCGAGAGGCCCGGCAGAGGGAAGGCCAGGCATAAGGACGGGGCCCACCGCCACTCAGGACGGAGCTCCGCGTGCAGAGAGAGGCAGATGTGGGGAGAGAAGGGTCAGGGACAGGGACTTCCCTGGCAGTCGAGTGGTTAAGACTCGGCACTCCCAGTGCAGGCAGCCCGGGTTCCATCCCTGGTCAGGGAACTAGAGCCCATATGCGCGCCGCAACTAAGCTCCGGCACAGCCAAATAAATAAGTAACTAAATGAAAAAAATTTTTTAAATGGGCCAGAGACAAACAGAGTGAGAGAGGAAGTGAGACTGGTAGAAAGAAAAGGAATAACAGAGAAACAAAGAGACTGCCCAGGAGAAAAGACAGGCAGAGAGCGAGGCAGTGAAACCGGGGGATGGAGAGGGATACAGGGACAGGAAGTGAATGAGAATAGCAGGACAGGTACAGATAGACAAGCAGACCTAGCGGCAGGCACTGCAACGCATGCAGAGAAGGACAGTGGGGACGGGACATAGGCGGTGGGGACAGCTACCTGAGACGCAGAGAGAGTGTGATGGGGACACACAGGCAGGAGGACACAGCCCCACAGGCTGGCCTGGCCAGGAGGGTCCTGGAGAGAGAACTCGCCCCCCAACTTCGTGCTCCCTCCGCAGTACACGGCCCTGGCCTGGCCCACAAGAGCCCCAGGAGACGAGCCCGCTGTTCCCCGGCTGCCCTGAGCGCGGCCAGCCTTGCCGGGTTGAAGTGGGCCCCCAGGTCCACGCTGGGCTGCACACGTGTCGCCAGCACCATGCGGCCCTCCCCCATGGATGGGGTGCAGCCTGGAAGGTGCCTGTAGTTTGCATGTGTCTTTGCAGCCCAAACTCATGCACACGCGCGCACGCGCGCGCGCGCGCGCGCACACACACACACACACAGAAGCTGAGCAACCTGCCACCTGGGGGAGCTCAGCCACCACTCTGTGCATCCAACACCCCAGGGCTAGGGACCTTCCAGGGCCTCGGGCATGGCGCGGGGCAGAGGCCAGGGTGGGACCCTCCAAGGGCAGAGGGAGCTAAGCCATTAAGTCAGACAGGCAACATAGGAGGGACACCGGGTCCCTGAGGGTGGCACTGCACGGCCCACGTGGCTGCACCTAGAAGCCAGCCCGACACTTGTCCTCCTGGATGGCAGGTGCTCGGACTGAAGATGGAGATGGCTTGTGACCTGCCCAGGGTCTGGTGGCTGATCGGAAAGGTCACCGCCACAACCTGGACTCCCCCCAGGCGGCAGCAAACGCTGACCTCCAAACCTGCCACAATTTTCACCCAAAGCACTTCTCCTCGAAAGCTACCTCTTGTAAGCACGTGTGCACAAGGGCACACACACAGGCACGCCTCGCCCTTCCCCGACACACGTGCCTCCCGCCCGCCACACCCTTTTCTTCCAAGTGCCCGGCACAGGGCTGGCTCAAAGGGCCCCGTGCTTGCCTCTGGGCACCCCAAAGCCCCCGGGAAGGAGGCCCCCCAGGAAAGGGTCCTGGCCAGCATGCAGGCTCTCCAGCCCACACGGCCCCCATCCTGCAGCCAGCCTGGAGGGGGCAGGCTGTCCTCCACCCCAGGCCCTCATCCCTATCCCCAGCCACAAGGCACCCAGGGAAGCGATGGGACCCCGGGCATCACGCAAGTGTAGAGAATGAGGATGATATTGACTGACGCGGATAAGACCTCGTGGAAGAGAGTTACCAAGCATCCTATGAGGTCAACACTTTGTGATCCCCATTTACAGACGGGAAGCTGAGGCTGGGGGCTCGTTCTGCTTGCGGAACAAAGCCAGGAGGTGGATGGGCTGAGGCTCAACCCAAGTCTGTCCAACTCCCGGACCTGAGGGCTTAATCACCGAAGCATCATTGAGTCATTTGGCCTCATAAAAACAGACCACGGGACTTCCCTGCTGGTCCAGTGGTTAAGACTCCGCGCTTCCAAAGCAGGGGGCGCAAGTTCGATCCCTGGTCAGGGAACTAAGATCCCACATGCCTCGCGGCCAAAAAAAAAAAAAAAAAAAGACACAAACCGCGGTCAGAAATACACTCAGAGACTCCCGCAACGTGCCCACATAGAAAGAGCGAGTTTACTGAACTACCGCCCTGCTGTCCGCATCCACACGCGTGTGAGACCGTGTGAGTGTGTGTGTGTGCGTGTGTGTGTGTGTGTGTGTGTGTGCTGCCTGCCTCTCCCAAGCCCAGCCGGCCTCAGCCTGGAGGGGCGAGGTGACCTCCCGGGGAGGGTGTGACCGTGGACAGTGATCTGGAGCAGCTGGAAGTCGTGGCCGCAGCAGAGCATCCATTTTAGCAACAAGAGAAGTGGGTGACGTGGCCAATGACAGCGTCCGCCCAAATACACGCTTCCTTTCCGTTTACTCTTCTGTTCAGAAGAGGGCTTTAAACCTCCGCTCCGAGCACATTCACCAAGTGCTTACTGAGAGGATTAGGCTGTAATTAATAGGAATGGAACTTTCTTTTCTTTCCCAAGGCGTGCAAGCGGAGGAGAAACAGGGCAGGACAGATTCCTCTGGGCTGCAGGCTGGGTGAAGGTTTAATAGCTTCCCAGACCTGTGCGGGCAGCAAGGGCAAACGGGAGAGGAAAAGTATAAAACCGTTAATTGCTGCTTCCCGAAATAACCTCAGCCCGCCTGTAATAAGCTTCTTCTGGATTTTCATTCTTTTCACAGAGAAGAAAAAAAGAAAAATCAGATTTAAATTTCTCAAACCAACATATTTTCCACCAGCCTCGCCCTTAGCGTCGTCTGTCTGGGGTTGAGAGCTCCAATGTCATGGAAGTCTCAAGGCAAGGGGTTTCAGACAGGGGCTGTTCCCTTCTGGAACAGTGGCCTCTAGTCCCCGAGAACACCTCCTCGGGAAAGCCGGGACAGGGTCCCAGCCGGCTGTCCTTGTCTGTAAAACAAGGCTGGTCGGTGGATCGGGGCCCCATGGTTGCCCCAGCTTTAAAAGTCCCTGAGAATTGCATGGGGAACAGGCTTGTGGTTGCCAAGGCGGGGGGGAGGGATGGACTGGGAGTTTAGGATTAGCAGAGGCAAACTATTATGTATAGAGAATAGATACACAGCAAGGTCCTACTGCAGAGCACAGGGAACTATAGTCAATATCCTATGATAAACCATCATGGAAAAGAACATGAAAAAGAATGTACGTATAGGTATAAATGAGTCACTTTTCTGTACAGCAGAAATTAACACAACATTGTAAATCAACTAGACGTCAGTAAAATACATTTTTTTTAAGTCCATGGGTCTTTGGACCTGGCTCCCCACTCATTGTTTTTCTTGATTATTATTTAATTTTGAAAATTGTGCTAAAATACACATAGCACAAAGTGTCTCCTTTTAACTGTGTTTAAGGGTAGACAGTTCAATGGCATTCAGTACATTGACGTTGTGCCACCATCACCACCATCCATCTCTAGAACTCTTCACACAGTCCCGTGCTGCAACTCTATCCCCATGAAACAGTAACTCATCGGTGCCCCCTCCCCCAGCCCCTGGCACCCACCCTTCTACTTTCTGCCTCTGTGAATGTGACTCCTCTGGGGACCTCGTCTAAGTGGAATCACAAGGTATTTGTCCTCTTGTGACTGGGTGATTTCACTCACCATAATGTCCTCAAGGCTCATCCAGACGGTAGACTGTGTCAGGACTTCCTCCCTTTTCAAGGCTGAGTAATACTCTATTGTATGTTACAGACCACACTCTGTCGATCTATTCATCTGTCTACGGACACCTGGGTTGCTTCCACCTTTTGGCTATTGTGGTTAATGCTGCTATGGACATGGGTATCCAGAGCTTACATTTCTTTTGGGTACATACCCAGGAGTGGCAGTGCCAGATCATATAATTCTAGGTTTAATCTTTGGAGGAGCTGTCGGACTGTTTTCCACAGTGTCTGCACCATTTTCCATTCCCGCCAGCGATGCACTAAGGTTCCAATTTCTCCGTGTCCTCACCAACACTTGTAATATTTTCTGGGTTTTGAGAGTGGCCACCTCAGAGAGTGTGATCTTCCCGATTCTCCATCACTCTCTCCAAGCAGAAGCCCTGGCTCAGGCAGGCTGAGTTCGCCACTGAGCAAGAAGCATCAGCAGAAACTTGCACGTGGGCCATCCCTCCAGCCTGAAAGAGGATGGCCGTGGGGCAGGATAACAGGGCCAGAGGTGTGCATTTCTGGGCTGGCTCTGGACGAGTCCCTGAAGCACTCATCTGATCACTGATTCACCTGACAAACATTTATGGGCATGCACAGTGCTAGGCACTGTTCTGGAGACAGGGGACACAGTGGTCCCTCATGGGCTCAGGATGAGAAAGCGAGACGGTGGGACCCCACTGGTCCTGGAAACTGAGGTGTGGGCAGACCCAGCTCCAAGGAGGTCAGGGGGAAGGACGTGCCAGCGTCTGAGGGAGGGGGACGGGGAGGGGGTGCGGTGCTGATCTGAAATGGGCTCCGAAGGTGATCACTGGGGCCTTACAGAACCACAGAGAGAATCAGCTGCCTGATTCTCAAATCATTCCCTGGGGTGACCTGGAGAGGCCACGGGCTCTGAAATCCTACGGGCTTGGGTCCAGATCCGCCTCTCCTACCTGCGTGATCCGGAGCGCCTGCTCCCTCTGGGTCTCGGGTGCCTAATGTGTAAACAGGAATAGAGGGATTCCCATCTTTTGCAGGGGCTGGAGGCTAGAGTCTGGACACAGGACAAAAATCTCCACCGGCCCAAATCACCCTCAAGAAGACCCCACGCGGGTGGACTTGTCCCCTCACCAGTCCGGTTCAGGGGGCTCCTCGGTATGGAGACACGCTGCCCCCAGGCAAGCAGCCCCCGAGGGAGCCGACTGAGTTCAGAGGCCCGCGCAAGAAAACTCCACGTGCAGACAACAGAGGTACGAGGTGGCCCAGGAGCTCCTGAATCGGGAGGCGGGAGTGGACGTGACCTGACGGAGACCACGCCCCCTGCATCCCCAGCGGTGTCTCTGCATCCCCAGCCAGCTCGGCCACGGGCTCCCACCCAACCCGCCCGCCGGGCTGGCCGTCAGCGTCACAGCTGTCTCTGGACAGAGGCTGGCCGCGGCCCAAGGCCCTGCTCTGTCATAACAAAGGCAGCTGCCTCTTGTCGTGCCCAGCCACAAGGGCCCGTGGGCTTCTCAGCCCCCGCATCCTGCTGTCGCCAGGACACTGCTGGGCCACAGCCGGAGTGCAAAGCTCTGAGCTGCCCAGGCTCATGAGGGGGACAGCTGTGAACCAGAGCAGACAAGGGAAGGGGGCATCCCTGTGGTCCTCCGCCCGGTTATCCAGACATCTCCCAGCCAGAACACACCCCTGCAGGAGGGGACACAACAGGGCTCTGGGGGCAAAGGGACTCACCGGGAAGGGGGCAAGTGGGGGGAGGGCTGCAATCAGGGAGGGCTTCCAGGAGGCGGCAGGCAAAAGATGGGATGGGTGCCTTAGGGCGCCACTGCAGGTAAGTGGCTGCAGAGGCGGACAGGGCCAGGTGAGGGGCTCTATCCCGTGGGCCTACGCTTCTAACCTGAGGGATGAGCAGCCTCCTTCAAAAGCAGTAAATTCTCTCCGACTCTCAGCGGGGTCTTTAATTCTCCCCCAACCCTCACGTCACACTATGGGGCCAGAGGCCTGTGGGCTCCACCGTGAGAAACGCCGTGGGGACGTCCCTCTCGGTGGTGTCGCTGACAAGGGCGATTCGAGTCCTGACGACTCCCTGTGGTTTGGACATCATGCCGTGGGGACGTCTTAGCTCACGGCCAAGCCCCCCAGGTGGGCTCAGACCCTCAAGGAGCACCTAGAACACCCGCTCAGGGCTAGCTGCAGAGGGGATGGTGTAGACCAAGGGGGCAGGAAAGGGTTTCCGGCCAGAGAGAGTGAGGGGCACAGGCTGGAGTGTTTGGAGGGTCCCTGTGCAGCCACGGTTCCGCCACCTCTGAGGACCAGCACTCATGGGCATAAGAGCCAGGCCTGAGGACCATCAGCCTCCTGGGGGAGAGGGGCAGTGCCTGATGTGAGACAGGGGCTGCACATCCTTGCGGGGAGGGCACCCCGGGGGCACCACCATACAACCAGCTCTGCTGAGAACCATCAAGACAGACACTTACCCACCACCCCCACCGCCTGCCTCCGGTTCCAGGAAAAGATGAATTCTTGTTTGTTCCTTGCTCCTCCCATCGCTCCAGCTGGACAGCCTGGCAGCGAACTGGGGGTAGGTGAGTTATTCAGATGCCTTATCTCCTCCCACCAGCTGTGTGATGTGGGGTAGGTGACTTAACCTCTCTGAACCTAAGCTCCACGGCTTTTTGGCTACAGCTATGGCCTCCCACTGTTATTAAAAACAAACGTTATCCCAGTATAAAACACCCAAGATATGAACATTTAGATTTCTATAACCAATAAATCAGAAAAGCCTATTTTTTCCTTATTATATAAGGTTAATTCACCACGGAATTCTGTTAACTAACAAACTGCCTTTGTGCAAAGAAAATATGGATATTTTGCTCTGTGGGTGGTTTCAGCGGAAAGGAGCAAATTACCCGATGACACGGACAAAGAAGGGCCACCACACGTGTACATCCTTCCGTGGGCACAGAAGGTGGGTCTCACAAGGTGGGCGCAGAGAGGAAAGCCCCTCACTTCTCCTGCGACCTCGGCACTGTCCCTCCACCCTCGTAGGGCCGCCACCAACTCCATCAGCCCCCAGCCAGGAGGAGTGTCCGGGTGACCCCCCAGCATCCCCTGCGCCCCGCCCCGAGGACCATCTCTCCTCTCCTGAGCCTGCGGTGGCGGGATGGGGGGAGGGTTTGTGCTAAAAGACTCAGGGGAGCCTTCTGAACCCTGCCTTCCAGTGCCATGTGTTTCACAGACGACCTCCGGCCACCCACCTCCCCAGGCCCCGCAGGAAAACTGCTCCACGCGGGCAGATCAGAAGAGATGTGAAATCACACACACGTCCTCTCCCAAAGGCCAGCTCAAGACGAACTCGTCCTTGGTGTTAAAGAAAACTTCAGCATCTATTGGGCAAGAAGCATCCCTCTCTGCCTCTTCCATGCTCACCCAGCACCTGGAACCTGCACCCAGAAACGGAGGCGAATTTAACAATGGGGGGGGGTCCTCTGCCTCCAGCCCTCACTTAGCTCTGGTCCCTTCCCCCAACCCGGCATGGCCAAATTTATAGATTTGGGATTGCTGTAAATTAAGGTGTAATTATACTGCGCCAGGGCCAGCTCCCCATGGCAGAAATTAAAAAGCAATTCAGGTAAATGATCTTTAGCTACAGTGGCGCGTCCCTGCAGAACTCACTAAGTCCAGGGACAAAACGGCAGACCAAAGACGGGGTGCAGCCCCGCTGCAAACACAGGCCGCCAGCAGGGGCGGAAGCGGGCGCCCCAGGAGGGATGCCTGCCCATCCTTCACCTGGCGCTCACTGCAAACGCTGGGCACACCTGCCAGGTGTCTCCCCCAACACCCTCTTGCGCTGTCTCTCGGGGACCACTCTGCGGAGAGGCCCACTGGGCAAGGGGGGAAATCTGGGGGGGCCCTGCAGAAGAGCCAGGGTAAGGGGCGGCAGATGGATTTGGCATCTATTGAAAATAAAATCAGACGGGAAATTCGTCCTTTGAGTTGCAGTCTACATTTCCTCGGAAGCTTTGAGCTCCAAAAGCCCAAGGACTTGTTTTTAAAATTGCCTTCACTGAACCTAACACTGAAAAAAGAAATGAGAAGAACTAGGAAAAAAATATGCTGACACTTGAATGATGGGAGGGAGAAGCAAGGAAGAGTGTTACCACGTTCACTGTGCTTTTGTGCATGAATCAAATGTTCAGATCGCTTTAATAATCAGAAAAATGGTAAATATGTATGGGAATTCCCTGGCGGTCCCGTGGTTAGGACACGGCACTTCCACTGCCAGGGCCCAGGTTCAATCCCTGATCAGGGAACTGAGATCCCTCAAGCCTCGAGGCGCAGCCAAAAAAAAAAAAAAAAAAAAAGGCAAACATGTAATTTGCAGAAGCAGCCCTGTGTGCTGCCCTTATGACCTTCAGCCATGTACTAAGGGAAGGCGGGGGTCACCAAGTCTCTCAGATTAATTGTGGCAAGTGGGTGCAAAGAGTTCCTATGATGGGGGCAAGGCTCCAAAGTTGGCGGGGACACAGAGGTTCTGGAGCCCTCGGCCCACCAGGCTGCTCGCTAACATGCTTCCAAATCCGTTCTGTCCACGTGCCCTGAGCCACAGCCCACGCCTGTTCCCGGCGCTGCCCGGAGCACCTACTGTGTGCAGGGTTAGCACTGAGCCCGCGGCCTGATGTATGAGGGACCGGGGTGCTCCCTCTGGAAAGCTGTTCTCACCCACACACTTCCGTGAGCGTGTCGCCTGCCAGGCACTGTTACAACTGCTTCGCTGATAACAGCCTACGAGAATCCGGGCCCCCAGCAGGTGGGTGCTTTGCAGGTGGGACCCTGAGGCCCGGAGAGGCGAAGCTACGCGCTCCAAGTCCTGTCCAGCTGGTCAGGAGCAGCGCAAGAACTTGAACCAGTGACGTCCCTGGAGGTCCAGGCGTGAAGACTCCGCGCTTCCTGTGCAGGGGGCGCACGTTCGATCCCTGGTCAGGCAATGAAGATCCCACATGCCGTGAGGCACGGCCAAAGAATTTAAAAAAATAAAAAAGAACTTGGACGAGGCCCGGTCTGAGCCACAGCAGCCTCCTCTCCAAGTCGGAGGCATGGGACACAGCGAACACCGATGCACCAGCAGCCCACTTCCCCGAGGCAACTCTCCCCTCTGGCTCGGGGAGTCAAAGCCCGAAAACCCCCACTGGGTACCACGCGTGGATGGTGGCCCAGCGCAGGGGAGGCTCGGCTTGACCACGTCACAGCGTTGTCCGGCGGGGCCGGTCACCCGACACTGAAGAACCTCGGCTGCCCCGTCTGTAA
The DNA here is from genome assembly GCF_964165515.1 of Mesoplodon bidens. NCBI lineage: Eukaryota > Metazoa > Chordata > Mammalia > Artiodactyla > Ziphiidae > Mesoplodon > Mesoplodon bidens. The sequence goes on from NC_138165.1 coordinate 15,214,773, forward strand.
AATGGGATTGCACCTGCCTCTGGGGGTCACTGCACAGACTCAGGCAACCTCGTAAAGGGCTGGTTGGCACAGAGCGGACAAAAGGGACGCAAGCCAGCCTACCATCCACTTAATGAAGAAGGAAGAATGAAAGAAGGTGGAGGGGGCCAGGCAGAGTGTGCCTGCCCTCCCTGGCCCCCCAAAGCTTCCCCACTCATCCTCAGGCCCGGATCTCAGCCAGGTGTCCAGGTGGGCCCCACCACACACCTGTAAGGCTGGGTTTGGGGTCGGGTGCCCCGCGGACACTAGTTTACCAGCCCCTCTGTGGGTCTGACAGCTTAGGCCAGACCAAACCCCCTCCCCAAAGCTGGGATTTCCTTCTTGGGGTCTGACATTTCTTCCACGGTGGAAGTCCACTCATCATGCTGCTCGGCTAAGCCACGGGCCCATCCCTAATTTGGACATTTCTTCCCAACCTCCAGTCAATGCAGAAAAAGACATCACGTACCAGGTGGACGAAACTCAGTCCATGAAGCCCAGGAGCCACTGATCCACCGGGAGCGTCCACCCCTTTGCATCCACGGGAGCCTGCCTGGCACAGACGCCCCCAGGAAACACCATTCCTGTCACATTCTGGTGGCGGCATGGCCGGGCCTGGTGCTCTGGGCCCCGCACACACTTTTCCCATTTCCCCGGGAGAGGGGGGCTCCCGGGTCGCGGCGAGGCATATGAAACCACGGGGAGGCCACGCACTAGTCCCTGAGTCGGTACCCGGCAGCCCCGTCGGAAGGCCTCCCGATCACAGACAAATTGAGAAAACAGGCACTTCGGCCAACTGAAGGACTGCTGCTCTGGCAGGCCGGGTCGGACGGAGCACCTCCCCCTCCAGGTCCCCAGAGCCACAGGGCAGCCCATCCTCCCTGCTTCTCTCCGCTGCTTAAGAGACACGGGCCCCTCGCCGAGGGGATGCTGAGTGTCTGTTGAAGGAAAAGCCAGTCCCTCCCTGCCAGAAGGAGAAGCCCCCTCCTCCAGCACCCACACCCTCTCCTTCCCCACTAAAGTTTTGGCCACCGCGGAAGGAATTCCCAGAGAAGAAACCAGACACACAGGCCACCAGGATCCATATGCTGGCCGTCCCCGTGGGCGTCCGGAGGCCCGTACATCCGCAGCCGGCCTACCTACGGGGTCCCGGCCCGAGTCCACCCCAGAGAGAGCCTCCAGGCAGCTCTGTCGTCCCCAGCGTCAGCCTCTGACGTTATCGCCAGGAGAGGGGCCTGATGCTCCCCAGCTGGCTCGGCGGTTTAACCCTCTGAGGCTTCCAGGGTATCCAACCAGGATGAAAGCTCACAGTCCCCCTAACAGGGCCCCAGAGCCCAGGCGCTGTGAATTCAGCAAATAGGAGGGCAACAGCTGAGGGTTCACATCAGATGGGAAAGCAGGGCCTGGGTGGGTGAGGGGAAGGGAAACTGGTCCAAAAACCCACCCTCATTCCACTGCCCTGATTCTCAGGGAGCCACAGGGAACACAGACATGGCTGAGAAAACCAGACAGAAGGCAAAAGCGACCTCCTGGAATCTTTCCCTCGCCTGCCTTGGTCAACCCTGGTCTTTCTAGGGTACGAGGCTTCAGGAGAAGCTGTTGAAGAAGGTCCCCTCAGCAAAACCATCAGCGGTTCCCGGATTCACACTGTTTCAGCTGCCACCCTGACCTCTGACTGTGTTCATGTTCTTTTTCTACGCCCCGCTTTTCTGCCTAGTGAACTCTTACTCATCCCTCAACACCCAGCACAGGCGTGCCTCCTCCAGGAAGCCTTCCTGGCCTCTCTTCCCCCAGGGGCGGGAAGAAGCATCTAGAGCTGACCTCTCTGGAAGCCCTTACCACCCTGAGATGCCAGCCCTGTGCTTGTGACTCCCTCCTCCTGGCTGGTGAGCTCCCTGAGGTTTGGATGGTGGGGTATTTGCACACTGATGAATGCCTGCAACCAGATAAAGAAACTGCCTGTCACAGAGCCCCTCAGATTTGCTGTTCTTGAGGCCGAGGCTCATGGAGAATTCTCTGTGCCTGCCGTCGGGGTTCAGCCGCTGGCAGAGGACTGGCAAAGGGGGAAAAATAGAGGGGGTGGAGAGAAGACACAAACGCTAGTCCCGATGACTAGCGTTCTATCACACTGAATTATCTACCATCGGTACTTTTTAAGTGTGGAACAAACTGCACCCATCAGGAGGTCACTCACCTCTCAGGGCAACTGTCTATCAACTGCAGCCAGGAACCCAGAAAGAGACAAGAAGCCCCTGAGCCCCCAGACCTAAGCCTCAGAGGCCTTGCACTAAGCAGTGTATAATTCATCCACAGAAGAGGCCCTTCCTTACTCAGTGCCCCTGGACTCTTGGTCTTGAAACAATTCTAACAGGTTTATATCCATTAGACATAAGTGGGTATAAGTTAAAGAGGGCAGGAGGTTGTGGCTGCTCCAGATAAGCAGGCTATCAGCAGAAGACAGGAGTAGGGAAGCAGCAGTGGGAAGGAAGACAGTCCTGCTCTTAGGGCTCAGACAGACTCAAGTTCAAGTCCTGGCTGTACCACTTAATAGCCGGGTGGCCTTGGCAACAGGCTAACCAGCAGGCCTTCCATAAACAACCAAATGCTTTTTGAATTAAACAGAATTGACTAACTGAACTTGGCCTTGAAGGAGCCTTGAGATTTGGAGAGGCAGGTGGCCCAGAGGAAGACACTGGGGGCAGGTGGGAGGTGGGAGGGGTCCCCTGCAGAGACGTGCCTGGGAGCCCAAAGTCAGGAGGCTCAGAAGGCCTTTGTGTTTGGGCTGGGGGTGTAGTGGGGAGTAAGGGGGGGGCAGGGAGAGGTGGGCACAGCATCTTAGTGGGCCCTGCTGGTCTTGAAATAGAGCGACACCCTGGCTCCCGACCTGCCGAGACCCCCTCCCCTGTAAGGACCTACCCAATGTCAGGGCCCAGCCTGGCTCTTGGCCCTGTCTGCCCTAAATGCCCACGACACTGAGCACCAGCTGAGAACCCAGCCAGCTGAAAAGGTCAGCACACACTCTTATCTCTGCTTTGGGCCCCTGGCACCTACACACGCCTGCCCGGAGGCTGCTCAGGGATGGCAGAGCTATTTTCTTCTTAGAGATGCCTTCTTGGACGGAGAAACAAAACTCCTGACTGCAGATGGCAGCCATGTTATCAGACCCAGGACAGGTACTGTCACCCCCACCGCCCGCTGCCAGCCTCACAGGAGGTACTGCTGCTCCCGGGGGGGAAGCTGGCACTCCTTGGAGTTCTCTGGCTCCTGCTGCGTCCCTGCTGCCAGGCGCTGGGCCCTAAAGCTCAGGCAGCTCTGGCCTCTGCCAGGTGCAGGCACGGAGCCAAGCGGTCCCTTGGACCAAGGACATGAAGCCTGGGAAGGCATGAAGCAGGGGAGGAGTGCGGGTCTGGGCTCAGGACCCCATCAAATTCCAGTCTTCCCCTTGCTCGTGGTGACCTGGTGGGCGAGTCTGGGGACCCCTCTGGGCCTCCTGTGTCCCAGTGGACACAGAGGCTTTAAGGAAAGTCCATCTGCAGTAGGGCCCATGGCACGCTGCATCTTGCATCATCCGGGGCACAGGTCCCTTAAGTTTCCATCATGTACAAGTGAGAGGTAAATGATGCTGGACCCTCAGAGGAGGACAGGCAGGGGCCTCCCCCAGTGGGGGGAGCGGGGGTCCAGGTGTGGGTGGTGAGGGAGCATTACGCGTTCAGCCCAGGATACATAGGACCTAAGGACAGGCGAGATGTCGGGTGGGCCACTGGTAAGCAGGTTTGGAGCCAGTGAGGTGACTGCGTGTGTCAGGGAGCAGAGATGACTGAGAAGGCGGGACCCCCTCCACCAGGTGAGAGCAAGACAGCCCGGGGAGGAGGCTCCCATGAGAAGAGGAGAGGCTGAGGACACGCCCCCGGGACCTTGGGTCAAGGGTGGGGGGGCAGGAAAACCGGCAGGGGTGTCCAGGGCCAGGGTCAAGAGGAGGGAGCTGGTGAGACCGTGAAAGCAGAAGAGGAGGGATGAAGACCACCCACTGGATTGGGCGCCGTCTGGGTGGAGAGATGGGGTAGGGTCCTGATGGACGTGCGCTCAGCCAGGGAGCACAGACAGTCAGGAATGGAGCGGAAGAGAGGAAGTGCAGCCAGAGGGCAGGTGGCACCAAGGGGCACGGGGGAGCTTCAGGGAGAGACCCCCGGGGCAGCATCGCTAAGCTGACACTTCGTTTCCGAGAATTCCCATCTCAGGGTTGGTCACGGCAAAACGTGTGTGAGATGAGTAGCAAGGATGCTGTAAAGCAGTGGTCCTCTTTCAGGGCAGGGGCAAAGTCACGGCATTTTCATAATAATACCGAGAAGTGGTGTGTCTTTCTCTCTCATCTCTGTCGGTACGTTTGGATAGCCTCACGACTCCGTGAGCCAATATTTCCAAAGGACGAAAGCGTGATGATACAAAATGATGCCTGGGTAAAAAATATCCCTTCCAAGTGCAAGGTAAACCAGTGGATTTTAACAAACAGAATATGGAAAGGGCTTCGAGATGGTTTCAGATGCCACATCGCAAGTAACGTTTCAGAAACACCCACATGTCAAGTTTTGGTGTAATATCAGAGAAGAATATCTACAATTAGCTGAAAAGGCTTTAAAAATACCCCTCCACTTTCTAACTCTATGCCTTATGTGAGGCCAGATGTCCTCCCATATTTCAACCAAAACAACATGTCGCAACAGACAAAATGCAGGAGCAGGTGTGAGAATCCAGCTGTCTTCCACTAAGCCCAACATTAGAGAGATTTACAAAAGAATCATCCCATTCATCTCACCAATTTTTTTAAATTTTAGAAAATAGTTATTTTTCATAAAAATAATGGATTTACCATTGTTATTTTCAAATGAATTCAAAATTAAAATATACAAATTTTTTCTCATGTGACATTTCTAGCAAGGTAAATATCAAGAGATATAAACCACACCCACAGAAGTTCTTTGGGGTCCTCAGTCATATTTAAGGGATCAAAAAAAGGTTTGGGGACCCATGATAAAGGGCAGCAGGCACCCTGATCCTTGGCTTGCCCTGGCGACGTGGGCAGAGACGGCTGGTCCAGCTCCCGGGCCCGATGTGGAAACGGCTGCAAGGGGCGGGCTGCCTCTGCAGCTCCCCTGCACCGTCCAGCCCGAGGCTGGGAGCCCACAGAAGGTGACATGAGCTCTGTCCCCACAGCCACGTTCTCCCCACTGCAGACCCCACTGACCTACAGCAACTTAGGCCGGGCACCAGATACAGAGGCCACAGCCGTCCAGAAACTCCGTGGCTCCTGCAGCTCGGTGGGGGCTGGTCCCATCACAGCCCTGGTCCTGTGTCACTCACAGCGGCTCTGTTCCCCGATCCACCTGCATCTGGTACAGGAGTGGGTGTCTAGGGGACCACGAGGCATGTGCAAAAGACAGCAGGAGGCCCTGGTAGATGAGCAGAGGAAGGCATCCGGGAAGAGGGAGAGCCACGCAAAGGCACAGAGGCCGGCATGTGGGAAGGACATTACAAGGCTGGAGAGGTGGACAGGGGCCACGCGTGCCCACAGCTTGCGCTTGGCCCGTGGTGCCAGGGAGCCAACGCGGACGACCGCGGTCCCCTGCACCGATGCAGGAGGGGGCTGGGTCACTGTCTGGAAGGCTGAGGTCAGGGTTAACTCACTCCCACCCCCATCTCTGGACACGGTGATTTGTGGCTCTGGTTCCCAATGGGCTGTGGCTCCATAAAGGCAGAAAAGCCCTGTGGCTGAGCCACCTTCTCTCCCGCTTCCTGGTGGGTTTTTTATGAGTAAACGTTTCTTGATAAAGATGTACTGTCTGCAGAGACCCCTTCACACCCCAAAGGCAAGGGTTTAAGTGGCCTTATAACTGCCGTTACTTATCTTTACAGTGGCCAGCATGAGTCTGCTCAGTGGCGGCAGTTTTCATTTCACTGTGTATATTTTTAGTGACTGGTTATAAATCAGGCTCATCCCTGGGGCTTGGGGTCTGGGGTCTCCTCCATTCCAGGCCAGGCTGGTGCTCTGGTCTTCTGGCACTGATGGTCCTCAGGGCCTTGTCTCAAAGATGCACCAAGGGGGCCCTGCAGGTCCCTCAGGCCCGCTTCCGGCCCCTTCTGCAACCAGCAGCCTCTTTCCTGTCCTCCTGGGCTCACCCCCATTAAACCCTGTTCTCTCAACACAGAATCTTGATAAACTCATTCCCACTGAGGCACTGATGTCTGATAACAGCCCAGTTGCTGCCTCTCCCTGGGGAGTCTACGGCTCCACACTTATCCATCGCTAAGCCATCTGAACTCACCTCTGTGAAATCAGAGAGGGACACGGAAGAGGATTCCTAACCCCGCAACAGTCACGACCTATGAGTACCCACCACTTCTGTCTCCATGTGGCCGATGCTCTGTGATGCCCACTCATGTCCCCACACTCCTACCACTGTGATGCACACACACGCCCAGCTTCCAATCACTAGCCCCTGGGGTTAACTGTCTGAGGGTTTCCTCTCCCTCCCAAGCCCATTTTGCCCCACTGCACAAGAGGCCAGAAGTGACAGGAGCGGGTGTTTGAACAGACCTCGGCTCCCTTCCCCTTGGGTGGGATAGATCACGAGGGGTCCCGGGGTTTCCCTGAGGGGTGAAACCCCAGTAGTTCCTAGTGGTAGCGGCTGGCTAAGGTACCCCATACCTATCCTGTCTCACATCCCAGCCCCCTCCTTAACCTCCCAGTAAACCACGTGCACTGGAACCCCATCTCAGAGCTTCCGAGGATGAGAACTACGTGTGCAAGTGACCTCACACCTGGGACACAGCCCGAGACGTTCCCTGGATGGGCTTGGGAGGCTGGGGTGACCTTCTCCTCAGGATGAGGCGGCCTACGGGACTGGCACAGCCTGGCGATCTGGTGGGGATGAGCCTGCACTCAAGAGACTGGCGGTGGGGGCCGGGGTGGGGAGGGGGCAGCTGAGGATGGAGGGCCCGCGGCAGCTGAGGATGGAGGGCCTGATGCAGCTGAGGATGGAGGGCCTGCGGCAGCTGAGGATGGAGCACCTGAGGCAGCTGAGGATGGAGGGCCTGATGCAGCTGAGGATAAAAGGCCTGATGCAGCTGTACGTGTAAGGCCACTGGCAAGAGGCTGGTCCAGCAGACGTGCGAGGTGGAGTCCATCTGCCCCAGGCAGCCACCCAGCCATTAAGTTCTTGCAACAAGCAGGGCCCAGAGTCTCAGTCTGCCCCGGGGCTTGGTTCTCTCCTCTCAAGACACAGCCAGCTGAGGGGCTCAGGCTGTTCCCTGTGGTGCAGCTGGGATGTTTCTCGGACGGCGGAGCTCAAGGACATGTGGCCGCATCCACAGGTGGTGCCCTCCCCACCCACACCTCCTCCGGGAAGAACTTGTAAAGGCCACTCCAGACCCAAAGCAATGGAGCGCCCAGAACACAGCACAGGGAAACACCGACTCTGTTTTCTGTTTTGTTTTGTTTTTAAGATCCCAGGAGCTTCTGACTCTTCCTTGGGGATACGGGCACAAAAACCATCTCTGACCACCTACAGCCCTGCAGGGACACTTGGTCAGGGCTGCTCCAAGCACTGATGGGAGAGTTCTAACGCCTTCCATTCCTAGCACACTAAGAATTCTTCAGAACCCCCTCACAGATGTCACCCAGAGGCGTCATCACAGCCAAAGAACAGAGGACCCGCTCTGGGCACGATGACCGCAGAAACAGAGAGATGGGCCTGCGGTCCCCTGCGCTGGCACTGCGGCCGGCCTCTCCGGAGCCCCAGGAGGAGGGCTCCCGTCCTGACCACGGCCCCACCAGGCAGGGCGAGCCCGTTCCTGGGTGAAAGACCGGGCCGCCACAGCAGCTTGGACCCAGGGCGTCTGGATCCCCGGGCTCCACTCCAGCCCTGCTCCCAACGCAGGGATGGCTGGACTGGGTGTGACAGACACTGACCCTCGGCACGGGGACAGCCTGAGCCGGCCCCCCAGTCTCTTCTCCCCCCCGGCCTCCCCCGGCAGAGGAAGCCATCTCCATGCTGTCTCAGCAGCACACCCGCAAGAGGCGGTGGCCTTAACTCTCCTGGGAAACACCACCTCCCCCACCCCTGCCTCCCCAAAGCCAGGGTCCCCGTTTCCGGTTCTCGGCGGTGTGGCCTTTCATGGGGGGACCTGCCTGTCTTGCCCAACTAGACTGTCTCCCCCCAGGAAAAGTGGACCTTGCCTGAGTGTCCCCTGCTGAGACCCGGTGCCCATAACATCGTCCAGGACACACTAGGCCCTCGGTGAACGCATGCGGAAGACAGAAGCAAGCCAGGGAGGGAGAGGAAAGCAGGAAGGGACAAGCGGGATCCGCAAAGCAGAGACATCCAGCCCGAACCGCGGGCATTTCCCTTGCGGGGGCTTCAAGCCACAGGACTTAAGTTAACCCGGCAAAAAAGCAAGTTTATTCGAAACCATCCTCCCCTGCCCAAGGACCTTCAATGGCTCCCTGCTATCCAGAGTCCAGATGCCTCTGAGGCGCCTCCAAGGCTCCCCACAGCTTACAAAGCTCCCTTGCCAACTGCATCTCTCATTCCACCCCTTCGTGTGAAAGCCCCTGGCAAGCAGGCACCCTGGTCCCCGCCCTCCATGTGCGCTATCTCAACCCCACCCCGGGCCTCCGCTCTTGTCCCCTTCTCGGAGCCCTCCCCCACAGGCCCCTCCTTCCTGGAGGACCTCTCCGTAGTGATGCCGCCCCCGGAAACTTCTGGCTTTTCCTCTCTAAGGCTCTCACCTGGCAACTCTCAGGGGCGCTCTGCATTCCCCCATGGGGGGCTCAAAAGGGCAATGAGGCACTGGGGACAGGCCTGGTCACTCCAGGGGCAGCCCCAGGAGGAGGTCCCAGACAGAATGACCAGGAAACTTGCTGCCTGAAGAGCCACAGCTCTGACCCCATCACACACCAGTCCACCCATCCCACCAAGAGCCGGGGGAGAAAGGGCCAGTGTCCCAGTGACATCACTGGGGCCTCAGGCGCAGCTAGTTCTGGAGGGTCTGAGTGGGTTTCTGTCACTTGCCACCGAGCATCAAGAGTCATCCTTTCAGGCCAGGGTACCGCCATTTCCTGGGTCTTCAGACATCACACATGGCCCCCTTGGGGCTCAGCATTAAGTCCGGCCTCCTGTCCATCTTCCATGGCCGCTGGCTGAGAGCCGGCCTGAGGGGCGGGCAGGGGGCTGGGGAGAGCAAGGAGGGACTCTCTGAGGACAGGCTGAGGCCACGGGGTGGAGGGAAAACAGGGAAGGGAGGAGTCAGACTGGGGTGCCAGGCCAGGCCAGGGGACGCTGCAGGGCGTGCTGGACCCCAGAACCTTCATCACGCCAACCCTGGCCACATCTCCCGCTTCCCAGCAACTGCAAGACATCTGGCACTTGCCCTCTGTGGGGCTTCTCTGAAGAGGGCGTGGGACCCCGCACACTGGGCACCCACCCCTCCCGGGAGCCCCACCCTGGGGCAGGGACAGCATCCTGGCCTGGGGGTCCCAGGTCGGCACCTTACCGTGGTCCACCCTGTGCTCGCTGTGTGGCCTCAGCCAGACCGCTCCCCACTCTGGGCCTCAGTGGACCAGGTGGCCCCTGAGCCCCTCCCACTCGGAAGCTCAGAAGAAGCTGGCCCTTCCCAGCCAAGCATCTGATTTCCAGCAGGACAGGGACCCCGGGGCTCCTCCACCCGAATCAGGAGGAGGGCTGCCGGGTCACCCTGGCATGCTGGCAAGCCACCTCTCCCAGCCGCGCCAGGCCCCCGGCCCCCGCTGCTGCAGAGCCCGCAGCCCGGCCACGGTCAATTATCTGGAGTCCGAGGGAGGCCGTCATGCGGTGATAAAGGACCAGAAGTGAGCTGGAGGCTGGTACCCCTTCTAAAGTGATTTACTCGGCTCCCTTCTGTACTCACACCCTTAATGTAATTATTTACTTTGTCATTAAACACCGTCCTTCCACTCCAGTGACTTTACAGCTTCTGGAGCCTACAGAATTGGCTGGGGAGGCTGCTCGTTGGCCAGGGAAAGCGGGGTCCTCCCTGAGGGGTGGCGGTGCTCACGCAGCCCAGGGACTCACGCCGGGGTTTCAGGGCCGCCACAAGGTCGGTCCCAGGTGCCCCAGGCCCCCCCTCGCCCCCTTTTACCTCCTTCTTCACCTCCTCCCTCCCTCCGTTCCTTCTCTTTTAAAACCGAGATGTAATTCACATACCGTAAACTTCACCCTTTTCAAGCATACAGCTCAGTGGTTTTTAGTATTAATCACCCTGCTGTGCAACGCCTCACCTCTGTCTAATTCCAGGGCATCTCGTCGCCCCAGAAGGAGCTCCGCGCCCATCAGCAGCCACTCCTGTTCCCTCCTCCCCTCCGCCCTTAGCAACCAGGCGTCTGTCTTCCGTCTCTACGGACTTGCCCATTCGGAACAGTTAATGCAAAGGGAACGTTACGATGCCCAGCCTTCTGCATCTGGCTTCTTTCCCTGAGCATACTGTTCTTAGCAAGGCTCGTCCGTGTTGAAGCATGTTTCCGGATTTCATTCATTTTCATGGCCAACTAATATTCCATTGTGTGCACAGACAACATTTTATCCATTCATTAGCTAATGGACATTTATTTCCATTTGGGCTGTTACGAATCATGTTGCCGTAAGCACTTATATGCAAGTTTTTATTTATTGGAGTATAACTGCTTTACAATGTTGTGTTAGTTTCTGCTGTACAGTGAGGTGAATCCGCTATGTGTATATACATATCCCCTCCCTCTTGGACCTCCCTCCCATCCCCCACCCCCATCCCACCCATGTAGGTCGTCACAGAACACTGAGCTGAGCGCCCTGTGCTTTACAGCAGGTTCCCTCCCACTAGCTATCTGTTTTACACATGGTAGTGTACTTATGTCAAACTTAATCTCCCAGTTCGTTCCACCCTCCCCTTCCCCCTGGTGTCCACACGTCTGTTCTCTATGGCTGCATTTCTATTCCTGCCCTGCAGATAGGTTCATCTGTACCATTTTTCTAGATTCCACATATATGCGTTAATACACAATGTTTGGTCTTCTCCTTCTGGCTTACTTCACTCTGTATGACAGACTCTCGGTCCATCCACATCTCTACAAATGACACAGTATCATTCCTTTTGATGGTCGAGTAATCTTCCGTTGTATGTATGTACCACATCTTCCTTATCCATTCATCTGTCGTTGAACACTTAGGTTGTTTCCATGTCCTGGCTACTGTAAACAGCGCTGCAGTGAACGTTGGGGAACATGTGTGCTTTTGCATTACGGTTTTCTCAGGGTTTGTACGAACACATGCTTTCAATTCTCTTGGGTAGATACCTAGGAGCGGAATTGCTAGGGCCTCTCTCCCTGTTTTCCATCCCATAGTTAGCCCAGAGCTGGCAGAGCTGGGGGCCTGGCACGAGGGCACCGCTGTGGGCAGAGGTCAGTTGGAAAGCACCACACCGCTCTGGCCGCTCATGGCACAGCCAGGAGTTTCTGCAGGTGAGGTCACCATCCCGTGAGAATAATGACAGCAGCCCCCTGTCGCCCACATGCAGACCCTCGCCCCCTACAGGCTGGCCAGGTGAGCCCTGTCACCCCCACTTCCCACATCAGGCAAGGGTGGCCCACGCTCGTACCTGACTGAAGGCACCTGTTGTTTTCCTTGGCACCAACGCAGTCTGGAGAACTGTGACCGATGGGCAGACTCAGGACCAGAAACGGGACAAAGGTCCCACCTGCGCCCAGCCTCAGAACTCACAGAGGCAGCAAGGTGCATCTATGGTCCTTTGTGCTTCCCTTTAGGACCCTCTTCCACCCCTACTCAGCTGCCCCAGCCCTGGTGCTCCGGTGCCCGAGCGGAGCACAGGAGCACAGGCTGTCTCCGGGGAGGACACTGGCACCAGGGAACCTAGGTCACAAAGAAGGATGAATGACCGCGTGGGCCTCTGCACGAACCCAGAGGCAAGGCGACACTAAGGGTGGGGAGTAGACGGTGCTACCCTGCCTGCCCCCCATCACACCTGCCCTGCACGCACGAGACTTCTTTTCCAGGACGGCCGGGATTGCAAAGCTCAAGCCTGCTGTCCACCGCCAGCACCACACCAGACGCCAACCCTCCTCTCAAACGTGGCTGCTCAAATGGGATGAAAAGTCAGATGTGGAAACGAGCCTCGCTGTGTCCGGTGTCAGGGCTTCAGACGCCCCTTTCCCCGCAAACACAAGCCGGTGGTCCACGCCTGCTGGGAGCAGTGCCAGCCAGCACACAAGCACAGGGAAAGAGCCAAGGGCAGTTTCTCAAGATGGAGCCCCTCTGGCCCCCTCCCTCCCTGCCTGCCCTGGAGGAGAGGCTGGCTGAACCCGGAGGGGGGTCCAGGGTCAGGCCAGGCTGGGTCTCCAGCCTCCACGCACAGCTGTGCAGCAGCTGGAGGACACAGATGGAGCCGGGGCCTCTGGACACAGCATCACAGAGCTTCCCCGCCCCAAGGCAGAGACTTGCGCTGGGGAGTGAAGGGAGCCCCTCCCCCAAGGGGCTGCCGGGCCCAGCCACCCCGAACCCATCTCAGACCCCAGGACCTTTGCACATGCTATTCCTCCAGCTAGAATGCCATCCCCCTTGCACATCACGGGCAAACTGCCCCTCCTGTGAAGACTCTGCTCAGATACCTGTGCATTCATTCCTTCATCCCTTCACTCTCAGATACCTACTGGAAGCGTTCGTGCTACTCTGGGAAATAGTTCTAGAATAATCCTAATAACAGCCATAAAAACACTAACGGCAACTACTACCTACAGAATGTCTACCACATGCCAACTACTATCTAAGCATTTTACACTGGTTACACTGCAGCCCTCAAAAGATAAGTACTTCGTCCGTTTTTAAGATGAGGAGACCAGGGTCTGGGTCAGCAGAGGTTACCCACCTGGAAAGCAGCAGAGCAAAGGATTCAGACCTCACTTGTCCGAGCCCGAGCGTCAGCCCCCGACCACGCCGGCCGCCCCGGAGCTCTGTGCTCCGTGCGCCAGCCCCGTGGCTTGCTCCAAGCCCCGCCACACTTTGCAAACACCCTTCTGGTAACCTCTCCCCCGCCATCTGATCCGAGTGTGCAGCTGCTCCCAGCAGGATCCCAGCTGAGGCACGGCACACAGCTGCAGGCCGTGGCCTTACCAGGGCCGACTCAGCCCGCAGGGTCCTTTCAGGGCCTCGCCTTCCCTGCAGTTTTGCTGATCACCCAGGCATCAGGCAACTGCCGCATCGGCGTCGAGAGTCAAGGCGTCTGGCTTCTCCGTGGGCCAAGCCCTTAGTGACAAGCCCTGCGTCCTGATGACTCTTCTCACCCTACCCCCACCTGCCCCCTCTGGTGTCGGCGTTCAGATGCACCACTTTTCCCCCCCTTACCCATCGGTGTGCCGAAAAGGGGGGGCCCCTGATGGAGCCACAGGACCTCAGCCCGCGTGGTCCAGTGGCCACACACCCACCTGGGCGCCCCGGCCAGCCCTGGGTCTAACGCCAGGGCAGCCAGAAGGCCTCCTCCTTGCCTGGTCCCCAGATGCCACTGCCCACCCCGCCACGCCTGGCTGCTGGACCCCTTGCCACCAGCCGCTCTGCCTAAGGCTCCTTCCCACTGCCGGCTGGGCTTCCGAGCCAGCTCTGCCCACCTGACGTGGCGGGAACCTGCCTTCAGCGTCTGTGGCTGGCTCCCTGGTGCCCTGGGGAGCAGAGGAAGGTGTAAGCACTCCACCTGCCACCAAGGCTGCAACCCCTCTCAGGCCACCCGCCCCGAAGTAGAGGCAAGGGGGCCAGCTCGCTGACCCCCAAGCCCTCGCACCCCGAGGAGCCGCTCTGCTGCTGCTCCCCCACCAAGGACCACCCCCCTTTCCTCTTCCCACCTGGAGAAACCCCGAGCATCCCTATGGGCCCAGCTCTCACGCCGCATCCCCAGGAGCCTCCCTGGGCAGGATTCACCCCGGGGGCCCCTAGAGGGCAGAGGCAGTGTCTCCGCCATCGGAGTTCCAGAACCATCCGTGGGAGGTAGACATGAGCTCAGGGAACCCCGAGGCCCCCAGGCCGCCTCGGGAAGGCCAGGGGTCCCACAGGCACCCCGAACACCACGCCTGCCCTCATCATCTTCCAGATGTTCCCAAGATCAGACGCCGTGACACCTGGCCACAAACATAAAATAAATTATCCTCCCCACACCAGTGATAAATGGTTCTATTAGCAAACCAGATTGTTAAACTCCGATACAACAGAACGCAGGAAACCGGGACCCATCCATCCTCCCTCCGGCACATACTGAGTTGCAAATAGGTTATTTTGTGTGTAAATAACACATTAAAACGCAGCATTAGCTGTGTCTTCTGATAGAGAGGAAATTGTTACAAATAAATAATTCCGGACAGGAATGTAAAATAAGCCAGATTTAATAGTGCATGCCTGGTGCAGTCGTGTTAAACATGCCTAAAATGATAAACCCCAGAATATACTAATAGTAAACTAGGCGCTGACATCAAAGTAATGAGGCTGTATTTTCACCAAGCTTTAGAAATGCTAAAATTAGTTTTGACAGAACCAAACCTCAGAGAAATGTTTCTAACATAAATACCGTCCTTTTGGGAAGCTGGGGTTGCGGCCAGAAGGGGGGCAGGGCTGGGGGGGGCAGCTGGGTCCCCCCCGCAACCCATAGGCAGCGCCTGGGAAATCAGTTTCCAGTCCCAATGGTGTCCCTTGGTGACCGTTTGTGCTTCAAGTGTCTGGACCTCAGTTTCCACATCTGTAAAATGAACGGATTCAAACCAGATGATGGCTAAAGCTTCTTCCAGTTCCATTGCTGGAAATGACTTCAAAGCTTTCCCCAAACCCTGCAACAGTTTAACATGCAAATGAGCCAGGAGAAATGAGCCACGTCTGCGAGGCGGGGCCCATGTCCCGGGGACAAACAAGACCAGAAGCCACAGCAGTGCCTGGGACGCCTTCATGCTGCCAGGGCAGCTCACGTGCCAGCAAACGGCACAGCAATGCAGGTCTGAAGTCCAAACATAAGCCAAGGGGCAGCGGCCAGAGCGCAGACCCCGGGCTGGCCTCGAACGCTGAGGGCTGGAAGGGGGGGTGGGGGGTGGAGAAGCCTGCTGTACCGGGGCAAGCGGGCGCCCCGTCTGACAGGGGGTGGCAGCCGCTCTGAGTGGCTTCTAGAGCACGAGGTCTCAGCGCCGAGCGTGAGGCCACCATACACAAGAGGAAAGCCGGTTCAGATCCACATCCTCACCATTTACTTGGCCTCCAGGCAGGCGCTCTGCCAGCCACTCGCAAAGGCTGTCCCATTTCACCCCATTGTGGCCAGAAGGAGTGACCATTATCCCCATCTTCCAGACTTCAGAGAAGCTAACTGAGTTGCCCTAGAACACACAGCTAACAAGCGAGGAACTGGAAAGGGGCCACGTTCTTTCCCACCCCACACTCCACGGAGGACCAGAAGGAAGCTCCAGCCCTCACCCTCTATCCAGGTACCCCGACCCTCCAGGACACCCCTGGCACCAGAGACCGCGCCAGATCGTCATCAAGAGTCATTTCGAGGGAGGGGGAATAAATTTGAAATTGGAGATTAACACACCACTATATATAAAATAGATCAACAACAAAGCCCTACTGTGTAGCACAGGGAACTATATTCAGTATCTTGTAATAATCTACAGTGGAAAAAAAATCTGAGAAAGAGTTATATATATGTATGTGTAGAACGGATTCACTTTGCTGTACAGCTGAAACTAACACAGTATTGTAAGTCAACTATACTTCAATTAAACAACAAAAAGTCATTCAGAACCCACCCTGAAAGCGCCCAGGTGACTGTGCTGTACCCTGCTTCCTGGTTGGGTGTGTCACAGATAACCGAGCTCTGCTTTCTGGAAAAGCCTTATGGGAACCGGCTGTTCTGTGTGGCTGGGCCTTTAAAACAAGCTCAGAAGCGGCACCAACAGCCATCCTGAAAATCACTCGAATAAGAGTAATTGTCCACTTAGTCACACGTGAGTGCATCCTCGAGCCCAAAGCAAGTGTGTGGCCCAGCCGGGCAGCTCAGGTGGCCAAGGAGGCTTGACCCACACAGCAAGTTCCCTGCCGTCCGGGGAGCCTCGGGACGGGAGCCAGGGCCCAGGAGCAGGCCAGGCCCGAAGGACCCTCGTCCCAGGGGACCTCAGGGGCAGCAGAGGCAGCCGGCCACCCCAGCCCAGCGGGCACACAGCTGGCGTGGCAGCACGAGGCTCACTCCCCTCACTCAGCCACCCCACCTACTATGTGTCTGCCTTGCTGGGGCTGCGGTGGGGAACAGACAGCTCCCTGTCACAGGGGCATCGGGGCGGGCTGGGGGACTGGGGGAGGCTCAGAAACAGACACACCAGGGACTGAGATACTTAAGGAGGACAGGGCAGGGTGGGGTCTTTGCGACTTGGGATGTCCTGGCCTGAGCATCACAGAGAGAACACCCAGCATCTTATTTCCATATTCTGGCATTTGCACAGCATCCGGAGACAGAGGTGGATGCCCCCCTTCTGAGCAAAAATGTACTGTGAAGAAACTTTCCAAGAAGCCAACAGCCAGGGAACAAGAAGAAGGCGTGGCCAGCGGGAGCTTAGTGATACGGAGGCCTCAGGTAGCAAGGGAGTGCCGTGCTGACAGCCACAAAGGGCTCCACCCTGCCAGGACTACCAGCTGCAATTCGCACCAGTTCACCACCTCCAGGGGGTCTTGTCCATGCCGTGGCCGATGACCTGGGAAGCCTGTTAAACATACACAGGCCCAGGCCCCGGCCCGGGAGATTCTGTTTCAGCAGGTCTGGGCAGCCTGGGAGTCTGCATTTATTATAGTCTCCTCACAAGATTCTAAGGTGCGGCCAAGCTCCAGCATCCTCTGATCTGGTCCTACCCTCCAGTGCACAAGGCTGAGTTAATGAGGCCGGGGACTCACTAAGGTCACCGATCCAGGATGCCCCGCGGGAGCCAAGCAGGACAGGAACCACCCACATCTGATTTCCAGCCCAGCACTCCCTCCGCCTTCTTGAGTAGGAAGACACCAGAAATCTAGGCTTCCCACCACCTGCCCGGCCTCGGGAGGTCCACTAGTGAGGGTTACCAAAGAAGAGAGGCTTTCTAAGTCAGGCAGAGCCTGACTTAGGAAAGGAAAGCTGGTGGTAGTTAATAAAGCAAACACTTAACTTGGAGTTCACTTTGTACCCGGCACCTTACATGCGCTAACTCAGGTAATTCCCACAACGCTATGAAGCAGGTAGCGCTATTGTGCCCATTTTACAGATGTGGAAACTGAGGCACAGACCTGCCTGAGGTCAGCAGAGCTGGGCCTTAAGCAGGTGGTCTGGATCCAGAGGCTGGGCTGCTTCTGACTACGACTCCACACTGCCTACAAGGAGAGAGGCAGCTCCTACCCCCCAGAGGCCCATGCCAAGCAGGTGTGAGCACGCTGTACGTCGCCTGTAATTTCTGCACAGCCGCTCTGCGTGTAAGTCCCACTTTTCAGGTAGAAAGACTTGCCATGCCTCCCGCTGCTAGGGCACAGAGGGCCCAACATTTAAGAGTGATCAGAATCACCCAGGCTCACTGGGCCCCACTCCCAGGCCCTGCTTCAGGAGGTCTGGGGTGGGGCCCAAGTCCCGAGGATGCTGATGGTGCTGATGGAGGGGCCACCCTGGGAGCACCCTGGCCAGGACGTGGTGGGCACTCGCCACAGATGCGTCATAGGATCGCTAAAGCCTGTCTTGACTTCGGGGACAAGGAAAGCTCACTGGATCGAGACCCAGCTCTGAGCTTTATGGCTCCAGCCCTTCTGATCGTCCCACCCTGGAGGCGTGGGGTGGCTGGTCTCTGGCGCTCAGCTGAAGCACACAGAGAGGTTCGGAAATATTTTTGGAGAGAAAATCCACTGTTGAAGAGGGAAATACGACAGCATTAGGGAAGTTTCAGAGTAAAAAAAATGAGAAACATCTGAATCAAATTGCCTTTAAAATTACGCCATGTGAAAAATTAAAGGGAAAAATAGCTCTGGGTCAAAATGCGTTTTTAAAGTTTGCTTGATGGCCTCCCGAGTGTTAGCACGCCAGCTCAAGAGGCTGGGAAAGCCCCCACCGGCCAAGGCTTCTGCCATCTGGTCTGGCCGCAGGTCCGCTTGTCCCCTGGGTACAGCCCTGTGATGCAAAGGTGTTTCTGATGCACATCATGGCCAGGTAAGTAGGGACTCCCGGTGGAAACACCTAGCCCCGAGCACGTCTAGCCTCATGAGGCCGGGCGAGCCAGGAGGCTTTGAAGGTCCTCCTGCAAAGAAGTCACGGCCCCAGACCTCCAAGAGCTGGAGGGGAGCAGGCGCTCTTAGCCCGCTGGAATGACAAGGATGGCGACAGATGAGACCTGTCCAGGGCTGGTGCAGAGGCTGGACGTTCACACACGGTACCGGCGGGCTGGGCTTTAAGACCCAAATCACCCGCGAACAATCTAAAATCACGATCTCAAAGCAGATTCAGGAAGGAGATGCTCAGTGTGGGAGAGGCAGGAGCCCCGAGCCCCAGACCCCGCTCTCCGTGGAAGCAGCAGGTGGCCTTGGGCAAGTCCCTGCCCCACCTCATCTCGGTCCCACCTACACACGGAGAAGCTCTGACCGCCCATGAATCAGACGTGCCGGCCACCCCCGCACCGTAGCCCGACACCCAGGACCTCCTGACTGTCCTTTCCAAGCTTTGCCACCAGGGACACCCACATCCCTCATCGCCCACCTCCTCGCTCTGGACCCTTACTCCCTTCCTCATTCCAAACAAGGCCAAGGAAGCTGAGTGAGTCTCCAGATATGATGGGTCACGTGCTGGGGGAAATTTAACAACAGGCTCTGGGAGAGGAGAGGGGCTGAGGCAGCCCTGATGCCTAGGGTTTGCCAATTTTTTTTTTAACATCTTTATTGGAGTATAATTGCTTTACAATGGTGTGTTAGTTTCTGCTTTATAACAAAGTGAATCAGTTATACATATACACATGTTCTCATATCTCTTCCCTCCTGCGTCTCCCTCCCTCCCACCCTCCCTATCCCACCCCTCCAGGCGGTCACAAACCACCGAGCTGATCTCCCTGTGCTATGCGGCTGCTTCCCACTAGCTCTCCACTTTACGCTGGGTAGTGTATATATGTCCACGGGCTTGCCAATTTTCATGGTGCAAATACTCCGACCACGGCAAGGTCAAGTGACCTACCTAAGGTCGCAGATGGCAGAGACAGAGAGAGTGTACACTTGGCTCTCCCACGTTGGCACAGTCTGGTTCCGGCGCACCTCTGCCTCTCAGACTTCCTTTTTTTTTTTTTTTTTTTTTTTTTGGCCATGCCACGTGGCTTGGGGGATCTTAGTTCCCTGACCAGGGATCGAACCCGGGGCCCCAGCAGTGAAAGCGCTGAGTCCTCATCATCGGACCGTCAGGCAATTCCCTTTACTGACATTCGAATAGTGGGTTCTAGAAGGCTGAAGGTCCTTAAGAACCAAAGGGATGAGTTTCCTATGTGCCATGTACATCACCCCAAGTCCCAACATCTGGACGACCACTGCTAAGGGTACCTCTATGTACTATAAAGTTGTGATAGACAGGCTGGGACCTGGGACCTTTGCTGCGGTGCCTGCACCTGGACAAACGTCTCCTGGAGCAACAAAATACAAAGCGACTGTAAGGGACTAAAAATAACTGCGTGCACGCCCAGCTGGGGTAAATTCTGGACAACAAAATACAAAAAGACCAAAGAAACCCAACTGCCCTTTCTGAAGAGCTGGGAGCAACAGGAGGGTCCTGCGCATGCCCCCTGCACCCAGCACCACCAAGGGGGTGTGCAGAGAACCTAAGCCACCCTTCCAACCGGACCCCTGGAAGACCCCTACCCCCACTCCATATAAGGAAAAAGCTCACCCCCCAGCAAGCAAGGGAACCTGTTGCTTTTTCTTGCTCCCCCCTGCTACAGCAGGGCCCAGATAAAGCCTTGCCTGAATTTCTTGTCTGGCCTCTAGTCAACTTCAATGGCTTGGGGAAGGCCAAGAACCCTGGTCGGTAACAACAGAGGTGAGATATAATTTGCATCCTGCTTTTTTACACTTTAATATTAGAATACAGACACATCCCCCCCTTATGATAAAGGCTTGATTAACATTTTCAGGGTCTACATAATGTTCCATTCAACAGCCGTCCCACAGTTTGATTAATCAATCCCCTATCACTGAACACTTAGGTTGTTACAAATGTTCACAGTTACAAATAATGTAGAAATGAAATCTTTCTGCCTAAAGGTATGCTCAGTCCTAGAACCAAAGTCCTACAATTCCAGGGATGGGATTGAAGCTCCCGGAACCAGTGGCACTTGGCAGGGGGCAGATGAGGGGTCAGAAGCTGGTCTGCAAGACAGGGTACCTCCCACCTCTGGGCAACCTTGCAGAGGTGGGTGATCACTGCCCCACCAGGTCACAGGGTCTGGCCCTTTTGCGTTCCTTACCCCATGCCCCCGACATCCTCAGACAGGACTCCCCCTACTCTGGACAGATGTGTAACAGGCCCTGGAACACTGAGCTTGCATAAGCCATCCTCTCCTTCCGGGAAAGCTGCAAACCACGGTGCGGATCATGGGCACGATCTTGTGGACTCGGAAGGGATAAACTGGGTGTCAGAAGGCCCAGGTGTCCGAGTGAGTGGTCACCTGCTCAGCCACAGGTAATGAGCTCAGTCCTGCCCCTGCCTCAGCAAACAGGCCTCCCAGACCAGGATGGTTACCCCATCTTTTCCAGAAACAACTCAGGGACAGGGCCCTGGACAGGCAGTTCTCAGCTCCCCGCACCCCTGCCCCAGCCCAGCACGCACCGGGCAGCACTGCCCGTCTCCCAGGCCTCTGTGCAGCTTCCCTGCCCTCTCCACCAGCCCCACGCCGGCGGGCTGAGCTCCCCCTGCCTCCGGCCAGCTCCTCACCGAGGCCACCTTCCCCTGACGTCACTCAGGGCCACAGGGGACCCTCAGGCACTGCCTCCCGCCAGGCCTGGAGCCGAGTGCTGAGCTCCAGAGCAGAGTGCAAGCATCCTGGCCCTGAGAGGACCTCTGTGTGGGGGACACGCACGGACCCCCTTGTGCTGCCGGGCGCCCCACCACACCTGTCCACAAGCCTACGCCCCTGCGGGCAGAGGGGCCCACAGCAGAGGCTCTTTGGAGCCGTCTGGGACTCCGGTTTGCTGCGTAAAAGAGGAGGCTTGCTCACAGCACCTCTGCCCCCAGGGGTAAGATTTAAGGAAGATCTGACGTCGCAAGATCACACAGGCTTGGAATAACATCTGCCAAACGTCCCCACAACACAGATTAGGAACACGAGGCCCAGGAGGGAATGGCCTGCCACACCAGGACCGAGGCCGGGGCTGGAACGGGGACCCAGGCCAGCGACTCGGCGCTGCACCGCCGGCCTACCTTGCCCCACCCGCAGAACGCGGACGTCACGGTCCCCCAGCCCCGGGGGACCCGCTCCGGGTGCCACCTGCTCTGCCTTGACTGCAGGATGGCCCTTCCCAAATGAGCTGTCCAGAGAGCGCTACAGGGAGCAAGGGATGTACCTGACTCGCTCTGATGGCAACGAGCCACCTGTCCTGGGCGACTGGGCTGAGGGCCACGTCCACCCAGGGTCGGAACCTCACCAGTCAAGCGCTCCCCTGGGGACGGGGCCTGGGGGGTGGGCAGGACCGCATCCTGGGGGGGGGCAAGTAGAGAGAGGTCGGTACCTCCGGGGAGCTGCTGCACCCAAGCTGTAGGCCCGTGGCCTGACCCCCCAGACCAAGACCCCCTCAAGCATCTGCGATCACTGCCCCATTGCTGACAGCCAGGTCCGATGCTAGAGGACTTTCTTCCCAATCATGCCCTAATTTCTCTCTAATGACCACCTGAGTCTGCTCTCGGCTACGGGACATGGCAGTGAATTGGGCTGCGTGGCAACTCACCATCCACTGATGGCTCCAGAGGGGGTTAGGGTCCGGGCTAGGGAGAGGCCGAGGCGGGGACAGCTGAGGGCCCAGGGGGCGGGTCACAGATGCACCGAGGCCACTCAGGCCTCAGAGGCCCGGGTGCCTCTGCATCAGGCAGAGGGACAGCTTGAGGTGTCGCCACAGGCCAGGGTGGGCCCTGACCCAGGAGAAGGAACAGGCCACGTGCAGACCCAGCCAGGGCCCAGGACAAGCCAGCCCTGGGACCACCGCCAGACCCCCACCCTGGGTCTTCCATCCCCTCCTTCCACTCATCCCCTGGCTCCCGACACCACCTGCACGTGGTCCACCCTGGGCTTTGGCTCCTTCCTCCACCCTCACAGAGGGAGGGCCTAGAGAGCCCGGCTCCTAGCGGGGACGGGGGTCAAGGGGTGTCACGCAGAGCAGAAGTCCAAATACCCGAAGGCTGGCCCGGGCTCTCCCCCTCCTGACTTGGGTGGCACATCCTGATAATGACCTCCAACTGAGAATCACGGGGGCAAAATAAAAACAGTGTAGTAACAATGACCTAGAGGCCCTCCAGTTCGCTCTTGGAAACACTGACTCCTACCTGCTCTGAGTGTCTTTCCAAATCCCTGCACTCTGGCCCTAAGCTGCACCCAGCACGGCCCGTGGACCGGCTGTCCCAGCATCATCCGAGCGCTGGTTAGAATTTCAGAAACTCAGCCTCGCCCCGACTCACCGACTGGGGGTCTGCACTTGAGCAAAGCCCCCCACGATCTGCAGACATCAACATGTGAGTGGCGCGGCCGGCACTCACACCCCACCCCGGCGAAGGCGCGTTTCCGCCGCTGCTCTGGGAGCTGTGCTTCAGCGGCCAGAGCAACAGGGCATATGAGTAAATGCACTTAAATAAAAAGGGGAAGAAAAGAAATCTAAGTCTCTCCATTCCTCGGAGACAGAAATAGTTTTGTGGCCTCCAGATGGACCGCGCAGACACAAGGGGAGGTCTCGTCTTCCCGCCAAGCTTTCCCAATGGGATGCTGGCACGGACCAGTGGAAACCAGAGACTATTTCTCTTCGGGGCAGTAAAATGAGAGGCTGTGGCTCGGCGGGGGGGGTCCTTCTGTTATAATTAAGTTGGCCAGAAATTCACCTAAGAATGCTAAATTCTGTACCTGACCCTCTAATTACAGCCAGAAGGGATCAGGAGACAATTACTTTCCAAAATAGCCCTTGGCGGCCGGAGGCAAGCAGCAGCCTTTCTGGCACATCTGTGCCGACAGAACGCACCCCAGGGCTGCCCCACAGCCCGGAGCCTCCCTTGCCTTCCCTCTCCCCTGTCTCCCCATCTCTGGCTGGAGCCCGAGATGCCCAAACCCCCTGATTTGGAGCGGCTGGACCTTCGAGATCCACCCGCAGGCATCCATTCCGGTGCCTGGGGTCCCCAAAGCTGGGGCGCCCTCCTGGCCGCCCCCCCCCAAAACCCAGCATGGCTGCCCGATGACATCGGCCTCCCACCTCATTCAGTGCGAACGGGCTCATGAAAAACACCCCCCGCCAACCATGCAGAACAGAAAGTACCTCCTTGGGTGGCTACCGCGAGGGCGGAGGCCTTCCTGCCGGGGTCGGGGAAAGCGACGCCCTCCAGGATCCCACCTTTGGCTTCTTTCTTGTCCGTGGCCGTGGCTGAGGCGGACGTCTCCATCCTAGCCACGCATAGTCCTGGGTGGCAGCCCTGGAGGAGGAGACAAAGACACTCACCAACGCGGCCCCCAGACCCAGCCGGGACGCGCGATGCAGATTCCCACCCGCTGCCACCGCCACGCGCGCCTTCTCTGATCATTGCGAAGGAGGGTTTAATTAATTTTGAGAATTCTTCGTTCTGAGGTTCATCTGGTCTTCTGAGCGACCTCACGGACCACGGCCGAGCGTTTTTCACTGCCTGTTCCCCCCGATTTTTCAAATCTAAGCAACAAGTTCCTAGTACCGCGCGTGGCGACCAGCAAGAATCACCTTGAGAAACGGGGTCAGAAAGTAATGCCCCTCCTCTCAGGCTCACAGGACGAGAACAATCAATACAGGAACCGCGACTCATCGGTCCTCAGAGGCGAGCCCTTGTTCTCCCATTCCTTTGCAGCTCACCGGCTCCACCTCTCACCTACGCACAGGTGTGTTCGTTCCTTCTTTCATTCATTCGTTCACTCCTGCATTCCACAGAGTTTTCACCATTGACGCACGTGCACACATTCAGCCAATAGCTTTTCAAGCCCCTGTTATGCATCAAGCATTGTGCCTGGTGCAGAAGATACAACCCACAGAGTTTACATCCTACCTGGGAGACATAATACGTAAAGGGGGAAGATAGATGTATATTTCGTCTCTCATTAGTGAGAGAGAAGGGAAGAAAGCAGGGGGGCAGGATAGAGCGGGGTGGCAAGGGCAGGGGGTGCTCCCGCCCTGCTTCTCTGAGGACGGGATGGGATGCCACACGAGGGTCTGAGGGAGCCCCCGGCAGCCAGAGGGCAGAGGCGGGAGCCACGGCCTGGTGGGGAGGACGCTGGCTTGTTGGAGGAGCAGCAGGAAGGTGAGTGCCAGCCCTGGAGGGTTTTGAGCAGAAGGGGGAGGCGACAGGACTCACAGCACAAAGGGGTCACTCTGCCAGTGTATGGAGGGCAGGTTTGGGGGATGGCGCACGACTGCAGTGACCTGGGGAGATATTGGTTGTCTGGGTTAAAGGGACAGTGGCTCTGAAGGCAAGCGTTTTACTAAGTGATGCTTCATCATGTACAGATACTGCTAATTCAGTATTTGTATCAAATATTACAGAATAGACATTTGAAAATCAATCTTCTTCAAAGAATGGGGGTAGTGTCAAAGATGGCTCCGATTTTCGGATGAGCACTTGGACGATTGCACAGTGGTGCCGTCTGCTGGGATGGAGCACAGTGGGTGAGAAGCAGGTTCGGGGCAAAAACCAGGAGCTGGGTCTGGGCCGTGTTAAGTCTGAGACGCCTATTAAGACACGCAGAGACTGAAACAGGAAGGACCTACTGTAGAGCACAGGGAACTCTATTCAATAACCTGTGATAAACCCTGATGGAAAAGAATATGAAAAAGAATATATATGTAAAACTGAATAATTTTGCTGTACAGCAGAAATTAACACAATGTCGTACATCAACTATACTTCAATAAAACTTTTTTGCAAATGGCATTATTTCATTCTTTTTAATGGCTGAGTAATATTCCTGGAGAATGTCATACTGAGTCAAGTCAGTCAGAGAAAGAGAAATATCATGTAAAGAGAAAGGTATAGCTTATATGTGGAATCTAAAAAATGATACAAATGAACTTAAAACAGACTCACAGACTTAGAGAACGAACTTATGGTTACCAGGGGGGAATGGTGCGGGGAAGGGGTACTTAGGGAGTTTGGGATTGACGTGTACACACGGCTATATTTAAAACGGATCACCAACAAAGGCCTACTGTGTAGCACAGGGAACTCTGTTCAATACTATATAACCACCCAAATGGGAAAAGAATTGGAAAAAGAATAGATACATGTATTACGTGTCACGGAATCACTCTGCTGAACACCTGAAACTATCACAATGTTGCTAATCAACTTTACTCCAATAGAAAATAAAAAGGGTTTAAAAAATTTTTTTTCAAGATAAGCAAGACTGTTGGAAATGCAAGGCAGAGCTTGGGGAGAGGCAGGGGCTAGAGATGGGAATATGGCAGCCACAGGGCAAGATCTCCAAGGGAGAGGGCGGAGGGGAGAAGTAGAGAAAATTCCAGAACGAGACTCCGGGCATTCCAACACTTCCAGGAGGGAGAAGAGAAACCAGCCAAGGAAGTGCGCAGGGATGGAGGAGCAGGAAGAGAAAGTAAAATCACCAGGAGAGTGTGGGGGCCAGGAGTCCCACCCAAGAAAGAAATGCCAGGAAGGATTATCTCCATCACAGGCTCTAAGAGGCCCCGGCGCTGCACGGTGGTGACCAGGGCCCAGGTGGGCTCAGGGAGAGACAGAGACACAGACGTTTAGTCAGGAATCTTTGCCATGAAAAGAAGAAAAAAATGGGCAGCCACTGGAGAGAGCAGAGGTCCACAGCTGCTGTTTCAGAAGGAAGGCAGGTGGGTCTGCACGCTGGTGGGAGGAGAGGGTTCTGGGCAGAGCCCGTGGATTGCGGGTGGCAGAAACCAAAGGCGATGGTCAGCTGCATCCCCGGCGGCTGCAAATCTTACATCCGCAGGCCCCAGAACCTCACCTTTTAAACGTCTGCACGATACTCTCATGTTTTCTAAGCAAAAAGCGGGAGTCTACAAGAGTGACGGGTGTGAAGCCAGAGGCGGCTGCAGCCTGGCCAGCCGGCTAAGCGAACAGCCCAAGCTCTGGACCTCCCGGATTTACCTCACCCACCAGACTGTCTGGTTTCCAGTCTTTCAAAACCCCCGTCCAGAAAACCCAAGATAGATGAGGGACAGGGAAATCTCCCTGAGGATTCTGGTGAGTTATAAGATTTCCTCTGGCTTGGAGACTTCGGGATTGCCAGCTGATCCTTTAAGCCTATTTGTATAATCTGTGCTGTAAGAGGCTGGCTGGCTGAGTGGCCACCAGCAACAGCCCCTGGGCCACGCCTGCTCCACCGTCTTTGCCCCCTTAGCCTGGCCGCAGGGACCACCCTCCCATCCACGTGGCCGGCACTTTGGGCCACGGTCCCACCCCATCCTCACCCCCTCATCTGATCAGCTGCGATTCCCATCATTTCACCCGCAAAGCACCTGGCCCGCGGGGCCTCACCCAGCTGGCTGCTCTGCCAGGCATCCTTCCCTTCTGGGTCCTGGGCACCTTCACGCCACCTCTGGTCCCCCTCCGTTACCCCTCTACCCTACAGCCAGGCACCTTCCCCGAACCAAAGCTGGCCAAGGCCTCGCTGAGCCCCTGGGGCCTTCAGGCAAAGTCTTCCTGGGTCTACCTGCAGCCTCCTCATCTCCCCCCACCCCCACCCTTCACAAGCAGCCAGCCCTGACCCTGGACCACCCACCAGAAACCCTTCACCCTTTCTGTGTGATGGATTCCTACCCTTCCTTCAAGATGCCTCTCAGATGTCACCTCCTCTGGGAAGCCCCCCAGCTCCTGCCCAATCATGGTCACTTCTGCTTCCAGATCCCTACAGCATCCCAGTACCCCCATCTGTATTCATCATCACCACCAGGTCCAGAGCTGCTCCCCACTCAGGCTGGCACGGAGCAACAGCTCAGGAGTGCCGGGCAAGGACCGTGCACCTCTGAGGCAGGAAATCACAGCTCTTGGAAATACGAGTGATTTTGTGAACAATCGGAGTTTTCTTCCCAAGAAGGTCAGGTGAAGGAATTTAGGCTCAACTTTGAAACACACCTTGAATTTGGAAGTAAGGGCAAAAATCAAAATGAAGCTGGAACGACAAGCCTTGAACAAGCATTGACCAGGTGCCAAGCTCTTTGCAAGAGTGAGTTCATTTAATCCTCACAACACTTTACATAGAAAGAAACCAATGCTCAGAGAGGTGGATAACTTGTCCAAAGATGCACAGCTTAAAAGTGGCTGCGCCAGGCCTTGAACCCAGGCTGTCTGGCCCCAAAGCTGTACTCTGGAGCATCACAGAGAGCTGTCCTTCGAGTGAGGACCCTGCAGTGCAAAGGGATTTGCCCCAGAATTCCCTGGCATCATTAAGGTGCTTGTTGAGTCTGAGGAAGCCTATGCCAGAAGCCCAGGAGGATTCGACACAGGTCCTGTCCTAGTGCTGCACCCAAGGAAGCGAGATTGGTGGACGGGGACCACCAGCCAATGGATAGGCAAAAGCTGAGGCTCTGTCCAGGACCGCCTGCCAACACCACGCCCCTGCGGGTGGCACTGTCCATTGAGGCTGACCAGGATGGGGGGGGGGAGGAGTTGGCAATTGTACATTCTTCCCCTAACTCTTTATTTCAGAATTCTTTATGGACAATCAGCTTCGTGCCTCACATTGCAGAAGGCCGGGAGCTGGCTTCCACCCCAAGTGAACTGGGTGTCCTTCCCCCCGGTCCGGCACCTCTCATATAGCCTGGCCATAACCTGCTATGTACCCACCTGGCTCCCTGCTCAACCATGACCTCCTCCAGGCCAGGGCTAGGCCTTGCGCCCCTGGGTCCCCAGGTCCAGCTGAGCACGTGCTCAGACCCCTTGTGGACGGGACAAGATGGGTCCAGGGAGCCAGGCCAGCACCTGGAGGGCAGCAGGCTTGAAGGACCAGAAACCAGGACAGGACTCAAGGCCCCGGCAGGGTCGGCCCAAGTGACCAAACCCAGGCTGCTGGGAAGCATCCCCAAAGGCAGATGGGCAACTGAAGCCAGCAACTCAGAATCCTTGGACTTTAGCATCAGGGATGCCAGGGCCAAAAAGAGGATCAGTCAAGAAAGGACCACGACAACGTCTGATAAGGGATGTGAGGAGACCAGAGAGAAGAGGGCCTGAGGGGTTTCTTGGGGCCCAGCAGCTGCAGCTGTCTCATGCCAGCCTCCCCCCGGCTCACGTTGTCAGAGGGAATGGCATCCTCCCGATTCTTACAGAGGAAGAGGTGAGCTGCCCAAAGCCAGTCTCCATGGAGGGAGAGGGGCCAAGTCTAGAGCCAGGTCCTCCGGCTGGAATGCTGCCCGAAGCCTCAGAGCGAGGCCATCCCAGGACCAGGTGGACAGAGTAGCAGGGAGGGGGTGTATTGAGATATTCAGACGGCAGTGGGCCTGGGAGTGCCTGGGCGTCCATGAGCGCCCATGGGGAGCTGACCCAGTCGGGGTGGGGGCTGTCCCCTGCAGGGACCACTGTGTCACAGGCCTCGTTTTCTACCGATCAGCCACGGCCCTCCCCCTCCCCCTCCTTCCCAGGAGAGGAAGGCAGCAGACAGAGGCTGCGTAAGTCACAGGAATTACCGGGATTAGCACCATTTCTGGGTAAACACCAGGCGCCCGGGGTCCCAGGAAGCCCAGCTGGGGACAGCAGAGCGGGACCTCGGGTCCCCAGACCTCAGCTGGTGGCCTGTGGTATAGGCTGGGGGACTGCCCCTGGGCTCCACAAAAGCTTCCGGAACAAGAGGGGCTGAGAGCGCAGCGCTCACAGGGCAAGGAGAGAGTCAACACCTCCACGTTACCCAGGAAGCCACGCTCCTGGGCTTCTGCCAGGGAAAGGGCGACACCGGACCTGCAGCCAGGAGAAGATCCCTTTCCATTTGGAGCTGCACACAGGGCCCCTGCCCCCCAGGGTCTCAGGACCCCTGGGGGTGCTGGCGGCACCCCGAGCCTCTGAAAACACTTCTGGTCCTTCTCCTGCCGATTCCGATGCTACAGGGTCAGGCAGAGGGTGGGGGACAAAATATCCAAACTTTTAAACAAAGCCCCACGGGTGTTTCTGATGCACAGGCAGGTTTAGCAAAAAACTACGTGGGGTGCTTCTAAGACTGCTTCCAGCTTCTAAATAATTGGTAAGTTCCAATTAAAGCAAATGAATGGAAATAAATGTATTTTTATCTTTGTTAATTTGGAGCCGGAAGTTGGTGTTTCCCTTGGGCATGAAGGTGGTTAAAAGGCATAGAGCCTGTGAGCCTGCCCGCAGCACAAGCCACGGGTGGGCTCACACCACGTCACAGGGCATCACCTGTGCTCACCATGGTGCTGCACTCAAGGTCAAGGTCGGCATTAGACACCACCCCTGCACCTTGCCAGTTGTGCCAGCAAAGAAGCACATCTATTAACCTATGATCGCTGCAGTCAGTACCATTGGCCTCCTTCGTAATCCTATGCATTTTATTTTTTTACTGAAGTATAGTTGATTTACAATTTGTGTTGGTTTCAGGTTTACAGCACAGAGATTCTTTTCCCTTATATTTTATTACAAGATATTGAGTACAGTTCCCTGTGCTATACAGTAGGTCCTTGTTGGTTATTTTAAATATAGTAGTGTGTATATATTAATCCCAAACTCCTAATTTATCCATCCCAATCCTATGCATTTTATCCTATGCATTTACAGCATTATCCTGAGGAGGGGGCCACAGCACAGCAAAGATGAAGAACTTGGAGTGAAAGGACGGGCTTGAAGAATAAATTAATAATCAGAGGTCTTCCCTGCTGGCTCAGTGGTTAAGAGTCCTCCTGCCAATGCAGGGGACACGGGTTCGAGCCCTGGTCTGGGAAGATCCCACATGCCGCAGAGCAGCTAAGCCTGTGTGCCACAACTACTGAGCCTGCGCTCTAGAGCCTGCGAGCCACAACTACTGAACCCGCACACCACGACTACTGAAGCCCGCACGCCTAGAGCCTGTGCTCCGCAACGAAGAGTAGCCCCCACTCGCCACAACTAGAGAAAGCCTGCGCGCGGCAATTAAGACCCAATGCAGCCAAAAATAAATAAATAAAATAAATAAATTTATTAAAAAAAAATAATCAGAGGAGAATGACCAAATCGCTCTGAACCCTGCAATCCCCCCACCTGGCTGCTCTGAGCTCTCCTGATGAGTGAGTCACAGGAACGAGAGCATCTTCCCCAGGCGAAATCAACCTCCGGGAGAGAGGTGAAACCTCGCTTCCCAGCGATCCCAGCCACTCGGGGCCCTGGTGTTCTCACCTCCTGTCTGATCTCGCCCGTGCGGCACACTGCCTGGGCCCCACACGCATGGGCACACACACAGAGCACACACAACCTACAGCAACAACCATGACCACGTACCCAGTCACCTGTGTGAGCATGGGCACACATACACAGTCACACGTTCATACAGGGCCACCCACAAGTGCACACACAGTTACATACAGATGCACATGCACGCACACACACATACACGTATGTGGAGAGAGATACAGACACACACACACACATACCCTGGATACACACACCCGGCCAGCCTTGATCATAGACTTATTTTTGTGATCAAATGAGATAAAACACGTGAAAGTTTCTGGAGTAAAAAATGCGTCGCCAATGCAACACTGATGAAAGGTAATAATAATTAACAATTGGGGGTTTTTAATTAATTAATTTATTTATTTTTGGCTGCGTTGGGTCTTCGTTGCTGCGTGCGGGCTTTCTCTACTTGTGGCGAGTGGGGGCTTCTCTTCGCTGCGGTGCGCGGGCTTCTCATTGCGGTGGCTTCTCTTGTTGCAGAGCATGGGCTCTAGGTGCACGGGCTTTAGTAGTTGTGGCACGCAGGCTCAGTAGTTGTGGCTGGCAGGCTCTAGAGCGCAGGCTCAGTAGTTGTGGCGTATGGGCTTAGTTGCTCCGTGACATGCGGGATCTCCCCGGACCAGGGGCTGAACCCGTATCCCCTGCATTGGCAGGCGGATTCTTAACCACTGCGCCACCAGGAAAGTCCTGGTGATGATAATTATAACGACACTGTAACTAAAACGATGGCAGCAGACCCTCTCTCATGGCCCCAAGGTCCCGAGGACTCGTCAACATCCTCCCTGAGTGGATGACTGAGTCTTCCCATCTCCCGTCACCTCAGTGTCGCCATCTGGAAAATGGACATTCTAAAGGGCGCTCCAGACCCTAGGGACAGCCGTCCAGCGCCACAATGCCGGGGCAGCCACGGGAAAGCAAAGGGCGTCCTAGCCCGTCATGCTGGAGGCATGAGGGAGCCAGACATGGGCTTCAGCTCAGCCCCCCGGATCAAACTGACACTCGCTTTCCCATCCTGAAGGGACAGGGGAGGGGGTGAGGGGAGGGCTCCCCAGGACGGCGCCAAGCTGGGGACGCTCTGCTTGCCCTTCACGGCCAGGGACAAAATAATCTTCTTTTAAAATGTGTGTATTTTCCTCTCCAGAGTGAGAGACGTTGATGCTTGGGCCAGCGCGGTCCACGTCAGCGGTGTGTCCAGCCACACGGCTTTCCCTCTCTGAGCCTCCGTCCCCACCCCTGTAACACAGAGCATCCTCCCTACTCCCAGCATGGTTAAGAAGGTGGTCAAGCTTCCCCGCAGGGCCGTGAACACCCTGCAGCAGTGGCTCTGCAAACATCAGGTCCCCAGTGGGGTTTGGCCCAAGGCTGGCCAGGCAGGCGAACCTCTACAGGCGGGCACCCTTTTCCAAGGAAGACAGGATTGGGGGGAGACCGGGGTTTAGGTGAGGAGTTGTGCCTCTGGAGTCTCGGACACACCTCTGCAGCGCCAGCCAGCCAGCCTGGCTGCCACAAGCCCAGCTGCTCTCAGGAGCTTCAGGTCAAAGGCCTCCCCTCTACCCGCTGTGGCCAGAGGCGGGCACCATGCAGAAGCCACTCTCCTAGCGGAGCACCTGCTTCTTTATCGTTCCTTGAATGTATTTTTCCAAGTAGGAAAGCTCCCTCATGTGCCCGGCCCCTGGGCTTGCTGGTGCACAGGAAAATAGATCATGACCCCAGTGCTCTGACTTGCTGGGCCAGAACAGCAGCCAGGAGGCCTCAACGATGGGAAATGCAGCAGCTGCCCTCAGATAAGGCGAGATGGGCGTCAGGAGGGCTGGAGCTGGGCAAGAGGCTTTTTCTTTCCGGGAGGGTGTGCGTAAGAGCTCACCCTTCAGATGGCATTGCAGCTGCTACTCCCTTGCACGCGGCTTCACTCCCTGAAAATACCAGGTCGTCTCCATCCCCCTGCCTCTGTGCCATTGCTTTCCTGCCCAGAACATTCTCTCCTCCCTGCTCTACGCAAGGAAGCCACGTTTTAGAACTTGGGAAGCCCTCCCACCCGAACCCTAGTCAGAGCCAACCCACCTCCTGGTGCTGCTTCTGAGACTCTGACAACACCCCCTGCACACGTCAGCAGCAGCCGGCACCTTCAGAGGGGGGGCACACGGGGACGGCAGACTCTGGAGAAAGGAGGTCCACGTTCGCATCCCAGCGCTACCTAGAGCGATGGATAAGAACCGAGTCCCCCCAAGCCTCAGTTTCCTCATCTGTAAAATGGGGATGACAACGGCGTGTCCCTCATGGACAGGATTAAGAACACAGGGCCTGGCATATACAGGGATCCCGACTCAAACGCTCACCACGTTCTCCTAACTGCAGCCCCAGCGAGACCACACACCTGTCTGCCAACTGGGGCAGGAAGACCTGACTCAGGAGCCCCGGCACCGGCAGCAGGCCTGTCCGAGACTGGACAAGGCAGCCCCTGGCCCCCCTTCCTCTCCATCCTGACCCCCCACCACCACAGGCGTCTGGGCCTCTGGGCTCTAACGTGCAAACGCTCAGGTTGGCATCTCTCCGGAACGTGCTGTGCTGATTCCAAATGCTGCTGTCTGTCCCCTTCCTCCGTGGACAGGCCCAAAGCAGCAGAAGTCCCGAGCAAGGCCCGGGGTCTCTCCCCGCCCCGCGCCCCCCCCCCAGCAGGCGGCCAGCAGAGGCAGGCCCAGCGCGGCCCCTGGGCGCGCCGTCTGCGAGGTGAACAAGGGGTCCGCTGTGCAGCCGCCAGGCCAGACCCAGGTATTTTAACAGCCGCATTGTGTGCTTCTGAGGCGCGATTCCTGAGCCGGGGGAAAACAAGCTCTGCTTCTGCCCCAAGGAGGAAAAACAGACGGCCCTGGGCAGGCTGCAGGCCGGGGAGGCGCCCACCCGCAGGGGCCCGGTGGTGGAGGGCGCGGCGGGAACGGGCCTGGCGTACCAGCGTCACCGGCACCAAGGCCCCTGCCAGGGCCCCTTCATCCGAGCCTGGGGAGGGGCGGGAGCCAAGGACAGAGACCCAGTGAGTGGAGAAAACCCCCGAAGGAGGCTCGGAGGCGGGAAAAGGACCAGAAAGGCGGGGAAGTGGCTGCATAGCAAGGTCCAAATACTCTCCATGGTACCAAGGCCCCACTCCGGGATCTGCCCCCATCCACCCCTCCAGGCTCACCGCCCCCCAGGTCCCCCCCGAAATCGCCCAGTTTAACGCACTTCCAGCTCTGCCTGCAATGCTACTTCCCCAGAGCCTGCCCTGCCAGCCCCCCACCAGGCCAGTTCTGCCTTTTGCCGCCCGAGGGGCAAACTCCCGCGTCGCTGTATTCTTTTATTTTTTTTTCTTTTGGCCACGGTGTCTGTGGGATCTCAGTTTCCCGACCAGGGAACGAACCTGCACCCCTGCATTGGAAGCGTGGAGTCTAAACCACTGGACCGCCAGGGAAGTCCCAATGTGACCGTACACTGAGTACCGCTGCCGTGGCCACCCCCGTTACGCCGGCTCCGGACAAAGGCTTAGTCCACGTTTGATGACTGACACAACACACAAACTGAGAGAACCCTCCTGTTCTCCTAGCCTCACCTCAAGCCTCGTTGCCCACAAGGCTCTGGCGCTCTTGGGACCCAGCAGCACAGGGGAGGTGGACGGCAGCACAGGCTGGCTGTGAGGCCAGGAGGGGGGGCTGTCGGCAACCCCTAATGCCTGTCACAGGCAGTGTTTGCCAGCTCAGCGATGAAAAAGGTCTTGAAGGCAAAACCGCTACTGGCATACGAACTGCACACCTTCCCTTAACGCGTAAACCCTTGGGAGGGAAGGCTTTGCCATGGACACCGCTGAGGACCCGAGTCTCTGGAAACTTACCTCCTGTGCTGTGAGCTCACACTATTGTCAAGACAAATAAAAAATTGAGTGTTTGTTGGTTAAAAGTTGCTTTTTGAGCCATTACGCATCCCAAGAAGCTCTTTGCCCCTAGTGGAACTGTAGGCTGGGGAATGGCATTTTGGAGTCGGAGGCACGGTAACAGGTGGCTTTCCCACGTGCTTCTAATCATAACCCAGACCATGGCCCCTAGGTGCAGGGGGACCCCGGCCTCGGCCCAGGTCTGGAACATCGCGGGGGCGGTGTCCAGGTGCAGACCCTGGACAAATCTCTCCAAACATCTGGGCGCAAGCGACCAAAGTCACAGAGGCTCTCCTGAGCAGCGGCCTGGGCAGCGCTGGCCCCCAGCTGGGTGGCAGGGGCAGCTCTGGGCTGGCTGCAGGAAGAGGCTAAACTTGTCCAGAGGTGGAGAGGACCTTGGTCTGATCTCCCTGCTTCAGGCCTGCTGAGGACCCTTGACATCACAAGGCTGCCAGGCAAGGAGCCCCTCTAGGGCCCAAAACACATCTTCCTCTGATCCCAGAGTCCAGCACCAAGAAAAGCCTCCAGAG
Organism: Mesoplodon bidens; assembly: GCF_964165515.1. Lineage (NCBI taxonomy): Eukaryota > Metazoa > Chordata > Mammalia > Artiodactyla > Ziphiidae > Mesoplodon > Mesoplodon bidens. The sequence continues at coordinate 15,249,924 of NC_138165.1, forward strand.
GTCACCTGGTAACGTCCCCTGCCCAGGCAGATCATATACAGAGCAGCCCCTTCCTTGCCAACGATGCAAAGGAACTATCATGAGGCTCCCTACCAGTTCATGCCTCGGCTGGCTGGCCTCAGCTGACCACGTCACTCCCCTGTCCGAAGAGCACCGTGACTCGCTTGCTGTGCAACTCTGGGTAAGTGTCCCCCCATCTCTGGGCTCAGCACCCCATCAGCGAGATGGGCAGGCAGGACCCCCCGGGGAGTGTCATGTCATGCCACAATTGGGTAGAAACAGGAGCACAGACAGGACACAAGTAAACAGACCCCAGCCACCTGCATCCATGGACCAGCAACTGTGTACTGAGCACCAACAATCTCCTAGGCCTGAGGTCTCCCTCTCCGCAGGTGGTGCTGGGCCCGGGGTAGGGAGCACAGCAGGGTGGGGAGGGCTGGCTGCAGATCTACGGCGGCTGCTCCGCCCTCAAGGCTCTGGGGGGACCCAGGCCAGTGGGTGGGCCGGCATCTCCTGCTTCAGCCTGCGCAGCACCCTGCCCTGACCTGCCCGGCCACGGCCTTCCCCACATGGCCCAGGCGATGCCCGCACCCAGCTCTCCCATCGGTGTCTCTGCCAGACTCAGCCACGGGTTTTCCCCAGGCTGTGCCAGCACCACCCTGGCCACTGAAGCCAACAGGAGTGCCCTGCCTTTGGCTGGCAGCTTTGCACACCTGCTAAGCTGTCCCAGGTGGGACTGGGACCCTGCCCGGCCAGTCCCCACCTCTCCTGGGCTTCCTGCACGCCTGGGAGACCACATGCCGGCACACTCCCTTCCCGTCCCCTGGCCGTCACACATCACAGCTCAAACCGGTTGTCTGGGACCCCAGGCCCGGAACCTGACACCCACCCAGCCCTAGGTGGATGGGCTGCAGCCTGAGGACCTGCCCACTCAGGGAGGCCAGGGAAGTCCCAGGGCTCCACGACTCAGGACAAGAGCGAGATCACCATTTCCCAAGGGCCCACTGTGTGGCAAGCCTGGGCTGGGACCTTGATCGCAAAGGTGAATTAAACACAGCACTGCTCTCCCAGAGCGCCCAGCCAAGGGGGGACAGTCCTGAAAGGAGACAGACAGTGACAATGAGAATATGCTTCCTGATAGACTAGCTCAGGGGGCCACAGGGGGCCTGGGCTAACCTGAGGGAGGTCAGGGAGGGCTTGCTGGAGAAACAGGTGAATAAGCATCTTCAAAGGGAGGAAGGCGAGGTCCAGAAAGGTCTGCTAAAGCAGATGGAGGGCAGTGTCTGGGCTGCGAGCGGGAAGCCGGAGGCCGGTGTCCAGCAGAGGGTGAGTACTGACCCTCAGAGCCTGTGGAAAACTGCACATCTGGGCACACAGAACCCCCAAGGCCCACACCCCCCCTACGTCTTCAGCCTTGTTCCCACCAACTCAGACCTCATCCTTCACACGGGGGTGTTTCCAGAAGTCTGCAACCCCCAGACACTGCCTGTCAGCCTCTGCGATCATGCTCTCCCCACCGCTGCCCAATGAACTCCTGTTTATACCTTGAAGCCTAAGGCCAGCACCACCTCCTCCAGGAGGGCCTCCAGGGTTCCCACATCACACAGCACTCGGGAGACACTTCCAGTCTCTGCTTAACCATCTCTCCGGGTGGTCTGGCTCTTTGACATTTGCTCCCAGCCCCTGACACACTGCCCAGCACACGGTCAGTGTCCTACAAATATGCAATGAGTGGGAGCCATCAGAGTAATAAACCCGGCGTTCTGAAGTCAGCCGTCTCCTAAACCGTCCCCCACTACTGCCTGCCACACAGTCGATGGCTGTTAAAGTTATTTAACTGTCCCTGAGAGTCTGACGGAAAGATGCAGCCTAGAAGGTGCCTGATAGAACTCACTACCTGAAATTCTACCATTAGAGAGTCACTTCTCTGGCTAAAAAAAAAAAGTCACCTCCTACTCACTACCTGAAATTCTACCATTAGAGACTCACTTATTTGAAGCTTTTTCATTTTTCAAGAACAGCCTATTGAAATGCAAAGTGCCCTGAGGTAAGGTCGGGCCTTAAGTGGCTCTCATATAAAAAGTTAATGTCTCTACGTAGAAGGGAACAGGAATGGAGCGGACTGGAGGGAGGAGGCTGGAGGGGAGTGAGGGGTGCCAAAATCCCTGCACAGTTTGCTGATGGCTGTCCTCGGCTCTAACCGCCAATCCACACTCTCCTGATAAAAAGAGCACGCCTCTCTGCTTGTACCCGCACTTCAGTGCTTCTTGGCATGACACCACACGCAGAATGAAGTGGCTTTGTAGTGTGTGCTGCTTGTTCTTTCCCCCCCTCTCGATGAAGCTCTCCAAGGGACACTCAATCAAGCCCCTTTTGTTCCCAGGGCCTTTGGAAGGCTTCCGGAGAGGAAATGAGAGGACTCTTTAAAGCCCAAGTCTACTCGCAGCCCCGCAGATCACAGGCTCCCTGCCAGAGCCGCCCCCCACCCCGGCCTGATGTGTGAGTCGGGGTGCCACGGGTGGGCTAGGCTCTGGACTCCTGACAGCACCACCCCCGGGAAGATGCTCCAGGACATCCCAGCCCATGTCAGAGACCAGGGTGACACGCAAGTTCTCCTCAAATGAGGCGAGTCCTCCAAAATGGCCAGAAGCCACAGAGAAGGTAAAGGGTTAGGTGCCCCCGGTCACAGGACTGTCACCCACCGTGGTTACTGGGAGCAGGGTACCCGCCCCAAGGCACGTCGCATGACTGGGAGGCTTTGCATCTGGACTTTGGGTCCACACGTAGAAGAGGCACTTCTGAACCTGGGTCCCACGACTCCTTCCCCAGTGTCACCATACCCAGTCTCTCCAATCAACCACCACAGATGCGGAGAGTCCACCAAGGGATCCCAGCAGGTGGGGAGCCCCACAAGGTCCCAGAGGTCCTCAGAGATCCAGTCACCAACCTCGCATCCGACTCAGGAATCCACTCCAGCAGGTGAGAAACTGGGGGTGAATTTGACCCCCAGGGGATGACTGACAATACCCAGAGACATTTTTTATTGTTTCCAAATTGTGCTACTAGCTGCTAGTGGGTAGAGGCCAGGGATGCTGCTAAACATCCTGCAAGGATCAGGACAGCCGCCTACAACAGAGAATTACCCAGCCGAGGTCGAGAAACCCTGATCTAGAGTCCTCTAGACACTTCATCATCCAGCCTCTGCGTGATCACCCCCAGAGGATGGGGAGCTCGCCAAAGGAGAGGCAGTGCAGGGAAGCACCGGATCCAAAGCCCGGGTCGGCCTCTTGCTGGAAACTGTGGGCAGCTCCTCCTTACTTTAGAATCTCTTGATGGAAAACAGAGCTAAGACTTTGATGTTCCAGGGCTGTTACGAATGATTGTGATTTCATGACTACGAAACATCTAGACAGCGCCTCACAAGCAGAAGGTACTTAAAGCAAAGGAGATCTGCTGGGTGGCGCGTGGCTTTAGGGTGTACCAGGGAGCAGAACTCCAGCCAGCCTGACTACTAAAAGCCCACCACCTGCAGGAAAGCATCTGCTGAGCCCCAGGCCTGCCACGGACCAGACCACGTGCAACATGTCCCCCCATCCATGCTGGCAAAGCCCTGGCAGCCACCTCCATGGTAACAGGAGGGAGATCGTTTCTAATACATTGTATTTTAGCAACACAGTGGAAGAGTATTGCAGCTATTTTAGGTCACTGTTATAAAGACAGAAATGTTTGAGGTCGCGCGGGAGGTGAAAATAAAGCAAACTTGAATGCATCCCGTAACTGCAACTGGAGAATAAACTGGAGACAATATAGAGGGAAAAAACTCTAGCGTTAGGATGATGGGACTTGGGGTCATGCTGGGTTCTGGCAATGTTCCTTAATGTAAAGTCACACTGCTTTTTCCGTTAAAATGCTCTTTAGTAATGAAAATAGAGAAAATGCCAGGAGACGTTACAAATCTAGCCTTACTTCTAACCACGAAGGACAGGGGTGTAGGAGTAATCTCAGAAAGTGACCCGTTTTGAGGGCGCGTGGCCTCCCAGGCCTCAGAAAGGGGGCTACTGCTTCCGGTGCCCCGACAGCAGCAGGGCAAAGGAGGAAGGTCGGCCCGCCCAGCTCCTCTGCCTGCAGAGAGGAGGTCCCTTCAACGGCCACCAGAGCAGGCTTCCCCTCCTACAACTTCACTCTGAATCGTCACCACCTTCCTCTTACAGAGGAGACCCTAGGACAGAGAGAAGCCAGGCAGGAGACGCAGCCTGGGGGTCTGAGCACTTCCCATTCACAGCCCCCACGGGGTCCAGCATCCACCAGGGTGTCTGGCTTCCCATCCTAAATGAGGCCCCTCCCCTTCAGAGGCCAGGAAACTGGGCTGGAAACCTCCAGGCGGGCCCCAAATCTTGGGCAGCCCCAAGTTGAATTTATCAGAAATACTGTGAAAACGGTCTTCAAAACCTCAGTCTCCCCCTACGTCTCCCCTCCCACCAAGGGCCCACTCCAATCATCCCCAAAGGAAATGTTCAAAAGTCCAGAATTGTGCCAGCCGCTTTGCTTCTCCTGTGACCCAGAGCACCCAAGCCAGAGCCATTGAACCATCCTTGCCCGTGACCAAGGCCCCACGAGGGCTGGAGTACGGCCAGGTCGGGGGAGCCTGTGCTGAGACCCTCCGAGGTGGAGGTGGACCCTCTGGACCCCTGCCTACCTTCCCTCCAGGAGAGACAATGGCCACAGAGTGCTGGGCGTGGAAGGGCCCAGAAAGGGAGCAGGAGATCCAGAAAAAGCCAAGGGGCGAAGATTTGGGGGAGAGCCGGCGGGAGCTGATATTATAGAAAAACCCCTGCTTCCTTCCCCAAAGGGGACCGGACATGCCTTATCTCCCAAACCTGACGAGGGGACCCCAAGGGGGATAAGGACTTGGGGGCCGCATGCCCACTCCTCGTAGAACAAGAGAATCATTAAAGGTAAAAGAAGAGCCGCCAACAATGAAACTGCTTTCTTGCCACCAGCAGCCAAGCGCCCACCCATTCTCAGCGACCAGGCACCAGCAAGGCAGAGGCCATCAGCCTCCTGCACAGGTAAGAAACTGCCAGAAAGATCCAGCACCATGCCCGGGTGACATCACGCCTCCGACCCAGGCCTCCAGGTTCAGGCATGACTGCTGCTTCCGACAGGTACCGCCTTTCCTAAATTCCCCAGGACCCACCCCACCCCCAGGGTATGAAATCCCACTGCCAAGAGGCTACCTGTCTGGGTCCTGTTTTTCAGTTCCAAGAGGCTTGGCTAAGATGGCCACACCTTTAAGAGATCCAGAGGAAAACTGAGTCGGGGGATTCAAAACTACTGAGCTCCTTCCCGTGTAAGAGCCCCTTCCACGTCACTGGTTTGCATCTTGACACCCACGAGGAAGGTACTGTTCTGATCCCCATTTTAGAGATGAGTAAACTGAGGTTCAGAGAAGTCAACAGTAAACTGCCCCGAGCTGCAGAGCCAGTGCCAGTGTGGGCAAGTTTGGCTCCAAAGCCCCAGCCCTGTTTCCCTGGGAACTCATCACACCCCCCGCCCACAGGTGGTGTCCCACACACCTGCCCCCTCCACACAGGCCCTGGAAGCTGGGAGGGCCTGGCCCCTGCTGGGTGCTCAACTTTTCATCTCCCAGCCCATCCTCCCGACAGCCCCAGGTGTGGGCACAGCTAGTGGGTCCTTTCCCAGACGAGTAAACGTGGCAGAGAGAGGCTTCTGCCGAGATCCCATGGGGAGTAAAGAGACGTGCGGGGGACCCGTGGCAGCCACTCAGGACTTGGGTGCATCAGGCCCAGACAGCAAGGATGCCTCGCTTGGGTCAGCAGACAGCCTGACAGCTGTGGGCACGGAGCGGGGGGAGGGGGTCACCTCGCCAGCCCCCTGAGACGTAACATTGCTCAGAAACACGTCAGAAAAGCCTCCCCAGAGCCTGACACCGTGCTTCACTGGGAGAGAGGAACCGGGCCCTGGGAACCTCTGTGCCACGACCGCTTGGAGAACTCACATTCCGCTCCGGGCCTCGGTTTCCACATCTCCAGTACTTCCGTGCACCCTCCAGGCCCCCTCGGGCTCCGGTTTACGTGCTGGAACCGAGGGAAGGGAAGGAGCATCTGAGCAGGGTGGGCACGGGGCGACATCAGGGGGGCTCGGAGACAAGCCTGCAGGAGAGCCAGAGCCCCGGCCCCTGGGGCTCAGCTCCCAGGGCCTGGGGAAGAGCCAAGAGAGAGCCAAGGTCTGGCTGCTGGCTCTGTTCCCGGCATATTTGGGGGTCTGTGGGCCAGGCCCTGGGGACAGAAAAGGGGTCCCTGGAGTCTGCCCGCCCTGGAGCCTGCCCTCGGAGCACTCACAGCAAGGCAACGCCCACAACAGGTAGGAAAGGTAAGACAGGTGCTGAGAAGTGCAGGTGGCAGGGGACAGCCAGGGACCAGGCTGCACGGGAGGAGAACAGGGGCCAGAGTCTGGATTTGATATGGAAGGAACTGGGAGCCACTGAAGGCTTTGAGCCAAGGGGAGACAGGATTAACGTGCGTTTACACGGCGAAGCTTTGCGTCCCGATACCAATGCTCCTTGACACTTGGCAACCAATGGCTTATTCTAGACGGCCTGTGGGTCCCCCACAAGCCCCTCCACTTTACCTCTACTGGGCCAAGCCCCCGACCTTGCAGTTTCTGAGCCCTTCCAGAGGTATCCAGTTGTGAGGGTGGATTGAAGAGCAGGTCCACCAGCGAGTGTCCCTGTCGTGGTCCCTGTCACGGTAACTCCTGGTGACGGACGGGCAGGGCCATCCCGCCCAGAGCATGGGGAAGGCTCACCCGAGAGGGACCCTCGGAGAGAGCTACGGGGATCTGAATCAGGGGAACAGTGTCCTCCTAGTGGGAGGGGACAGCTTGGCCAGGGCCAGGCAGATGAGGCTCCCAGGCCCAGCACTGCCACCTACCAGCTGGGGGACCTCGGCAGGAGGCTTCACCTCTACGAACTGAGGTTTCCTATCTGTATCCGCCAGGAACTCCATCGATTCCTAGGGCACCAGGGCCTCCGCGTTCGTCATCCCCCCTTGGATCCCGGGACACCCGCCTGCGGGGAAATCCATCTTCCTGCTGGAGAGGTGGAGTGAGTGACAGCCACCCCCACGCCCCTGGAAAGGCTTCCGCAGCGTCTGCTTTGAGCAGTCATGTCTCTCTCTTTATCCCTTACCTTCCTTACTCTCTTTCATCCCTTTTTTTCTCTCTTTCTTTCCTCCCCTCTTCTCCCACCCTTGGAAGGGACACCCCACCAGGCCCTGCGTGTCCGCAGAGACGGCCGTCTGCCCAACAGAAAGAAGGAATGGAAGATGACACAAGGCCCACCTCCCAGCCGGAGCCCAGCACTTAGACCTTGGTCTCAACACGCCTGCCTCATCCGAATCCAAGGAGCGTCTGCTTTCCGGCTGCTAAAGGGTGCGTGCCTGTGTGCATGTGTGCGTGTGTGTGTGTCCACACCAGGCTTCCCTTTTCATGATGCTAAGTAAGACCTGAGTAATAGATGCCTTTCTGAGCACTGAGAAACCCCAAGATATTTACGTACTGTGGAGAAATAAATGTTTTGCCGGATCCGCATTCCTTCCGCATGCAGTGATGTCTACGGGGCTGAGAAAGGATGCGGGTGTTGTTCTCTTTCCCCACTTGCCTAAACACAAACACACCCGTGACACAACACACACACACACACACACACACACACACGCTGACCCCAGACAGCACCAACCTGCGCTCCGCCAGGTGTGGGCAGAACAGAGGCGGCGGTTCCAGGTCTGGGGGGGCAGGACCGCCACGTGCTGAGGGTCATACCCCAGCCCCACCCCTAGTTCGCTGTGTGTCCTTGGTGAGCTGGCTAACGCCTCTGTGCACAGTGAGCTAGATGACATGGTACCCCTGGCTCAGAGAAAGCCCTCAGTAGATGCCAGATGTCAACCATGATTATTACTGTTGTTGCCCGGCCTCCGCTCTCCTGAAACAGGCCACGGAGACCAGGGCTCCGCGCAGCCCCCACCTTCGTCACCTGCCCTGGGAACCTGGCAGAGAACCCACTTCGCTCCCCTAATTATCTTCTCTGCCTGTGTGGGCGGCAGCATGAGCTTCTGAGACTGAGCCAGGACGAACAGGGGAGCAGGTTGAGTCACAGGAGGGGTGGGACGTGGCCAGGAGATGACAGCCAGGAAGCTGGGGGGCTGAAACCAGTGCCCCACGATGGGGGAGGAGGCCAGGAGGGAGGCCGGGACGGGGAGGAGGCCAGGAGGGGGAGGAGGCCAGGAGGGGGAGGAGGCCAGGAGGGGAGGAGGCCAGGAGGGAGGAGGCCAGAAGGGGAGAAGGCCAGGATGGAGAGGAGGCCAGGAGGGGAGAAGGCCAGGATGGAGAGGAGGCCAGGAGGGGAGGAGGCCAGAAGGGGAGGAGGTCAGGAGGGGAGGAGGTCAGGAGGGGAGGAGGTCAGGACGGGGAGGAGGTCAGGACAGGGAGGCCGGGAGGCCAGAGCAGCCCACGCCAGCCCCAGTCTCTGAGGACGGGGACCGGCTGGCTCAGGAGGCCGACAGGCTGCAGGAGGGGACGCATCAGTCAGCCAGGCGGCCCTGCCTGCCCGTCGGAGAGTCTCTGCTCTCTCTGCCCCACCCACCCTGGGCTCAGGTGCCCTAAGCTACAGCGCAGATGCACTCACCCCCGTCCACCGAACAGGGAGGAAATGTCTGCTTGAGGCCCCACATTTTATCTCCAGCCACCACCGTGCTCCCCTGCCCTGCCCCTCCCCCGGCCATGCAGGGCACGAGCCTGCAGATCCACGGGGCTCAGGGCGCCCGCAGGCCCCGCCCCCATCTCCAACCCACGCTCCGGGAGATGCAGCAGCCCCACAGCCGCGACGGGGCCAGGACCCGGGCAGAGAGCGGGGGGCACGGGACCCCTGCCCCCAGCCCCTCCAGCACACACTCACACGCACGCACACAGACTCATAAACTCCCCCAGCAACTCTCACACACACTTACACACATACACTCACACGATCCTTAAGCACACACAGTCACACACTTTCACACTTACACACGGGTTCATGCTGACACACTTATACACACCTGCACACGGACCTGCAGTCACACACTCATTCACATTCACACACACACAACCCCGACAGAGCCGCCCCCAGTGTGGGACCCCAGGGCCCTCCCAGCCAGCACTGCTTCTGCAACTGCTGGGGAGGGGGCCGGGTGCGGTCCCTCTAAAGAAAGAAGCTTCACAGCTGAGACAGGAGGGGGTTTCCGGGTGGGAGAGGCCCCAGGTTCGGGGGCAGAGGGGACGCTCCTTGCTCAGGGCTCCCGGTGCAGCCTCCGAGGCCCCCCGACCACCGCACAAGGGCTGCCCCAGAGCACCCTTCCCTCCCGCTCCCTTCTGGGAGAAGGGCTACCAAGATGCCTGCCCACCCCGCGCCCACCCCAGCCTCCACGGCCCCAAGCCAGCCATTTCCTGCTGACACGCAGGTGGCTGGATGGGGGGATCAGAGCCCAGTGGTGAGTCTGGGGTCTTGGCCAGGCCCCCTGCGTCTCACCCTCCGTCCACAGGACCCAGCTGCCACCCAGGACTCACTGCGCTGCTCCCCATCCCAGTCAGACCCCACCCCCACCCCAGGCACACAGGTCTAGGGCAGGGGGCAGGCCCAGGGGTCTGCCGGGAGCACAGGGAAAAAAGAGGCACCCACTCCAGCCACCTGCACGCTGGGGCGAGCGGGCAGCCTTCTCGGGGCAGCCGGCGGGCAGCAGCCAGGCCTCCAGGACACAGCTGGGACCAACCTTCCCAGAACAGCCCCCAGGGGCCAGGACTGCATCTTGGTCCCTTCTGAACTCTCACACGACCCCTCGGCCGGGTGGGCTCACGGAAAAGGCCTCCTTCGAGGTTTCTGAAGGAGGGAGTGCCCGGGTCTCTCCATTCTAGAACGTACTTCTGCTTACAGCTCCCTCATCTGCCTCTGCCCCCCTCCCTCTCCCCACCCCCTGCCATGACTCCGCTATCTTCAATACCACACTCCCAGCCCTCCACCTAGTACTTTCCAGCTGAAAGGGAGCCTCTCACCAAACCCCCATCTTCCAGGTGGGGATCTCAAGCCCAGAGAGGGGAAGACACTTCCCTGGGGCTGCACAGCAGGGTTGGCCCAGAACTCACCTCCCCCTCCCAGCAGCGGCCCCTCCCTCACAGCACATCCAGGGCTCAGGACTGGGACGGGGGTGGGGGTCAAGGAAATGAAAGCGCGAGGAGGCCTACACCCACTCTGACCTGCCCTGGGAGGGCCCGGCCGTCCATTCCCACATTCCCCAGCCCTCCCAGCCTGTGTCAGCGGGGTCCCCAGGACAAGTCACTGAGCACAGGCAGCACAGCAGCACAGCGGGTGCCTGGTGAGGCAGATGGGGGAGCCCCACAACTAGAACACAAAGTGTGCAGATGGCCCCGGGGTGTTTGCTGGCAGGGGGACCCCAGCTTTCACCAGCGTCTCCATGACCCACTGCCAGAAATGGTCCCAGACCAGAGCCCTGGGTTCCACAAACACTGACCACCTCCTTCACAGGCACACACCTGTCCTACCTTCTCAACACCTGTCCTACCTGACCTCAGACGGTCCCTCCCAGGGCTGGAGGCTGCTGGTCTCCCCTTAACAGGTGACGGAGCGGAGAAAGCACTCAGGCTTGGCGTCAGACAGACCTGGATTCCAAAGCTAATAACAGTACCTCTCACCAGCTGCGTAACCCAACCTCTCAGAGCCTCAGCTTCCCCCATCTGGAAATTGGGTATAACGTAAACCATTCCACACTGGGAGGATTAAATGTGTCCATACGTGTCAAGACAGGTGCCCAGCAGGTGCTCAATGCCATTGCCTTCTCCCCACACCATGCCACCTCCCACCTGCCTGGCAGCTGCTGGTGCTGGCCTGGGTTCAGGAGCTGCCATTACTACAAAAACTAGCATCTGGTTCAGTCCCATCTCAGAGGGCTTGCGGGGTCCCTGTCTCACTAACAGGACAGTCTGAGCCCCCAGGCAGAGCTGAGCCCAGGACAGAATTTGTACCTGCCTAGGCGACAGCATTAAAAAAGGCCCAGGAGCCGAGCGCCGGGGGAAAAGGAGTGTCAGGGGCTCATGGGAAGAGTTCCAGGCGGCTGTTCCACAGCCGGCAGTGTCCCTGTCTCAGGTAGAGCCATAGCCCGTGCCCACAAGGCCCACGCCCTGGGCCAGTGGCTCACACGGGGTCTGTGCAGCCTCCTGGTCACCTCAAGGAGAAGCACCATTATTCCCGTTTACAAGTGAAGCAGCTGAGGGCCACTTGCCCAAGTTCACAGTTAAAACCCAAGTCTACATACGGGACGTTCCAGGTCCCAGGCACTCCATCACTTTGCCCTCCTGCCTTGGAGGATCAGAGGCCGGTAGAGGCCCTGGGCTCTGTGCTAAGGGGAGAGGGGAGCAAGGTGCCCCCACGCCCCGAGGACCAGGAACTGCCCAGCTGTGGGGCACGACCGGCTGCTTACGTCTGGAGCCACCGCACGGACACAGGAGAACGCCCCCAGCCACCTCTGGGTAGAAACCACCGTACGGCACCCAGAGAGGTAAACTACATCCATAACATGAGCGTCACAGAGCAAAATTATTAAATGCTGTCATTTTGGAAGAAAATTAATTAGCAATAGCTGTAGCTGTCTCAAGTCTGCTGAAGCAGCGTGCATCTCAATTAAAACGTGATTGCCGCAGCTTCCATCACAGCAGGTTAAACGGCATAAGATGCTAAATAGGTGCCTGTCTACATGCGGCTTGATTCAGTGCGTGGAATGCCCGTCATGGAAGGGGAGGCGGGCTGGACAGCGAGGTCCCTCCTCAGAACCCCGTGCCCGTGCCCGCCGGTCCTGGCGAGGGGCTGCGTGTCCAGGCATAGAGATGGCAGTGGAGGGTGGTTCCTTCAACTTCTGCACAGACCCACCCTTGGGAAAAGAGATTTTAAGCCTGGCAAGGACCTGGGTCTAGAGCAAGGACCCCCCGCTTGCCATGCCTACCGGGTCATGCAGAGAAGCAAATAAGAGGCAACAGAGAGTGGTGAGGCTTGTGGCTAACAGCAGGCCCACTGTGGAGGGCAGACGGCCGCTGCTCCCCTCTGGCTGACTCTTCCCATGGGAGGGTGAGGGCCCAGGGTACCAGACTCTCAACAGAGTGAGGGATAGGATTTTTAGTTAAGGTTTCCCGAGTTTTAAAACACAGTGAACGCCTAACCTAAGGGTTATCAGTATTTGACCTCTTATCTAGGAATTCCTGCACCTAAATACACACCAAAGGGTGTCATCATCGAAAGTAGATTAATGGTTGCCAGGGGATGGGGGGCTGACTACTCACTGGGTGTGGGGTTTCTTTTTGGGGTGAGGAAAATGTCATAAAAATAAATAGTGGTGATGGTTGTATAACTTTGTGAATAATCTAAAAACTATTTTTTTAATTTTCTATCCATTTTTATTTTTTCGTTTAAATTTTTTTATTGAAGTATAGTTGATTTAGAGTGTTGTGTTAGTTTCAGGTGTACAGCTAAAAACTATGGAATTATGTGCTTTAAAAGGGTGAATGGTAGATGAAGTATATCTCAACAAGGCAGTTACAAAAAAAAAGAGGTATGGTTTTTACCTCAAATGCACCCAACAGCTGCCAGATTTCTCACCAATGCATCTTTCACTCATCTTTCAGACATGTCTTGAGGGGCTGCTGGTACAGGATGTCTCCTGGTCAGGAGCTGGGCAGACAGCAGTGGCGCCCTCAGCCCCACCCCCAGCATCAGTGGAGGCTGGGATGCTTTTCTAAATTGTCAGCTTGTCTTAGGGAGCTTCCTCCTCACCTCGGAATCAGGATGCTCCTCAGGGAAGGGTGGTGGCTGATGGGGGCCAGGGAGCAGGGTGAGGCCCCTCTGGTCAGGAGCCCAGCCCCAGGGAGCCCCGGTGGTCCTCCCACATCCAGTCCAAACTCAGCTTCTCCACCACAAAGGTGGATGCGCAGCTCTGAGCCCCGAGGCTGTGCCACCAGCATCACAGTGTTCACGGCACCTGCAGTTCTGCAGATGTGGCCACTTGTCCCACCCCCTGCCAACTGGGAGCTACCTGAAGGCAGGCCCTGGACAGGAAAGGCTCCCAGAGGGTACGCACAAGGGATGAACGGTGATCATCATCTCTCTCCAGTGCCTGGCCCAGAGCGCACCCCCCCGGGTGAGTGCAGAGGGAGGTGGAGAAGCAGGGCGGCCAGCGGGGCATCCGGCAGCACATCCAGCTGAGCAGCCTGGATGAGACACACCTACTTTCTCACCTGAAAGGCAGCACCCTGCCCAAGCCATGACCCCAGGCGACAGGATGCCACACAACGCCAGGGACGCCGGGACTCTTCCCCACTCGAGCTGCAGGCCTTGCCTTCCCTTTCCAGAAAAGCAGAGTCTCAGAACAGCGCCCCGCCTTGGGGCACCCCGCTACCCTAATCCTGGAACCAACTCTATACGCATACACTCGAGGACCTTCTCTCGCTCGCCCTTTCCCCCAAAGTACCCTAAAAATCTCACTCAGGCCTTCATAGCAGCTGCACTCTGACCCACCTGTTCCCCTTCGAGTTAATCTCCCCACAGAGAGACCTCAACAGCTATTCCTACAAAGTTGCTTGTCACAGGAAAATGCAGAAGCCCAAAACAGTGAACACAATTCCAAATGGCCCCAGATAAGGGGCTGGTTAAGTAATCCCAGCATGTCCAAACAATGGAATATCAGTCACTGAAAATCATATTTACAGACTTATTTAATGCCGTGAGAAGGGCTTATGTTAAAATACCGAGTGAAAAAATCTGGGCTGCAAAGTTGCACATGAAGCAGGATGCCTTCACTGATGTCACCTACTGCGGGGGCGTGGGGGGCAGGTTCTGGAAGGAAACAGATCTGTCACCACGCGTCACTGCTGAATCAAAGCACCGTCAGGGCTTTTTTTCTTCTTCATGTATACTTTCCTGAACTTTCCACTTTGAGCCTGGATTGTTCATTTATAATTATTAAAAATAGGGCTTCCCTGGTGGCGCAGTGGTTGAGAGTCCGCCTGCCGATGCAGGGGACACGGGTTCGTGCCCCGGTCTGGGAAGATCCCACATGCCGCAGAGCAGCTAGGCCCGTGAGCCATGGCCGCTGAGCCTGCGCGTCCAGAGCCTGTGCTCCGCAAGGGCAGAGACCACAACAGTGAGAGGCCCGCGTACCACAAAAAAAAATATATATATATATATACTCCAGACCATTTATCCACAGCAGACATATGACTCTCCTCTCCCCACCACGAGCCAGGTGACAGATCCCCCGGAGCTGGGAGCCTCTGAGCCCGCGGCCAGGCCTCGGGGCATCCGTGCAGCCCCTTCCAGCCACTCAGCCTGGAACTGGCCACTGTGGGTGTTCCTGGGGGCTGAGAATGAGCCGTTTCTACTAAAACATGCCCCTGCCTTTTACTGAGTGCCCCCTGGCTGCTGAGTGTCACACCAGCCCCTGTGGATACCAAATGAATGTGGTCTGTACCCTCCAAAGGCTTTGCTTAGTGGAAGCAAAAAACAAGGAACCCAGTAATTAACTGCAGAAAAGAACCTCCGTCTCTGGGAGCTGGGAGAGGAGTGGAGGAGGGAAGCCTTGGGTGTTACCAAGAGTTTGAGCATTATCCCGGACTAAGGTGCGCACAAGACCGGCAGTGCCAACCCCGCTCCTGGCCCAAGGCAGACATTGCTAATCAATCACAGCACGTTTCCCAGCAGCCCTTGGTGGGGGGTCCTTCTCCTGCAGGGCATCCAACAGCCCCCCAGCCAAACTACCCTGGCACAGGCAACGACCCCTCATCTGTGCAAGTGGGCAACGCGGCTTCTAAGGAAGGGAGTGACGCGGGTCACTGAGGACGCAAGGGGGGCCGGCAGCAGAGACCCAGCCGGAGACAGCTGTGTAAGAGTGCAAGCCCTGGAGCATGCAGTCCACAAGTGATGCGCAGGGGACGAGGAGGGAGGGGACGGGGCCACACCGCCCACTCTGAGCCCGGCTTCCTCTCTCCTCCTAACTCTGGGGAGGCCTGGCAAGCTCAGCCCTCTGGAAGGAAAGAGACTCCGCACTCGGCCAGGCAGCTGAATGCTCAGAAGGGCTGCACCGGGCCGCTCACCCCTGGGATGGGCAGAAGGAACCCCAAGGCAGCCCCGGGCCCCTGCCTAAAGACTCACGGCCCCCAGACGGCGCAGTGTCTGAGCCACTCGCTGAAACAGCTCTTCCAGAGCATGCGGCCCCCAGTGGCACATGTCCTGTCTCCTCAGGAGGCTGCAAATGTCTTCAAGAAAGGGCATGGCCCTTGATTTACCCAAGGACTCTGAGTTGGAAGGGAGGGCCCCTGGAAACCGGCCAGCGTCACCTGGTCATCTTACAAATGTGGAGGGCCAGGCTCAGATACATGGAGCCACTTGCCCGAGGTCAGAGCAGGCGAGGGGCAAAGCCAGAGAGGGCCCCCGAGTCTCGTGTGTCCCGCTGCGTGGCCTCTCTTCTGAGTCCAGCAGGGTGCCGAGCCCAGGGAGCACCCACACATTCCCTGACCGGCAGACGGATGGGGGGAAAGGCAGTGCAGGATCGGTCCCCCTGCCTGAGCGCTGGCCCCGGGGCCGCTGGCTGCCACCCTGTGCACCAGCCCGCCCTGCGTGCAGAGCCCACGTGGAGAGGCTTAGCCGCGGTGGGGGAGCCGGGCGTCAGGCAGCACCCAAAAGCAGCACCCGCGCTGGGATCGCACGGCTGCCCTTGGGCTCGCTCGGGCTTGTTCTCCAAAGACACGCTCTGATTCGCCACCAGGGAGCCCAGGTGGCCGGGCCAGACGAGGGCTCCTGGTGGGCTCTGGGCCTGGGCGAGCAGGGCCGAGATGCACGTCAGCACCAATGCCTGGGCTCCAAACATTACCTCAGACTCAGCAGGTGGGAGGCGGATGGGCATGGTGGGCCTACAGAGGAGGCCTCCTTCCATGGGGCCAGCGCTGATGGCCACGCCCCAATTACTACTACTATAATCAGAGCCACACACAGGCACACAGCACACGGCTGGGCATTGCCCACTGGCAACCTTTCCAGATCCACACGACAGTCAAGAGGGCTCCCAGGCCCACTTGCAAGATGAGGAAACTGAGGGTCCCAAGACCACAGAGTGAAAGAGGGGCAAGCATCGGGCCTTTGCACCCAGGTCCCGGCCCGCATCACTCCCGTCGCAGATCCCCTGCCCATCAGGCCGCACCTCGCCGCCCCCCAGCACTAACATCCCAAAGGCAGGGCACCCTCCCGGGTCGCCTGGTCACTCACCAACGCCCCCGAGTGCCTTTACATCTGCACCAGGCACCCAAGGCAGGACCCAGACAGGGCTGCTCCCACCCTCACACACCCCTCGTCCAGCCGGGGAGACGGACCGGCGGCCCTGCAGCAGTACCGGACGGAGCGACGTCCTGGATGGGAGCCGACGGGGCGGGGAGGCCCTCCAGCCGGAGGACCTGGCCAGGCAAAGGCCAGGAGTGGAGGAGGCCGGGGAAGCCAGTGACCCGCAGCACAGAGGGTGTGAGTGTCTGCCGGGGGGAGCGGGGCTGGGAGATGGAAGCTGAGGGTCGGCGAGCCTCGCGTGGGGCTGCAAAGTCGCACAGTTCCTGGGAGCACCACCCAGCGTAGTCTGTGTGGACTTGGCCCCGACCGGGATACAGAACGAGTGCTGCTGGGGTCCACCAGGGGCCTCGGCCTGGGAGCCAAGCCCGCTTGAGTTGGAAAGGTCTCTGCCTGCAGACGACTCGGGGCTGGGAGTGGGCAGTAGAGCCTCTCGGCCCAGGGTAGGAAGGGCTCCTGCGCGGGCAAGGCTTACCGGCCCCAGCGACTCACAGACCCCACAGTACTCGGCTCAGTCAATCCCACCCCACCTCAGTCTCGGATCCAATGTCAAAGGCCAAGTCCTGAGCGCCCCATCCTGCCAGCTCTCCAAGACCCAGCACCACCCAGCACCCTGGCCAAGCTGGCTTCAATTCAGCCTGCTCCGGGCCGCTCCCTCCCTCTGCGGAGGACAACGTCTAGAGTCTGTGCATTTATGTCTGCACACGTGCACACACACACACACACACACACACACACACTGTGTGCACTCAAACTTCTACAAACTCCAAATCCACGCACAATCAGAAATGCACTCACCCGCAATGGATGCACTTACAAACACACACGATAACAGACACACTCGCACATTTATAAGTACCCCCAGCCACACACAACGTGCAGATGAAACAGACATGCCCTCACACAGAAGCACACGGGGCACACGCTTGGTGCACACACACGGGATCACCCCAAGGGGCAAGTCTCTGAGCCTGCCTTCCGTAACTCGGGGAAATCGCCGCTAGAAGGCAAGCTCTGGAGTTCCGGCCCCACGGGTGCACTTGCCTCGGCAGCAGGGGGACAGGTGCAGATGGTGCCCCAGCCTAGCTGGGAGTCCGGCCCAGGTCTCTAGGGCCCGGAGGAGGCTTCATGCAGAGACGAATTCCCAGTCAAGGGGCTAAATGCACAGGGCCCTGAGGTTCTGGGGGTGTCCCCAGGCCCCGGGAAGCCCTGGAAACTTCCACTCTGCAGAAGAAAAGAGCCCCCTGGACTCGGGCAGTGCCGACTGCCCAGCATTGGCTGCAGGCTTGCTGAGGAGTAGGGGGCGTGCTGGCTTTCGCCCACTTTGCCGAGGAAGCTGCAGTGTCGAGTGCAAGTCTAAGGGCCCAGGAGCTTCTCCTGACTTCCCGACATTCCTCCATCGACAGATCCATCCACCCATCCCTTCAATCCAAGTGCCGACTGTTGTTTCATCTTCATGACAAGCCTATGAAGCAAGAACAAGGACCTCCGTCCCATATGCAAAGTCAGGGAAGCACAGAGGGACACAGAGTGCTCAGGCCGCACTAAGTGACCAGGTCAGCCTGACACCGAAGGCAGCTCAAGTCACGATCTGCGCAGAGCCAGCAGCAGAGAAGCAGGGTTGGTGGCCTCTGCCCTCTGGCGGGCTGAACGCGTGCGTCTTCTCACGCGCAAACAGGACCAGGGAGAGCTCCCTGCCCTCCCGTGGGGAGAAGGCTCCGCAGGCCAAGCTCGGTGGGCCTCGCCGGGAAGCCCAGCTCCACCAGCCACTTCACTTCTCCGAACCTCGGTGCCTCCCTCTGTAAAATGGGGATAAATGCACCCACTGCACAGGAGCACCCAGCCCAGAGCCTGACCCCCAACGGATGCCCAAGAAAGGCGTGAGTTAGGAACATTACTGCTGCTCCATCACCAGAGGTGCCGCGGCTTCTAATAAAACAACGCCAGTACGCGGCGCAGACCAAAGTAAAGAGACTGCAGTGGAGAACAGCCTGGGTGGGTCTGGGTTCCGAGAGGGTCGGGAGCCGATGGGCCTGGGCTGAGCCTGGAGGCGCGGAGGCAGCCGGGGTGCCGGGGCCGACGGCAGAATCGCAGCCACCCCACCGGGCACGGAGGCTCTGGACGTGCCTCTGGCGGAGCCCCGGCTTCCAGGGACGTCACCTCCCGGCGCCCACGGGGAGCGGTCCCGCACAACCTCCTTTTCCAGTTGGAGAACAAGAAGCAGGAAACAGACAAGAACTTGAAGGTCAGGCAGGTTGTTGGACGGAGCCAGGGCTGAGGCCGGGGCTGCTGGACAACAGGCCGGCGGGGGGTGGGGCAGCGGGGAAGGGGGACCGTGGGGAGGTGGGGAGAAGCCCCCTGGCTCCCGTGTCCCCATGCCAGTTTGCTGAGGGTATTAAAACGTTTCTTTTCAATTACTCCTTCCTTGGAAACTACTAACAGCACTCTGATGAAGATGCGGCTTAATTTCCCAGTTGGTTTGGAAATGAGGAGACCTGTAATCGTGTGACCCTCCCTGCAGCAGCAGACAGGGAGTGGGGGCTGTCTCCTCGGAGGCCGATCGGGAATAAAAACATCTCGCCGAACGTGCTAGGGCCCTGGTGCCGGACGGGGCTGGGGTGCAGGCTGTCGCCCCTCTGTGCCCCGCGCCCTGCTCAGCGCGCACAAAGTCCTGGCCTCAGACTCCACTCTGACTTGGAAAAGCTCTGAGCCCACCGGGTCACAGCCACGTGCTCAGGGGCCCTGGTCTGCGCCTCCCACAGAGCCCCAGGCCCACTGCGGACAGAGGGAAAGATGAGCTGCCCTGACTCAGAGCCGGCTGCATGGTCATCAGGCCTTGCGGCCATTTCCGCATCTCACTCTTGCTAAAGCCCGTGAGTACCCCCACTGCGCACAGGTGAGGAGGCGGGTGCCCGAGTTCCTGTGGGTGAGGCCTTGGTGTGACTCCGAAGGCCCCGGCCTCCCTCCGGCCCCCACCACCTTCTCGTGGGAGGATGAACCTGCCTCTCGGTCACAGCTCCCACCCAGGGACACCGCAGACCTGGGAACAGGCCCCACACGGCGAGTTCCCGTGATTGGAGCCCCTAGAATCAGCCCCAAGAATTTCACTGGAATCTTTCCCGATAATGATACGATGCTGACGGCCATTGGGGTTTTTTTTCAGACGCCGACTCTGTCATGGCACGCTAAGTGACTCGTGAAAATCACCCTTCCCGGGTGTTATAGTGGAGGGAGCACTATAACATCCCCACTTTACAGATGCAGAAACTGAGGCACGAGGTCTTGAAGAGCAGAGCCAGGACCCCACCAGACCAGCCTGAGCACAGAGACGCTCCTCCACGGCCCTCGCCACCTCCCTGGCTTTCTCAGACTTGCAGTGAACATAGCACAGCGTGCTACAGGGGAAGGAACCCTCTCTCCCATTTCTGAGACGGGGTCCCTCCTGACCACTCTCATGTCTTCTCCGCTGACGGCAGCCTCCATGCCCTCCTACCTACCCCAGGGCTTCTCCCTGAATCCTCTCTCGACAGGCTGGGGGACATTCCTCCCCAAGTGAGGAGGTCCTGGGGGTCCCCGTCAGGTGGGCACGTGCTTGGCGGGGCCTGCTGGCCGCCCGCACGCCGCCAGGGGGTGGGAAGGGCCGTGCCGCCTGCTGCGTTTCCCGGCGGGGCTGATAGGTCCAGACTGAGGCGCCACAGCGGGACTGAAGGCTACGGGGTCGGGAAGGGTCGGCCGGCTGCAGACATGCCGAGGAGCAGCAGGAATAACTCACCCCAGCCCGGCCTCACCAGCGTGAACCTCTGAACCTTCCACATGGGATGTAAGGAAACCCCCATCGGCCACTCGAGAGGCGCTTAGCAGGGGACCCAGACACCCCCAAGGCCTCGTCCACAGAGGGACTCTTGTTTGGAAAACAGGCATTAGTTATCACTGTGACCCAAATGCTGTCTGGATTCCAGGAGCCTTTTTCCTGCTGCTTTTTCAATTCCCAATTCTCCCTCTGCACCGACATCTATCTCATGCCCTGCACTGGAACACGCCAGAAGGAAATCAAGCAGCGAACTTCAAAAACAAAGGAGACGGTGGTCTCCGACACACGTCGTGAACTCCGACTCACCTCCACGCTGCCCCTGAGGCAGCCGGACCTTTGCTGGGCCAACCGGACCCATCTCATCCTGCAGAACCCCGTGTGTGTTCCCCAGACGACCCCTGATGGCCCTGACAGAGGCAGGATGGCTGCGAGCGCTCACTGACAGCACAGGTGAGGGGGAAGGGTCAGGCGCACCCCCGCGCACCCCCCCTCCCCGCCCCGATGGGCGGGCAGCTACTCAGGCCGGTCCCCCCCCACCCCACCCCCCGGGGTCCTCAGTGTTCTGGCCTCACAGATTCCCTGCAAAAGGAAGACACAGAGGTGAGTGGGCACTGCAGGCGCCAGCAGCCTGGGCTGTCAGGGAAGGCTTCCTGGGAGAGGCAGCATTGACACTGGGTCTCCAAGCACAGGAATCTTGACAGGTAGGAACCAGGGGCGCTGTAAGCATAGGGTAGTCACAGCGTTATTGCCACACTGAAGGAAACTCCACTTTTATCTCCAGGAGGACTCCAAGCCCTACCACACGATTCGAAACCTGCAAATTCTGAAGCTTTCTAAAGTACCATAAAAATACTCCCCAAACCTGAACCCGGCCACTGGGACAGGCCTCACTCAAAGGCTAAAAGCCAGCAGTGGGCCGTGCAGTGAAGGGCACTCTGTCCCCAGAGGTATAGGCAAAAGGTCACCTACTCCGTAGCATCCAGGACTGGGTTCAGGGTGTGAATGGGGCCTTGGACCCCAAGGGCACCTGGGAAAGGCCCGGTGGTCCCAGGCTGGGATGTCTGGGAAGAGGGTGGGACTGGCAGAGATGAACCCTCCATCCCAAGGGCAGAAGAAGGTTCAAGGAAAGACCCCTGGCAGGGTGGACACTAGCCCGGGCCTTGTGGATGGCAGGGGCCTCAGTGCTGGAAGCAAGGCAGCGCTCACCACACACTAGGTGCAGGACCCTCAGCTCTTCCGCTGGGCGTCTGCAGGAGCAATGAATCAACGTGACAGCGGGTCATTGCCTCAAGAGACACAAAGGCAGACAGACCAGGGCTAACTCAGAAGCCTCTGATGGGAGACACACCTAAAAACTCTCAAGGAAACAACAGCTCCACATGCGGTGAGTTTTAGAAATGCTGGGTCAGCATGCAACAAGTTGCTTGAGTGGAGGACTTCGCAGAGCTTTCAAAAGAGCACCTCGTGCTTTTAAGATCCCAGAAAGCCCCAGGCTAAGTGGCTTCTCCCAAACTTTCTCCAAAAGGGCCATGGCCCTTTCTGTCTGCAGAGTCTGTGCACAAGGGGAGCCGCAGAAAGCAAACTCCAGGGAGCCGTCCTGGCCTCTCCCTGCCCCCTCCCAGGGCACAACAGACTGGCCGGGCTCTCCCCAGGAGGGCCTGAAGCTTCGTGTCCACCTGATGCCCGGCTGGGATCCACCCCTCACTCCCAATCTGGGTGGAGGTACAAGTAAATGAGGGTGACATCATGAAAAAGCTAACCTAAAAGCGTCAGTTCTTAAAAAAAAAAAAAAATTAAACCTTCTCATTAACACATATAATATGTCTGGGTTATCAGCCAATCCCTGGGGCACACCTAACAGTCTTGGGTTCTGGAGGTAGGAAGCCTGCTCTTGACAACTTGGGAGGAGCAGCCTGGGTCTCCTGCGGGCATCTCCCGAGCCTGTGACAGCCCTTCCTAGCATGTCCTTAGGTAGCTCCGTGGCAGGTGGCCATCGTGGAGGGCGGCCGCCGCATACCTCGGCCTGAGGCTCTGCCCTACCTGGCCGACACCAAAGTCCGGGCACCGCAAGCCACACACCGGCTCTGGCACCTCATCTGCATGTCCTTCTGTGCCCAGTGCCATCAGAACACAGAGGCTGTCCTCCTTGAAGCTCTGAGGATGCTGGACACATCCAGGTGACAGTACAGGAGGCCCCAAGAGACTTCCACCCAGCAGGAAAGGTCTGGGAGACACTCAGGGTCTGTATCACCAGTGTGGCTTTTCTTGGGACCTGGCAGGAAAGTTTTCAGAGCAAGATGCCCTCCCAGGTCTCTGTGATTATCTCCACGGACAGAGGAGACGGGCTTTGCAAAGCCCTGGCCGGCTGGGGAAACATAAAAGGCCCCCTTGCTGACAAAACCCTCTGAGAAGAGAACCTGCCCCCAAACCTTTAAAAATGATTCTGGGTTTTGGCCCCAACTTGCCCCTCGCAGCCATACCCCGCCGACACGTGACGGACACGCCAAATCCAGCCTCCGATCCTTGAGCAAAGGCAGGCCGCAAAGTCCGCAGAGCCTCCTCCGGGGACAAGATGGCACATGCCGGTGACATAGCGCGGCCCCTCGTCCTTCTGTCCAGAGGCTGTTATTAGAAGGCGGTCCCCTCGCTCTGAGCCGGCCCCTCCTGGCTCCTCCCTGGAGGGCTCTCTCCCCCACCCCCATCCCCCCCCAGGGGCCAGACAGCAGCGGGACCCCCGAGTGCCCACTGGATGTCCAGCCTTGCTCCCCTGAGCACCCCTCCTCACCCCGGCTCAGGACAAGCCATCCTCGACCTTCGTAACCTGGATCCTCAATGAGAAGCTTCCTTTTCTTCCCCTCAGCCTTTTTCTAACAGCAGCCCCGGCCCAGTGGGTCCCAGGCCTTCAAACCCTCTCAACCCAACAAATGCTTCCTTCCCTCCCTCCCTCCCTCCCCACTCTCATTTCACGGAGACATATTATAACTGACGTATAACACTGTGTTAGCTTAAGGTATACAACATGATGATTTGATAAATGTATGGACTGTGAAATGTCACCACGAGAAGTCTAGGTAGCAAACATCCCATAGTTACGTATTTCTTTTCTTTTTGAGATACACTCTCTCAGCACCTTTCAGATGTAGACTACACTGTGGCTAACTACAGCCCGTCATGGTAAGCAGTACGTCCCCAGGATGTAATGTCTACTTTGTTTATTTATCACTTAAAAGTTAATTTATTTAAGTATAATTGGCCTACAGCACTATGTGACTTTCAGGTGCCCAGCACAGTGATTCAATGTTTCTATGTTACAAAATGATCACCTCCTCTCCCCTCCGCAACGCCCCCTCCCTCCTTCCTTCCCTCAGCCGAGGTTGATGAGAGCCAATGCTCTGGCCAGGTGCAGGGGACACAGAGATCTGAGACCCAGTTAGTCAACCAAAAGTGTGACAGCCAGATAGGAGTCTGTCCTGGCGCCAGGGAGGGCGTGGCCAGCAGGGCCAGCGGTGCAGGTATATCCACGGAACCCAAGGCCGGTCCAGTTGGAGCAATAGGTTAGCATTGGGATGCAGTGAGTCATGAGACCAGAGAAGCCGTCAGGGCCAGACCCCGGACCTCCCGTGCCAGGCTCCAGAACCTTCCAGGGCTCTGCCCCAGCACTCTGCCATCTGGAACGCACTGCCTTTCTCTCCATCCGGTCAAACCCCAACCGTGGCCCCCAAGCCCTTCCCAGCCCCCAGCTCAGGAAGCCTTTCCTCCTCGGATCCCTCCGGCCCCGCGGCATCAGCTTAGGCGCCCCCGTCAGAGCCAGGGCCCTCAGGGTCTCTGACCCCCACCTTCACTCTCCAGATGGGGAACCCATGGCCCAAGAGGGTCTGGGCTCTGCTCTGCTGAGGGAGGGACACGGCAAAGATGGAGCCGGGAGGCCTGGGCTCGGTGCCGAGTCTGGAGCAGCCACAGGCCCTCAACAGCTCATCTCATGGGAAGCCCCCTCCAGCACAGCCCCTGCCCCCTGACATCCTGAGGGTCCTCCCCCACCCCAGCCCCACCACCAGGTGGGGGGGGGAACAGGTCTAAGTCAACGTCCCCAAAGCTGGGCACAATGCTGGCTCCCAGTGGCGCTCAATAGTGTTCCCTGGATGGATGGACGGACAGACAGATGGGTGGAGAAGGAGAAGAAAAAGGGAGGGGGCTGGGGGGAAGGGGAGGGGGCTCCCAGCTGAGAGCAGGTGTTGCCGTACCCTCCAGCCTCTCTGCCCCGCTGCAGCCCTCGCTGTTGGGTTTCAGACCGGCCCCGGCCAGAGCCGGTTGGGAGGGGGCAGCCGTCCCAAGCTGGGGCCACATGGGGCACCGTGGCCAGGGATAAGGGCTTCGTGATGAGGACATGCTGGTCCCGATGCCCCCTCCCTGGCTCCAGAGCCCCACAAGCCCCAGGCTACAGCCCCAGCCCGGACATTCTCCCTCCCGGTCAGTCCCCAGACTCTCCCACCTCATGCAGACTCCAGCCTGAAGACGGCTACATGAGTGCAGCTTCCTCCTTGGGGATCTGCCTTTCTCCTGTCACCCAACTCCTTTATTTTGAACAGCAGTGAAACTGTACCAAGATCCAGACCGGCAATCGATGGGAAGAAATGCCTGGCAACAGTACTGGCTGCAGCAAAGCCAAGGTGCAGCCCAGTCTAGACAGCCCCACCCCCCTCCGGCCCCACTCTCCCTGCGCTGGACCAGCCCCTCAGGATTGCACAACAGGGCATTCAGGGTCAGAACTTCCCGGGACAGGGTTTAGAGGAGGAAAGTGTGTCTAATGAAGAGGAACGAGAGGGCAGGATTCCAGAAGGACCTGGAAGTACTGTGGCAGTTTTGTTTTGTTTTGCTTTTGCAAAGAGGCAAACACACAACTTCAGGGCATGAGAACAGAGCAGAAAGAGACCGAGGTGAGGTCTGAGAAAGCGCCGAGAAGGAAAGATTGCCTCAGCGGTGGCCTAAGAGCTGACTGAGGCATCGGGGGGTGGGGGGCGGCCCAGCTAGCGGGGAGGCAGCGGGGGCTGTTAGGGGCTCACGGGGACAAGTCACCAAGGACCACAGGGGACAATTCAAATGTGGTCACCTGCGCAGAATAACCTGAAGACAGCCCTCTGACACACACACAGGTGCCAAAGGGGAAAAATCCCCCCAGATCTCCCAACACAGCCTCCAGAGGTCACCCTGGGGAAGCCTCGTCCCTTCTGATCCTTGGAAGGTCCAGACTTTCAGGCATCCCCTCAAAGGCACAGTGATGTCCTCTGGGAGGCCCCAGGCCCTCCTCCGAGCCCACTCCAGGGCTACTCCCCAGCCGGACATCCCAAGGAGAGCTCACACCCCAGGGCAAAGGGAGCCTCCAAGAGTTTGAGAGCTGGTGTAGGCCCTGAGATGGTCATATCCCCGTCGCTTGACAGATGCACAACCGAGGACCAGAGAGGCAAGGGCCTTGCCCAAAGGCACAGAGCGAGCATGGATCACTGTGCCCTTCAGGGGCTGACCCGACAGGGCCCAGGAAGGAAGGCCGCAGGAGGGCCTCTGCGATCACCAGAGGCAGCCCCCAGGACTGAGGCCCCTCACTCGCCCCAGGTGCCATCC
The DNA here is from genome assembly GCF_964165515.1 of Mesoplodon bidens. Lineage (NCBI taxonomy): Eukaryota > Metazoa > Chordata > Mammalia > Artiodactyla > Ziphiidae > Mesoplodon > Mesoplodon bidens. The sequence continues at coordinate 15,275,792 of NC_138165.1, forward strand.
GGTGGGCCTCTCACCCGACGGTGCAGAGGCGGGAATGCCCCGTTCCGCTCGCACCCTCTGGCCGCGTGGCCGCACATAGCGAGGGCGCCTTGATGAGCAAAGAAGGAAACCTGCCACGGGGTGGGGGGGGACAGGGCGATTCATGTGAGATCAGGCCCTGAAAGAGCGTAGCCCCCAGTCACTGTGCCCCTTTCTTCCCTTTTTCTCCGCAGGAGGGGGAGGGCCAGCGGTACCCAGCCCTGGGTCAGGCTGTGTGTCTCTGGACAGGCCACTGCCACCTGAGAGGACCAGAGTGGCAGGACCCAGGGCCCTGTGCCTCTCCCTCTGGGCTTCCGGCCCCGCACAGTGGCCACAGCCGGCCTGGCCCAGCCTTCAGACGATGGGCTCCCCAGGGCCTGCCCGCGGCCCTCTCCACAGGCCAAGGAAGGCGGAGGCAGCTGACGGCCGGCTGCCTGATTTACAGCCTCCTCCGGCCGCCCTGCCTGAGGCTGAGGCCCAGCAGACATTTTCCATCACCGCCGCGGCCGAGTTCCGACGTTCAAGGGGGCCCTGGGTCTGCGCCCTGGGCCTGGCCCCAGTGTCCCATCTCCTGAGTGCGCGGGCAGGCCAGGGGCCCAGGCCGAACCTCTGTGCCTAGGAATCAGCACTCCATCACAGGAGAGGGGAGGCCGAGCCCAGGTGCCGCGGCCAGGCCCGAGAGGCCCGGGCGGGGGAGGGCCAGGCCTCCCAGCCTGCGTGGTCCACACCAGGCCCTTCCCACTTCCGTTCCCCCCTGTCTCCCCATGACAACATCTTGAACGAGAGCCTCTGTTGGCCAGCCGGAGCGCTCTGGGGTTTTTCTGCCCCGACGCGGCTCCCACGCTCAACTGTGCACACGGCCCTTGGACAGGCTGCCGAGATTGTGTGTGGTGCTAGCGGTGAAACACACGCCTCCGGCCCACACAAATGTTCTCGGAGGCCTCGCTGCCCCCAGGCGGGACCAGCCAGGGTAAGAAGGGAGGTGCCCCTGCCCCTCTCGGCCCCAGGCCCGCTCAAGTCAGGCCATGAGCATATGCAGGGTGAGGACCATCCATGCCGTGGAATTCTCTATGCCATTTAAAATGGGAAAGGTCCTCCGAGGGAGAAAAATACAAATCAACCTTTCTGCTTCCAGCCAAGATGGAATAACAGGAACTAGATTTAGGGTCCCACCCGAAACCACCAAACAGCCAGACAAAACATTGTGAGACCATGGTTTTCAAGACACTGCACAGCAGGCAACAAAGGGAAAGTCGTCCTGAGAGACATAAATACACAAGGCGGGGAGCGCTAACTAGAATGCCCCAGGGTGCGGGGCAGGGAAGGGAACCCAAGCGGACCTGGTGGGTCCCCTGACCTGAGGAGACAGCGCTGAAGTGCAGGGAGACCAGGGCAGCAAGAGATTGAACGACAGACTGCCAAGAGGACAGACAACCCCAGAGATCGGCAGGGGTCCCCCTGGGATCACTGCAGAATACAACCGGCACATGCAGTGCTGTCCCAGGGCCAGGGAAGCAGAGGAATGGATGAGAGGGACAGTGCCCAGCACACACAGGGCCACTGCCTGTTCCCACCAGCCAGGACAGTGCCCAGCACACACAGGGCCACTGCCTGTTCCCTCCAGCCAGGACAGTGCCCAGCACACACAGGGCCACTGCCTGTTCCCTCCAGCCAGGACAGTGCCCAGCACACACAGGGCCACTGCCTGTTCCCACCAGCCGGACTGGAGAACCTCAGAAGTCACAGGGTACTGGGTGGAGAATTCAGAAGGATTTTGCCTCAAGAGCGAGGAATCATTAGCCCTGGGCTCTGGTCCCATCTAACTAATCTTAAAAGCAAGGTTAAATCTTCCAAGTAAATCAACGTTGTCACAGCGGAAGCTCAAAAATATTTATAGGATAACAAAAATATTCAATACTGAACAAGATAAAATTTACAATATCTAGCATCCGTCAAAAATAACCAGGCATGGGGACTTCCCTGGTGGCACAGTGGTTAAGAACCTCCCTGCCAATGCAGGGGACACGGGTTTGTGCCCTGGTCTGGGAAGAACCCACATGCCGCGGAGCAACGAAGCCTGTGTACCACAACTACAGAGCCCGTGCGCCACAACTACTGAAGCCCTCATGCGTAGAGCCCATGCTATGCAACAAGAGAAGCCACCGCAATGAGAAGCCCGCACACCACAACAAAGAGTAGCCCCAGCTCGCCGCAACTAGAGAAAGCCTGCGCGCAGCAACGAAAACCCAAGGCAGCCAACGATAATTAAATAAATAATTGTTTTTAAATGCTTTAAAAATAAATAAATAAATAATTAAAAAAAAATAACCAGGCATGAAAAAAAAAACCCAGGAAAATACAACTCATAATGAGGAAAATAATCAATTAATCAAAACTGAACCAGAGCAGACACAGACATTAGAACTTGCAGACAAGAGCCTTCAAAGAGTTATTATAACCGGATTCCGTATATTCTAAAAGTTAAGCAGAGATACTAAAGATATAAAAAGACCCAATCCAACTTCTAGAGATGTAAAATACACTGGAAGCAATTAGTGGCAGATTAGACCCTGCACAAAAAAGGTTCATGAACCTGAAGAAATAGCAATAGAAACTAACCAATATGAAAAGCAGAGAATTACAAAAGAAAAGAAAAGAGCATGTGGTCTATGGGACAACTTCAAGCTGCCTAATATATGTGTAATTGGAGTCCCCAAAGAAGAAATGGAGAAGAGAGAGTGGAAAGAAGAAATATTTGAAGAAATAATGGCTAAGGATGTACCAAATTTGATGACAACTACAAATGCAAAGAAAAACTGAAAAGAAAGAAAGAAAAAAAAAAAAAAAACAGCCAGAGCGAAGATTATTACCTGAGATCAAGAAAGCCACTCAGGACTTTGCTGGTGGCACAGGGGTTAAGAATCCGCCTGCCCATACAGGGGACATGAGTTCGGTCCCTGGTCCGGGAAGATCCCACATGCCGCAGAGCAACTAAGCCCATGTGCCACAACTACTGAGCCTGCATTCTATAGCCCGTGTGCCACAACTACTGAAGCCCGCATGCCACAACTACTGAAGCCCACGTGCCGCAACAACTGAAGCCCGCATGCCTAGAGCCTGTGCTCCACAACAAAAAAAGCCACCACAATGGGAAGGCTGTGCATCGCAGCAAAGAGTGGCCCCTGCTTGCTGCAACTGGAGAAAGCCCACACGCAGCAACAAAGACCCAAAGTAGCCAAAAACAAAATTAAAAAAAAAAAGTCACTCATAATAACAAAGGAGTGAGCTCATCAAGAAGAAATAACAATCCTAAACGTGTATGCACCTAACAACAGAGCTTCAAAATACAGGAAGTAAAAACTGAAAGAATTGGTTTGAAAGCCAATCAATGTGATTCACCACATTATCCCGTCCGAGATCAAGAACAAGACAAGGATGTCTGCTGTTACCACCACTAGTCAACACTGTACTGGAGGGTCTACAGCCAGTAAAGAGGGCAAAATAACTAAATAAAAGCCATCCAGATTGTAAGAAAGAAATAAAACTGTGTTTATTTGCAGACGATGTGATCATTTATGTACAAAATCTGATAGAATCTACAAAAGAGGATAAAAGAACAATACACACAAGTCATTTATATCTCTAAATACTAGCCAATTGAAATTTTAAAATATCACTGTAACAGCTTCAAATTGCATAAAATATCTCAGGATAAATCTGAAAAAGACATACACAATGCCTGTACACTGAAGGTTATAAAACATTGCTGACTTTAAAAAAGACCTAAACAAATGGACGGACACGCCTTGTTCATGGATCAGATTACTCAGTATTGTTATTTTCTCCAAATTTATGTATATTCATCATACTCTCAGTCAAAATCTGAAAAGCAGGATTTTTGGAGAAACTCACATGAAAATGCAAAGGGTCTAAAATAGTCAAAACAACATTAAAAAAAGAAGAACAAAGTTGCAGGGCTAAACTGTCTGATTTCATGACTTATTATAAAGCTCAGTAACCAAGAAAGTATGGTGTTGGAGCCAACACAGACAAATAGATCAAAGGAACAAAACAGAAAGTCCAGAAATAGGCCCACACATATACGGGAAACAGATTTTTTTTTTATAATGGTGCAAAGGCAACTTGGTGCAGAAAGAATAATCTTTTGAACAAATGGTACTGGAGCAATTAGATAGCCATCTGCAAATAAATAAATACAGGCCGACCTCGGAGCTCTTGCGGGTTTGGTTCCAGACCACCACAATAATGTAAATACCTCAATAAAGCAAGTCAACACAAATTTTCTGTTTCCCAGTGCATATGAAAGCTATGTCTACACTATCCTGTAGTCTATTAAGTGTGCAATTGCATTGTCTAAAAAAACAACATGCATACCTTAATTGAAAAATACTTTATTGCTGGGGCTTCCCTGGTGGCGCAGTGGTTAAGAATCCGCCTGCCAATGCAGGGGACATGGGTTCAAGCCCTGGTCCAGGAAGATCCCACATGCTGCGGAGCAACTAAGCCCATGCACCACAACTACTGAGCCTGCGCTCTAGAGCCCGCGAGCCACAACTACTGAGCTTGTGTGCCACAACTACTGAAGCCTGTGCGCCTAGAGCCCATGCTCCGCAACAAGAGAAGCCACCACAATGAGAAGCCCGCGCACCCCAACGAAGAGTAGCCCCCCTCACTGCAACTAGAGAAAGCCCACGTGCAGCAACAAAGACCCAACGCAGCCAAAAATAAATAAATAAATAGATAGATAGATAGATAAATAAATTTTAAAAATAAAATAAAAATAACACTGTTTACAGTGGCAAGTGTCCATCAACAGGAACTAGATTTTTTTTTTTAAAAAAGGTATACGTCCTTAACCTAAGGAATGGGAAGCTCTTTACGTGCTCACATTGGGTGGTGAGTGAAAAAGGCAGGTTACAGTACAGGTCGTATCCTATGCTTCCATTTAGGTATAAAAAGGGGAAAAAAGATTATCTAGTCATTTGCATGCGACATGCATAAAACTTATTTCTGGAAGGATACACACAAAACCCGGGATCACCGACTGGCCGTGGGAAACCTATGTGGGCGGCGGGGCTACGGCAGAGCTAGAAAGACTTTATACATGTGCATAGATAACCCTTTATGCCTTCTGAGATTATTAACCACGTGAATGCGCGACTATTCAATAAATGGATAGGTGTCAATAAAGATTAGTGAAAAATAAAATGAGTAAGGTTATTGTATCACGGACAGCTGTAGAAAGAACACCAAGGAGTATTGTTAAGTGAGCACAAAGAAAGCAAGGGGTTGAACACTACTAGCAGTATGATCCCACTTGTGTAAAAATAAATGATAATGACAATAAAATATTGGTCTATGTCTGTTGAGAAACACTGGAAAGTTGTATATACCCATAATTGGTGGTTATATCTAGGGAATAGGATTTGGGGGTACCTCCTTTCTCCACATTATACGTTTCTGAATGTTTAAGCTTTTTTATTTGCATTAGGTTTGTATCAGAAAAAAACTGATATTTTTTTTACTGGTATAGGTTTGAATCGGAATAACAAATATATATATATATATATATGTGTGTGTGTATATATATATATATATGTATGTATATGTATATATATATACATATATATATATACACATATATATATATATATATATATATAAAACGTTTATTAGTAACAGAAAAGAAAAAAAAGAATCCACCCCTGGGCAGTTACATATTTTAACCACTTACCTAAAAACAGGAGAAAAGAGTTGAAATATGACCTCACCTCTGATCTGGAATTCTCTAGAATTTTCTAGAGAAAATTTCTAGAATACCTCTAGAAATTTATCCAAAGATTGCCATCAGTCACAGTCAAAGATTTACATCTCCAGGGAAACATACACACAAATGTGGTGGTGAGTGAAAAATTAGACTATAAAACAACATGTGTGGGGCTTGCCTGGTGGCGCAGTGGTTAAGAATCCACCTTCCAATGCAGGGGACACAGGTTCGAGCCCTGGTCCAGGAAGATCCCACATGCCACGGAGCAACTAAGCCCAGGCGCCACAACTACTGAGCCTGCACTCTAGAGCCCGTGAGCCACAACTACTGAGCCCACGTGCCACAACTACTGCGCCTGCGTGCCACACCTACTGAAGTCCACACGCCTAGAGCCCGTGCTCTGCAACAAGAGAAGCCACCGCAATGAGGAGCCCGCGCACCGCAATGAAGAGTAGCCCCCGCTCACCGCAACTAGAGAAAGCCCGCACGCAGCAACAAAAACCCAATGCAGCCAAAAATAAAATAAATTTTTAAAAAACCCACAATAAAACAGCATGTGTGATGTGATTCCCTGAGTGTAGAAAATATTAGTGAACATAAGTAGAAAAGTCCTGAAAAACATCCACCAAGGTGCTGGGGGTCCCCGCAGAAAATGAGGGGAGCAGAACCCCGAGGTCATGGTGGCTTCAACTTCCTTCTTTTTAAATCTTTCTTCACAGTTTACAAATGATCTTTTTTTTTTTTTTGTGGTACACGGGCCTCTCACTGCTGTGGCCTCTCCTGCTGCGGAGCACAGGCTCTGGACGCGCAGGCCCAGCGGCCATGGCTCACAGGCCCAGCCGCTCGGCGGCATGTGGGATCTTCCCGGACCGGGGCACGAACCCGTGTCCCCTGCATCGACAGGCGGACTCTCAACCACTGCGCCACCAGGGAAGCCCCAAATGATTTCTTTTTGTTTTGTTTTTTTAAAAGGAAAGTCAAGTAGACTAAGAAACTTAGAGCATTTATATACAAAGGTGTTTTTAGAAGAGTTACTTACGATAGTGAAAAAATAACTATGTCCAAAAAGGGGGATCAAGCACAAACACTCTGACAGAGCCTACAACAAATGCTTACAAAAGGTATTAAGTAAAAACTACAGGGTCAAAACTATAAAGCAGCATTCCCCAATCTTTTTGGCTCCAGGGACCGGTTTCATGGAAGACAATTTTTCCATGGACCGGGGCGGCGGGGGGGGGGGCAGTTAGGATGATTCAAGTGCATTTCATTTATTGTGCACTTTATTTCTATTATTATTATTACATTGTAATATGTAATGAAATATTTATACAACGCACCATAATGCTGACGGCAGGTAGAGCTCAGGCGGTAATGCGAGCGATGCGGAGCGGCTGTAAATACAGACGAAGCTTTGCTGGCTCACCCACCGCTCACCTCCTGCTGTGCGGCCCGCTTCCTAACAGGCCACGGACCGGTAGCAATCTCTGGTCCAGGGGTTGGGGACCCCTGCCATAAACCATACAATCTTAAATCTGTAAAATACTGAGGTAGGTAAGGATAGTAACAGAAAAACAGAGACTAGAATTAAGTAGACCAAAAAGCAGAACAAAATGTTTGATAAATCCAGAACAAATCTGTTGTTTTCATATTGAGGCCATCAAGAGCCCTGAGCTGGGGTGAGAATGGGGAGAAGCCTATTTTAGGCTAGGGAGCCTCACTCCAGCTGTCCTGTCGGGCAGAGTACCCCTGAGGGGCCATAGGGGGCTGGCTGCCCTGTGGGAGCCAAGTGGTCAGTGGCCTCGTGAAGCCACATGTTCTCTGACCAGCAACTACCTGCAACCTTGAGCAGGTCCATCAGCTGAAGAGTGTGGCCACCGTCCTGGCTTGTGAAGGGATCTGGCCAAGAGCCCTGCTTTGGAAAGACCTCTCTGGAGCATGGCAGGAGAGACGTGGGGCTGCATCATCACCCTCAGGCGGCCTGAAGGTAAGGTCCAGGGGGTGCCTCATTGGTCTCAGACAGGACACAGCCAGGCACCTCTCAGAAACTCCCCCTGCTAACGAACTGACTGCTTTCCCAGTCAGAAACAAGGGCACAGAAAGTGTCCAGGTGCTGGTAAGCACAGGCTCTGCCCCTGTTAAGAGGTCTTTTAGCAGAAACTGTGCCGGGGACTCTGGTTTAAACCAGCAGCATGTGCAAATGAGAACCGGGATCTGGGTTGACTGGAGCTTAACTGAGTAGATAGTAGGATGTAGCTGCCAAGAATATGGTGCCCGTTGAACCGCCTTCTTAAGAGTAATCAAGATGTCACAGCCAAGACCTGGGAGCAACCTCAATGTCCATGGACAGAGGAATGGATAAAGAGGAGGTGGGACGTATATACCATGGAATACTACGGAGCCATACAAAAAACCAATGAAATAATGCCATTTGCAGCAACATGGATGGCCCTAGAGATTATCATCCTCAGTGAAGTCAAGTCAGACAGAGGAAGACAAATACCATCTGATGTCACTTATATTGATACGTGGAATCTAAAATAAATTATGCAAACGGACTTATTTACAAAATGGAAAGAGACTCACAGACATAGAAAACAAACTTATGGTTACCGAAGGGGAAAGTGGGGGAAGGGATAAATTAGGAGTTTGGGATGAACAGATACACAGTACTGTATATAAAATAGATAACCAACAAGGCCCTACTGTAGAGCACAGGGAATTATACTCAATACCTTATAATAATCTAGCATGGAGAAGACTCTGAAAAAGAATGTAGATACACATATATACATGTATAACTGAGTCAGTTTGCTGTACACCTGAAACTAACACAACATCATAAACCAACTATGTTTCAATAAAATAGAAGATTTCATGCTATGTACCAGGGACTTGATACATATAAACCCTTTTATCCTCATTAACCCCCCAGGATACGGGTCCACAGATATCCTCACTTTACAGATGAGAAAACGGAGCCACAGAGCTGGGATGCGCAGTCTGTCTCCTGTGCCCGATCCGAAGCCCCTGCTCCCCTGAACCTTCCAGACTAAGGGCTGATGCACCCGTTCCCCCCACCAATGGCTGCGCCACAGCTGGAGCAGCAAGCTCCCATCTGGACGGTCCGCCTCCGGAGTGCTGGCCACGGCACCAAAGGGATGCCAAGCTGCGTCGTGTGGAACGTGGAGAGCCCAGACTTGCCCCGGAAAGGGGGTGCTCTCTGGGGAAAAACTAGCCCAGGTGAGAGGCTCACTGTCCCCCTCAGGGAGCCGGACTCCACAGAAAGGACCACCTCTTGGCTCGGGAGATGCAAGAGGCAGGTCGGGACCAATGAGAGGACCATGCATATATTCCCACTATCAGGACTGCCAGGGACGGGCCTCCCAGACAGAGGGGTCTCTGCGGAGACAAAGACAGCGCCCGGCTCTGCCCTCCGAGGACACGGCAGAGCCCCCCATGAATGGGAAACTGACGCTGACTGTTGTTGCTGTGGGACCTCGGGCAAGTCCAGTAAAACCAGACAACCTCCACAGCATCTTTAAAATGCACACGATGATTCCTACTGCATGGGGCTGTTATCCTAGCACAACCCGTGGTGATGCTGCTAAAACAGTGCACAGTCTCTAAGGCCCTGCCACCAGAGACCATCATGGTGTTTAGAGACGGAGCACCTCCTAGGGGAATGTCAAGGCCAAGGGCTGCTTCCTTATTCAAGCAAATCAGTGATGTGACCATCCACAAATCTAAAAACCCCAAATTCAACCCTCTCTAATTGCTAAAGTAGAGAAACTGTGATCCTAGGCCCTGAATATCATGGCTTAAAGGTTGCTTGAAATGACCTATTCCAACCGCCTCATTTGATGGACAAGGAATAAACCAAGAGAGGCTCAGAGGGGGACAACGGCTCACCCAAGGTCTCCTATTAACCTCCAGGCAAAGCCAGACTAGAACCCCGGTTATCTCGCTACATTTCCATCGCCTTAACCGCTAAAACACCCTGTCTCCCACCAAAAACCCCTCAGAGTGGTTATAAAAATATTGTACACAGAGATTATGTAGGGGGTCCAAATGAACTACAACACATACTTGGATTATATAAAATACAACTCTGCCATATCACAAACTAATTTTATAAACAAGCACTCTTGCTCTCTGAAATCAAGGAAGCCGATCTGGAGACCGCTTGGTTGGCTCATATTTCTTTAGAGAGTTGTCAAAGGAAACCGAACAAATGTCATTTTCTCCCATTGAGAAATTTCCTAGAATCCATTGATCAACAAACAATTACTAAGCACAAATAAAAAGGCAACGGCAAGACAGGATCAATGAGTGTTGTAAGTAAGGGAAACCCCAGGGACAAGCGGAAGCCTAGGTCTGAGACAGGAATGATTCCATGGAGGATGTGACCCTTGCGTTACTGGCTCCATGGATAGGAGAGGAAGGGTATGCCAAGGACCAACAGCAAAGGCCTTTAAAATTCCTGTAGTCACTGGACGGATGGATGAATGAATGGAGAGAGAATGGATGAATGGATAGAAGATGGATGAATGATGGATGGATAGAAGATGGATGGATGAATGGATGAACACATGTATGATAAATGGATGGATGGATGGACGGTGGAAGATGATGGCTGGATGAATAATGGATGGATAGAAGATGGATGGATGAACGGATGAACAGATGGATGATAAATGGATGGATGGATGGACGGTGGAAGATGATGGCTGGATGAATAATGGATGAATAGAAGATAGAGGGATCAATGGATGAGTAGATATATGATAAATGGATCAATGGATGATGGCTAATGGATGGGTGGATGGATGATGATGGATGGATGGACAGATGATGGATGGATGGATGGATGGATGAGTGGATGGATGGATGGGTGGATGTACGATGAAGGATGGACAATCGATGGCTAATGGATGGATGGGTGATGATGGATCAATAGAAGGATGGGTGGAAGATGGATGGGTGAGTGGATGATAGATAATGAATGGATGGATGGATGGATGGGTGGGTGGATGGATGGATGGATGGATAAATGAATGGATGGTTGGATGGATGGATGGGTGCGTGGGTGGATGGATGGATGGATGGATGGATAAATGAATGGATGGCTGGATGGGTGGATGGTTGGATGGATGGATGGATGGATGGATGGATAAATGAATGGATGGTTGGATGGATGGATGGTTGGATGGTTGGATGGATGGATGGATAGTTGGATGGACGAATGGATGGATAAATGAATGGATGCTTGGATGGATGGATGGATGGATGGTTGGATGGATGGATGGATGGATGGATGGATGAGTGGATGGATGGATGGATGGATGGTTGGATGGATGGATGGATGGATGGATGGATGGATGGATGGATGGGTGATGATGGATCAATAGAAGGATGGGTGGAAGATGGATGGGTGGGTGGATGGATGGATGGATGGATGGATGGATGGATGAATGGATGGTGGGATGCATGACAACTACTACTCTTAAATCACTGAAAGTGTTCCTGAGGATCATAGGCAAGAGTGTTCTGAAAATCAGGTTCATCTTCTCATCCCTTTTTTAAAAATTTATTTATTTTATTTATTTTTGGCTGCATTGGGTCTTTGTTGCTGCGCGCGGGTTTTCTCTAGTTGCAGAGAGCGGGGGCTACTCTTCGTTGTGGTGCACGGGCTTCTCATTGCGGTGGATTCCCTTGTTGCGGAGCACGGGCTCTAGGTGTGCAGGCTTCAGTAGTTGCGGCACGCGGGCTCAGGAGTTGTGGCTCGCGGACTCTAGATTACGGGCTCAGTAGTTGTGTGGTGCACGGGCTTAGTTACTCTGCGGCACGTGGGATCTTCCTGGACCAGGGCTCGAACCCGTGTCCCCTGCGTCGGCAGACGGATTCTTAACCACTGCGCCACCAGGGAAGTCCTCTCATCCCTTTTCCACCCCTCACTCCCTCCAACAGACCCTGAGCAGGAGTTATCTTCAGGGAGCAGGTCAAGAATTGGTGGAGGCAGGGTCAGACACCATATCCTTGCCTACAGATGGGCAAGGGTTGGTGGGATGAGAAGAGGTATGTGCATATTTGCCGGGAATTCCCTCTTTTCCACAAAAGAGGGAAAAGCCTAACTGTAAGAAAAAAAGCAACTTGAGAAATGAAGTTGGCCCAAACCCGAAAGGAGGAAACTGAAAAGGCACAGGTGATAATCACTTCGTTGCTTTCACAGCAGATCGCAAAGGTTCCAGTCCCAGAAAGAACCTGAGTCCCCTGCATGCTTACACCTCGGGTCCGGGATGAAGATAAACCACGGCTGACAATAAGCTGGTGGAGCCGTCCTTGGGATCACAAAGCCACCCCCTCAAAGCATCTCAGGCTCTCATAAAGGGCCCCTCTGTATCCTGCTGGGTCCCCTCCCTACACTTCATCCTCCAAGTGACACTGGCATCTTAGAGGAAGCCTCCCCGGACTTACTCAGGCACAGCTGTTTGGTTAAATAAATGAGCCACCGCCAATGGCCCCCACCCCTGGGCTTTTCACTATTAGGACCCAGGACTCTATGAACCCTGACTAGCCAGGAAGAGCCGGTACAAAATTCATTGTTAAGTAGGAAACTTAGCCTGAAGCCAGGAAAGCAGACAGGTTCCCTCAGATGACAGCGGTGTCGGCTCCTGGCTCATATTCCTAGGTAACTGCCTTTTGAGGTCACACCGGCCAATTCCTGGCTCTCCTAAAGTAGCCTCCTGCTAGACATGGAGGATACAGGAGGAGGACAGATGCACACTGGAGAAATCTGCTGGGATTTCGATGGCCGCCAGCTCCTAACCAAGTTAGCAAGGTGTGAGCCTACGGCGGTGAGCTCAACACACGCCAGGCCCAGAACAGCTGCTCCAGTAAGTGCAGGCTGATTAACTGACGGATTGCCCAAGGAACTCCTCTTGATGGAAACTGCCGCACTGCTTCAAATTCAGGGCACAGAAAAGAAGGCTGAAGATTTCCAGCCTGGTGAGAGAGTGAGGTGTGAAAAAGCACCGCTGCCTGCTCCGAAGCCCCGGTCACAGCGTCCTGCTGTGTCAGCCAGGAAGGGGAACCCTACAGCAGGCCTGGCTGGTGACCTCCACCCAGGGTCACTCAGTCGCAGCATCAGCACATGTGGGCTGGACCATCCTGTGTCGTGGGGGATGCCCTGTGCCTTGCGGGCCGCTAAGTGGCATCCCTGGCCTCCACCCACTAGATCTCAGGAGCAACCCCCTACCACCAGTTATGACAGCCAAAACCATCTCCAGACATGGGCGAATATCCCCTGGGGAACAAACGGCCGTGGGTGAGAATCAGTGCTGCAGCCTTTGCAAAGGGTGGGCCAGGGCAGCACTCAGAAGCCAGCTCCAGGAGAGGGTCCTGGTCTAGGCACCAGCCTCTGCCCAGGGCTCTTCCTCCCACTGCTCAGGGAAACTCAGGGATTATCCGATGTCTCTGAGACTCAGGTCACCCATCTGCAAAATGAGTCCATATTTTGCAAGTCACTGGGCAGGCAGAAGGCACACAACTAATTGCTCTACGTTGATTTGTACATAGCTGTTCTGAGAACCTCAATCTAACATCTCACATCTCTCCCCAAAAGCTAGAAAACTACTGATGGAAATCCTCTAAACCCTACTGAGGGCCTCAAGAACGGCTGTCCAAATACTTCCACCAAGTTATTCCACTTATAAGAATCTATCCTAGGGGCTTCCCTGGTGGTCCAGTGGGTAAGACTCTGCACTCCCAATGCACGGGGCCCGGGTTCCATCCCTGGTCGGGGAACTAGATCCCACATGCATGCCGCAACCAAGAGCCCGCCTGCTGCACTAAGACCCAACGCAACCAAAATAAATTTAAAAATAAATATTAAAAAAAAATCTATTCTAGGGAAATGATTAGAATCTCAGGTAAACATTTACACACAAAGATGTCTATTCTAGGGCTTTCCCGGTGGCACAGTGGTTGAGAGTCTGCCTGCCGATGCAGGGGACGCAGGTTCGTGCCCTGGTCCGGGAGGATCCCACATGCCGCGGAGCGGCTGGGCCTATGAGCCATGGGCGCTGAGCCTGCGCATCCGGAGCCTGTGCTCCGCAACAGTGAGAGGCCCGCGTACCGCAAAAAAAAAACCAAAACAAAGATGTCTATTCCAGCCTTACCTACAATAACAAAAACTAGAAAAAAACCCTAAATGCCCAACAAAGTAATAAAGAGAGTAAAATAAAATATGCTTGAGGAGATAGGGTCTTCCGTGGAGGCACAGTGCTTGGGAATCCACATGTCAATGCAGGGGCACGGGTTCAAGCCCTGGTCCAGGAAGATCCCACATGCCGCGGAGCAACTGGGCCTGTGCGCCACAATTACCAAGGCTGCGCTCTAGAGCCCGCGTGCCACAACTACTGAAGCCGCGCACCTAGAGCCCGTGCCCCGCAACAAGAGAAGCCACCGCAATGAGAAGCTCACGCACGGCAACAAAGAGCAGCCCCCGCTCGCCGCAACTAGAGAAAGCCCCGCATGCAGCAATGAAGACCCAACACAGCCAGAAGTAAATAAATAAATAAATAAAATTTATTTAACAAAAAAAGATTCCAAAGGGGCCCTTAGCCTGATGGCGCCTCCATCTTTCCTGCCCACCAGCGACGCCTGCTCAAGGGGGGTCCCTGGAGGATGGGAAGAGGGGTGTCAATGAAGGAGCATCGCCCTAGAGCGTGGGGCCTTAGCTGTTCTTGGTAAAACAGCTAGGCTGGGCCCTGGGGGCCCGAGGGTCCTGGGACTGAGGGCCAGATCTGGACACGGATGTGGCACCCAGAAGCTGGACACCAGAGATTCAGGGGAGATGGAAATGCCACCAGCCTTCAGCGCACTTCCCACTGGGCTCCTAGGGCCAGGGGTGCCGCCGGGCAGTGTGCCCTCAATCTGCCCTTGGGGGTCTAGACCGAGCAGAGGAACTGAGCTAACGCGGAAAGAAGACCGCACTCCCCCATCAGCCCAGTGCCTCCAAGCGGCCGCAGTCGGAACCCAGGGCAGAGTGGACGGGGTGAGTCCACAAGGCCCAGCTTCAAATGTATGGAAGTGGTCCTTTTCCATTCCCTCTGGAAGTCCTTGCCCACGTGCACTTGAAATATTAACAGAAAGCCAACAGTGTGCAGGCCAGGACAGTACACATCGCAATGCTCCCCAAAGCTGGTCCACATCGTCAGAACCAGAGGCACTCAAGAGCCCAAGTCTCCAAGGCCAGCTGGACCTCAGGGACAGGAAAGGCCACCATCCCCGGGACCCTGCCCTTGAGCGAGGGCCACGCCAGGCTCCCACTCAGAGCCCCATCTCACACTAAGACACACCTGGAAGGCAGCTGTCAGGACGCCCACTCTAAGCTGAGAAGCCACGCCCACCCGGATGACCCAGCTGCCCTGTACTCATCAGAGACTCCTTCTGGAATCTCTCTTGCCTTCTCACTCTGAAGGAGACTCAAGTCCTAGTGAGGAGACGGGATGTTCTCGAAATATGCTGATGCCAAGGCTAGGATGCAGGCAGCGGATGCTGTGAGCTGGGGGCGAGATGCCAGCCAGCACCGCGGATCACCTCAGCCACAAGCTTCCCTCACGGTGGACCTGGGCAAAGGAGAGGCCAGGCCACTCCACCAGCCCCTCCTCCTCAAGGCAGACTTCCTGCAGCTCCAGGCCTGAGGCCATCACGGCTGGGAGGCATGACAGCCTGCACCAGCCCCTCACTCATCCTTCCTGTCCTTCTCAGGAACCATAAAGACACCACAGGTAAGCCCTTCAGTCAAACCTCAGTGGGGGTCACACTTCCCAAAGATCTGCTCAAACTCTGTAACACAGAACTGGACCCAAAGAGGGACTGACTTCTGGCCACTGAAGCAGTGAGACAGCCATCATGAGGTACAGGTAGTTTCTTATACAGGAAAAAACAAAGGAGCGATCCTAGGGACCCTCTGGCCAAGAACCCACGGCACAGAAACAAAGGTGCTGATTTAATAAGCTCGCTGCTCTGTGGTTTCTCCTGGGGTCTTCAGGTATCTTTCACAGCAAACCAGGGGACTGCCAGAGCCACCTGACAGTCTCAGAAAGAGAGCCCACTTCTCTGTGCTGTTCTGGAGGAGAAGCAGCTCAATTCTCAGCTAGTTTGTGTGCCCCAACCTCCAGTCCAGCAAATAGCTGGAAAGTCTAAATCCTGAGTTATCCATCCAGGCTTAAAGAAGCAAACGTTCTCCCTTTGTTAATGCAAAAATCACAGAGGAAGTGAAGGACATCACAGAAAGAAATCACTAAATTCCCATCACCCCGCCCTAAAGTCTTGATAAAAGGCGGATCTCAGGGTCCCCTCCATAAGAATTCACATTCAGTAGGGTCTCCGTGGGGGCCCGAGAATCTGCATATTTCCCCAGCTTTCCATCTGAATCCCTGGCTGGAAGCCCGCTGGAGGCTTTCTTAGATTTGCCTCTATAGCTCTTTTCCCGTTCTGACTTCACTCTCTTATGCTATTTCTCTTTTTGTTGAAGTGCATCTTAGAAGAAAAATATCTAATTCATAAAGAGACCTGGTAGTTAAGACTTCCTGGTATATACGTATATCCGCATAAACAGAGATATCACGCGCACCACATTCACACTTAACCGGAAGAGTAGCCTAACACACTACTTCACGCGTGTAACCTATGACATCACGTGTGTGACATCTTCTAAAGATGAGGACATCTGAATTACATTCAAAGCCTGCCATCCTGTTCCATCCTACCATCAGCACACCCGACAGCTCCTGACTGAGTAACTGCTGAGTCACATTCCTTCTTTCCCTGCAGAAACGAGGCACCCTCAGCCAGCGAGCACCAGTGCCGTCCCCTCACCTTGATCTCCGCAGACGGCGAGGGCCAGCCCTAAATACGCTGTCGCTGCCTGGACACACAATGTATCAAGCCCACACAACCCACTGCCGTCTGCAGAAACGACTGAGTGATGAACCTTCAACTCATCGTCCGATCACGATGACCTCAATTTTTGGAGACAGCAAGTCAAAACTCGACCCTTATCGTCAGAGATCCGAGACATACTTCAGGAGAGTCTGAAAAGGCATTGTCGAGCGTTTCCCCCACCTCCACCAACGTCCCCTAGTCCACTCTATCCCCGCTCCCCCTGTGACCACATCCCGGACCTGCCCTGAGCACTACAGCTGACTAGGCAGGGTGACAGGCAGGGGGAGATGGGAAGCGGAGGCAGATTCCTTGAGAGAGCCTCACTTCACTCTCCCCGGAAGCAGAGGCAAAGACCCAGACCCCCCACTTTGCCCAGACCCTGGTCCCCCCACCCCGCCTGATGTCTGAGTCTTAAAGACAGCCGTGAGAGGCCGGGTGTGCTGGCTCCCAGGCTGGTGAAGCTGGAGGGTCTGAGAGATCACATCTGCCTAGCTCCCTCCCCCTCCACAGAGAGGCCAAGCGACAGGCACAGGGTCACCCAGCTCTGGAGTGATGGGTGTCACTCTCCCAGATGTAACCCCAAGGGTTTCGGCTCATTACTCATCACAGGGCATTTATCCATCCCTTTTACTCTCTTCCTCAACTTTTTCCAGAAGAAAGCACCCTGAAAAGATGACACACATAAGAAAGTCTTGTTAGCATTTTCGGGGGGGGGGGGCGGGTGGCAGTCCTCTGCCCAACTTTTTATGTCACTGCTACCTTCATGGGCAGGCATTAAAAACTTGCTCTTAAGATGGTCTCAACCAGCAAATGACAAAGATGAGGGCAGGGGGCATCGGAGCCCCTTCACCCTTCACCACCCGGCTCAGTCAAGACCAGTTCAAAAGCGAAGCCCAGAGCAGAGCATGTTCAGTCCCGGGGGTATGTCACCGTGATGGTCACCTTGGATTTATTTCAATGCCTTTGTGTCATCCCACCCACAGACGGCACTTGTTAAGACTTCTATCCCCTGCTTCTTAAGCCACCGCGTGGTGAACTATAGGTTCTCCAAGAAAGAATCAACACATGAAGAGCCATCTTCCGGCCTTCAAGCCCTGCCTACACCGCAAATACTTGCATAGCAATCTCCCCCAGCGCAGGTTTAAAAATATGGACTTGTTTTTTTTCAAACTCCCAACATAATGAATGAGTTTAAATATTAGAAATTGAAATTATTAAGTAAATCATTTCACCTGCAAAGCTTCTATTTGCATAACATTAATTCATGATGGCAGCTAAAACAAATTCATCATATTTGGTATGTGAGAAGCTGATTTACGAAGGAATTGAAAAAAAATCACGAGCACAAAATTATGCTGAAATGATGTACGAACTCAATGGACAAAGATTTTTCTCTTTCCTTCTTTTCCTTTGCTGTTTTTTTAAACATCATCTGAACAACTGAATTATGGTGAGAAGGAAAAGCATTTCAGGAGAGGAAGGAGGCAAAGGACTGGCATCTCCGGAAATGAATAATGCTCCCGCCTCACGTGTGGGGCAGGCCCCCGGTGCGGGTACACACACACACACACACACACACACACACACACACTGTTATTAATGTCAAGTATGCCAAAGATACGCTGGGAAATCATTACCATTCATCGCCACTAACCGCCATTAAATTTCAATCAATTCAACTTAGCACAAGTGTACTTGAGCGGCCCTTACAGTTCCTTATAAATGTGGCTCAAAAGTCGGCCTGACTTATTGCATTGTCCAGCACACAAAAGAGCATTGCTAAGCGTCCGCTTGGACGCAGGGACGGATGCTCTTTTAACATCCTAAGCATTCAAAGATCCTTCTTTTTCTAAGCGCTAAGAGGTCTTGAATCCCTACAGGTCAAGGCGAATGGGTTGGGGGGGGATACTGCTCTGAGAGACCACCACTCCTTTCCTGCCTCGGTGGGGAAGGCGGGGGTCAGGGCAAAAGGGGGCCTTCGGCACCAGCGCAGATGCCTTACGGAAAAAGTCCCGGATGCCGCCCGAAGTGCGGTAACGTGGCCGCTCTTCTCCTGGCCCTATCGAAATGCGCTCAATTCACTCTGCAAACTGTCACCTAAAGTCGAATGAATCCCTTCTCGGAGAAGGGGGAGGGGAGCCACTGGGAAGGGGCAGGGAGGGCGAGCGGCCGAGGGCAGGGAGGGCGCCCTCTGGAGAAGCGCCTTCCCCAGGTGGGCGCCGGCTCCCCCGGGCGCTGCGGTCTCCCACCCGGCGACCAAGGCGGCCGATGTGGATCTGGGCCGCTGGCTTTCTTCCCGAGACGCCACGAGCAGGGTCCCGCCTGTTGCCACCCGCCGGGGCGGCCGGTGCGCGGCCGGGACAATGTGGCCATTGTTCGGGCGCCACAAACCGGGCGGGCGGGCAGGTGGGAGGGACGCGGCGCGGCCGGCGCGCGGGCTCTCGGAGCTCAGAGGGGTCCCCGGACGCGGACACGGTCCCCACGGCCTGGGCACGCCGCGTCCCGGAGGCCTCCCGGCCGGCCCTCCGCGGGGCAGAAGTTGGAGCGGGGCGGGGAGAGGAAGGGGGGGGGAGGAGAGGGAGCGAAATAAAAAGATGCCCAAGGAAAGAGGAGATGGGCGGGGAGGGGAGGGAAGGAGAGAAAGAAAAGACAGGAGGGAGGAGAGAAGGGAGACCCCGGGCGGGGAGGGGAGGGGCGGGACAGAGAGGGGGCGAGAGAGAAGAAAGGGGGCAAGAAAGACAGAAGGGAAGGAGACAAAGCAGGCAGAGAAGAAGGGAGATGGGGGAGTCGGGGAGACAGACAGACAGACAGATGTGCAGTCTGCCCAGGAAGCCTCTGCAAACAGCTAAAGTCCACCCTGTTCCGTGGAGAGAAACGGCTCCAAACCCAGCCGAGTCGGCAAAGCATAATCACACCAGGGGCTTTGCTTAATTACAGGTCTGAGAGACGGGGCTGGGGGAAGAGCCATACTTAACTGTGTCCCCGGGAAGGCCCAGGCACTCGAGAGGTTTGTCAGGGTGGGGAAGACAAGCATCCCCCGCCTCCACCCCGCCACCACCAAGCCCAGGGAGCCCCGATCGCGGAGGAGCCCGGCCCCCGAGGTCGAGGCCGGCGTCGGCAGCGGCAGCGGCTGGGGCTGGCCCGGAACACCAATCAAGAAGGAGCTTCTGATATTCGCTGGGGCCGGGAGTCCCGGGCTGAGCCGCTGCTGGTCTGCGGGGAGGCCCCGCCTCAGCCCGGAGCAGGGCCACCGCCTCCTCCCACCCCCTCCACTCACTTGCTGGAGGCCAGGGGCCCTCGGCCCAAGGGGGGAAATCAATCCCTTGCTAATGAATAAAAAGCCCCCTTTATCTCACTGCTGTGTTTGGTTCATTAAATTGTCCACAGATTTGCAGAGAAGAAAACATAATCAATAAACCTTGACAAAAAGTGAACGTGTGAAAAAGGCCGGAGAATGGAAAAGTGAGATAAAAGTGCACTCTGATCAAGATCTCAGGGGCAGGTGACGAGCCCGGGCTGCCCAAGAATCTCAATGGATCATCACCCTTTTGCTGCTTTCCCTCCCTTTGCTGAAACTCCTCATTCAAGACAATAGGAAATGCACTAAAACTTTTTTCTTATGCTAATGCCTGTAACAGGGCACTCACAGTTAAAACACACTTCCCAGCAACCTTTTTTTTAAAAAAAAAAAAACGACACACATACACACACACAAAACCACATTAACTTTTTCACTTGAAACCCAAAATCTCAGAAACAGTTTAATATGACTCTTTGGTCATATCTTAAGTGAGTTATTTTCCCCCATGTGTGTTTTTTTAAGAAGCCAGAATCAAAACACAACCCACTATATTGAAGATGCTTTTGTTGACGCAGGAATTGGGGACAATAATGCACTAAACATGCAGAAAGTCTGCTGGTATCGCTGGGGCATCTTCCCAGGGGTTCAAACATAGTTTTGTAGGTTAAGGATGTTTTGGTCACCCTCAAAATCTAACAACGATGATCAATGTTGTTTTTTTTTTTTTAATCCTTTACGGTCCACAGCAAACACTCAAATTCATTTTGGAATACGTAACAGTATTGAATCTGGTGGCACGTATTTATTTAAAACCCACGAAGCTGTTGCTCTTTACCAAAAGACACTGCCTAACAACAAACAGGACCCCCTCCCAAACCGTCTTTTAAACAAGCCTGAGGCCACAATTACAGAGAAGCCTCCCTTCCCGGGAGCCTTCTTTAGAAGCCAGAGAGCCTTGTTCACTGAAAATGCTGCCTATTCCGGTGGCTAGTACAATCACCTATGCGGCCTCTCTGTATTTTCTGGAATCTGAGAATACAGTTTCTCTCTTTGGCATTCTTCACGTGTTTCACGTGTGCGAGCCTCTGACACTTACTGAAAAGGAGAAGGGGGGCGGGGAGCTGCTTCCCCGGGGTTCCATTTCAAAGGGTCCAGCAGGTACAGCTGCAGTGGTCCACAGCTAGGTCCACCTGGCCTGCCTGGCCTGGCTGTCCCCGCGTACCGGGAAACAGGCCCAGGCCCAGGTAGAACCCGTCCCCATCCTAAAGAAGCAGGGCAGGTGGCTCCACCTCCCCGGAGCCAGCGTCACCAGCAGGAGCGAGCGTCATCCAGATGAAAGGAAACCCGGCTGAACACACACTTGCCCAAGGAAAAGGCAGGCCGCCCTACCCCTTGAGTCCACAAGGATGTGGGACTTGGGTTTTGTGCTTGAACAAGCCAGCTGGGTGTGTAGGGGTCACACAGCCTTTCAAAGTGTGCATGACAACCTCCTGGTCCCAGGTGGAAGAAATCGCTGGCATCTGTGGGGTGACGGTCCCCCCCCCGCCCTTCCCCGGGGGGTCAAGAGAAGCCCTGCTGGAGGAAGGGTGTTTAGTAGGCAAATATTCAATTTTGTCAGTCTGCCTGCTGAATCCCCGGGTTGGCTAATCCAGCCCTAGGGGCTGCACTGTGTACAGGGCACGTGTGGGTGTACACAAAGCATGAAGTATTTGTGTATCTTTCAGTCTGCAGTGCAAACAAGCCAGCTACAGTACACAGCCCCCAAGGCCCCTGCAGCCGGGCAAGGAGTCGCTGACCAGCGGCCCTGCGGCCCCCTCTTCCAGCCAGGCAACCCAAAGGATTTTTTCTGTTCAGTGTCCTCCCCACAGGTGGGCTGCAGCATCCCTGAGAACATGGACGGGCCCGCCTTTCTAAGGCCGCCCGGCCAGAAGGGCCTCGCTAACCCCATACACCCTTCAAGGTGGGCCAAGCCGAGTCCCCTCCAAGGCCACGGGCAGGGTCAGTGTGAATTTGGAAGCAGCCTGGGAGGCCCTGCTGAAGTAGTCTGAACCCTGTGCAAATTCCCCTCCAAACAATCCCCACGGATGATAAAAAAACATCCCTAACAGCCAGTCCTGCCTTGTTCCGGCGCGCCCAGCCCTGCTTTGGAAGCGTTTCTCTCCCTACCATTGGTATCCTCGCCCACAGACTTTGAAAACAGACTGCTCTGACTATCATCTGTCACTCAGATGCCAAACCAAGAGACCGCCGGGTCACCCGAGGGCTATTTCCTGGCCGAGTGGGCCCCTCACCTCCACTGCCTTAGCTTAAATCCCCCTAGAGTCACTAACTAACCTCATGAAATGAGCGTACTTCTCCCAGCAAAGGGCAAATACAAACCACCTTAAAGATCACAAACTTGAACTAACTCTGAAACACTCTGACAACTGACAACTCTCCATGCGTCTAGGTTTGAGTGGGACCTAAAATCTGGGGGAGAACATCTCCATGATTTCCTGTAACCCTCAGCTGTAAGGGGGAAGCACGAAGTCTGGGAAAACGAAAGCAAGAAAGATGAAGAAGAAAGGGACCAGGGAGGCTCCGCGGGGATGTGGCTGCAGTGGCCTAGAGGCTGTAGTCTAGAATTCCTGCCCCAGGGCGGACCAGAAGTTGGGGAGAGCCTAGAGGGCACCAAAACCCACAGCAGCCAGGCACAGTCAGGGTGCCCTCCCTGGCCCTGGGGAGACCAGCCCAGGGAGCCACACAATGACTTCTTTCCCGGCAGAGCCAAGTGCAAAGCCGCTCCCAGGCGCCCACACAGGGAAGCCACCGAGGGAAGGAAACCCCCAGGCAAGGTAAGGAAATGGGCGGGGAGGGGTCTCGCAGGCGAGGTGGCTAGAGCAAACAGGTCTCACGGGGGCACCGGTGGCGAGCCCGCCTATTCCGTGGCTTTCCACGGCTGTACATTTTGGATTTCGCCGTTTATTTACTTTCCTTTCTGGCACCGAGCCCCCTGAGCACTCCAATACAATATTTGCTTAAACACTATTTTATGCCGCTTGCGAGGGAAACGTTTACTTTCAAATTCTCCAACATCCCCCTGAGCCTCGTCAGCAAACAGCATACGAGCGTTTTACAACTGCTCCTTTATCTGGAGCTGTCGGGATTAAACCTTCACACGCCCGGCGGGGGCGGCGGGGCGGGGGCCCAGGACGCGGCCGCGGCCACCGGGCTGCAAAGTCCGCGCCGCAGGCCGAGCACCGCCCGGGATGCCCGGGCCGGAGGGCAGAGGAGCGCAGGAAGGACCCCCGGGGCCCGGCACCAGACTCCAGGGAAAGGGCGACTTTTCCAGCCGGGATCAACTCGGAAAGCCACATCAAAATGACACAAAAGAGAGGAGAGTGGAAGAAGGCCCCCTGGGGGAGACCCAAAGCCTACGAGCGTCCCTGCGGCCGGTCACCCGGGGTGAAGCGCGCGGGCTCCATCCCGAGCTCCCCGCGCAGTAAAAGTCGGGTTTCCTAGGAAATGACAGCAATTACTGCTGGGCTGAAACGGCGCCGAGATGGGTGGACTTCCAGCTCCCCGACGCGGCGGGCGCGCTCACACTCACACACACAAGCACGCGCCCCTTCCTCCTCCCCCCCCCTCTACACACCCCCCCGCCCCCGTCCGGGGAAAACGCTCCCCTTTCTAAACCCTTAATAGGATTGGCGCCCAACTCTCTCCGCGCCTCTCCCCATCCATCACACACAGATCAAGTTGCAGTAGTGGATTTTTCAAATTCCTCAGCAAATATACTTGTTGAGAGATTGCCGGGGGGGGGGACGACGATGAGTGGGGGCGGGGAAGAAAGTGCGGGGTGGGGGGAACCCGAGGAAAGGGCGAGGGATTACGCGCGGATCCCTCCGGGAAGTCAAGCGGCTCTCGGGGCGGAGGGCAATAGAGGCGGAGGAGAGAAGCGAGGAGGGAGGCCGGAGGGAAGAGCCTGACCGAGGGGGAGGGGGCAACAGGGCCTGACGAGGGGGAGGAAGGAGCGAGAAAGAAAGAAAGGCAGGGCTCGGGACGGGCTGCGCCGAGGAGTGCAGTTAGAAGTTCGCAGCGGCTGGCTGCAGCCCCTCCACCCCCGGCACACTCCCCGGAGACACACTCCCACCGCCCACCTCTGGAGCTTCGCAGCACCCCAGCCTCCGGCGCTACCCCCACCTCCCGAGAAAACAGCCCGGGGCTCGGGCGAGGTGGAGACGGGGTGGAGGCCGGCTGGTTGCGCACCCCAAGAAGACTGGCTCTTTCCCCCAGGTGGGAAGGGGGATGCAAAATCGCCCCCCGGCCACGAGTTCCCCGGACCCCCCCTTACGTCCCCGCCCGGCTTGGCCGGAACCCGGACCCGGGCCGCCCGCTAGCCCGGTGCCCGATCCCCGTGCCGTGGCGCGGGTACCCGGCCGAGGGACCCTCCGAGACGGCGCAGCATCCCCTCGGCCCGGGGTCGGCCGGAGTAGGGGGCACTTCGCGACGAAAAGCAAGCAAAAGAAGGCCAAAGACACTTTACCGAGGGAGACAAAAGTTTGCCTCTAGCACGCAGGTGGCCTCCGGGGCGCCGAGCGGTGCCTGCGGGCCCCCATCCCAACTTGGCTGGCGCGGCGAGCCGCCGCGGGCTGCCGTGTGCCGGGACTCAGTCCGGCCGGGGCGGGGCGGGCCAGGCAGGGGAGGGGACCGAGAGGCGGGCGGGGGCCGGGCCACCCTACCGCCGGCGAGCTAGCAGCTCCCCGAGGCCCGGGCGCGCCGCGCGGCCCGCGCTCCTTCCTCCCGCTCCTCCGGCTCCTCCTCGCCTTCCTTCGCGTCCGCCGCCGCCGCCACCGCCTCCCGCTCCTCCTCGAAGACTCATTGATGGGAGTTTGAAAAAAAGTCCGCGGAGCCGTGCTGCCTCGGCTGGCGAGCAGCGGCACTCCCGCGCTCCAGCCCGCCGCGCGCCCGCACGGCGCAGCGCCCCCGCGCGCCCGGCTGCAGCACACCGGGCGCCGGGCCCCCGCCCGCGCCGCGCGCCCCCGCCCGGAGGGGACCTGAGGGACCCAGAGGGGAGGGGCGGCCGAGGACCCTCCTCCCCAGCGCCTGGGAGAGAGAGCACACCTACGAAGAAAGTTCGAGCAGAGAAGGAAGGAGCGCGCCAGTCTCCAACACTTTTTTTAAGGCGCTGGGGGCGGGGGCGGGGGCGGGGGGGGGTGCGTCGCTAACTCAAGTCAGATGAGCTCCGGAGCCGAGGCGCGGGGAAGGCTCTGTTTTCAATCTCTGAAATCCCCCGCCCTCCCCGCCTCCCTCTTCCCCTCCGCCGGGAGATGCCCGGGTCGCTGTTCCCAGTGCGCCCGCTTCTCCGGGCGCCGGGGCGGAAGCGGGGGACGGGAGGGCGGCGGGGGGGGGAGGCTGGCTCTAGGGGGGCTGGTTCTGCGCCGACCCTCTGGCGGCCAGCGGCGCGCGCAGGTGCCGGGGTGCGGCCTGCGCACCCCCCGCCGCGACTTGCGCGAGTCGCCCTCTGGGCGCCTGCTGGTGAGAAGCGAAGCAGCCTTCTAGGTTCGGTGCCTGTGTGTTTGGTAGGAAGGGTTTTTGTTTGTTTTGTTTTGTTTTTAGAGACTCCAGTCAAGCTGCCGCAACCAGATGGAAGTAATCAGAACCCAACAACAACAGAGGAAGAAGGAAGAAAAAACCTCACTGAATTTTCGGGCCAAAGTGTGTATGGGTGTGTGTGTGAAAGAACTTGCTTAAGCAAACTAGGTGACGAGCCCTGGGCCCTCAGGCCGCACCGCAGCCCAGCACCAAGCTGCCCGGCTTGGAGAAGCGCGGCGGGGGGCAGCTGGCTGAAGTGTCCCCCAACCCATCGCTGGCCCCCAGCCTCTCTAGGGCTGAGGGTCCTCCCCCAAAGACTGCCTCACTGGGGGAGGGTTTTTGTTTTTCTCTCCAACGTCTGTGGAGCACTTACGATGTGCTGGGTGACGCGTTATATTTCTTTTACATTATTTAACCTACAAAACTCTGTGAAGTAGGTTTTCTTCTCCCCCATTGTACAGGTGAGAAGATTGAGGCTTAAAGAAGTGAAGTAACTTGTCCAAGGCCAGAGCACTGAACTGCCGTCCTCCACGAGTTCAGCAGGTTTAGGTGAACCATTGGCTCAACTAAATTCACCCTGTAGGGGGTGGGGGTGAGAGCAGCTCTCTTCCTTCAGCCCTCCTTCCTACAGTTGGATCTTGTCTAGAATGCAGGGGGACCAAGTTCTCAGAGGCCCAATTCTACCCTCCGTTCACCAGCCTATCTTACTGATGTAATCCCTTTTTCTCAGTAGATCTCTCCATTTGCCATTAACCCTCCTCTAACTTTTTCACTTTTTCATCAAAGAGGGAGCATTATCTTCCTTTTATTCTCCTTACATTCATTTACATGACAGAACAATTTCTTCTTGATCTAGAAAAATATATATATGCAGACCACTATCCCAACAATTTGATGCAATTTCTCAAATAGGCTCTCCAGATTTGGGCGGGGGGGGAAACCTGCAGGGTTTTTAAAAAAGCAAAACTTGCAGAACTCAATGTATTTATTAAAGGGAAGAGAAGTTTGCAAGGGACTTTCTCTTTAAATCTGATCAGATTCACCATTCCTCCATGCTATTTGTTTAAATTCCTGCTGAGCTTTCAGACACAGACTAAGGAGACAGAAAAAGTAAACTCTCCCTCCCTTCCTTGGCCATATTTTAATGACCCCATTCATATCTACCCCATGAAATGTGCAGAATCATTTCATGTTACTGGAGTATTAGCAGCATTGGCTGATTACTTCATTACAAGCTTGTCTCTGTTGGTTTCCTTGTGTTGTTAAGTTGGCGAAGAAGTTTAAACAAATCGACATTTTGGGATAGTTCCTTTTCTCTGTTTTTCTTCTCAGACCCGCTCCACTCCTGCTGGAATCCAGGCACTCATAACCTTTCCTGGCTTATTTTGGCAAGAAGGTGGCTGTTGAGAAGAAGATGGAATCTTTTGGTTTGAGGAGAGAGTGTAAACATCACGCCTTGATCTCTAGATGGTCAGAAGTCTGGGCACTGAACAAAAACAACAGAAGTTTTGGAGCGGAGGCAAACTGGTCGAGCAGAGAAGTGAACACTGGACACAAGGTCCTGGCCCCAGGTCTAGAGCTAAATGTATGACCCTGGGCGAGTGCCAGTTCATTCAGTCAGCAACTTTCTGTGTGCCGGGCACCATTCCACGTAATGCGACATCACAATGAGTGGCATGAACAAGATCCTTCCCCTCATGGAGCTTAATGTTTCACGAATAACCACACACAAATACATAATCGCAAACTGGGTAAAGAAAAAATACCAAGTGCTCTAAGAGCTCACGACGGGTGACCTGAACTAGCGGGAGGCCGCAGTTGGGGGCGCCGAGCAGGCTTCCCTGAGGAAGCGAGGCTGCACTGATAGGAAGACGGGATGAAGGACCAAACCCACCAAAAATCGGTGCATGGAACTAACTACTTTAAGCAAAAAAGCTTCTGCACAGCAAAGGAAGCAATCCACAGTGTGAAAAAGCAGCTTATGGAATGGGAGAAAATACTTGCAAACCATATACTGACGGGGAGTTCATTTCCAAAATATGCAAGGGACTCCTAAAACTCAATAGCAGAAATACAAATGACCTGATTAAAAAATGGGCACAGGGCCTGAATAGACATTGCACCAGAGAAGACATACTGATGGCCAACAGGTATACAAAAAGATGCTCAACGTCACTCACCGTCCAGGAAATGCAAATCAAAACCACAAGGCAAGGGACTTCCTGGCGGTCCAGTGGTTAAGACTCCTCACGCTTCCAGTGCAAGGGCCACGGGTTCGATCCCTGGTCAGGGAACTAAGATCCCACGTGCTGCTCAGCCGGAAAAAAAAAAAAAAAAAAACCCACAAGGCAATATCACCTCACACCTGTTAGGATGGCTATCATCAAAACAACAAAAGTTAGCAAGTGTTGGCGAGGCAGTGGAAAGAATGGAACCCTAGTGCACCGACAATGGGAATGTCAGTGCACAAGTAATGTGGAGTAAAATGAAAATGGTACAAAATAGTGTAACCGTTATGAAAAACAGTATGGCAGTCTCTCAAAAAATTAAAAATAGAATATCCAGCAATCTCACTTTGGGGTATGTCTCCAAAAATATTGCAATTAGGACCTTGAAAAGATATCCGCACTCCTATGTTCATCGCAGCATTACTCCCAGTAATCAAAATAGGGGAACGGCCCAAACGTACGTCATCAGATGAAATGCATGAAGAAACTGTGGTATAAACATACAATGGAATAACGTCCTTAAAAAAGAAGGAAGGGACAAGAATCCGCCTGCCGATGCAGGGGACACGGGTTCGAGCCCTGGTCCGGGAAGATCCCACATGCTGCGGAGTAACTAAGCCCATGTGCCACAACTACTGAGCCTGCACTCTAGAGCCTGCAAGCCACAACTACTGAACCTGTGTGCTGCAACTACTGAAGCCCGCACACCTAGAGCCTGTGCTCTGCAACAAGAGAAGCCACCGCAATGAGAAGCCCGTGCACAGCAACGAAGACCCAACGCAGCCAAAAATAAATAAATAAATAAATAAATTATTTACAAAATGTAAAAGTGTAAATCTCATGTTAAGTGTTCTTACCACACAGAAAAGAAAGGGGTACAAGGAAACTTTGGGAGGATATATTTGTTATCTGGATTGTGGTGATGGTAATACGAGTGTATACATGTGTCCAAACTCGCCAAATTGTATACATTAAATAGGTTCAATTTTGATACACCGATTCTACCCCAATAAAGCTGGTGGGGGGGGGACAGGAATAGAAGGGCCGAGGGAGAGTCAGTGAGGGGAGGGAAGAGGGGGAAGCGGTGCTCCGATTCTCCCTTTTCTCTTTCTGTAAAAGGAACCTGTTGACAGGAAAATCCAGGCGCAAAGAGAAGTGGCTTGTGCATCTTTGCACAGTGTTCGTTACTAGGGTTGTGTAGAAAATCACCCTCATACTCAACGGTGTAAAACAACCATTAATTATGCACAAAGATCCTGTGGGTCAGGGTTTTGGACAGAGCATCATGGGGCCGGTTTGTCTCCCCTTCACAGTACGGGGACCTCAACTAGAAGGCTCCAAGGCTGGCGCTTGGGTCCTCTGAAGACTTGCCCCCTCCCACTGCCTGCTGTTCATGCCGGCTGGTGGCTGGGGGCCTCGGTTCCTTTTGGTCTGGACCTCTCCATATGGTCTCAGTACTGAGACTAGTGTAGGCTTCCTCACAGCGTGGTGGTAGCTGGGTTCCCAGGGTGAGCATCACAAGAGATAGCCAGGCAGGAACCCTACTGCTTTTTAGGAACCTTTGGAAGTCACCCAGCATCACTTGGCTGCATGCTTTTCATGGAGACCCAAAGTTCTGCCTAGATGCCAGGGCAGGAAAACTAGACCCTGCTTCTCAATGGGGAAAGGCAAGATTCTGAAGAGCATGTGGGGGCAGAAACGGTGCCGGGGCTACTTTTGGAAAACACACAATCTGCCACACAAATCTGGCCGGAGACACAGAAGAGACTAGAAAAAGGCTCTGAGGTAGCCCGCCAGGTGTGTCATTTTGTGGCTTGGCCACAAGGCCCAGAAGCTAGCACTTAGACACGCTAGAAAGAAGTGAGACACCCAATCCATACCCTCAAGGAATCTACACTTTCATCAGGAGACACGCAGATTTGGCCACAACTGAAGGACACAAGATGATTTAGTAAGTGAGGGGTGGGCAGCGGCTAAGAAGGCTTCAGAACAAGGGCCAATCCCCAAAGGAGATTGATCCTGTGTCACTCTTCCAGGGGTCCTGAGATGGCCCTCAGTCTCGCCCGCTCCTTCCATCCCAGTATACCTCCCAACAGGCTCTCTGGGACCAGTGACACTGCGAAGTCAAGAGTGAGTCCTATGACTTTAGGCTGTGTCTGTTATTACAGTGCAGATACACCTGAGAGGGCTAACACAGACCCTTGCTAGGGGATACTCTTTACCACTGTGAATAAACTTATCAGATCTTTTCCAAAGAACCAGCTTCTGTAGGAGAACTAAGCAACATAAAGATGGCACCTGCGGGGGCACCAATAGGAGGACAGGTACACAGAGGGAGGACGCCAGGCGGGCCAAAGACCAACAATCATTTCTGATTTATAGCCCAAATCTTCAACCCCCTGCCAGACAACGTTGTGGGATGAAGCCATGCAGAGACTCACACAGGGGATTTGTGCCAAGTTGGGAGATGTCCGGAACCCCTTCCCACAGAAGCAACCAGCGAAAATCCTTTTCCCTCTTAGGGCAGCCTTAGAGGACACAGTGGGGAGGGAGTCAAGTGTGGAAGGACCAAAACTCTTTGGCTAATGGGTACATTCATGCACACACATGTATTCATTCAATTCGGCTCTGTTGAGCTTCTACCATGTACCATGAACTTCAGAGATGAAAAGATGAATGAGATACAGCCCTTGCTTTCTTCTACCTGCTAGTCCCTGTCCGGGTGGTACTCCCACTGGCCCCTGTGTTGCCTCAGAGCAATAAGGGCTCTGAAAGATTTCCTTAGGAAAGGAAAGACCTGGGGAAAGGGACCAAGGGACATTGATGCAGCCGTCCTGGGAGGGGAGAGAACGGAAGGGCATTGGGGTGGAGAGCAGGCAGCAAAATCAGCAGGGCTCAGAGATCCAGCGAATGTTGCTCAGGCTTCCTTCCACCTCAGGGCCAGCCCTTGAAAGAACTTTTCTCAAGATGCCTTGTGGGTTTCTTTTTTTTTTCTTTTTCTTTTTCTTTTTTTTGTTTTGGCCGCATTGGGTCTTTGTTGCTGCGCGTGGGCTTTCTCTAGTTGTGGCGAGCCGGGACTACTCTTCATTGTGGTGCGCAGGCTTCTCATGGCTGTGGCTTCTCTTGTTGCAGAGCATGGGCTCTAGATGCGCGGGCTTCAGTAGTTGTGGCCCGCGGGCTTAGTTGCTCCGTGGCATGTGGGATCTTCCCAGACCAGGGATCAAACCCGTGTCCCCTGCATTGGCCGGCGGATTCTTAACCACTGCGCCACCAGGGAAGTGCCCTTGTGGGTTTCTTAACCGAAGTGAAAGAAGTAGCATCATCTCACAGACGTCAGTGGTTCTAAGGAATATCAGTAGGTCCTCACCAGTCACATAATAACGAAAGACACTATTTTAAGACAATTTAAAAAGAAATTATTTGATACAAATGAACTTATATACGAAACAGAAGTAGACCCACAGACATAGAAAACAAGCTTATGGTTACCAAAGGGGAAAGGGGTGGGGAGGGATAAATTGGAAGGTTGGGATTGACATATGCAGACTGCTATATATAAAATAGATAACCAACAGGGACTTACTGTGTAGCATAGGGAATTATAGTCAGTATTTTGTAAGAACCCTTAAGGGAAAAGAATCTGAAAAAGAATATATATATGTATAACGTAATCACTGTGCTGTACACCTGAAACTAACACAACATGGTAAATTAACTATGCTTCAGTTAAAAAAAAATCTGATCAATGTCTGCTTAGGGACAGAGGAATTGGGGACGGAGGAATGGATAACAAAGAAGCATAAGGACACTTGTGGGTGATCTCTAGATCGTTGTCTTGATTGTGGTGATGATTTGTTGGATGTATATAAAAAAATTTTATATGTAAAAAAGAGAAATTATTAAAGACTCCTAATTAAAATGTGATGAAATCTTTACAAGATACTGGACTGACCCACACGTTGATCTTAAGGATAGACACTCCCTGCCCATAGTGTATCGAATTTAACTTAAATTAGTCACTTCTCTAAGGAGTTACCAGGAAGCAATGGAGATTCAGTGTGGAAGATGGCCAGTTTCCAAGGCATCCACCTCCTGGGGTTCCATCCACTCCATTCTCTCCAGCAGAAAAAAGATGATGTGGAGGTCACTTATGGACTTCAGTAAAAGAACATTCACGGGCTTCCCTGGCGACGCAGTGGTTGAGAGTCCGCCTGCCAATGCAGGGGACACGGGTTCGAGCCCTGGTCTGGGAAGATCCCACATGCCGCAGAGCAACTAGGCCCGTGAGCCACAACTACTGAGCCTGCGCATCTGGAGCCTGTGCTCCGCAACAAGAGAGGCCGCCATAGTGAGAGGCCCGCGCATCGCGATGAAGAGTGGACCCCGCTTGCCGCAACTAGAGAAAGCCCTCGCACAGAAACGAAGACCCAACACAGCCATAAATAAATAAATAAATAAATAAATTTAAATCATATGGGCTTCTAAAAAGAACATTCACACTCAAATCTTCCCAAATGCATACACATCATTTCTCCCCTTTGATACTTCCTCTGTTTTTGTCCATTATTTCTTTCAATGTTTCAACTTGTCTTTTTTTTTTTTTGGCCTTGCGGCGGGATCGAACCCATGCCCTCTGCCTTGGGAGCGCTGTGTCCTAACCACTGGACCACCAGGGAATTCTCTCGACTTGTCTTTTGAAATGTTTGGTGTCAGAGTTTTATTTTGTGCCTGGGTTACTTGGGGAGCTTCGTTTGTCAGAAGTCAGCCGGGGAGAGGCAAGCTCCCACTGCCTCTGAATCAATCCAAGAAGGAGGGAGATGGTTTTGGGGCCACCCAGGGTCAGGCCGCGTGGCAGACGGTGTCAGCAAAGTGGAGGCAGGAAGCTGGTTCGCGCAGGCGCAAGTTGGTCCATAGCTGAGGCGAACCCACAGGGTGTATGAGATAGCAGTCTCCCCCCCAAATTAACATCCAAGTCAAAAGTTTTCATATAAATAAGCAAAACCAGTTAGAAAATAAAACAGAAGATAGCAAGATTGTGATAGCAGAGAGGAACAAGGTATAAACTGCTAGGAGTAAATGTAAAAAGAAATGTTCAAAACCTGTTTGTGAAAAACTATCAAGCACTACTGAAACACATGAAAGTAGACTTGAACAAACAGAAAGATATGTGTTCTTGGTTAGGAAGATTCAGCATCGTAAAGGAGTTAGTTCTCCCGAGGTTAATGTATAAATCCCTGCGATCCAAACAGAAGTACCGTCTTTCCTTGGCGGGTGGGGGGAGCAGGCCTAGATAAGGAAAAACCCTGAAAATGAAAAGCAATGGGAGGGGGTACAGGCAGACCTATCAGACCTTAAAACATAATGGAAAGTCTCTGTAGACGATCATACTAAGTGAAGTAAGCCAGACAAAGGCAAATATCATATGATATCACTTGTATGTGGAATCTAAAAAGAAAAAGCTACAAATGAACTTATTTACAAAACAGAAAGAGACTCACAGACATAGAAAACAAACTTATGGTTACCAAAGGGGAAAAGGGAGGAGATAAATTAGGAGTTTGGGATTAACATATACACACTACTCTATATAAAATAGAGAACCAACAAGGACCTAGTGTATAGCACAGGGAACTATACTCAATAATATTTTGTAATAATCTATAAGGGAAAAGAAACTGAAAAAGAATAGATATATGTATAACTGAATCACTATGCTGTACACCTGAAACTAACATGACATTGTAAATCAACTATACTTCAACTTTTTAAAAGTATCTATAATTAAAACAATTTGGTATCGATGAGTGGATAAAAAGATAAGCCCATGGGATGGAATACAAAATCCAGAAACAGACCTGATTG
This sequence comes from Mesoplodon bidens, assembly GCF_964165515.1. Taxonomy (NCBI): domain Eukaryota; kingdom Metazoa; phylum Chordata; class Mammalia; order Artiodactyla; family Ziphiidae; genus Mesoplodon; species Mesoplodon bidens. The sequence goes on from NC_138165.1 coordinate 15,309,513, forward strand.
CGTATGGAAATTTCAGTTTCGATAAACATCAGGAATGAGTGGATGAAAGAAGTGCTTTCTCATAAGCTGTACTGGGATAACCAGAAATTAAAACTAGACAAGGGACTGTTTCTCACCTATCAGACTGACAAAGACCCAAAGTTTGACACCTTATTCTGTCAGTGAGGCTCTACTGTAGAGAAATAGGCACTCTTATGGAAATGCAAAATGGACTACTCTGACGGAGGGAAATTTGGAATATCTAGCAAAATCTCATATGCGTTTACCCCTTTGACCTACACATCTTACTTTCAGGCATCTATCTCAGGCACAGCACAAAAGGGTATATGCAGAAGACCATTACTAGCAGCATTACTCATAATATCAAAAAACTGGAAACAATCCAAATTTCTCCATGTGAGGACAGATTGAATATATATATATATATATATATATATATATATATATATGAAGTTTCTCTTTTTAGGAGCATTCCAGCCTGATAAACAAGGAAGGAATGTCATAATCAGGGTATCACCATTTCATACCCCCTAGTGAATTGATGGATGGCGAAAAGAAAGACATCCCAACAGTAAACACCTTGTTCTTCCTGAAAAAAATAGACAGTCCTACCTATGAAGTACTCTTGCTAAAAAAATATCAAACCTATATCTGATCAAACCTCTGAATCTAACTGTGATTTAGCAGAAATGTAGGGGACAGAGGTGCATGCTAAACAACCACCAACGAGGTGCAATCCAGACCATGGGAAACTGCAGGACAAACAACGCAGTTTCTTCAACAAATAAATTGCAAGGAAGAAAAAACAGTTGGAGAAGGAGCTATAAATTAGAAAAGATTTTAGAGACATAATATCCAGTTGCAATGATGACCCTTATGTGAACCCTGATTTGAACTAATATCAAACCAAAAGGGCTAAAAGTAAGACAACAGGGAAAATTTGAGCCCTGGTGGGAGAATTATTAATATAAGAAATTATTATTGATTCTTTGGAGGTGATAATGTATTGGGGTTATTTTTTTAAGAATCCTTATCTTTTAGACATACATATTGAAATATGCAGGATCAAAATTTGAAAAGATAAGACCTCACCACCCTGGAAGAAGGAGAAGAAACTGGTGAAATGTGATCTTAGATTTTTGAGCTTCAGAAAACCCATCCCATGAAGAAAAACTGGAGAGATATGGGTTAGCAGCGATGCTTGTGGAAGAGGGAGACAGAAACAAAAGAAAAAGTTGAGGGCGTTTAATTCAGCTCAGCTCTTTTTTTGGGGTGAGCGGCATGCTGTGCAGCTTGCGGGATCTTATTTCCTGGACCAGAGATTGAACCTGGACCCTGGCAGTGAAAGCGCACCAGTCCTAACTGCTGGACCGCCGGGGAATTCCCCAAGCCCAGCTCATTTTAAACCTTTAAGTGGGCTCATGCTCTCCGACCCAGCAACCCTTCTTTTGGAAAATGCTTCTCAGATCTGGGGGAGGACTTATGCAAAAGATGTTCATCAAAATGTCGTTTATAATGACCACAACTTAAATGTCCCACGTTGTGGGGGGATCATGAAGTAAGCTGTAGTCTGTTCATCCACGTAATGGAATATTAGGTCGGCCATGGAAAAGGTTTTGCAAATAGTTTATTTCAATGTGGCAAAGATACAGCTAAGAGAATGCTGTGTGAAAAAAGCAAAATACAATTTTATTAGTATAACATGATTATGACTCTAGTCTTAAAGCGTCACTCCATGCTTAGGATAAAAGGCTGGGCTTAGTAAGCAGCTTGTGGTTATAATATATATAATATAATATAATAACCGTGGTTATTTGGGGGACTGTTGTTTTTTTTTCTTGCACTTGTTTTGTATTTTCCAAACTTTCATGCTCATGTAGTCCTCTCGTGATGGAAAAGCCCACTCGCTGGACCACAGCAAGCAGGCGAGCAGGAGGGGAAGGTGGGGAGGGCAGGCACCTGTGGGCGGAGCCTGGCTGGGGTGGCCGAGTGACAGCTCTTCCCCCCCCCGCCCTGTGCTCTGCCTGTCCGGTGTGGCTGCAGGAAGCTGCTTGGCGAGGCTGGAGGTCCACTCCTTTTTGTCTTTTTTATGTGTTTGGTCCCCTTGAAAGTGAGCAGGGAGATGCAGTAGATAGAATAACGTCCCTCCCCAAAGATATCCACGCCTTAATACCCTGGACCTGTGATTATGTCACCTTACGTGGCAACAGAGGCTTTGCAGCGATGATTAAGTTAAAGGCCTTGAGATGGGGAGATTCCCCTGTGTTATTATCCAGGTGGCCCCAGCCTCCTCACGCGAGTCCTTCCAAGGGGAAGAGGAGGCCAATGAGTGGGTCAGAGAGGTGCACCCAGCAGGGGTCCACTGGCCATGGCTGGCTGTGAAGACACAGGAAGGGTGCCACGAGGCAAAGAGTCTGATAGAAACTGCTCTCAGTCCACAGCCAGCAGGAAAACGGGGACCCTAGTCCTACAACCACAAGGAACTGAGTTCCACCAACAGCCTAAATGAGCAGCGAACAGATTCTCCCCTGGACCTGCCAGGATGGGATGCCGCCCTGCTGTCTTTTTGATTTTCATCTGATGAGACCTGTCCTCGACTTCTGGTCTACAAAATGGTGAGATAATAAACTCGTGTCCTTCGAAGCACTAAGTCTGTGACAATTTGTCATGGCAGTGGTAGAAAACAAATGCAGGAATGGACAAAGTCTGGGCTGGGGTCAGGACATGGTGGCCAGACCTGGTTCTACCATCGGGTGTCCGTGTGGCCTTGGACCCCTCCTTCCACTCAGGGCCAGGGGTAATCTCTTAGCCCCTTCTGCTCTGACGCTCTGTTTGGCACGTGTACTTTATTGGCCCTGAATGTTACAGAGGAAAGAGTTATTTCCCTGCTGCGAAACAGAGGATCCCATAGAGGTTCCTCAAGAAATTCCAGAACTACCATATGACCCAGCAATCCCATCTCTGGGAATACTTCTTAAGGAGACAAAAAAACACTATGTGGACGAGATGCCTGCACCCTCCTGTTCATTGCCGTGTTATTCACAAGAGTTAAGACATGGAAACAACCCCAGTGTTCATAGCAGCACTATTCACAATAGCCAAGACATGGAAGCAACCTAAGTGACCATCAATGGAGGAATGGATAATGAAAATGTGATATAGATATATATGTGTGTGTATATGTATATACCCACATATATAAATGTGATATTTATAAATATAATGGAATAGTTTTCAGCCATCAAAAGGCGATCCGGCCATTAGTGGCAGCATGGATAGATCTTGAGGTCATTATGCTTAGTGAAATAAGTCAGACAGAGAAAGACAAATACTGCATGATCTCACTTACATGTGGAACCTTAAAAAAGTGAACTCTTGGAAACAGAGAACAGATTGGTGGTTGCCAGAGGTGGGCGGTGGGGACCAGGTGAGATGGGTGGTCAAAAGGTACAAACTTCCACTTATGAGATAATAAGTCCTGTACAGCAGGGGATGTAATGTGCAGCATGGTGACGGTAGTTAACAAGACTGTATTGTATATTTGAAAGCTGATAAGAGAGTAGATCTTAAAAGTTCTCATCACAAGGGCTTCCCTGGTGGCGCAGTGGTTGAGAGTCCGCCTGCCGATGCAGGGGACACGGGTTCGTGCCCCGGTCCAGGAGGATCCCACGTGCCGCGGAGCGGCTGGGCCCGTCAGCCATGGCCGCTGAGCCTGTGCGTCCGGAGCCTGTGCTCCGCAACGGGAGAGGCCACAACAGTGAGAGGCCCGTGTGCCACACACACACAAACAAATATATATATATATATAGAGAGAGAATAGAAGTTCTCATCACAAGAAAAGCAATTCTGTGACTCTGCGAGGTGATGGATGTTGGCTAAACTTATCGTGGGGATGAGTTTTGCAACATCTACATGTATCAAATCATCGTGTTGTACACCTGAAACTAAAACAATGTCATATGTCAAGTGTGTCTCAATAAAACTCGGAAAAAATGAAACAAATTTTTTAGAAAAGCACAGACCCCTAGCCTCCTTCACCAGGTGACTGTTGGGGTGTGGGTGGTGAGGGGACACCAGGGCAGTGAGGCCAGAGGGGCCAGTGAGCTCTGACTGCAGGTGTCCGGCTGTGCTTTTGTTTCCCGCAGCTGCGTTTCAAGGAGAGGTCAACGTTTGCTCGTGGACGCGTGTGTGCGCGCTGCCACACTTGCTGGCCGCCCAGCAGGGCGTGGGGCAGGGTTCAGTTAGAAGCTTGGGAGCTGGGTTTCCACTGGGCAAGCAGAACTCCTGGAAGAGGCCTGCTGAGGCCTCCCTGTCTCCTCCCAGGCCCTCTCCTGGGGGACCGAGTGAGATGGGGGCCTGGCATGGGCGTGGCTCTCTGCCGGCCGCTTTGGGGCCTCCCTGGCCCAGAGGCCGCCGCCCTGCTCTGATCTGCATGCCCGCGCCTGTGGCCTCCCACCCTGGTGCTTTGGATCCAGCGGCAGACAGGCCCTGGGGTGCTCCCTGTCTGTTCCCGTTGCTGGGTCCGAGCCAAGGTGGAATGTGGGAAGCCGGCGTGGTCTGGGGCTCCCCACCCTGCCAGAGCAGCATGGCTCATCCTGGGGTGGCCCTGTCCGCAGAGTGAAATCCCCCCGCAAGCCCAGAGCCACACTTGGCCAGGTTCATCTGGGCCTCGGTTTCCCCATCTGTCACACAGAGACAGTAAAGAACACTTACCTATGGGCTGTCATGACGGTAAAATCAGAAAATGTCTAACGAGCACTTAATGTGCCAGGACCTGTTCAGTAGATCTGAAGGGTTTAATTATTAGCTACGGCCTTCATAAATCACGATGGAGTCGGTGTGAGGACCGGAGAAGCTCTCTTCTCTCCGAGGGCCTCTGTTTCCACGTCTAGAATGAATGGGTGGAACTGGAACGGGATCGTCTCTTCAGCGGTGCCTCAGTTTCCCTGCCCTCCTTCTTGTCTGGTGGACATGGGTCCAGCAGAGGCTGATGCCAGGACGGAGCTCGAATGAGATGATGGCGCCCCGGGGCCTGGGGCCTGGTCCGCTGCCTGCTGCCCGGGGAGCCTCATCTGGAAGACGGGGCCCCTCCGGTGCCTCCCCCTGCCTGTCTTTCCCGAGGCACATGGCAGGCGCGGCCAGGATGGGGCGACCGGGGAGTGACGCCGGGCCAGGCTGATGTGTAGTAAGAACAAGGCTTGGTGAGTCAGTGTCAGCCTTCCCCACGGCCCCTCCCCTGTAAAACCCCAGTGTGGTTTCCCTCAAAGAAATGTGAGCATCGGCTTTGGCCATAGTAGACGGTGGCTATGTATCAGATCCTGGTGAGGCTGCTGAGGACCAAGTGTGACCGTCCAGACCCCTAAGTTGTGTTCACGGACTTGGTGACCGGGAAGGCTTTGGGAGTTGGGGCAGGGGTGGGGACGTGGCAGTGCATCCCTTCACCCTTCCCATCTGGGGCACTCCCCCCTCAGCCTGACGTCCAGCACCCCTGACTCTTGGCCTGGGGGTCCATCTGGACACTGGGAACCTCTCTGCTTGCACAGCAGCTGGAAACCCCCAGGAATTCTGTCCCTTGGGAGCAGCCTCCACCAAGGATACATGGGAGCTGGTGTGTGAGCCCCTCAGCACCCGCACGCCAGCTCCGCTCCACCTCCCGAGTCCCCACAGGCTACTAGCTGCCCACAGAGGAAAACTGCGGGACAGTTCGCTCTGCATCGGCTTCCTTCCCTCCCCCGTTTCACTTCTCCATCCTTGTTATGGGCTGACTTATTTCCCCCCACAAAACTCACATGTTGACGTCCCAACCCCCAGTCCCTCAGAACGGGACCTTACTTGGAATAGGGTTGCTGCAGATGTAATTAAAGATGAGGTCATTTGCATGGGCCCTAATCCAATATGACTGTGTCTTTATAAAAAGGGGGAATTTGGCCAGAGACACACACACACAGGAGAAACACCATGTGAGGGTGAAGGCAGAGATGGGGGTGATGCTCCCACAAGCCAAGGGATGCCATAGACCGCCAGCAAACCACCGGAAGCTTAGCCCTCAGAAGGAACCCACCCTGCCGACACCTTGATTTCGGACTTCTGGCCTCCAGAACCGTGAGCCTACACATTCCTATTGTTTTAACCTCCCAGTTTGTGGTACTTTGTTATGGCAGCTCTGGCATAGGAAAACATCCCCCGTGCGGGTGTTTTCTAGACATGCCAGGTAAAGTATTTGCACTTGGAGCTTCATCTCAGGGTCAGGAACCCAAGCTAAGGGACAGGGGAGAGTAAGGGAGGCTGGTCTCACAGGGCAGGAGGGTGCCAAGGGGAGCACATTAAAACAACCCTGGGGACTTGGGGGGCAGGGGCCAACCCAAAACCCCTGCCCAGCCTCTGAATCAGGATCTGGGGATGCTCAGGGTGATGCCATGCCTTGTCAGGTAGAGGATGTGAGCACGGGTAACGGGCTACCGTTGTCAAGGCAATTGCTCATCCCCGGCCCTCCCTTTGCAACCTGGTTGTTGGATGCTGGCCACCCTGCCCTGACTGTTGGCAGGATGAGGGCTCTGTAGTTTGCACGTGCGCAGAGCAGGAGCTCCCGAGAGCTTCCTGTAAAGCTGCGTCCTGTAAAGAAAGCAGCCTTTCTGAACACAAGGGGTGAGTGGCCCACACGCCAGCCCCAAACAGGGTCCCCTGAGAGCACTACTGTTTAATAAGACCGAGACCACCAGCAAAAATGGAGGGGGAAAAAAATCTCATAGTGGGGTCGTGGGGAAAAGAACAATTTGTTTTTTCTTAAAAATTTAACGTCGGGACTTCCCTGGTGGTCCAGTGGTTAAGAATCTGCGCTTCCACTGCAGGGGGTAAGGGTTAGATCCCTGGTCGGGGAATGAGATTCCCACGTGCCACACGGTGTGGCCAAAAAAAAAACAAGGACATTTAATGTTAATTTGGGGGAAGCTAAACGTTCTCTGAGAGGGGACCATTTAGTCCATATGACCTGGCCAAGGTCCTGACTAAGACTGCGCCCGCCTCCTGAATCACCCTTTTCGCTGGACCACATGGCTCCAGTTATGGGCGTATGTGTCGGTCACATACGCCCATAACCGGAGCCATGTTGGCTGGGGACCCAAGTCCCCGTGACGCGGGCCTCAGTTTCCCTCTCCTCCAAACGGAAGTGACGGGGTGCCGCAAAGCTCTCCGCCCACCTCCTCCGGTGCAGCTGCTTGGGAGGGCCTCCTGGGCCTTTCTCTGAGGTGTTGCTGGCTCAGGCTCATGGCACAGAGGGTGGGGCTGGGGGCGTCCTGAGGGTGCAGTGCTGGTGGGAGGGCGACGTGGGGGTTGAAGGCTGTGGCTGCTGGGTACGGGGAAGGATTCCTGGTGCTTTGGGTGGAACTTGACATTCTGCCATTCTCCTTCTTATCTCACCATCGAAAGGAAATCAGACAAGAGAGTGTGAGCTCATTCTAATAGGAGCATTTTGTTTGCTCTCTGGTTCTGATTAATTAATTCCTCTCCCTTCTGTTGATCACCTTCAGAAACTCTCTGAAAGGCCTTTCCAGACCAATGGGCCAGCTGATTAGGCCACCAAGCGTCTGTCGAGGGTGACCCCCGCAGGGCCACAGCACAGCTGCCCGGCCTTCGGCGCCACTCCACTTGGATTTGAAGCTCAAGTCTGCCATTATCCAGTCGTGTCACTGTCAGCAATGTCCTTAACCAGTCTGAGCCTGAACTTTCCCATCCATAAAATGGGAACGGTGGCAGTCCAGACCCATGTATCCAGTACCTCCTGGACATCACTTCTTGGAGTTCCACAGCAGCCTCAGATTCAACCTGTCCGAACCTGAACTTGACACCCTTCTCCCCAACCTGCTCCTCTATCGGCATTCTCCACCTCAGGGAATGGCCCACCCTCCGCCAAGCCCCACACCTGGAGGCCCTGGGCAGAAAGCTGTAAAACTAACTCCAGTGTCACTTCCTCCAGGAAGTCTTCTTGGACCACTCTTCCTCCCCCAGTGGATAAGATAACTCTCCAGCAGACTCTCCTGCCATGATGTGTGTGTCTCTTCGACATACTCGACACATTACATGTTAATTATCTGTTGGTACATCTCTCTTACTGAACTGTGAGGCTGTTAAGGGCAGGGAGAACATTTCAATCTTCTTGGAATCCCTAGGACCTAGTGGAGGTCCTACTTGGGTTGATTTGGGAGAGTCTAGACCTCTGCTATCTTCATTACCTGCACTCTTTCCAACCCCAACTAAAGAGGAAATTCAGATAAAACAATGTGTTTGCTTCAAGATGAGTCCCCTAGCCACACCCATGGACCAGATTGCAGTTCTGGAATCTTCCAGTGTAGAAATCCAGTGCTGCCATCCAGGGTCTAGTATGCAGCAGGAGCTTAATAAGTAGACACAGGATGATGAGTGGATCGAAGAGGTCCCCCGATGCCCTTGCTTTCCTCCCTGCTCCACATCCAATTAATTCCCAAGTCCTTCAGACTTTCCCCTTAAGTGAAATGACACAACCCAGATTGGAACTTGAACCCACTGCCGCGGCCTCTCCCGTTGCGGAGCACAGGCTCTGGACGCACAGGCTCAGCGGCCATGGCTCACGGGCCCAGCCGCTCCGCGGCATGTGGGATCCTCCCGGACCGGGGCACGAACCCGTGTCCCCTGCATCGGCAGGCGGACTCTCAACCACTCTGCCACCAGGGAAGCCCCGAACCCACTGTCTTTTCATTGAGGTCACACACATGGTCTCAGGACTTACGGAAGCTCAGGTTCTGGATGTCTCAGCACAGAAAGAATTCCGTGAGAGACAAAGTGATAGTAAGACGTGGATTTATTTAGAGAGAAACACACTCCACAGACAGAATGTGGGCCGTCTCAGAAGGCAAGAGGCTCCAAAACACAGGGTGGTTTGTTTTTATAGGCTGCGTAATTTCATAGGCTAATGAGTGGGAGGATTTGTCCAACTAGTTTTGGGAAGGGGTGGAGATTTCCAGGAATGGGGCCACCACCCACTTTTTGGCCCTTTGTGTTTGGCCTCGGAACTGTCACGGCGTCTGTGGGTGTGTCATGTAGCTAATGCATTACAGTGAGCATAGAAGGAGGCTCAAGGTCTACTGGCAGTTGACCCTTGCGCCATCTTGGATCTAGTGGGTTCTAACTAGTCTCTGTCATGTCATCAACGGCTATGTCGTTCTTTCAGAAGTTGTGCCGCCTCCTTCCCTCCTGTTTTATGAGCACCCCTCCTGTGTCAGCCCTCCTCTCGGACTGCCCAGCCCTGCGTTGGTCCAGGCCCCACAGCATCAGCGCAAGAGCCAGTGGCTCCACCACCCACTCTCCTCCAGCCACGGAAAATGCTGTGATCCAGAGGATCAGGCTCCCATCAGGGCTCCCGTCCTGTTTATCACCCCCTGCTCCCTCCTCTTCATCTAACCAGGCTCAGCTGGTTGTTTCCAAGAGGCCTGTGTCCCCTGCCCACTGCCCACCCCCCGCCTTAGACCCCCTCCTGTATGCTGACCTCTGTTCCATACACAGCCATGCAGTGCCCTCGGTTCTGGCCTTCCTCAAAGATAGGACCAAGGTCTCAGCATCTAACACCTCGTAGGTCTTCCACTCACGGCTCTACTTTGTCACGTCACTCTTCTCTTGACTCCTAGGCCGACTCAGCACAGGACCCGCTGTGTGATCTTAGCAAGTCACTGAGGCGCTGTCCTCGGCGTGCTCCTGTATCCCACGGGAGAGTCCTGCGTGGTCCTTCCGGCAGGAAGGCAGCATTTCTACCTGCTTTTCAGCTGCAGTCTGTGTGCAGGAGTGACTTGGAAGGCCCGTGTGGACCTGTTATTTCCCGGCTGTTCACAGATGCTCCACAACAGTCCCCTAAGCCATCTTCCCCCCGGCCCTTTGCACCACAGATTAGTCTCCCGGATTTGCCTTCCCTCCCCCAAGGGAGTCTGAGATGGGCAGGGAACCCAGCCTCAAAGGGACATGCAGGGCTGTCAGAAAGGAGCCTGCAGAGAAGGGACCCCCCCGACCCTTCACTTTGTGTCCCGGATGCACTTCTTCTAGTTGGATGTGCCTGAATCGGATCTTATTTTGCAGCAGTCTCACAGTTAGAAATCTCAGTTTCTTAATTCAAAAAGTAAAAAGGGATCTGTCTGAATTTGCCAAGGTCCTCCCTGGGCACTCACTCTTTCAGTCGTCCTCCAGTGTGTGCCCCCTGCCCCCTTCCCCCCCATCAGCAGCACCTGCAGGGCCTGGGAACTTGTCAGGAATGCAAATTCTCAGGCCCCCCCCCCAGACCTGCTGAATCAGAGTCTCTGGGGGTGGGGCCCAGCCAGCCCCACAGAGGCTTCTGTGCATCTTCAAGTGTGAGAAGCATTGAACTAATCTCTAGCTCCAAGTATTTGGAGGAATTACTTAGCTCTGAGAGATCCCATGAGAATTCAGTCACGGACGATGAATGGTTTATTGTCTTTAAAATTCAAGCCTAAACCAAGGTTCTCAAATTTTGGGTGCATCCGAATCCCCTGGAGGGCTTGTTAAAACACAGCTTGCTGGGCGCCACCCACAGAGTTTCTTCTTCCGTCCATCTGGGCCGGGGCCAGAGAATGTGCATTTCCAAGTCCCCTAGTGACAGTAATGGTGTGATGCTTGTCTGGGGACCACATTTTGAAAACCATTGTCTTAAACAATTTCCAAAAGAAACACATGACTGACTAAAAGATGTCAACACAGGTCCTAAGTACTCAGCATCAGATCAATACCATATTGGTTGATATCTACTCTTAGAGGGTTTTTTTAAATCATTTTTTTAAAAAGTGAAGTAGAGTTGATTTACAATGTTGTGCTAGTTTCAGGTGTACAGCAAAGTGGTTCAGTTATACATAAATATACATTCTTTTTCAAATTCTTTTCCATTAAGGGTTATTACAAGATATTGAATATAGTTTCCTATGCTATACAGTACGTTCTTGTTCATCTATTTTATATAGAGTAGTGTGTGTATGTTAATCGCAAACTCCTAATTTATCCCTCCCCGCTTTCCCCTTTGGTAACCATGTTAGTTTCTATGTCTTCTATTTCTGTTTTGTAAATAAATTCATTTGTGTCATTTTTTTACATTCCACATATAAGTGGTATCATATGATCTTTGTCTGACTTACTTCACTTAGTATGATAATCTCTAGGGCCATCCATGTTGCTGCAAATGGCATTATTTCATTCTTTTTTTATGGCTGAGTGGTATTCCATTGTATATATGTGCCACATCTTCCTTATCCATTCATTTGTTGATGGACATTTAGGTTGTTTCCATGTCTTGGCTGTTGTAAATAGTGCTGCTATGAACATTGGGGTGCGTGTATCTTTTCGAATTATGGTTTTCTACAGATATTTGCCCAGGAATGGGATTGCTGGGTCATAAGGTAGCTCTATTTTTAGTTTTCTGAGGAACCTCCATACTGTTTTCCATAGTGACTACACTAATTTACATTCCCACCAGCAGTGTAGATTCCTTTTTCCTTTTTTTTTTTGCGGGCCTCTCACTGTTGTGGCCTCTCCCGTTGCGGAGCACAGGCTCCGGATGCTCAGGCTCAGTGGCCATGGCTCACTGGCCCAGCCGCTCCGTGGCATGCGGGGTCCTCCCAGACAGGGGCACGAACCTGCGTCCCCTGCATCGGCAGGCGGACTCCCAACCACCACACCACCAGGGAAGCCCCCTTTTTCCTTTTTAAACTTTCGTTTGTTTTAAAAATAAGTTCAGAGACTTTTAGTGGCAATATCTCACTGTGCCTTAGCTTCTTCATCTGTCAAATGGGCAGATCACAGTACCTACTGCAACGGATGGCTGTGAGGGTGAAAAGAGGGAACCCCCCCACCCCACACACAGTGCCCAGCCCAGAGCCTGGTACATGGTCTCATCCTTTATAAAGAATCACCTATTATGATTATGATCTTGTGTCTGTGTTGGACTAGGAAATTACTGCCATAGCTCCTGCAAATCCCAAATTCTATGAAGCACATAAATGCAAATGCAATGAGAGTGGATTGCATTCTGTGGGGCAGGAGTCTACCTGTCTTCAGCCATCCTGGCATCAGCCAGGGCCTTGGGGTCCCACCCATGGACAAACAACTAGAAAGGGAGGTGCTGAAACAGTTGCTCAGGTCAGTAATTTTTTTTTTCTGTATTTTGGATTATAAAAGTGATATGCGCTCATTGTAAAAAACTCCTCCACTGCCTGGGAATGTGGAGTGTACAGGGATAACATCTTTACCGTTTTCCTTTGGGGCAAGTTCAATATCAATCAATACCGATCAAGATCACCTGCGCTGGTCTTCAGAGAGGTGCTCTAAAGTGACAGGAGTTGGTGGTTTCAGTGACTTCTAGGACATAACAAAAGGTCCGCTCCCCACATTTTCCCTGAAAACAGGACGTCCTGATACTGAGTCGGAATGGGGAAGCCTTTTCTCTTTCTGGAGGAGGAAGCAACGAGTTCCAGCCGGAGGCCAGGCGCATATCACTATCAAGATCCTGAGGGCTCCCTAGTCAGGAGTTAAGGGTCCCGGGAGAAAAGCGCCACCTCCTGTCTTTCAGGGACTAACCTCCCCCAATCCCTGCGTGTCCTCTTCTCCCGCCTGCCTGCCAGCCGAGTCCACCCACAGAGGCCCCCGCAGTGCAGACCTGACTGCAAGCCCAGGGGTCAGGGACATCCTCCCGCCCGGCAGCAGAGGCCAGTGCCCCTTGCAGGACCCGGCCTAGCACTCCCCCGCCCCCCCCCCCCGCCCAACAGCTCCTGCCGCCCTTCCAGCCCGCTTCTGCCACGGCTTCAAGTTGCATCTGAGCATTTCCCCTTCCTATGAGAGGGAGAGGATCATTTTTCAGCTACACACTAGCATTTCCACCTTCCACCCTGTCATCCCTCCTGCTCTCAGGACACATAGGTCCTGGATGATGCCAGCAGCCTGACACCCTCCTCTACTGCCTGGGCACCCTCTGCACCGCGCCCCCCACCCAGCAAGGACCCTGCCTTACTGTCCGGGTCCACAGCCCACCTCGGAGCCGTCACACCTCCATGCTCGCAGCTGGGCACCCTCTTGTCCACACTCCCCTTTTCGTCCTCCTAGCGGTAGCTGAATGTTTGTCCCTCCTGGAAGCCGTCCTCTCCTTGTGACCCCATGGCCTATCAACTCCGCTTCATGTCCTAGAATGACCCATTCTTTCAAATATGATAGACGTAAACTGGATGATACTATAAATATTGCTCTGAAATGTGCTTTTTCCCTTCAACTTTTTCTGGACCCCTTGTCCTAAGAGCTTCCCAGTGCCCCACGGTGAGGACGCACCTGATGTGCTGGACCCTTGCCCTGTTGGTGGGCAGGTAGGTTGTTTCCCTTTTCACGATAATGGAGAATGTCATAAAGAATATTCTGGTGCACAGATCTTTGCACGGAAGTGGAAAAATAGTTAGGGATAGAATACTCAGGTTAGAATGGCTGGGTCAGGTGGTATATCAAGTTTTGGAAAGTAATTCCACAGGGCTTTTCAGCTTCCACCAACAATGAACTGGCCTTCCTTACTCGTTTGAGGCCGGTTGGGACTGGGCGCTGGCGTATCCTTTTTGGAGCGCTATTGGGCTGCAGCTCCCAGCGGCCAAGCTTCCCGGTGCTTTTCCCAGAGCTTCTTCCTCTCCCTCCCACCAGTCGGATGCTCAGGCTTCCAAGGTCCAGAACGGCTTTGGGGGCAGGGCGACATCTGAGATGCGGATTAGAACAGGAACCCGAAGCTTTGAGTACTTAATGAAAAAACCCTTTGTTTTGCTAATTGACCTGCTGGGGTTTTGACATGCTTTTGGGTTTGGTTTTGTCATTTCTGTGGCTTTGGAAGTGGCAGGTGTCCAGCGAGAATGCGCATGTGAATCCGCTGGTGGGTGAGAGGATGTGGCCGGTGAGGAAGCTGGGGGAGCGGTAACAATGGCTTTAGGCCAAACTAGTTAATTTCAGGTCTTATTTCCCTTCCTTCACAAATGCACCCATTAATCAAGACATTCATTCATAAAATAATTACCGAGTGCTTTCCCAATGACAAGGCGCTGGGCTGGGCTTGGGATACAGCCCAGTTTGGGATTAAACAAATACAGGTGTGTGTGCGGGGTGCGGTGGGGCGTAACAGTGGGGGAATCGAGCGTTCCAAGCAGAGACCCCAGAGTAGGAAGGACCACAGTGTGGGGAGAGGAATGAGACTTGAGGGTAGGCAGGCCCTGGATCCCACGGGTTTTGAAATGGACCCCAAGAGCAACGGGAGACCCCCGAAGAACTTTAAGCACGAGCAGAATAACAGGGTTGGATCTGTGATATCAAAGGACGTGAGGATCCAGGTGACCCCAGGCGCGGCATCGACCATGGGCAGCACACTCACTGGGTTTCCTTTCCTCCCAATCATTCTAATTCCCCCCGTGCTCCTGGCGTGGGGCTGGAATTAGATGACAGTGGCCTTGGAATTGGGCAAGTGCTGGGAGAGGCGGCAGCCCCTGGTGGCTGGGAGCCCCATTAGTCCTTGCAGAGGGAGGCCGAGAGCAGCTGGACAGGCAGACTAGAGGGCCTGGGCCCCCGGGGCTCCCCCTCACACCCTCTCCTCCTCAGTGTCACCCCACAGCCCTCAGATCATGGGTCGCTTCATTGCTGGAAGGCCAGCCTCTGCTCTGACACACCTGCGCCCGCCCTCACATCCACCCTGGGGCCCAGCCTGGCACACGGCAGACACAGGAGGGGTGTACAGTGAGAGTCTGGGGGTCACTGGCAGAGACCCTAGTGTTCTTCAGAGTCGCCCAGTGGAAACCCGGCCCCCCATTTCCAAGCCCCAGCCAGGCTGTCCTAGATTCTACGAAGGCCAAAGTAAAGGCAAACTGCACTTTTATGGAGGGCAGGGGCAGGTGTAGTGGTTCAGTGCATGACCTCCGGGCCCCAATCCCGGCCACATGCCGACTCTGTGAGCTTGGACAGGCTACTCAGCCTCTCTCTGCCCGAGTTTCCCCATCAGTAAATGGAGCCATTGGCAGCTGCCTGGAGGGCGGTGTTATGAACTCGAGTGAACACGAGCTGCGTGCTTAGGACAGAGCCTGGCAAACACACAGACAGAGTTAGTCTTGTCCTGCCCTCAGGAGACTCAGCGTTTGTCCGAGGGATTGTCACAGCCTGCCGTTGTGACAGCCCAGGCCATGCCCCCAAGGGGACCGAGCGGCCACACATGCTCACACCTACAGTTGTGACGGTGTGGAGGCTAAGTTCCCACTGTAAGCCTCTGGCAGCTTCTGATTCCTAATTGGGAAAAGACTGGGGAAAACACTGTGAAATTAAAGCCAGATATTCTACTCCTGTCCTGAAAGTTTGCACTCAGGGGCTAAGTCGTCCTGTTTGCAACTGTCATTGGTTGTCCTCGCGGGGGGCGGTGGGGGGGAAGATTTGCTTCTGAGCAGGTGATCTTTGTGACCAGGGAGAAGAGCCCATAACCAGGTGAGGGAGGGATCCTTTCTGGCCTCAAGGGGCCGGGAGAGGGCTGGGCTGGATCCTGGGGGAGGCCCTTCGTAGCAGACCTGGAGAGCCCCCCTCCCTCGAGCTGGTGGGTGGGGCTGCACAGTCTGCCGAGCAGGGGTGCTCCAGCCCAATTTGAAGCTTTTTTCTCCTGCATGGTAATTCCCTCCTGCCATTACCAAACTTTTCTGGAAAAGTTCGTTTCTCGTCCTAGCCATGTTTGGGGGAATAGTGGGGGGATCCAAGGGAGGGCTGCACAGAGGAGGTGAGTCAGAGGCAGGGTTTTGAAGGATGAATAGGAGTTTGACAGGGAACCAGATGAGGGAAGTTATTCCAAATGCCCTCCCCAGTTTCCACCCATCACACACCAGCTGGAAAATTCACACAGACTTTGAAGAAAATCCCGAAATTCCAGCAGGTCTAGGCCCCCTCCAACTCGGAGCAGAAGAATGGGGTAACCTCTGCCTTTTGAGTCATCTGTGGGGAGGGGCAGGTTTCTGGCTCCCTTGGGCTCCCCTGGGCTTTACAAGCCTGACAGTGAATACAATTTCCAATCCCATCTCAGGCACTGCAGAGTCCATAGCGGGCTTATAGATTGCCTTTGTCAAAACGTGTGAGTTTTCCTGGGGGTGGTGGCAGGAGGGGGGTATTTAGTCAGTCTTCATCTTTGTTGAGTTTCAGCTCTTATTTGCCGTTACTTGCAAAAATATATTTCTTGGGCTTAGTTCCCAGAGGACCAATTACTCCGTGAATTGTTAGGCTGTACAGGGGCCATTCCTCACTCACCCACCACTGGGCAAGGGTGGCTCAACACCCGGGTCACTGCAGGCTCTCCTGTTGTGGCCATCTGTGGTGATGGCAGCCGGCGATGGCTCTGCATACACATAAAGTAGACACCTGGGGATTACTTGTGGTTGCACATTAACCATTTCTCCCATTTTATTTTTATTTATTCATTTTTGGCCGCACTGCCAGGCATGCAGGATCTTAGTTCCCTAACCAGGGTTCGAACCTGTGCCCCCCACAGTGGAAGCACAGAGTCTTAACCACTGGACCGCCAGGGAAGTCCTTTCCCCTTTTAATATATGATGCAGGGCTTCCCTGGTGGCGCAGTGGTTGAGAGTCTGCCTGCCGATGCAGGGGACACGGGTTCGTACCCCGGTCCAGGAAGATCCCACATGCCGTGGAGCGGCTGGGCCTGTGAGCCATGGCCACTGAGCCTGCACGTCCGGAGCCTGTGCTCCACAACGGGAGAGGCCACAACAGTGAGAGGCCCACCTACCGCAAAAAAAAAAAAAAAAAAAAAAAAAGATGCAACAGAGCCAGCTGTGGCGGAGGAAAGGAGCCAAGATCGACATTCAGAGCTTATCTGCCTGATAAGCCCCTGAGGGGGAAATAAATGGGAGCCCTGGTGCCCTTCTGCATTGAATCGTCTCCCGAAGTATGCATCGGGGTCTCAGGCCACCAGGACCCAGGTAAATCGTCAAGACTGAGCCCAAGGCCCCAAAGCAGGTCAGTAATTGGGTCACTTCTGTTGCTGTCGCTCCTCCCTCAGAGCTTTCTTGGTCCCGTTGCTTCAAGGCCTCAAGGCTTCAAGGCCTGACTAGGAAAAGGGGCAAGACTCTGCCTAAGCAATTAATTCTGGGGAGATGCTAACGGCTGAAGCAGCCTAACCTGTACTCCTCCCCGCAGGATGCTTCCGTCTTCGAGATTAGCGTAGGTCTTTATAGTTAAACCAGTGGTTCTCAATCAGAGCAGTTCTGGCCCCCACCCTACCCCATTCCTGAGCACATCTGGCAATGTCGGGAGATGTTTTTCTGGTCATCACAATGGGAGGGAGGACGGTTACTGACATCAGTGGACAGAGGCCGGGAAGCTGCAAAACATCCTCCAGCGCACCGGCCTTCCTGAGCAAAGAACCAGAGGCTCCAAGTGCCAGCGGAGCCCTCTTAGAAAGAGCTGGATTCCACTCTGGCTGAAAGAGCTGTCTCTGTCCCTCCAAGGGAGGGGTGAGCCTGGGAGGAGAAGGAGCTAGAAGGCGGGGCGGGGAAAGGGGATCTCTGCATCCCTGCATCCCATGCTCCGTCAGCAGGTGATCAGGGACTCCCGACAGAACTTTCTGTGCCAGTGGCAATATTCCATCCCTGCACTGTCTAACCCGACAGCCACCCACCTGTGGCTTTTGAGTAGTTGAAATGTGTCTATTTATGACTGAAGGAGGCATTTTTCTTTATTTTCAATTAATTTACAGTTAAACTTCAATGGCCACAGGTAGCTAGTGGCTACCCTACAGGAAAGTGCATTTCTAGAGCCCTTAAAACTGCCCACCCCGGGAGGGCATCACAGCTGCTGGGGGGCTGCTTCATTCATAATGAGGTGCTAATAGCAATTAGGGGGAAGTTCAATCTTCCTTCCAGAAAGACTTCTGTCTGAGGGGTTCAGATGCAGAACATTAAGGGCTGCAAACTCCAAGATCCCCCACACTGGCTCCCCGTACAGAGGCCGCTGGGCTGCACCGTTTCTGTCCCTCCAGGGGCAGAGTAGCAGAAGTCAAGGGGGCTGAGAGGTGGTCTCTGGCCCACTGAACAGAGCAGGAGTCCAGGCACACAGATGACAGTGGGATGCCCTCTCAGGCTGCATTCATAAAGTAGACTTTTAGGAGATATAGATCATTTAGAAACCACCTGATTCTTACCAGAATATATAAACTTTGTCATAAAATGCTACTGCTGACAATGTGACAGGGGTCAAGTCCCCCGGCAGAGCTTTGATTCTGGCAGAAGAGTTGGGTGGTCGCGTCAGGCTGGTTCTCTAACTGTTCATAATCATAATTTTTATTTATTTTTTATTTATTTGCCATGCCATGAGGCATGCAGCATCTCAATTCCCCAACCAGGGATCGAACCTGTGCCGCCTGCAGTGGAAGTGTGCAGTCCTAACCACTGGACCCCCAGGGAAGTCCAGATTTTCACTAAATTTTTTTTTTTTTTTTTTTGCGGTACGCGGGCCTCTCACTGTTGGGGCCTCTCCCGTTGTGGAGCACAGGCTCCGGACGCGCAAGCTCAGCAGCCATGGCTCATGGGCCCAGCCGCTCTGCGGCATGTGGGATCTTCCCAGACCGGGGCACGAACCTGTGTCCCCTGCATTGGCAGGTGGAATCTCAACCACTGCGCCACCAGGGAAGCTCAGATTTTCACTAAATTTTATCTGGCGTTTAAAAATTATGATTATTGGGAATTCCTTGCCTGTAAATACTTGGTTGGTTTCAGATGTCTGCCTTGCCCCACGAGCACCTAAGTTTCAGGAAGGCAGGGTTTGGGTCTGCTTTGTCCCCTTTGGCAGCTCAGGTGTCAAACAGTCATACCTGTCCAGTGAATGGCACACCTCGGGCCCTGAAAGTGGGCTGGTGCTTGTCACCTCACGCACGGCAAACAGGAGGGAGGCCGAGGGCCAAGGTGACTTGCCCAGATGACCCGTTGGTGTGAGGCAGGGTGGGGAGTGAAACCCTGTCCCCCCAGTTATGCCCCGTCTGTGCCCTTCGGGGACAGCACAGTCACAGCCAAACCGTGGTGGCCCCCCCACGCTTCCTGGAGGAACTGCAAGCTTCCAGGGAAGGGCTGGGGTCTGCTCCCTTACCTGACAGACTGAGTGATGCTCAGAGCGAAGCTGCTCGAAGCACATGTCCAGTGGAGCTTAACCTGGAAAAGCCTAAGGGCCAGAGAGCATCCCTGCAACAAGAAGGGACACCAGTGGGAAAAGAATGTCTGACGACAGACCCTGAATGGACAGGAAACCTTCCCTACAAAGTGTCTTTTCCCATGAAGGTGGGTGACCTAACTTCGTTTTCAAGCCTGAACTCAGAGGACATTTCCACAGCAGAGGGTCCTGCAAGGCTCCTTGTAACCCAACCTGGGGTCACCCTCAGAAGACACTTTAGATTGACTTGTTTGTGTCTCTGTAGAAAGGGGAGAGGGAGGGAGTCCAGGAGGAGTAGACGGGGAGAGGGGAAGTGTGCTACTAGGCAGATATTTCAAAGGGGCACCCATTTCCAGATGTGTTACACACGTTCCAGTAACTATTGCCGTGTAGCAGTAGCAACTTAGGAAATTAGCAGCTAGAAACAACTCCTTTACCACGCTCGTGGGTTCTGTGGGTCAGGCACTTAGCTAGGGCCCCGGAGGGACGGCTTGTTTCCGCTCCGTGCTCTGTGGACCACCAGGCCAGGACTGGAGCTGGTGCCGCCTGACCAGAGCATCTACACGTGGACCATCTGTGACATCTTAGCTTCCTCACAGTGTGATGGCCCTGGGGGCTGCTCCAACTCCTTCCTTGGAAGCTCAGGGGTCCAAACACAAATAACCCAGCAAACAAGGCAGATGCTGAATGGACTTTTCTGATCTACGTGCGAGTCACTCTGTGTCTCTTCGGTCACATTATTTTGGTGACGAGCTAGTCACAAGTCCACTCAGATTCAAGCTCAAGGAAGGGGGCATAGACCTCCATCTCTTGAAGAATCTGTAGGCGCACAAGGGAAGAACAAACACCTCTGGATCAAGTTACCCAAAGGCTCATTTAGAAAAACTTATATATATATATGTATACACTAATTATCTTTAGTTTTTCATTATGTATTCATAATGTGATCATCTTTATTTATTTTTTTATATTTTAAAATTGTGGTCAAATATACATAAATATAATTTACCCCCTTAACCATTTTTAAGTGCCCAGCTCAGTGGCATTGGGCGCATTCACACTGCCGTGCAGCCAGCCATCACTACCATCCACCCATAGAACACCCTTTTCATCTTGCCAAACCGAAACTCTGTCCCCGTGAAGCACTAAGTCCCCCCCTCCACCCTTCTCCCAGCCCCCAGCAACTACCTTCCACTTTTTGGCTTTATGAATTTGAGTATTCTAGGGACCTCATGTAAGGGGGATCATGCGGTACTTGTCTTCTTGTGACTGGCTTATTTTACTTAACATAATGTCCTCAGGGTTCATCCATGTAGCAGCATGTGTCAGAATCTCCTGCCTTTTCAAGGCTGAATAATATTCTATTTTTTTGTATAGACCACAGTTTGCTTATCCATTCATCTCTCAATGGATACTTGGATTGCCCCCATGCTTCGGCTATTATGAATAATTCTGCTGCTAACATGGGTGTACAAATGTTTCTTCAAAACCCTACTCTCAAGTCTTTTGGGTATATAACCGGAAGTGGAATTGCTGGATCATATAGCAATTCTATTTCTACTTTTTTTTTTTTTTTTTTTTTTTTGCCTCGCCGCATGGCTTACAGGATTTCAGTTCCCCAACCACGGACTGAACTGGGGGCCCTGGCAGTGAAAGCGCCAAGTGCTAACCACTGGATTGCCAGGGAAGTCCCTATTTTTATTTTTTTGAGAAACCACCATACGGATTTCCATCACCGCGGCCCTGTTTAACATTCCTGCCAACAGGGCACAAGGGCTCCAATTTCTCCATAACCTCATCAACACCAGTTATTTCCCGCTTTTTTGATAGGAGCCATCATAGTGGGTGTAAGGGATTAAATGTATTTTTTTTTAATATTTAATCCTGAGAAAACCTCTTGAGATACAGACTATGATTAATCACGCCCAGTCTTAGAAAAAGTAAAACTAAAGCATGGGAAGCTGGTAAGTGGTACCAGAATTCAAACCCAGATGTGCCGATCACCGGCCTCTTTCAGTGGAGACTGGTTGGAGACACGATCCCCCAACTTCTCCAGCTTTTCCAGGAAGTCCTCCCGTCCCTTCCCTGGTCCCCTCCTCTCCCTGGCCCCTACCTTCCTGTCTGAACTCACCAGCCAACAAGGGAACGAAGTTCTAATCAGACTCAGTGATATCCTCCCTGACTTAACCAACTAAGGGACGCAATTCTAGTTTTTCTTACAGAAGCACCGAGGCTGTGATTTAGAGGTCCCGGTTGGAGGTCTGAGTCTGACCAGGAGACTCTGGGCATTTGCCCGAGGGACTAACCCCTCTGAATCTCAATTAGCTCTTCCATAAAATGAAAGGACGCCAGGGATGCTGAGACCACAGGAGATAAAACAAAGTGCTGAAGTGAGATACAACCTTATTGTTTGTGTTGCACGGTTTTGTTGCTGCTCGGGGGTGTTGTCTTCAGGGAATCCGTCTGCACCCCTGGGCAGCCTTCAGGTCCATTCCCTCTGCCCCCAAAGAGGGGAAAAGCCAAGGGGCCTCTGTCATTTCAGGTTTTTTGGAGCCACAGCACAATGGGCCGGGAAGACACTAACTTGTATACGGACCGCTGGTCTTGGATTCCGGCTCTGCCACTGAGCAGCCACTTAGCCTCCATGGAGCTTCAGTTGCCTTGGCTACAAAACGAGGTTCAAAATGCCACGGTCACTGGGGCTGCTGCAATATAACGACTCACGATTGCCCAGGGCCCAGCACGGGGTCTGGAACACTGAAAATGCTCAGTAAATGCCGGGTCATTTCCCCTTGGACAGGGAGAGGCCGCGGGGTGTGAAGTCCCAGACACTTTGCACAAGGCAGAGCTGGAATCACAAGTTCCCTGGGCGGTGGGATGCCTGTCCCGCAGGCGAGGACCGCGCGCAGTGACTCGATCCTTAGCTCTACGCTGCCACCTCGTGGCGGGCTTTCAGGCTGCACTTTCGGAGGCGGGGTCCAATCTCAAAGTCCTGCCATTGAAAAGTTGGAGGAGAGTGTCGCTCGGTGTTCCCATCCCCTCACCACCACTTAAAGGTTCCAGTTGCTCCCTCAACGCCTTTCCCTTCCCCCAGGTCCCCCCCAAACGCCCATAGCTGTGAGGATGCGTCGTACAAGAGCATTTGGGGGCCTTCTCCCTCAGGGGGCTTCCTGCGCCCCCAGCCCCGGAGGAAAGGGGGAGGAGGGGGAAGGGACCGGGTGGGTCTGGAGGAATGAGGAACCCGGACCTTCTGGGGGAGGCTTCCTGTTCCCCGTGGGGGACGCGACCCCCTGATTTGGAGGGTTCTTCCTGTCCCAGAAGCTCTGCTCATTCTCCCAACGGGATTGCAGGCTCTTTAAGCCCCAGAAGAGAAGCTACGGGCTTGGACACCTGGCGGAGAGATGGCAGCTCTTCCCCCGTTAACAGAAACAGACAGCAGTCCGGGAGGGGCCAGGAGTAGAGCCCCCTGTCTGGTGCATTTCAGGGTGAGCCTGGGCTGGCTGGGGGTGCCTGGAGATCAGTGTTTGGACCTCAGCCAGCAAACCTCTGCTGTCCCTTAGGACCGTTCCACCGGGGCAGCAGGGGATCCCAGCAATTCCTGGAATGCTAGCAAGGCAGCTGGCTCTACCTGCTTCACATGTGGGAAGCCCGTGCCCTGAGCCAGACCGTTGGCCGAGCCTGGAGGAGGTGGGAGTCGGGGGGACCGCAAGGAAGGATCTGCAAGCTTGGACCCTGGTGCCTCCCGGGGAAGAGGGGCTGACCGAGGCTGCTCTGCCCGCTGACCCCCCCCCTTCAGAGTCAAAAGCCCCTCCAGGCCTCCTCCTGGATCTCTATTTTCCTCTACCCCCCTTTTTGCAAGTCCTTCATGGCGTTCTTGCAGCCCACCTTTAGCATGAGGTATCTCTTGTTTTGTGGC
Source organism: Mesoplodon bidens (assembly GCF_964165515.1). Taxonomy (NCBI): domain Eukaryota; kingdom Metazoa; phylum Chordata; class Mammalia; order Artiodactyla; family Ziphiidae; genus Mesoplodon; species Mesoplodon bidens. Next base: position 15,332,650 of record NC_138165.1, read on the forward strand.
CTCAGCCAAAACGGAAACCAAAGTAACCTTCACACTGTTTGAAGTCGTGTTTCTCCCCCTTGCTCAGCAAGCTTTACATCCTCTCAGCTGCGGGCAGGAGCCCCTTCTCTCCTCCCCAGCCCGTATGGGTGGCCTGCGGCGCTTTCTGGGGTGACATTTGTAAGACAGGAAGTCCTCTTGGGGGCCAAAGAAATGGTGGCAGATGCATCAGGGACCTGGGCCAGGAGAGAAAGGGTGGACGAGGCTGTGTCCTCAGGAGAAAACCCGAGAGCTCTGTGGCCACGCAGTGCCGCCAGCACCCTGTTTCTGATCGAGAGTAGCAAGGGGCTCCTGACCAGCCAGCACCCTGCGGTCCTCTGAGCATCCCACCTGCCTTGACATCCTGCGCTGAGATCCTGCCTGCCTTCGCGTGTCCTAGAAGCCTCTGATTGGCTGGCCTGGTTTGGATCCTGTGTCCTTCCCTGAACCAATCACTGTGTCCATGGGGACGCATGCAGGACTCTCACTGGCCAAGCCCCAAGCCACGTGCTTTCCCTGGAGCCTCTGCGCTGAGAGCGCTGAGGGGTAGGGGTGACAGCTTGGTGATCCATTTGCGCCCAGGCGGGAGCGGATACCGCCACAGTGGGGCGGACTCTGTGTGTAGTTTGCATCCGTGACGGGTTGTAATTTCTGAAGAGGAACTGACATTCTAAACGACTGGAACAGAATTTCTTTGCGCCCCTCCTGTCTTGGGGCTCCGGGGTGAGAGCAGTTCTCCTTGGCAGCCAGTCCTGCGGCTCTACTTTTCCCAAAGTCTTCTGGATCCCAAGTCATCTGTGTTAAAAAAGGCCTGGAAGTACAAGACACACTGGTTTGCAGGCTTTACCTGCCTACACAGAGGTTGACTTGTGTTTCTGCTTTCTTTAACCTGCAGGTTGGACCTCAGTTATTTTCACTTTTTTTTTTAAATTGAAGTATAGTTGATTTACAATGTGGTGTTAATTTCTGCTGTACAGCAGAGTGATTCCGGTTTACATACATTTTTAAAAAATATTCTTTCCATTATGGTTTATCTCAGGATAATGAACACAGAGCCTCAGTTATTTTCTGCTTCCTGTCTCAGCTTCCCCTTTCTGGAACTAGAGGGAAGCAGCTTTGTTTCTGTTATGGTTGCTAAGCTGCTGGAATGTCACCAGGAGATGCTGTGGACCATCTTTGCCCCCCTCCTGACAAGACTCCCCCTAAGACCAAAGGCACCTCAGACAAAAGCAGAGGCAAGAGATGGAGAGAATCGAATCTGGTGCCTGACCCCATGTACACACCTGGATCAAGCTGTGCCTGGGTCACGCTGAATGACCTACCCAGGACTTTTCATTCACGTGAGTCATGACACAAACTCAAAGATCCTGAAACTATCCTCTTTTCCTTACATCTCTCCTTCTTAGTACAATCACAGAATGTGGTGTTGGATGAGATCTTCAATATTTGTTCAGCAGATGCTGACTAAACTGGGTAGCTCTGGGTCAGGCCCTATGCTGGACTCTGGGATCCAGTAATGAATTGGACATGGGTCCTGCTCACAGGGAACCCCCAGTCTAGTTAGCACAAGTATTCTACTCCCTGATTCTACCCTAATAGGAAATCCTCAATTTTTAAAATATTGAACTTAGAATGGGTGTGTTTCCACAAAGGTGGCTATAGTCTGCTTTCCAATCGACTTCACTCTTTGTCCTGTTACCTCTACCCTGGAGGGCCCTTCATAGCCCCATCCCCAGCCTGGGGAGAGGAGAGAGTAAAGTAAAACAGAGGGGTCACTGGTTGGGTGGGGTCCCTTTACCAGGGAAACCCCAGCCCCTTATCAACCATAGACCAGCTCTCCTCTAGTACACCTGGGTGATGAGCATAGCAGTAGGACATGTGACCGAACTGTCACAAGCTCACCAGATCGGCCGTGTAGACGCAAAGCTGGAGAGGTGTGGAACTAATGATACGGAATTAAAGTGAAGTAAGAGCATGAACCAGCCCTGGCACCCACCCTTCTACTTTCTGTCTTTATGAATGTGACTCTCCTAGGTGCCTCATGTAAGTGGAATCTTGTAGCATTTGTCTTTTTGTGATTGGATTATTTCAGTAGCATAATATCTTCAGTGTTCACCCATATTATAACAGGTGTCAGAATTCCTTACTTTTTAAGGCTGAGGAATATTCCATCATATGTATGGACCGTATTTTGCTTATCTGTTCATCCACTGAAGGACACTTGGGTTGCTTCCACTTTTTAGCTATTGTGAATAATGCTGCTTTGAACACAGGTGTACAAATATCTCTTCAAGGCCCTGCTTGCAATTCTTTTGGGTATATACCCAGAAGTGGGATTGCTGGATCATATGGTAGTTCTAGATTTAATTTTTTGAGGAACTGTCATATTGTTTTCCACAGTGGCCGCACCATTTTACATTCCCTCCAAAAGTGCACAAGAATTCCAGTTTCTCCACATCCTCACCCAACACCTGAGAATTTCTGTTTTTATTTATTTTTTTGATAGTAGCCATCCTAATGAGTGTGAGGAGTTATCTCATTGTAGTTTTGATTTGTGTTTCCCTAAAGGTTAGTGATGTTGAGCATCTTTTATGTGCTTTTTGGCCCTGTGCATATCTTCTTTGGTGAAATGTCTATTCAATTTCTTTGCCCATTTTTTTTTTTGGCTTTTTTTTTTTTTTTTGGTGGTACGCGGGCCTCTCACTGTTGTGGCCTCTCCTGTTGCAGAGCGCAGGCTCCGGATGCTCAGGCCCAGCGGCCATGGTTCATGGGCCCAGCCACTCCGCGGCACGTGGGATCCTACCGGACCGGGAGGTGAACCCGTGTCCCCTGCATTGGCAGGCGGACTCTCAACCACTGCGCCACCAGGGAAGCCCCAATTCCTTTGCCCATTTTTTTTTTTTAATTAAATTAATTAATGTATTTATTTTTGCTGTGTTGGTTCTTCGTTTCTGCGCGAGGGCTTTCTCCAGTTGTGGCAAGTGAGGGCCACTCTTCATCGCGGTGCGCAGGCCTCTCACTATCGCGGCCTCTCCCGTTGTGGAGCACAGGCTCCAGACGCGCAGGCTCAGTAGTTGTGGCTCACGGGCCTAGTTGCTCCGCGGCATGTGGGATCTTCCCAGAACAGGGCTCGAACCCGTGTCCCCTGCATTAGCAGGCAGATTCTCAACCACTGCGCCACCAGGGAAGCCCCTTTGCCCATTTTTGAATTGGGTTGTTGGTTTTTTTGGTGTTGAGTTTTAGATGTTCTCTATGTATTCTGCATACTGATCCCTTATCAGATACATGATTTGCAAAAATTTTCTCCTATCCTTGGGAGGCCTTTTTTACTCTATTGATAGTTTCTCTTGATGCACAATGTTTAAACGTTTACATGAAGTTCAATTTGTCTATATTTTCTTTTGTTGCCTGCACCTTTAGTGTCATATCCAAGAAATTGTTGCTAAATCCAACGTCCTGAAGCTTTGACCTGTATTTTCTTCTAAGAGTTTTATAGTTTTAGCTCTTATGTTTAGGTCTTTGAGCCATTTTGGTTAATTTTTGTATATGGTGATAGGTAAGGGTCCAACTTTACTCTTTTGCATGTGGCTATCCAGTTGTCCCAGCATTGTTTGTTGAGAAGACTGTTCTTTCCCACCGAATGGTGTTGTCTTTTGTCAAAAATCATTTAGCCATATATGTGAGCTTTATTTCTGGGCTCTCTATTCTATTCCATTGGTTTGCCTTTATGCCGATACCACACTGTTTTGATTACTGTAGCTTTGTAGTAAGTTTGAAATCAGGGAGTGTGATTCCTCCAGCTTTGTTCTTCTTTTTCAGTGTTGTTTTTGCTATTCAGGGGCCCTTGAGATTCTGTATGAATTTTAGGATGGGTTTTTCTACTTCTGAAAAAAAGCATCATTGGGGTTTTGATAGGGATGGCATTGAATCTGAAGATTGCTTTGGGTAGTAGTGACATCTGGCAATCCATGAATGTATTTCCATTTATTTAGCCTCTAATTTCTTTTTTTCTTAGTCCATCTAGCTAAAACCTTGCCAGTTATGTTGATCCCTTCCCTCTCTTTCTTAATTTTTTTACAAAATAAAATTAATCTGTTAATATAACACCTATGTACCCAATAACACAGCTTCATAAATCAACCTATCCAGTCTGTAGCTGGGTAGCTGGGTATAGTCCACACCCCAGCCATCTCTGTCTGTTGCCTTCCCCCACCAAAGGCAGCCACCGTCCTGAACACCGTGCTCAGAGTTCACACGCATTTCTTCATGAGTCCTCCAGGATACATGCATCTGTAAAAAACACAGTGTTGCTTTGCATGCTTTTAAATTTGACATAAACAGCATAGTCTTTATTCTTCTGCAGCCTGTCTCCACGTCATGCTTGAGGACCTCAGCCTTGCAGCACTGATCTGCTGATGCCCGTGCTGGTGAGTTTTGCTAAGGTGTGTCCCGAGAAGGCGGGCTGCTGGGCGGTAACCCAGTGGGGCCCAGATGCTCACCGCTTTCTAAAGCGGTTGCATGGCTCTACCCTCCCACCAGGGGGCGAACGAGAGCCCACCCTTTGCCAGCCTTTTGAATGGTGAATTAGTTATAATCCCTTAACATTGAACACAGTTTAGTTCAGCTGTTCACGGAACACTGAGCAGCCACGAAAATGACGTTTCCCACAAATATTTCATGATGTGAAAATTACTCTCAATATAACACTTTTTTTATAAGTAAAAATAAAGTCTGAGAAACCGTGTATATAGCCTGTGGCTATAATAACCAAAGAACAGAGCCAGGCACAAGGGAACGCAAAGGTGGGTGGGTTTTATCTTTTTCTTTACTTTTTTGTATTACCTAGATTTTTTGCAAGATGACCTTGTACTGCTTAAGTTGTTAGAAAAAAGAAAAGGCAAATATAATGATTATTTTCAGGCAGCAGCAAGTGAGCTGGGAGATAGGATGGAGAACCCCAGAAGCTGGCCAGAGAGAAGAGCCTGCTGAGCGGACAGGCTGCAAGATCGTGGGCTCTGCGTGCGAATCCCGCTGTGACCCGACAATGCGGTCCCCGGGCCAGTGCAGTAACCGCTCTGAGCCTCAGTTTCCTTAGCTGTGAACGGGGAGCAGAAGTGGGGCTTCCCCCACGGGGCTGTTGGAGGATGTGCTGAGAACCAGGCGAAGCGCACGGTGCGCCCCGTGGAGCGGGGGGCATCTGTTCCAGAGGGGAGGTGCCCCGGCCAGAGCAGGATGGAGCAGACCTCGGACCTGGGGACGTGGAGATGGGCCGCAGGGGACACAGGTGAGGAGATGGGCTCAGCGCACGAGCCTCGGGAGTGACGGGTGAGGACGCTGTCCTGCCCACGGCCGCCCCCGCGTGCCCACCAGCCTCAGGCTCCTCCTCTGCCCCGGGCTCCACACCTGAGCCCCGAGCTCACAGCCTCCCGGCAGGTGGGGCCGCGAGACCCCGGGAGGAAAGGGGTTCCCTCAGCGTCACCGTTGTGTCACACCGTCCAACGCAGAGGCTCCACCCCGGGGTTCTCAGGCGGAGAGAGGACCGGGGCGGGGGGGGGGCGTCTCCAGCTGCACTGATGACCCAGCGCCCGCAGGACGCGCCTTCCGCCCTCGTGGCGGGTTAGAGTTGCAATGTGGGACGCGGAGGCCGCAGGGATGGGACGTCCATCAGAGGAGCGGGGTCTCCGCGCTGCCTCCGCCCTCCCCCGGGGCTGTTTTCGCCGGTGGGAGGTAGGGAGCAGACACCAGGGCCCCGCATCCCCCATCTCCCGTCCTGTGAGCTGGCCCTGAGATGTAGAGAGGGATGCGGAGGCCCCTTCCCAGGCAGGGCGCCAGGCGTCTGCTGGCTGGTCTGGGGATTGCGGTGCATCTTGCGCGGTGGCCTGGGCTGTCTCGGCCCCCAGGTGGGAGCTGCTGTCCCCTCCACTGTCCCCCAGCCCACCCCACGTGTGTAAAATGTGGATGGTCTTGGACCTTCAAAGCCCAAAGCTAATCTTGAGCCTCCTTGGTCACGGGTGTGGCGTGAGGGCAGGGATATCAGAGGCCCAGGGGCCCCCGGACCAGCTGGCTTCTGGAGGCTCTCGCCTTCCGGGTTCCCCGTGTCGCCGTGGTGCCGGCCTGCAGCGGGGAGGGCACAGGGGTCAGGAGGTGGCACTGCTGGGATTCACGCAGTCCTCTCCGCTCAGGCCACACAGCCATAAAATCCCCCAGCTGCTGCCGGGTCAGTCTGCTGAGAGGTGACTCTGGTTAGGAGGAATGTCCTGGAGCTTCTCCCGGGTTAATAGCCTTATGAATACCAAACCACCATCCACAAAGTGAAATTTTTCACTTTAAAAATGCTGCCTGGGGCTTCCCTGGTGGCGCAGTGGTTGAGAGTCCGCCTGCCGATGCAGGGGACACGGGTTCGTGCCCCGGTCCGGGAAGATCCCACATGCCGCGGAGCAGCTGGGTCCGTGAACCATGGCCGCTGGGCCTGCGCGTCCGGAGCCTGTGCTCTGCAACGGGAAAGGCCACAACAGTGAGAGGCCCGCGTATTGCAAAAAAAAAAAAAAAAAAAAAAAATGCTGCCTGTTTTCAATCCAGCAAAGCATTCATGAAGTGATTTTTCCCCCCAGAAGGATGACAGTTTATTTATAGCTCGATATAAGGGAGGCCCATCACATGTGGAAAAAACAGGGAAGCAGGTGAACGCATGGCTGGGCCATGTTTTCTTCACTGGCTGGAAATGTTAAGGCAGTGGAAGGGTTTGTGCAAAGTCAGTGTGCTTTTCCCTTGTCCTGTGCCGAGCTGGAGAGCTTGGCATGATGTTTCTTTAGGTCATGCTTCCATGTTTCCAGAAAGTCATCTAAGCCCCTGCGAAAGAAAACACACGAATCTCCAGGTAACAGAGAAGAAGCTGGTTTCAACTGACTTGTTCAACAGTCAGGCCTAGACCAGGGGGAGAAGAACATGAAACCAACAGGATTAAACAGCAGCATCAAGTGAGATCCTGGTCACTGCCTTCTATTATAAAATCGTAGCCATCACCATTCTGATGCTCAGATCATCCCTGAGATGGACAACAGTTCGGGGTCATATAAGCCAATGAGCAGGTGAGATGAGATCTCTAACTCACACTGTGAGGTAGGGTTTGGGGATTGCTCTGCTGTCCCCCCAGAGGGCCTCGGGCAGGCTCCTCTCCTTCTGGACACGACTGACCCTTCCCCTGGGTCTCAGCCTATGTGCCCTCCTCTCCCTGACCTCCGGCCTGAGTCACATGGCCCTAGAACTGCGTGCCCTTCTCTCTGCCCCACTTGGCCCCGTGGGCCCTGGGAGGGCGCTGACTGTGTCTGTCTCGGTCATCGTGGTACCCCAGCCCCTGCCCTAACACCTGGTGTACGATTGAGCAATGCCCCTCTTGGACCAGGTCAGGGTCCCATTGCCATGGCTACGGAGGGGTGGGTCCTGCATTCCCGTCTGGATCTCCCCGAGAGGATGAGGAGCGTCACTGGAGCCTGCTCCACCCTCAGGCCTCCCCCATCCCTCCCCACCCCCTGCAGTCTGTCCCGGCTCGGCGACCCCTCCCATCTCTTCCAGGGACAGCTCCAAACCTGCCCCTTTCTCCTCAGACTCCATGCTCAGGGCTCATCTCTCTCTAAAGAAGACCCTATGGTCAGCCCTCCAACCCCTCCTTGCCTTTTTTTTTTAAAGTAAAGTTTTCATAGAAGTTTAATTTCCATTAATTTGCAAAGATCACTAGGGCATTGCACTCAGATCAGGAAACAGCACCAGCAGGACCCAAAGGGCCATGGGGACCCTGTCCAGTTGCGACTCTCCCCTCTGCCCAAGGTGAGGGAACCAGGTCCCCTCCACCTGATCCAGGCTACCAGGCTGCATGTGGCAACGGAACCAGCACACGAGGTGTGAGAACAGCCTCCCGTGCTCCAAGGGCCATGCTCTGCCCGGGACTCCGTGAGGACCTGCCTGCAGGGTCCCCCATAGGCACAATCGTGCTCTGATGGCAGGGCAGCGACCACTGGCTCAGGGGTCTTTATCTGGGTCCCTGGACCCTGAGGGTCCACGGAGAGAAGTCAGGGTGGTCACAACTTGTATGGGAAAAAAATTGCACTTTTCGTAACCTCTAACTGAAATGTCACGTTCCCTTCCAGTACGCGGGTTTAAAAAAAAAAAGGAAAAGAAAACAGTTTCCTTAGCAGGACCCATGGCTCTGTCCTCAGTCACAAACATTTTCATCTCACAGCGCAGTCGTTGCAGACCACTCAGAACACCTTTGCAGTCACCACTACTTTGCATTTACTGTTTTCCTGTATCATCGGTTTTCCTTGCAGCCCTGTTGATTTCAATATCTAGAAACCCTGACTTGAAGAGGGCTCCATGGGCTCACAGAGGGGACCAGAAGGTCCAGGAAATAGGACAGAGCTCGTGGGCAATGGCAGAGAGAAGATACTGGCAGGTGATGGGCTGCTGGCCCCACCTGGGATGGTCCGGGAGACAGGAAGCAAGGACCAGGCTGTTCTGAGCTGTTTTCGGCCAAAGGCTGACCGCAAACTTGAGCCTCAAGAAACATGGTCTAATTGACAGTGACCAGAAAATTGACAAAAGTTGTGTAAATATACAACTAGAAATCAGAATATGCCACAGGGTAATAGAGGTGAGAAGAAGCAAGTGAATTAGAATTTTCAGTTTTAACAGTTCTAAGGGATGCACATTGTGGATAAGCCAGGAGACAGTGTCAGTTTCTACTACAGACCCTTAGCCCTTGATCCAGAACCCCTCCGGCCAGCGTGTTTTGGGCTACAGAAGGTCCAGATCTTTTTGTCTTTTGAAAAAAATTTTATTTTATTGAAGTGTAGTTGATTTACAATGTTGTATTTCTGGTGTGTAGCAAAGTGATTCAGTTATACATATATATACATTCTTTTTCATATTCTTTTCCATCATGGTTTATCCCAGGATAGTGAATACAGTTCCCTGTGCTCTACAGTAGGACCTTGTTGTTTATCCATTCTCTATATACTAGTTTGCATCTGCTAACCCCAAACTCCCAGTCCATTCCTTCCCCACCCCCTCCCCCTTGGGAACCACAAGCTGTTCTCTATGTCTGTGAGTCAGTTTCTGTTTCATAGGTAAGTTCATTTGTGTCATATTTTAGATTCCACATATACGCGATATCATATGATATTTGTCTTTCTCTGTCTGGCTTACTTCACTCAGTATGACGATCTCTAGGTCCATCCATGTAGCTGCAAATGACATTATTTCATTCTTTTTTTATGGCTGAGTAGTATTCCATTGTATATATGTACCACATTCTCTTTATCCATTCATCTGTTGATGGACACTTAGGTTGCTTCCATGTCTTGGCTATTGTAAATGGTGCCGCTATGAACATAGGGGTGCACGTATCTTTTTGAATTAGAGCTTTATCTCTTCCAGTTTTAACGAGACATCATGGTGGATGAGAAAGGGACCTTGAGGCTTATCAGGAAAAGAGACTCCACCTCGGACTTTGCAGCTGGGGCCCATTTTTACGGTTGTGGTGACCCCAGTTCAGCCCCAAGTTAATGGAAGTGGCTCACCTGGCGGCCCATCTGCCCACCAGGCCTGGCTCTTGCCTGCTGCTTTCCTGTCCTCCTCTGTGCCCTGTGCATCTGCAGACAGGCCCCGCTCTGGCAGGCCTGACCCTTAGCTCCCATGAGCCTCCCTTAATGGAACCAGCTCCAAAGGGAAACAGCAGCCCTCAGTTAAAGTATGAGCTAGTTAAAGCTGTAGACCAAGCTCAGGAGCCACAGGCTGTGCTGGGCTGGACATTCACTGTGCGTTGCTGTGGTTGGTGGTGTGGGATGGGGGGGGGCAGCACGTGGTTGGTAGAAGACCCCTATCTCATGTGAAAGCGCCCCTGCTGACCACGGGTGGAAGAATCGGAGAGCTCCTCTATGCCCCATATACTCACCCAACAGCTTTATGAGGGAAGGAATATTATTCCCAATTCCCAGATGAAGAAGCAAGCTCATCGAGTTCAAGTGATTTGTCCAAGGTCAATTACTAAGTAAATAGCAGAGTTGGGATTTGAAACTAGGTTTAGTAAAGGCTGCCCCTTCCCGAGCTGCTCCTGACCACCCTCCCCTTGTCATCTGTCTGTCTGTGTCTCTGTCTCTCTGTCTCTGTCTCTCTCTCTCTCTCTCTCTCTCTCTCACACACACACACACACACAGAGCAGATGGATGGGGGAACAGTACTGCGCACACTGACCACCAGGTGGCGCCCTGAGGCCACAGTTGGGACATCTGATCTCACTGATGCTCTTCTTTCAGAAGAAAATCAAGAACGGCCTGGAAGGCAGGGAGCGGGGGTCTGGGCGGGGTGGGCTTTGTGCACATGACCCAGCCCTTATCCAGGGACCTAGGTGCTCGAGGCTTGGGCCAGGATGAGCCCACCAGCACTAGCTATCGATTACAGAGGGCCCACCTGCAGTGGTCTATTTCCCATTTACCCTCCAGGAAATTGACAACAGGGAGGCTTTAAAATGGGACATTGTTTTGTAATAATTAATTGTAAAAGTTCAGTGTGTTCCCAGGTCCCCACCACTCAACACTTCTTATCCATCTACACTGCCCCAAACACGTTCAGTGACACCAAAAGTCAGGACATAGGAGAAAAGAGTAAAAACCGAATTACACACCTTTACTTTCTCTCCATCCCAGTTTACACCTATCAACCCCGGAAACCCTACCTGCAAGGTCCAGTGACTTACTGCGTGGTGTGTGTGCCAGATCATGGGGCCGTGGACCCCCGCGGACAGACTGTATTTCCAGCCAGCTGCTTGTCTGATTTTCCAGACTCCAGGCTGACCCCACCCACAGGGCAGGCTTTCTCCGTGGCAGGCATTTTATCAAGCGCTCCTGCCTCCTACTTTTTAATATTTTAAAAAATGCACTCTTGTATGTTTTTTGTTTGTTTGTTTGTTTGTTTTGCAGTACGCGGGCCTCTCACTGTTGTGGCCTCTCCCATCACGGAGCACAGGCTCCGGACGCGCAGGCTCAGCAGCCATGGCTCACGGACCCAGCCGCTCCGCGGCACGCAGGATCCTCCAGACCGGGGCACGAACCCGTGTCCCCTGCATCGGCAGGTGGACTCTCATCCACTGCGCCACCAGGGAAGCCCCTCGTATGTTTTTATTTTATTTTTTTTTCCAGTTTTATGGAGATATAGTTGATAGCACCGTATAAGTTTAAGGTGACCAGCATAATGATTTGACTTACATACAGCATGAAATGATGACACATACCTTTTAATCTTTTATACCAACTCAGGGATGCAAGAGGGGTCCCTTGTTTTCTTTTCCATAACTTAGTGTCTATTTCATGTGTCTGTTCCAACAGAGTACGGACCTTAATGCATTCTGATTCCTTGCTGGTCACGGTCTCTGGCTTCAAGTTTAGAGGGTGAGAGTGAGCGTGAGAATGTGTGTGTTGTGTGTGTGTGTGTGTGTATGTGTGTATGAGAGATCAATCTGGTCTCGGGTACCATTGGTGCCCCTCAGAGTGAGGCTCCCTGTCACCGTCCCCAGCATCCTTCGAGTCCCAAGCTTTCCCTACAGCTTCTGTGCCAACTAGGGGGTGGGCAGGGAACTCAGGGAATGGCTATAGCACTCAGGCTGCAGCCCCTCGCTCCCCAGAGCTCTCCGTGGAGGGTGGGCTTAGGGCCCTTCTGCCCTTGGGTCCCTAGAGGCTATCTTGGGATTCTCCGTTTGGGACCGCTGTGTCCAGCCTCCTGCCTGGTCTTGCTGCGGGGCTGGGGGGGTGGAAAACACGCCCACTGGTCCTCTCCAGCGTTTATCTGACCAGGCGTGTGCTCTCTGCCCACAGGAGACATTTGGAAGATCAAGACCAAGAAACAGGGGTGTGGCAGCTCCCAGGGCGGCGGGCACACTTTGGCTGGTTGTCCCAGCGACTTGGGGCTGTGAGTGGCTTTTAGAGGGTGGGTCGGGGATGCCAAGCCTCCTGCGATGCAAAGGATGCTTCTGTCCACAGTCATGGCCCTCTCCCTGGGTCCCGGCGCCCCCACAGGGGACCAGAGGACACTCCCACAGCATCCCTGCCCACAGAAAGAAGGGGTGAATTTAGCTGTCGTGAAAACGTGCCGCGCTGCCGATGGACAGGGATGGGGGCAGGGAGTGCGGGAGGGGCTGCTCTGGGGAGATGTGACGAGTGGTCCCAGGTCTGAAGTCTGCTCTCCTGGGGGGAGGGGCAGGTGACTGAGAACCTCTGAAATCGGGGCGTGGGAGGGGCTGAACAAGCCCCCAAGCCGCCGGGCCAGGACCCGGGAAGGTCTGGCACGGAGAGAGGAAGGGTCCAGGGAGGAATACCGGCAACCCCAGCACGCTTCCTGCCTTCCCCTGTCCAGGCTGAGAACTGCCTCTGGGCAGTATGTTCAAACACGTTTTATCTGGGGGAATCTCGAGCCCACACCACAGTGGACAGAACAGTATTATGAACACTGGTACCGACGAGGCAGCCTCGCCAACCATTAACCCCTGGCCACCCTGCCGTGCCACACTCACACCTCCTGCAGCCCCTCTGTTATTTTGAAGCAAATCTCAGGCATCATATCCTGCCATCTGAAAATACTTCGGTACGCAGCTCTACAAGATGGCAGGGCCACGGCTGCAGCAGCAGACGCCCAGGGTCCGATGTCCAGTTATCTGAGAGGGGGCAGAATTTCCTTTCCAGGTTGAGTCAGGATCCACCCAGAGTGACCGAGTGAGGCCCCGCTAGGACTTCCCTTTTCAACTTTTTGTTTTGCAGTAATTTGAGACTTACAGGAAAGTTGCAAAAATAGTACAAAGAATTCCCATTATACTCTTCACTCAGGTTCTTCAAATGTTAACGTGTTGCATAACCACCACAGTACAATGATCAAAATCAGGAAATTAATGTGCTTGAAATACTGTGATCTCATCTACAGATATTGCTTAAATTTTGCCAATTCAATTGTCTCCTTTAATCTGGAAGGATTCCTGAGTCTGGCGTTATCCTTTTTTTTTTTTTTTTTTGGAAGAGTAGCTGCCACTTATTTTGTAGAATTTAGGTTTATCTGGTCTTTCCCCGTGATTCAATTTGGGTTATGCATTTTTTGGCAGGGATGCTGCATCTTTTCAGTGTAGCCTTTTGGGGGTGCATGATGTCTGATTGCTCTACTATGAAGTTACCATTTTTCCCTTTGTAATTAGTAGGTCCCTTTGTAATTGTAGGTCCAAACCTGTGGGGAGATAATTTAAGAGTGAGTAATATTTTGTTTTTCGTCATATTTTTGCCTACTCGTTTTAGCATCCGTGGTTAATCCTTGCTTGAAACAATTACTACTGAGGTTTTAATTAAATAGCCATGTTTCTGTGTCTATCGCTCCTTCTACATTTAATACTTGAGATTTCTCTGTGAGAAAGAGCGTCCCTTTCTCCAGCACTTATGTATTTATTCACGTATCTTTATATCAGTGTAACTCATGGATTCTTATTTTATTCCATGGCTTACAGGCCATTACTATCATCCTTTATTTTCTTGTTCAGATTGTCCCAGATTTAGCCATCGGAAGCTCCTTCAGGTCGGCTTCTGTATCTTTCTGATGTGTCCTTATCATTTTTTGAGTGTTTCCTTGCTCTCTGCCATCACAAGGTGTTCCAGGCTCATCTTGTACCTTTGCTGAGCCAGCCCTCGAATGAGCTGTTTCTCTAAGGAGCCCTGGTTTGTTCCATTGAGAATGGTTTGTAGGAACCAAGATCTGGGTGCTGGGTGTGCTCATTGCTCCTGGGCTCTCTCACCAGATAGAGCTAGGAAAAGTATGTATGTAAAAAAAAAAAATTCTATACATACACACACATGCACATATATCAATATAATATCTGTATATATATTAAAAACTATGAGTTATATGTATTGAATATTATATGTATATAATATATAAGTATATATTATGTTATATTTGTATATGTATTTAAAACCATGAGTTATATGTATACACTATTATATTTATTATATGTATATAATATATTATATATGCATGTATGATATGTTTATCTGTATATATATTAAAAACCTTGAGTTCATGCTGATACCCTCAACTCCAATCCAGCACCACAGGGCTCCTTTTAGCTTCTTCTCTCCTTCTTTATAATTCCTCTCTCCAATTTGGAGTGACTTGGATCTCATTATCCACAATGTATTTACTCATTGGCTCAATTCTGGGATGCACATAAACTAGTTTTAGAATTGCTTTCCCGATGGCCAAGAGGCACATGAAAAAATGCCCAACATCGCTAATTATCAGAGAAACGCAAGTCAAAACTACAGTGAGGTACCACCTCAAACCGGTCAGGATGGCCATCATCAAAAGTTCTATAAACAATAAATGCTGGAGAGGGTGTGGAGAAAAGGGAACCCTCTTGCACTGTTGGTGGGAATGTAAGTTGGTGCATCCTCTATGGAGAACAGTATGGAGGTTCCTTAAAAAACTAAAAATAGAGTTGCCATATGATCCTGCAGTTCCACTCCTGGGCATATATCTGGAATTGTTTTCCTGTATCCCTGTGAAGAATACACCTACCACCTAAGGCATAATAGAGGTATACAGGTTTTTATGTTTTTAGCCTCAGAGAATATAATAAAAATACTGTTTCCCAAGGCTTCTTCAATGAGTTTTCCCCTCCCTACCTTTCAGTGTATGTATATGATTCATTTGTAAAACTCTTTAGTTTCATTGACTGCTGGTTGTATTCCATTTTGGGTTTCTTTCCATCCTTGTTATTAAAAAAAAATGTTTTGGGGCTTCCCTGGTGGCACAGTGGTTAAGAATCTGCCTGCCAATGCAAGAGACATGGGTTTGAGCCCTGGCCCGGGAAGATCCCACATGCCGCGAAGCAAGTAAGCCCGTGTGCCACAACGACAGAGCCTGAGCTCTAGAGCCCGCGAGCCACAACTACTGAGCCCACGTGCCACAACTACTGAAGGCTGCGCGCCTAGAGCCCGTGCTCTGCAACGAGAAGCCATGACAATGAGAAGCCCACGCACCGCAACAAAGAGTAGTCCCCGTTCACCACAACTAGAGAAAGCCTGTGCGCAGCAACGGAGACCCAACACAGCCATAAATAAATAAATAAATAAACAAACAAATAAATAAATTTATTTTTAAAAAATGTTTTGAGTGCATGCACTCTTAACATGATTCTAAAAATCAGAACTGTTCAAAAAGGTGTATTCAAGTGTCACCCCCTCTAGCTCCTTTGCCCTGTTCACCCGTCTTTTCCACTCTGTTCCCACCCCTGTCGCTAACCAATCTCAGTGGTGTCCGTTTATCCTTTCTGTGTTTCCTTTGCAAAAATGAGCAGGTATATGTATATTGCCCTTTTCACTCCCTTTTATCTCATGTGGTAGATACGTGTTCCCACTTTGCATTGTTTTTTACTCAGCGATATCCCCTGGCAAACTCTCATTCTCAAGTCTCTTTTTACCCAAATGTCCCTCTCCACCTTTTCATTTTTCCTGCACAAATTATTTGTTGGAGAAACTGGCTGTTTGTCCTGTGGAGCTTCCCACAGGAAAGTCTGGGCTTTGTGGGTTGCAGCCCCGTGGTGTGTATTTTCTCCCCCTGGTCACTGCAGCTAGAGGCTTGATCAGAGGCAAGTCTGGTTTCTTGGGCAAAGACTCAGAGTTGAAAGGAGTCCCTGGCAAAGCAAAGGTGGCCTCTGTGTAGGTCCAGACGTGTGTCCGACAGGCCCGCTCTAGGTGTGCTCCCCGGATACCGTCAAGCAGTGGGGTCCATCCACACGAGCTCTGGCCTCTGTCTAAAATTGGTGTTGCTTCCCCCTGGAAGAATTTTTGGTGTCTGGAGATAATTCTGGGGACTTACATTTCTTATTCCTTAAGGCAGGTGGGTAAGATTCACCCTTGCTTTCATCCTTTCCAACCAGAGGTGGAAGGTAGGGATGTGTTATCGTCTATCAGTGATGTCAAAACGCAACCATCTGAGGGTTCAGGAGTCCTGCCTACAATACCCGAGGTGACCAGTAGAGGGGGTTGCTACTCAAGAAAACTCGCTCTTGCCCCGGCGGCCCCGGGACCCTCCCCTCTGCCTGGGTTTATCTGGGCCTGGCAGCCAGGCTTTCCTCCGGGCTCTCCTGGGACGTGCCTATACCACATCACCGGGGCAGCCTCCCACTCCTTCCCCTGCCCCAGCCCTTCTTAGTAAGCCACCCTGCAGGGGCTGATCACATGCCCTCAGCTCCCAGTGAAGGATGCTCACAGCAGGTGCTCAGGCCGGCTTGGAGGCTGGCTGGACCGACTGGTTTCGTGCAGACTAACGTCAGAATGGGAAGAAGTGATGGACTGTAGGTCATGAAGAGAAACGTACTGCTTTTAAAGAGGGATGCGTGGGGCGTCTTACATTTAAAAAAAAAACAAAAAACAAAAACCAAAAGGGCTTCCCTGGTGGCGCAGTGGTTGAGAGTCCGCCTGCCGATGCAGGGGACACGGGTTCGTGCCCCGGTCCGGGGAGGATCTCACATGCTGCGGAGCGGCTGGGCCCGTGAGCCATGGCCACTGAGCCTGCGCGTCCGGAGCCTGTGCTCCGCAACGGGAGAGGCCACAACAGTGCGACGCCCGCGTACCACAAAAAAAAAAAAAAAAAAAAAAAAAAAAAAACCCAAAACAGAATTGATTTTCATTTTGCAGACCCCTCTGGGGGAGGTTGGCATTTTACAGAAAAAGTCAAACATATTTATAAAAGAAGGATCAGACCCCCCACCCCCAATGGCCTAAGCTCCTTCAGAATCAGCGGCCCTTTCCAGTGGGTGTGGCTGTTTTCTTTCAACACATGAGATCATTGAACAAGCAACCCCCAGTCTCCCGACCCCTTTTGCACCTTATTTTTTTCCCCTTCAGAGTAGAAGCTCTGTGAGGGCAAAGCTGGACGGGGCCCAAGTGGAAAACAGCCAAAGGGAGGGTCCAGGGACCCCTACAGGGAGGCACCCATTTCACCTACTGCCCCTGGGCTTCAGGTCGTGGGCGCTCCAGGTGTGCCACAGTGGCCTGCTGGTTTGTCACCCACGAGCCACCTGATTAACATACAGCGTCTGCCAAGGAGCCTGTCTCTGGCCTTCACAGTCTCTCTGGGTGAGAAGATGACCCTCCAAGGCTGCTTGGTGAGCGAGGCCCTGGGGGGTGGGGGGTGGAAGGGTCGGAGGCTCCCGGCCGCAAAGCCCTCATCCTCCCAGGTGTGGGGCTGGGGGCCTGCGCTGCTCTCTGTCAGCTGCAGCTGACCTCGCTGACTGCCTGTCTACCCCCAGGGGAGGGGCTTCAGCAGGGCATCCCCTTGACACCCAGAGACCACGGATGGGAGGGCACCGTCCTTCCAGAGTACCAGCCGCATGAGGCTATGATGATCCTCAGGGTCTCATCTGGGCAGTGGGCATGTCAGTGGGACCCCCCATCCACGGGGGTGTTGGGGGCTCCGGTCGGGAGCTTCAGATGTGAAGCTGGCCTCCGCTGAAAGCTTGGTCTGCAGGTTGGGCATCTGGGGTGGGTGGCGCTCTGCTGGTGGTGGCAGAACTGACGGGCAGTTAGATGATCTGGACTGCTGAGAACCGTCATCACACATTAAAGTAAACTTACAATTAAATAAATTGTTATAACAGAGGTAGTAAGTACCGAAGCTCAGCCCTTCTGGGTCACAGGGCTAGACCATGCCATCCTCTGTGCCCTTGTAGCTTTTGTGTCTGTTTCCTGTGTGCTGGGAACACCGATTGGTGCTGGGCAGTGTGTGCCTTCAGTGCCGTCACCGTGGTGCCTCGAGGTTTCCCGGCACAGTGCGGGTGGGGGTCACCTCTGCGCACCTGGAGCGTGGGCCTGACCTGACTGCCCGGCCAGGGAGGGGCTGAGCCCCGAAGACGCAGCCCTCCTGCGCTGAGTCGGCGGATGGCGGCGGGGGCCCTGGGGCTGGCTCTCAGGAGCTCCTTCTGCAGGGGTGGGCGAGGTGCAGGTCCTGCTTTTCCTTCCACTCTTTTCTGCTGAGGCTCAAGGGCCCCTCTGCTCTCAGGCCCCCTAGGCTCCTCCTAGGTCAGCAGAGGATGGGTAGGGGGACCGGGGTTCTGAGATGGGGGGTACTCCGAGGGCCTGGCAGGTGTCCTGGGCAGACCAGGACTCGAGCGCTGCTCGGCTGGACTCAGCGTCAGGGCCATCCAAGCACCTTCACTGGGCCTCGAGCTGTTGAGCAGTGCTGGGTGGGAGGCACCTCCAGGGCACGGCCGAGGCCCCCTCGGCTGACCCCTTCACCCTGGAGGGAGAGACGGACTCCTCGGGGTGCGCCCGGCCCTTTCCTTGAGTCCCCTTGCCACCCATGTGCCCCTGACATCCTACTCGGGGCCCTGTGGGGAGAAACCAGCAGCGGACGAGCCTGGGTGGGATGGGGCCCCCTGGGGAGGGCCGCCAGCAGAGCAAGGCCTGTCGATGCCCTGCAGCGGCCACCTCCCACGGGGCCAAGGGGGCAGAGGTCCCTCGCCCGGCCTGTCTCCCTGTGCTGCTCTGGTGGGTGGGGAGGGCGGCGGGGGGGCGAGCCCCACCAGGGGCAAGAATCCGCTGGGCAGCCCCGGCTTCAGAGCACAGAAGGACCTCAGCGGATGGAGGGACGACGAACATGTGGTCCATTCACACAGCGGGATGTTATTCATCCTCGAAAAGGTGACATATTCCGACACCTGCTACTACGTGGATGAACCTCGGGGACCTTGTGCCGAGTGAAGGAAGCCAGTCACAGAAAGCCAAATGCTGTGTGATGGCGTGTAGACTAGGTCCCTGGAGTTGTCACACTCCGAGGGACAGAAAGGAGGACGGTGGGTCCAGGGGCTGGGGCGGGGGGTGGGTTCAACAGGAACAGAGTCACTTTTGCGGGATGAAGATGTCTTGGAGGTGGAAAGTGGCGATGGCGGCACAGCCACATGGATGTCCTTGTCACCGAGCTGCACTGGAAATGGTTAACAAGGTAAATCTCATGTCATGGAGAGCGTACCACAAGTTAAAAAACAATTTAAAATTGTGTCTTTAAAAATGCAAGGAGTTGAAGCCAAACGTGAGGTGTAAAGAGAAAATCCCTGAGGTGGGGGCCAAGGGGCCAAGTGGAAGGACCGTGGGGGACCCCGAGGGGCGGGTGCCTGGCTGTGGGCATCCGTCTTCTCGGCTGTGAAGGGACTCCCAAGGATCGGCAAGCCGCCAACAAGGCCGCTGTGAGGACCCCAGGCCACACAGAGGGGACACCTGGGGACTGGCCCAGAGGTGGCCTGAGGCCTAGGAGACGCCCCCTGGGTGGCCGAGAGCAGCTCCGGGGGCAGAGCCGTTTGGGGCCCGGGTGCTGCCCCTGCTGCCCGGGCAGCCTCAGCCCTGGGAAGGTCACCGTGCGCCAGGAGACCTGGCGGCCGGGGGACAGTATGGGAGGGGCGGGAAGACCCTCCAGGAGAGGAGGAAAGGGCTCTCAGGGTGGGACTGAAGCAGCGCCTAAAGGAGCCCCCCGGGACCAGCAGCGGCCCCTGATCACATAGTGTTTTCTTTCTTTCCTTTTGTATTGGGGTAGTGTTGATTTACAGTTGTGTTAGTTTCAGGTGTAGAGCATAGTGATTCAATTTTATATATATATTCTTTTTCAGATCCTTTTTCCCTTATAGGTTATTACAAGATACTGAGTATAGCTCCCTGTGCTGTACAGCAGGGCCTTGTTGTTTGCCTAGGCTGTGTTCAGTGGTGTATATCTGTTAATTCCAAACTCCTCATTTATCACCCAATGTTTATCACACATTGTTTTATTTGTGACGACAGAGTCCTGTCTTGCTCCCAGAAGGACCTAGAGTTATTTGCAATGATACACAAAACAAAACTTGGGGTGTAACCCCACGTGCCACTTTGGTTGACCCCGTGTCACCAGGATCCCCCTTTACAGAGATGGGAAGTGGGGATCAGCAGGGAGACGTGACATGCCCACTGGCGCACACTTGGGGCGAGGGCGTCTGGGTTGCTGAGGCTTCAGACCCCCAGTTCATGCCCAGCCTCGTCGCCATTCCCCCTCCTCCAAAGACGACCAGGACCAGGCTGTGTCGTCTGCCTGAGGAAGTGGCTCAGTGTCCTCACCCAGGAAAGAAACTGCTCTTGGGGCCTTTGTATTTTATTAGATTTTTCAAGCACAGCCTGCCTTGTAGATTTCTCCATGGCCCTAGGACCCCTGAGCCTCCCACTGGGGGTTTTGTCCTTTCTCCCTCCTTCCTTCCTTCCTTCCTTCCTTCCCTCTCTGCTCGGGTCCTGGGTCCCCATCTGGAGGAGCGGGCAGTCTGATGGGGAGACAGGAAGTGGGCAGGGGTTTGTGCTGGGATACAGGTCAGACTGTGGGGCTGTGGACACCGCTGGGGGACAGCCGGCAGGGGCAGGAAGTGGGCACTCCTGTTAGGAGACAGTGAGGGGCACCCGGGAAGAACTGTCAGCCTGCAGTCTCGCCCCATCTGGGGAGGCCACACCCATCTCAGCTCGGGCCCGGCAGCCCATGTCCCTCTTGGGGCTCAGAGTCCTTTCCTCAGGTGCCCGGGGACCGGTGTGGAGGCGGCCAAGCTCAGCACCACATCTGACCTCTGCCTCATGCTCACCATGTCCTTGGGCAGTGGGTTTCAGCTCCTCAACTTTCCCATCCAGAAAATGGGTCCAGGACCCACCTTGGGGAGCGGAGGCCAGGGATGGGGGGTGCAGCAGGAGGACGCCGCTGTCTGTCCATGGGTCTCATCCTCCCTTTGGTCAGTAGCAGGGGGCAGGGAGGTGGCCCGAGAGTCCAAGGCTGCGTGGGGCTGAGGGACGGGTCCTCCTCTGCCCCCAGGTCAGCCCACACGCCAGCCCTGGTGCACAGCCCCCCTTTCTCAGGAAGGCCAAGTTACCAAAACAGATAAATCAATCTGTCAGGAAGAAGCCTTGGAGAAAGAATCTCTCAACTCTTGCAGCCAAGAAGCTCAAAAGAGGAATTGTTCTCGGAGATGGAGGAGACAACAGGCACCTTCTTCCCGGGCCCTTCTCCTGGGGCTCCCCTCCTGCCACATGTCCCGGGAGCACCTGGGGCCCGGTGCACCCCCGCGAGAGCCGCCTGCCCGAGCCGTGGGGGCCGAGAGCCATTGTGTGGCCCCGAACTCAGTCCCCTGCCCAATCAGAGGGGGCCTGAGTCTTGAGCCTCCGGCTGGGCCAGCGCCAGAGGAGCGTGGGGAGTGGGTGCCCGGCCCAGCCAGAGCCCCGTCTCTGTGTCCGGCGGAGCCAGAAAGTGGTGGGGACCGGGGAGACTGGCCACGCGGGACGATGAGAGACCAGAACACGTTTCTCGGAGAAATGGGGACGGCTCCCTCCTGGAGAGAAAGGGGCAGACGCCTGGGCTCGCCAGCTGTGTGACCCTGTGTGGTTGCGTGACCTCTCTGGGCAGTGATCTCCTCAGCTGGAGGACGGGCACCTCGTGGGATCTTGCTGTGCAGATTGGATGAGTTCGCCGGTGCTCCGTGTGCCCCGTGTGTGGTCAGCATGTCGAGAACGTGAGCTGCGATGGTCTGGCTGCGTGATGATGCTGGATTGGAAACCATCCCTTCAGACCTCTCTCCTCATGTAACTCTCATGGCTATTGTCCAGGGTGGGCGTTGGTGAGGAAGCGGAGGCTCAGAGCAGGGCGAAACTGCCCAGGGCTTCCCAGCAAAAGTCTGCACCCCAATGAGAAGGGTGCTTCCTGGCTCCAAACTGTGGCTGGTCTTGCTCTGCAAGCGGAAGGGCGGGCAGTGCAGCAGGAGCAGGTGAGGGGCAGGGAGGGGTCAGACAGGAGCCCAGCCATCATCACAGCCCCCTCCCTCCCCGTGGGGCTGATCACAGCTTTGTCGGAGGGACCGTGACCTGAAGTGGTCCCTTGAGGAGGAGGCTGGGGGAGGGGAAGCAGGGAGAGGGGGGAGCAGGGGGAGGGGGAGAAAGGGGGAGGCTGGAGGGGGGAAGCAAGGGGAGCGGAAGCAGGGGGAGGGGGAGAAGGGGGAGGCTGGGGAGGGGAGAAGGGGGAGGGGAGAAGGGGGAGGTGAGAAGGGGGAGGGAGAGAAGGGGGAGGGGGAGAAGGGGGAGGCTGGGGAGGGGAGAAGGGGGAGGGGAGAAGGGGAGGTGAGAAGGGGGAGGGAGAGAAGGGGGAGGGGGAGAAGGGGGAGGCTGGGGGGAAGCAGGGGGAGGGGAGAAGGGGGAGGGGGAGGAGGGGGAGGGGAAGCAGGGGGAGAAGGGGGAAGCAGGGGGAGGGGGAGAAGGGGGAGGCTGGGGAGGGGGAGAAGGGGGAGGGGGAGGCAGGAGAGGAGAAGGAAGCTACACTAATGAGCCCCAAACCAGGGGATAGTCTGAGGGTCCCACTGGAAGACCTAGGCTGTGATTCCAAGCGTAGCAAGAGGGTGACACCCAGCACCCACCCCCACCCGGCTCCGCCTCCCCTGAGGCCCCAGGAAAGGCTGTTGTGGGCGGAAACGCGTTCACTCACAACTGGGAAGTTTGCCCACGAGAGGCGGAGCAGGCGGCCCCTGTCGGCGGAGGACCGTGTGCGTCAGAGGGTCGGGGTCCCGAGGAAGCAGGGGTGTGGCTCGACCACCTGGAAACCTATGCGGCAGCCTCTGCTCACACAGGAAAGGTGACTGCAGAGTGTCCTCAGGCTGGGCGTGCCGGCAGAATGTCACCGGGGCGAGCGGGGCCATGGGGGGCCGGTGCTTGTCCTTAACTTCCCTGGGGAAAATACTGGCCACTGTCAGGCACATGAAAGAACTGTCAAAGGTCCATGAAACGAGCTGCCTGAACTGTGAAACAGGAAGCTCACTTCTGTTTGCTCTGTGACAACGTGGAAGCCACAGCTGCTCTCTCCAGATGAAATGAACTACTAGCAAGATCTCCTGGTGTGACCGCCATCACCTCCTCCACGTCACCTGTCCTCATCCCCTGCTAATCTCCTCCTCATCTTCCCCTAACCCGTTCTGGGGTGGCTGCATCCACACCTGGAGTTCATGGGTCAGGGGTCACAGGAGGGGAGGGGCCAGCAGGGAAATCCCAGGGGGGAGGAGCAGGTGTCACAGGTCAGAGATCAAAGGTCAGATGGGCAGTTATATCGATGCAAAGATATGTGGCTATTAAAAGCTGGAGGCCAAGGACTGGCCAGTCCTTGAGCAAAAAGCCAGGGTCATCAGGAGGAGAGAAGGAGGCCCTGCCACCTGGAGGGCTAACAGGAGCCAGGTGAGGTGCCTGGGCCACCCTGCCAGCCGTGCCATTAGTACTTCCTCCCCCTGACCTTGCAGGTGAGCATCTTTATACTGATGTTGCAGGTTTGGAACTGAGGCTCAGAAAAGTTGGGTAAATCACCAAAGGTCTCACCGTTTCTAAGTGGTGGGGTTGGGACCAGCAGTGGTCTGTCTGACCACACAGGAAGGGGCCGGGTCACAGAAGAGAGGGTGGTCTGTACGCTGCGGCTCATCTCGGGAGAGGAGAGACTTGCCTTGAGGCCTGGATGGAGTCATTAAGGCATTTGATCAGAGGAATATGGAATCCATCGTGTTCTGGACCAGGGATTTCCAAAGAGGCGCCGGTGAGGATTCATGATCCCAGTGACTAGCAAAGCCGTGCTTCAGAGAGGGCATGACCCATTTGGGAGCTCACTACTCTAGAAGGTGGTTCAGGCTGAAATTAGAGAAAAGCTTCAAAGTAAATCTGTGGATGGGAGATACCAGAGAAACCATAAAGTGTCCTTGGCATGGTGAGGCGGGGGATGGGAGGCCCAGGGAGGCTGAGCAGGGCATGGCGGGCTGAGCTGCCCAATGGGAACAGGTTGGCTTTGGGAACTGGTGGGTTTCTCTTTGAAGAGGACAACTACTATTTCTGCCTGACAGCATCCATCCCCCTTCTCTCGGGAAAGCACCCCACCTTCCTTAGGGACCACCCCTCCCCCACTCTCAGACTGTGCAGCTCTGTGGGGCTGCCCCTGTCCCTGGCTGCAGGGGAAGGATGTGACCCAGGTGTGGCCAGGCAAAGTGACCCTGCTGAGTTCAGGGGAAGGCCTGGGGTCTAATCCGGCCAGCGTCTCAGCCCCAGTGCTGTAATGAGAACCACTGGGAAAGGAGCTTTCTGGTCTGGGCTTGCTCATCTATCAAGACAGGGGATGGAGCTATCTCGATGTGTGCATTTGTGTGCATGTGTGTGCATGTGTGTGTGGAGAAGGACAGGTGCAGAAGGCAAACCCATGAATCAGATAAAAGTCAGACTAAACTCATTCAGTCTTTCAACATTTAATGAAACTTACCCTCACCCACACACCATGCCCCCCAGCATCCATTATCCTTCCTTCTTCCAGTGGCCCATTTGGTGATTGCCCTTCCTGCATACGAGGTGGACTGGTGGGGCTCCACCCCAAGCCAAGCCAGTCAGCCCGTCTCCTTCCCGTGACCGCAGTCCTTGGTGCGGATGTGGGCACACGATCTAAGCTGGACTAACCAGAGGCAATATTAAGACTCTTATAGGAGCTATGGGACCAGAGGTTCTCTCTTGCTGGCTTGCTGGCAGCTCTCTTGTCACTCATGAGGAATTATATGTCTGAGAATAGAGCCAACACAGAAGAAGTGGGTCCAAGAGACAGAAAAAAAAAAAAAAAAAAAAACGGAGAGAAATTAGGCCCTGTGTTTTGGTCCTGAGTCAAATTGTGACTAAAGACGAGATAACCCAGACTTTTCAGTTATATGAACCAAGTAACTTACTTTTGCTTAGGTCTGTTTTATGTGGGGTATTTCTGTCCCTTAAAATAGTCCTGAAGAGTCAATAAAGAGAAGATTCCTATTCTAAGAACTAGAAATAACTGAATAATCTAGAATTGAACAAAAAGAGACTGTAAAATAAGTATGATCAAAATATTTAAAAGGATAAAATAAGAAAACATAAAGTGAGACAAATGTGAACACTAACCAAATAGATCTCGAGAAATAAAAATGTAGTAATTAACACTCACAACTCAATGGATCATTTAAACAGAGAGAAATAGGGAGGTGGTAGATAGGTCTGGGAAAACTCAACAGGAAGAGATAAGGAGAAGAAAACTGTAACCATGATGTTAGGAGACTGGGAGATAGAATGAAATAGTCCAGATACACATTCTCTCCAGGAGGAGGGAATAGTGAAGAAAAATTGAAGACACAAATCAAGTTCCAAAAAACTGAAATAAAAACAAATCAACACCTAGACACATCATTATGAAATGGCAAACACAGCAGGCAGAGTAGAGAGAAACGAAACAGGCATGCTAATTAGGCTGACAGCAGACTTCTCAGCAGAAACAACTGATACCAGGAGACAATGGGATAAAATCATCAAAAACCTGAAGAAAAACAAACTGTCACCTTGATCACTGGTGTCCAGCTAAACAATCATTCACGGCTGAGGATGAAATAAGACAGTTTAAAAAAAATTGAATGAGTTTATTACTCACAGCCTCTCACCTGATTATTCAATAAAGGATCTTCTTCAGTAACAAGAAAATTGGGTCCAGAGGAAGGGGTGTGATGAAAGTAGTGAACTAAGCAAAGAAATTAGTAAGCCTGTGGGTAAATCCAAATAAGCATTTATTAAAAAATAATCTGTTGAAGGGGTTTAAATATGAGGTGGAAGTGAAATACTGTACAGCAATAACATGCTAATTGTTAATTGGTTGATTGAAGTTAAATAATTTAAGCTCCATGTATCATTTGGCTGAAGGATAGAGACACTGATTAGGCTTAGGTATGCATCTTAAAATATAGTGGGTTAGCGCTAGAATATATATTGAAACGTAAAAAAAGAGAAATAGAATATATAACTTTCAAACTGGTTGAACAGAAAGAAACAATGAAAACTCAATCAGTAAAGTGAAGACAAGGAAAGAGAGGGGAAAAAAATAAGCTAAGGAAAAGCGTATACAAACAAAATACAAGGTTAGATGGTAGAAATAATTCAAATTACTCAGTGATCATAAAAGGTAAGAGTCCTAATAAGCATAATATGTATCTCCTCCTGCAGGCCTGTCATCAGCCTTTGACCCAGATGTTTGCATCATTGTCTGTCCACCATTACCAGAGAGTTGGTTTCTCCAGGACAGAGCCCTGTTCATTTGATTCCGTGGCTCCTGTCCCACGCAGCTCAGTGTTTGGCCCTCAGTCTGATGAGGCTTGTAAAAAAAACCACATTTGTTTATTGAAGTAAATTGAACAATGGAAGCAAGTGGGAAAAAATGGAAATCTAAGGTCTTGGGAAGTCATAGCCATAAGGTAACAATATACAACAGAGGAAATTAAAATGTTTATAAACATCTTAAAATCTACTTCACAGGAAATCAGAGATAGGAAAATTTAAAGTAAAGAGAAATTATTACTGTTTTGCCTATCAGAAGCAGAATTCAAAATGACAATACTAAATATTGGAGTGGGTGCAGGAGGCCCTTGCATATACTTCAAGATAGATTTGGTTTCAAACTTTCTAGAGAGAAGTTTTACTTCCAACATTTTGTATCACTTAGGGCAGATTTGGTTGCAAGTACCCACAAACTGATTCAAACTGGCTTAAGAGGAATTTATTGCTCCAAATAATCAGAGATGTGTGTGTGTGTGTGTGGGGGGTGTGTTGTTGGCTTCAGGCATGCCTTAACTGGGTGATCTAATGAGAGAAGAGACTCCTTTCTCTGTGTCTGTAGTGTTAACCACCTCCCAAGACTACTCTTGTATGCTCACAAAATAGTTGCAGCAGTTCCAGGCCTCACATTCTACTGTCCAGGGGAGGAAAGATCATCCTTTCTCACAGTTCCCTGAAGGCCCCAGAAAATGTTGCCTTCTAATTCACTAATGTTGCATGGGGCCAACGTCTGAACCCTAAATTGTCTCAAAAGGTACCCATTAGGAACAAGGGATGGTGGGAAATAGAATAGGGAAAGCAAAGACAAAAGAATCCAGAAACTCGAATTATTTAGAATGGATTAAATGGGAAGAGCACACACATGAAGAAAAATCTCAGCTCTTTCTTTTCAGAAGGGTCTCCTGCTCCATTTTCCCTCTTCTTCTTTTTTTAATAGTTTGGCAGTGTCTTTATTTATTTATTTATTTATTATTTTTTATTTTTGGCTGCATTGGGTCTTCACTGCTGCGTGTGGCTTTCTCTAGTTGCAGCGAGTGGGGGTTACTCTTCATTGCAGTGCGTGGGCTTCTCATTGTGGTGGCTTCTCTTTGATGTGGAGCACAGGCTCTAGGCACACGGGCTTCAGTAGTTGCAGCACACAGGCTCAGGAGTTGTTGCTCAGCAGCATGTAGGATTTTCCCAGACCAGGGATCGAACCCATGTCCCCTGCATTGGCAGGTGGATTCTTAACCACTGCATCACCAGGGAAGTCCTCTTCTCTTCTTCTTAAATTCCAGTTATAGGCCTGGAATCATCACCATGTTTCACATGTCTCTCATGAGCTTTTCCATTTGTCCCATCCTTTAGTTTCATTGAGCTTTCCTCTGGATATTTTCTTTTGTTGCCCTTTCCAGGTCATTAATCCTCTCTGTAGCCAGGCCTAATTAGCTCATACATCTGTCCACTGTGTTCTCAATTTCCCTTTTTGTTTCAGTTTCAGAATTTGAATTTTTTTATAGTTTGTTTTCTCCTGAAATTTTAACCTTCTCTTTCATTTCCTTGCGTATATTAAGCGAGAATTTAAAATCTGTGTCTGGTAACTCCACTCTCTGGAACTTCTGTTGTTTCTACTGTCTATTTTTTTCTCCTGGCTTTTGGTCTTGTCATCTAACACCTCATTATTTTTGATTGCATGCCAGACACTGTATTCTAAAGAGTGTTCATTTGAGAGTCTAGATGATGTTAGTTTTTTTTTTTAATGTATTATATTGTGGTAAGAACACTTAACATCAGACCTACCCTCTTAACAAATTTTTAAGCGTACAATCCATTATTGTTGACTATAGGTACAGTGTTGTATGGCAGATCTCCAGAGCGTATTCATCTTGGATGATGTTATAGTTTTTTTGTTTGCTTATTTTGCTTTTTGTTTCTGCTGCATTGTTGGGTCTTCGTTGCTATGCGCAGGCCTTCTCTAGCTGTAGCCAGCAGGGGCTACTCTTGGTTGCAGTGCACGGGCTTCTCCTTGCGGTGGCTCCTGTTGTTGCAGAGCATGGGCTCTAGGTGTGCGGGCTTCAGTAGTTGTGGTGGTGCGTGGGCTCAGTAGTTGTGGCTCACGGGCTCTAGAGCACAGGCTCGGTAGTTGTGGTACGTGGGCTTAGTTGCTCGGTGGCACATGGGATCTTCCCGGACCGGGGCACGAACCCGTGTCCCCTGCATCAGCAGGCAGACTCTCAACCACTGTGCCACCAGGGAAGCCCAAGTCCGGTTTCTTTTGAGCACATGGTACAGATCTAAACTTCATGAGGAAGATTTAATTCTTTCTTTAGTTGTTAGTCAATCCTACCTATTTCCTCATGGGCTGATTTCGATATCGTGTTGATGCACTTTATGTTGACTGTTATGTCTACTGGTGACATTCCTTACTCATTGTCTATAAAGCAGGTAGTTCTCTTTCTTTCTTTGTCAGTCTACACTTGTGAACGCTTTTGGGAAATGGAGCCACAAGAGGGGAAGAGAAAGGAGTGAGAGGTTAGTGTGGAGAGGAGGCCAAAAGGTCAAATGTGATGCAGATCCAGGAACAGAAGTGGGGACTGGGCTGAGACTGCTGGGTTCCAATCCCGTCGAGTTCAAAATGCACTGCTTCTGGGTTGGACAGCAAGCATTTTAGCCAAGTGGTGGACCCTATCCTTGGCACTGGTGGGGAGCAAGGATGGCCCAGTCTTTGGGGAAAACCCAGGTGGTCAGGAGTCTTGAGTGGAAGTAGGAGGGTCTAGAAAAGTGTCACACTGGTGCTGGGACAAGGATGGCTGCCCTGGGGGGTGGAGGCTGTTACTGGCCCTGGGGAGCTACCGCCATGGTTCCAGCGGGAGGTGGCCTGCTCGGCGGAAACTCTGTAATCCTGCCCTCCCCATTTACCAGTGAGCGCGTTGAACAAGCTACTTAGCGCTGCCGCTTTGGTTTTCTCATCTGAAACACGAGGATGCCTTCCTCAAAGGGCTGCTGTAAGAATGATGCACCATCACGTAGATAAAATGACTGAGCAGAGGAGCCTCTGTAAATGGTGGCTCCTATCCCTAGTATCAGGGCTCCCAGGCAAAGACCAGTGCAGCAGCCTGAAGCTGGTCCCAGAGGGGCCCTGACCAGGCAGAGGTGGGGGTGGTGGTGTGTGCAGGTGGTCAGCGGAACCGCTGTGGAGAGGATTGCTAGGCTGGGGGACCTGCTGGGAGGGAGCCTCAGAAACATAAATGCCCCAGCCTCAATCTCCTCCCATCTACTGCTGGGCTTCCCAGGGCCAAAGCCACAGGAAGGTGGAGGGCCAGGGAGCCCAGATGGGTCTGTGTCCTGGGGCAGAGAGCAGGGCCGGCGAAGGGTGGCCCTGGGCTGCAAACTGAAGGCGACAAGCACAGACCCAGGCGTGAACCTTGCCCTGTGCCTGCCTGTCTCTGAGCATCTCCAGGCTCCGGGAGCGAGCCTCAGGTCACAGAGTCGGGTCGGTGCCGGGAAAGGCTTACTTTTCCCCAGTGGATGGGACTCAGTCATCCAGTTCCTCTTGGAAAGGTCAGGGTTAATGTATTCCTCCTCTTGACTCGAGGTACAGCCAAAGCTCAGGCACCCGGACCCCTCAGCATTCCAGGCTTGGAATGATTCAGATGGGAGTTGGCCTGAAATTTATCTTTGCTGTATTTACACCGAAAGACCTTAAAAAGCTAGATGACGGTGTCAACAAGGAAAATTATAATATTTCAGGAGAGAAGGCTTAACATACCAAAGGAGGGAAAAAACAATTTTTTAAGCACAACAACGGAACCCATTTCTGGACAGTGAAGGAATTAGAAACTGTTCTTTTTCACAGTAATCACCCAGATGTTATCCCATACGAGCGTAAAGGTGATTCGGGGAGCAGGCAGTTATCACATAGCCTTGTTTGCTTAGGGCCCTAAGAGTGGTACCCAGTGGTGGTTAACAGGGAGTTGGGTCCCTCTGGGGTCAAAGTCAGGCTCTTTCCACGTCGAAGCAGCGTGGGGTAGTGGTGGGAAAGCACAGTCCTTGGACTCAACAGGACTGGCCTGAAATGTGCATGTCTCCTGGGTCCTGCAACTCCAGTGAGGCTTTACTTCCCCATCTGTGAAATGGGTCAGGCAACCCCCAGCTCATGGGCTTTCTCTAGGGATCACCAAGTTCCTATGGGGATGGCCCTACTGCATAGTGGGTCCTCAGCTCCTCATTCCCTTTCTTCCACTGGATGCTCCCCAAGGATCCGCCCGGTTCCGCATCCTGCATGTCTGCCTGGTGGAGGCCAGCCAGGGAGTGCTGGTTGGGGGCAGGGAGGTCGCCAACCCCCATTGTCTGGCTCAGGCTGACCCAGATCATCCCAGGCCTTGAATCCAGCCTCGTTTCTCTCTTAGATTCTGCCCCCTGAATCACAAGGGCAGTGTCACCAATGGACAGAACCAGCCAGGGGTCATTTCGAATCCCAGCTCTGCCATTTTTGTACCACGTAGCAAGTTTCTTAACTTCACCAAGACTCTGGACAAGTGAGATGGCCAAACCCTTTGCAGGGGGTGTCCAGCGCCCGGGACTGCACTTGGTCGTTGTAATGACTGGGTAATTGGTGGCTATCACTATTGTTGTTTGTGGAGTGTGTTCAGACATTTCTAAATTGGTCAGAAATCTGGTTTTGCCTCTGGGATTTTTCCCTTGATGGGAAGTTGCAGACAGTTGGGAAAATCTGCCGATCTTGGGGGGAGGTGATGATGGTGGCTGTGACGGGGCCACAGAGGCATGGAAAGGACCCTTGTCTGTTTCGCCCAAGCCCTGCATCCAGGCAGGGATGCAGAGGTAAAACATCCTGAGGCCCTGCTGCTGCATCCTTTCTTCCCCAGGCTGTGCGTGTGGACCCCAGAGCATGCGTCCCGGCAAAGCAGCCCAGGACACTCTCACACCATGATCTCCCCACAGAAGAGATGAGCAATAAAGCGCAATGGCTTGCTCAAGGCACCACGGAAAAAGGCGTCCGCCATCTTAATGGTACCTTTTAGATGTCTGGCTGAGCTGTGGCCTCTTCCTCTCAAACAGCTCCCCTCCCAAAAGCACTGCGTGGGAGCTATTCCTGGCATGTCCTGTGGTACAAAAGCGTGGTTCATCTTCTCAAGGACATGTGGGGAGGCTGAAAGTCGTAGCCATTGGAACAAACCTTGGCTTTGGAGACAAGTCAAGAGCTTGTTATGCAAGGGCTTGTTCTCCCCGAGAAGTCAGCACCAGGAGCAAAAGAGAGTCTGGGGACTCGGCGCTGAAGATGAAAAGGGAACGAGATTGATGCGGGACGTACCGTCTCCGTGGGGAGGGCCGTGGCCACCGCCTCTCGTGGAGGAGCTGAGTCTCCGGCATCAAGTAGGGCAAGCCAGCCAGGGAGGGGCTGTGCCGGGTCACTCTGCCCCGCGAGGTCCTGGGAAGAGTTGGGGTTCAGCCTGGCTTGGCTTTGGAAGAGCAACGTGTGTCCTGCCCTCAGGCCCACTGCCTTCATGCACGCAGGGGTTGGGCGAGCGGCGCATGCCGCTGTGAAGAGAGGCTTGACTGAGGCTGGAGAAATCTCTCCTGCTCAACCGAGACCTTGAACTTCTTTGGCCTCAGTTTCCCCATTGGCACCACAGGGATGATATCTACTCGCCTCTCCTCTAACAGGTGAACTGATAACAGTGTCTCTTGGTAACAGTGTCTCTTGGTAACAGTGTCTCTTGGTAACAGTGTCTGTTGGTAACAGTGTCTGTTGGTAACAGTGTCTCTTGGTAACAGTGTCTCTTGGTAACAGGGTCTGTTGGTAACAGTGTCTGTTGGTAACAGTGTCTCTTGGTAACAGTGTCTCTTGGTAACAGTGTCTGTTGGTAACAGTGTCTCTTGGTAACAGTGTCTGTTGGTAACAGTGTCTCTTGGTAACAGTGTCTCTTGGTAACAGTGTCTGTTGGTAACAGTGTCTGTTGGTAACAGTGTCTCTTGGTAACAGTGTCTGTTGGTAACAGGGTCTCTTGGTAACAGTGTCTCTTGGTAACAGTGTCTGTTGGTAACAGTATCTCTTGGTAACAGTGTCTCTTGGTAACAGGGTCTGTTGGTAACAGTGTCTCTTGGTAACAGTGTCTGTTGGTAACAGTGTCTGTTGGTAACAGTGTCTCTTGGTAACAGTGTCTGTTGGTAACAGTGTCTCTTGGTAACAGTGTCTCTTGGTAACAGTGTCTCTTGGTAACAGTGTCTGTTGGTAACAGTGTCTGTTGGTAACAGTGTCTCTTGGTAACAGTGTCTCTTGGTAACAGTGTCTGTTGGTAACAGTGTCTCTTGGTAACAGTGTCTGTTGGTAACAGTGTCTCTTGGTAACAGTGTCTCTTGCCAGAAGAGGTGTTCTAGCATCTCAGGGGGGCTGGCTGGACCGCTGGTGTCTGTCATTTATTTATTTATTTATTTATTTATTTATTTATTTATTTATTTATTTATTTATGGCTGAGTTGGGTCTTCACTGCAGTGCACGGGCTTCTCATCTTGGTGGCTTCTCTTGTCATGGAGCACGGGCTCTAGGCACGCGGGCTTCAGTAGTTGGGGCACACGGACTCAGTAGTTGTGGCTCCTGGGCTCTAGAGCGCAGGCTCAGTAGTTGTGGCGCACGGGCCCAGTCGCTCCGCGGCATGTGGGATCCTCCCGGACCAGGGCTCGAACCCACGTCCCCTGCATCAGCAGGCGGACTCCCAACCACTGCGCCACCAGGGAAGCCCCCTGCTGGTGTCTTTTGATGAAGGAAGGTAGGGCGTCGCCAGAGGACATGGGGCCTGAAAAAGGGAAGAGCCTGAGTGTGCTACTTTCAGAGGCACAGGACGCCCCATCAGGATACCCTCTGGACCAGGGGAGCTTGGCTGAAGGAAGCCTGCTGTGACGTGTTTTGTTTTGTTTTGTTGGGAAAAAAGAAAAGAGAGCAAGAGAGAGAGACACCTGGGAGAGCTGGTGGAGCCTCCTTCACTGCCCGGGGGCTGCTGCTGGGCCGGTGCGGTGCGGAAGGGGGAGATTGCTCCTGCACCTTTTTAAAAAGAGAGCTACTACCACGCTTTTATCTCTTTTCCATATCAGAGTTCTAATCATGATTTCCAATGGACACTGAGCGAGTTCAAAGCCACTGCTTGAAACCGTTGGCCAGCCGGCCTGGGGAATTCCTTGCAAAGCTCTTGCTTCTCCAGACCGGGATCTCTGTCCCAGGTTTCTGTGCTGCATTGCAAAACACCCTGTAACACAGTGGCTTACAATAGGGAGTTATCATTTTCTTTCGGGAGTTGACTGAGCTCAGCCGGGCGGTTTTCACTTGGGGCTTCTCTTGTGGTTGTCGTGAGGTGGTGGCTGGAACTGGAGTCCTGAGGCTTCACTGGGCATCTCATCCTACAGGGCTGTGTCACTGGCGTGCCTGGCATTCCAGCTGGGGTGGCTGGGAGGACTGGGGACCAGCCGGATAGCTCTCTCCCCACATGGCCTCTGTATATGGACTTCCTCCAAGCCTGGCGGGAGAGTCAGACTTCTTACATGGAGCCCAGCTACCCCCAGATGCATCACCCAGGAGACCCTGGCAGAAGCTGCAAGGCTTTTTAGGACTTCGCCTCAGAAGTCCAAGCATCACTGCCATCACATTCTGCTAGACAAAAGCTTCAGCCGGCACTGCAGGGGAGTGGACTCTGAAAGTGGGCGATACCAGGAGGCCAAGCTCTTTTGGAGGCCCTCTTTGCAGTCTGGCTACCAGTCCCAGAAGGAAGGAGGAGGGCCCAGACCAGCCCCCTCCACGTCCCGCCTCTGCAGCTCTGCCAGGAGCTGGGTTTGGGGACCTCAGTTCAGAGATCTGTGCAGCTCCAGAACCGGGGCTGGCAGAGTGGGCAAAGGGAAGCCCACCCCCTGCTCCTGTCTCACGTTCTTGTCAGAGCGGATAAAGGCTTCTTTTTCGTAATCACTGAGATGGGAAAGTCAGTCCCCCTTCGGGAGAACAAACCCAAGTCCCTGCCCGCAGCCCTCTGCTGGGGAAGGTAGGTCACTCCTCCAGACACGTGGCCGATATGATTAGACAGGGAGGTCTGTTCTGTGTCCAGGCTGAGGGTTCCCCTCCACTGGCTTCTTGTTTCTGACAACTGTCCCTTTGGCAAATGGAACAGCAGGAGTCAGCTCAAAGGGGAGCCGGAGTGAGAGGCGGGGTTTGTTCTGGTCTTCCTCGCAGGATGCAAGCTAGCTGGAGACTTCTGGCTTCCTGGAATTATTTCTAAAACTCAGGCTCTCGTCACAGTAAGTTTCAGACACTTGCTCCTTCCCAGTCCTGGGAAGGCCCTGTCTTGCTTTAGCTCCTATTTCACAGGGATGGAAAGGCCTCCCCCAGACAGCCAGATGCAACCATCATTTGGCAAAGCGGGGTCCCAGCGAGTGGTTAGG
This sequence comes from Mesoplodon bidens, assembly GCF_964165515.1. Lineage (NCBI taxonomy): Eukaryota > Metazoa > Chordata > Mammalia > Artiodactyla > Ziphiidae > Mesoplodon > Mesoplodon bidens. The sequence goes on from NC_138165.1 coordinate 15,367,287, forward strand.
AGCATCAGTGGCCTGAGAGGTCTTCCCCGCAGACGCACTTCGATGCCTTAGGGCCCATCCTTGGTGGGAAGTGAATCTGCTCAGGGTGGAGGAGGGGGACTGGAAAACCGGGGAAGACGTCAGGATGGCTGCTTCGATGGGGGATGTGGTTGGGGGCCAGGGGCAAAGGGGCAGGGCTACTTCCTCTCTAGCTGAACTTGCGGGCAGCTGTTGGTGCATCCAGGGTTTCCACTTGACCTCTGGTTGCCTGGGGATCCACTCCTTGCCCTCCCATGGGGAAGGGGGGGAATGTCCTTGCAGCGGAGAGGGGAGAGGCTGGGTGCGAGGGAGAGGCTCCCAGGGTCCACAAAAGCAGCCACCACTTTATCCCAGGAGGGGACCCCAGGGAGCCCTTGAACTCGATGTCATTTCTGTCATGCCTAGGGAGAGGCGCAAGCGAGCGTGTGTGGGGAAAGGGAACCGCCGAGAAAACAGTTCGCCTCTGTTAATATTTGATAGGCAGCCAAAGCACTTTTGTTCCCAAGCCCGGCAAGCTACCCATGAAAAAATACATTGCTTTTCAAGAACATTCATCACAGCAAGTGGCTCGTTTCCTTGTCCTCAAACAACCCCATTCCTAGGCCCTTTCCCCCATTAAAAACTCCTCCGATGTGGTGAAAAAATAAAGAAACAAAGGGGAGGTGTGGGGCGCCGGTGGCTCTGACGGAGGGAAGGTGGACCTGGGGGAGACCCTGGGGACAGAGAAGCAGCAAACCCTGGGCCCTGGGATGCGGCCCTGCCTGGATGGTCCTTCTGATGCACTTGCCCCTGAATTTCAGAAACACACCTGTGGAGCTGGGGACCCTCTGCTATCTTGTGCAGTGTGTACCCCCGGATACAGAGTAGATTCTCAACACACCCTTGTGGGATGAAGGAATAAATGAACAAACCCAAAATGGGATGCTTGGGGGCTTCCCTGGTGACGCAGTGGTTAAGAATCCACCTGCTAATGCAGGGGACACAGGTTCTAGCCCTGGTCCGGGAAGATCCCACGTGCCGCGGAGCAACTAAGCCCATGCGCCACAACTACTGAGCCTGCGCTCTAAAGCCTGTGAGCCACAACTACTGAGCCCATGTGCCACAACTACCGAGCCTGCACTCTGGAGCCCGCGGGCCACAACTACTGAGCCCACGTGCCACAACTACTGAGCCTGGGTGCCTAGAGCCTGTGCTCCGCAACAAGAAAAGCCACTGCAATGAGAAGCCCACGTGCCGCAATGAAGAGTAGCCCCCGCTCGCAGCAACTAGAGAAAGCCCGCGCACAGCAACGAAGAACCAACGCAGCCAAAAATAAATAAATTAATTAATTAATTAAAAAAAAAGAATATACCTTAAAAATAAAATGGGATGCTTAGGGCAAAAGGTACCATCCAATCCAGGATGCCATTTTTCTGAGTTTTGGGGTTTTTTTTCAGCCACGAATTCCATGATTAATTGACCAGGCAGACCAGAGTCTGGGGCCTGTTGTGTGATCTCCATGTGATAGGGGTGAACTAGCAGGTTTGAGGGAGCAGCTGACTGCAGGGGAGGCCACTGATCTTTGGCTTTACTGTGTGACTTTGAATGAGTCATAGCACCTCCCTGCACCTGAGTTCTACAAAAGGAGATTAATCATTTACTTTGTGCTATTTCTGTAGAGACTATAGTCTTTGTAGGGATGTTATGGACTGCATGCCTGTGCCCCCCAGATTTTTTATATTGAAACCCTAACTCCCAATGTGATAGTATTAGGAGGTGGGGCTTTTGGGAGGTAATTAGGTTTCAATGAGGTCATGAGGGTGGGGACCCTATAATGGAATTAGTGCCCTTATGAGAAGAGGAGAGAACAGAGCTCTCTCTCTCTGCCATATGAGGACACAGCAAGGAGGTGGTCACCTGACAGCCAAGAAGTAGGCCCTTACCCAGAACTGAATTTGCTGACACCTTGACCTTGGACTTCCCAGTCTCTCAAACTGAGAAGTAAATATCTCTTATTTAAGCCAGCCAGTCTGTGGTGTTTCATTATGTTATCCTGAACTGAGACAGGGAAGTGCCTGGTACAGGAACATAGCAAGCACTCAGTACGTAACGGTCACTTTTATTATTATTTTGACAAGTGTAGACCCTCTCAACTTAATAAAATATCAGCAAGATATTCAGGAATTTCTGGACATCCCATCCACCACAGTTCTAGAATATTCCCAAGGTCTGAGACGCTGGCAGGAGCTTTCCTCCTTTAAGCGGTATCGACGTGTTGGACCACAGTGTCACTTAATACAGGACCCCATGTGGTTCCACCACCAGTGATGAGCCTCCCTTCTGGTGAAGGTGGAGGACAGGGCTGTTGGTCACACTCGTCAATCAGCAGTAAGAATGGTTCCAGGAGGTTCTCCAGTGGCATTTTTGGATTCATTCATTCACTCATTCAACGTGTATTTGTTGAGTGTCTACTCTGTGTCCTGGGATACACAGTGCACAAGATGGCACGGTCCCCGGCCTGGTGGAGCTGCTGACACTAGCTGGCGAGTAGACAGCGAACAGATGAATTAATGATTCCATACTGGGGTAAGCCCCGGAAAGGAGCTGCAGATGGTGTGCTGGAGAATGATGGGGCGGGAAGGCTCTCCTGCAGGTGGGTGGTCAGGGAAGCTGAGGCCGGAAGGAAGAGAAGCGGCAGCCGAGGAAGACCTTGCGGGGAACGTGGGGAAGGGCTCTGTGTGAGGAGCCCAGGAGCCCAGGCTCAGGGGGTGGTGGGTGAGGAGGACGCAGAAGCAGCTGGGCCGGGGCAGGGCTCAGGCTGAGGCTGTGAGGTCCGCAGGGGCCACCGGCAGTCCCGAGCCCCCGCCCACTTTAGGCCGGTCCAGAGGCGCTGCCGAGGGAAGGGCCCGGGGACCAAACTGGCGGAGGGCTGAAGCCGCCTGCTGCCAGAACCCCAGGGGGGATGCCCCAACCCCACAGATGATCTTTTCTCCTCGTCAGAGCCCAGCAGAGCAGAAACCACTCGGATTTTGCCCAGGAGGCCCCTTTGGGCACCCAGCACCCCGGGCCTGCCCGGGCCCCACGGACACGGAACCGGGCAGACCACATCACTGTACTGTTTGGGTTTGAGAAATAGATACAAACCTTCGGCTTCCTTATTAGACAGAAAGGGCTCCCTTTCAGGCCCTACTAAGAATAGCTAATTTATTCGTGCTCTCCCGGGCTGGGAAGGGGGTGGAAGCCTGTGGCTGGCCCGGCGCCCTGCCCGCATCCCCACGGACAGCGCAGGCCGGCAGGGAGCCCCCGCGAGGGGCATCCAGAGGACCCGGACCCGCCCCACCTCGCGTCCATTGGCTCCTTGGAGGCCTTCTCGCGCTCTCATTGGCTCCCACTGGCCCTCGGCCCAGCCCCCTTAATGCCGCGCCCCCTGTTGCCAGGGAGATGGGGAAGCCGAGGGGGCGCCGTTCTTTGGTGAGCTGGGCCTCAAGGAGATTTGGCTGCGGAGAGGAAATGTAGATGCTGACCCAGCGCAGAGCTGGGCATGTGGGCGCGGGAGGGGACAGGGACCCAGGGAGAGGGACAATTGCCGTTTGCAGGTATCTGCCTTGTACACCAGGCTTCCTGTTGTTTCATCCATTGCTTACAACAGTCCTGCAAAATCGGTGCAGCCAGACCTCGTTTTACTGTACTGCACAGATACTGCACTTTTTACTAGTTGAAGGTTTGTGGCAACCTTGCCCTTGAGCAATCCTATCCACGCCATTTCCTCAACAACATTTGCTGACTTTGTGTCTCTGTGTCACATTTTGATAATTCTCGAAATATTTCAATATTTCTTTTTCTGTATTCTCCTATTTGTTATGGTGGTCTGTGATCAGCAATGTTTGATGTCACTACTGCAACTCCCTGAACGCTCAGATGGGGGTTAGCGTTGTTTTTTTAGCAAGTATTTTTAAATTAAGGTATGTGCATTTTTTAAGACATAATGCACACTTAATAGACTTTGTATAGTGTAAACAAAACTTTTAACACTTTGTATAGTGTAAACAAAACTTTTATGTGCACTTGGGAACCAAAAAATTCATATGACTCACTTTATTGTGATATTTGCTTTATTGCACTGGTCTGGAATGGAACCTGAGGTATCTCGGAGGTGTGCCCGTATAATTACGTCCCTGGTTTACAGATGAGGAAAGTGATGGCGGAAAGTTTAAGGGACTTGCCCAAAGTCACCCAGCTAGTAAGTTGCAGGGGTTTGACTTGATTGCTGCTTTGTGTGAGTCCAGGCTCTGCACCACTGTGGCAACCTAATAGGGGTGGGTGAGAGTAACCCAGGGATTAGATGGGTGACAGTAACCCACCGGGCTCTGAAGTACCAGCACACTAGGTACCAGCTGGGTCCCCTGCAAGGAGGCTCCCCACGGGAGATGACCCTTGGCTGTTCTTTGAAGATGGGGGGACTTGAGGATTGCACTGACAGTGAAGAGCCTGGAGAAACAAAAATCAACCAGAACAGCCTTTGGACTTTGCTATGAGATAAGGCACTTGGTGCCTCAGCCACCAAGAGCACCAAATCTTTGTGTGTAGTATTTTCCATTTGCAAATGCCTTCACCGACACGGTCTCTCTGAGCCACACAATCAAAACAACTCTGCACCGTTGGCACCACCTTAATTTTGCAGAACAGTAAGCTGAGGACAAGTGAGGACCGATGAGGACCATGTATAGATGTTTCCTGTGGGTGGGGGGACTTTAGACCCCACATAATTCTCACAACAACCCTGGGAGGTGGGCATTGTCTGTCTTACTTAACAGAGGAAGAAACCAGAACTTAACAGAGGTTAAGTCATTTCCTTAAGGTAACACGGGGCTTTAAGAGCAAGTCTGCTTGACTTCAAACTCACCCTCTTTCAGTTATTCTACTGTTTCTTCAGATCCTGAGCCAGCCCAAGGAGTAGATGCAGACAGTAGTTGCGAAGCAAGAAAGATTTAAGGATGACCATGAGACCTCATGCCTGAACTTACCTTCTTTTATTCTTCACCTCATTGCAGATGGATGAAACACCACCACTGACACTTATTTTTTTGAGTTAAACATTGCTTGAGCCATGAAAATCTTAAAATTCAAGTCTCCCTGTATGAGAGGAAGGCATTAATTCCCTAGCATGAGTGAGAAAGAAAACTATTTGGAAATTCCACTGGAGCTGTTCAACTAGCTAAAACATCCACCAAGTTGTATTATTGTCTTGACCACATTTTCACACTTCTCCACCCCCTACATAAGGATGGTTCCATGATAGACAGCAGTAAAAATGAAGCAGCCAGAGAGGTTCTACTTAGGGGTAGAATGTAGTAGGTAGCAGTCAACCTTTTCTCATGCTTCACCAACTAGGAAAAAACTGAATAAATTACATAAATCCTATTTTATAGACATTGGAGCTCTGTGGAAGGTAAGAGGGCGAAATGAAACTAAAATTCCAGAGATGGAAGACTTCTTCCTAGGTGAGTTGGGTTCCTAGTCCTTTTCTTCCATGAGGACATTGCTGGATCAGGGTCCACACTGCGTGTTGGGCAGAGAGGTCTATGGGCGGAGGGTAGAATCCAGCAGGACTTTGGACAGCCACGTGGACGATCCTGAATGACTAGAGAATTCTGCTGCTCTACACTTTCTTACTGGACACTGTGTGCTAGGGTAGTATAGGATGCTGGGGGCTGGGCTCTCAAGGTACAGTTTTTCAGTCCTTGGGATGCAAAATACAGCCAGAGGAAAAGGCCGTCAAGAAACATATGATAATAACACTGTTTACAGTAGCCAAGACATGGAAACAACCTAAATGTCCATCGACAGATGAATGGATAAAGACGATGTGGTATATACACACAGCACAATATTGCTCAGCCATAAAAAAGAATGAAATAATGCCATTTGCAGCAACATGATGGACCTAGAAATTATCATACTAAGTGAAGTAAGTCAGAGAAAGACAAACACCATATGATATCATTTATATGTGGAACCTAAAATATGACACAAATGAACTTATCTATGAAACAGAAACAGACTCACAGACATATAGAACAGACTTGTGGTTGCCAAGGGGGAGGGGGGTGGGGGAGGGATGGATTGGGAGTTTGGGGTTAGCGGATGCGAACTGGTATATATAGAATGGATAAACAACAAGGTCCAACTGTATAGCACCGGGAACTATATTCAGTATCTTGTGATAAACCTTGCCAGGGGCCCAGGTTCGATCCCTGGTCAGGGAACTAAGATCCCACAAGCCATGCGGTGTGGCCAAAAGAAAAAAAAAAAAAATTACAAGTCATGTGAATAGGTGGAAAACATGAGACTAATAGACACGAGAAAAAATACAATAGCAGCAGACTTACAGAGTGTCTCAGTTAGCTCAGGCTGCCATCACAAAATATCACAGCCTGGCAGGCTTAAACAACAGGCATTTATTTCTCAGAGTTCTGGAGACTGGAAGTCCCAGATCAAACTCCCGTTTCTGGTGAGATCTTCCTTCCTGGCTTGCAGATGGCCACTTTCTCTCTGTGTCCTCACCTGGTGGAGAGAGGATGATTTGTGTCTCTTCCTCTTCTTACAAGGGCACTAATCCCATCATGAGGGCACCACCCTCATGACCTCATCTAAACAGAATTACCTCCCAAAGTTCCCACCTCTGAATATATTGAGGGTTAGGGCTTCAGCATATAAATTTTGAGGGAACACACACCTTCAGTCCATGGCACAGATTGTAATAAAGAGTCTGGCTCCATTGTTATTTGACTGCTGTTGTCTTTCAAGCCCCACCACTCCCTCTTCCCTCCTGTCTTAGATCCATCCAGCTGATCAGAAAGCTGGTGTGCTGCTTCATCAGGAGGTTCCAATCATGCAGGCCCTGGTCAATGCATGTGACCCCTCAGCCCCGCCCCACCCTCTAATGACCTCAAAGCCAGTCTCCTTTCCCTCCTCTCTTAAGCCATTTTTGGATCTGCTTGGGAAGTTTCCAGGTTCTCCTCAGAAACCTTCATATGTGAGTAATACATCTTTTCATATTCTCTTTTCATATCCTCCTTTTTTAGCTCTATATTCTTAAAATTTTTTTTAATTTAAAAAACTTTTTAATTGAAGTATAGTTGACTTACAATGCTATTTTAGTTTCAGGTGTACAGCAGAGTGATTCAGTTATGCATATACATATACATCTATTTTTTAAAATTCGTTTCCATTGTAGGTTATTATAAGATATTGAGTATAGTTCCCTGTGCTATACAGTAGGTCCTTGTTGGTTATCTATTTTATATATAGTGGTGTGTATCTGTTAATCCCAAACTCCTAATTTATCATTCTGCCAACCCCTTCCCCCTTCGGTAACGATAAGTTTGTTTTCTATGTCTGTGAGTTTATTTCTGATTTGTAAGTAAGTTTCTTTATATCATTTTTTAGGTTCCACATATAAGCAATATATTATGGTATTTGTTGTTCTCTGAAAAACAGACTAATTTTTTTTTATTAGTTTCTGCTTTATAACAAAGTGAATCAGTCATACATATACATCTGTTCCCCCATCCCTTCCCTCTTGCATCTCCCTCCCTCCCACCCTCCCTATCCCACCCCTCCAGGCGGTCACAAAGCATGGAGCTGATCTCCCTGTGCTATGCAGCTGCTTCCCACTATCTATCTACCTTACGTTTGGTACTGTATATATGTCCATGCCTCTCTCTCGCTTTGTCACAGCTTACCCTTCCCCTTCCCCATATCCTCAAGTCCATTCTCAAGTAGGTCTGTGTCTTTATTCCTAAAACAGACTAAATTTTGATGGAATCCAATATATCTATTTTTTCTTCTGTTACCTGTACTTTTGGTGTCAAATCCATGTGATTGTTGCCAAATTCAATGTTGAGACTTCTCTTCTTTCTTAGAAGAATTTTAAAGTTTTGGCCCCTAAGTTTAGGTCTTTGATGCATATTGAATAGTTTTTGTGTGTGGTGTTAGGTAAGGGGTCCAACTTCTTTTGCATGTAGGTATCCAGTTTTCCCAGCGCCATTTGTTGAAAAGATTGTCTTTTCCCCGTTGAATGATGTCGGCACCTTTGTCAAAAATCAGTTGGCCAATAACAAATAAGGACCTACTGTATAGCACAGGGAACTCTACTCAATACTCTGTAATGGGAAAAGAATCTAAAAAAGAGTGGATATATGTATATGTATAACTGATTCACTTTGCTGTACACTTGAAACTAACACAACATTGTAAATCAACTATATGCTAATAAAAAAAAAAGGGGGTTGGCCATATTTGAGAGGGTTTAGTTCTGGGCTGTCTATTCCATCCCCTTGGTCTATATAACCTATGCCTGTGCCACACTGTTTTAATGACTACAGCTTTGTCATAAGTTTTGAAATCAAAAAGCATGAGACGCCACCCCACCACCTTATTCTTCTTTTTCAAGATTGTTTTGGCTATCCAAGGCCCCTGGCAATTCCATATGAATCTGAGGATCAGCTTTTCCATTTCTGTGAAAAAAGCTGTTGACATTTTGATAGAGATTACACTGAATTAGTAGGTAGCCATAGATCATGTCTGTAATCTACTGTTTACAGAAGCACATGTACGTGGAAAGAATGTGGACACACTCTTTTTGGACACATCCAAGCCAGGAGAGTGGTTTCCTCTAGGGATGGAAGGGTTCAGTCTAGGGTGGACAAAGGAATTCAGAAGGGACACACAGGGGACTTCAATTATACCTGTAGTGTTTTATGCCTTAAAAAAAATCGGAAGCAAACTTTGTTAAAATTATCACCACTGAACAGGTGGCAGATGGATGTGTATTTTGCTCTCTGCATTTGTCTGTAGCTTTGAAATTTCTTATTATAGAGGAGAGAGATGAAATGAGTGTCTTTGTCACGTGGGAAGAGGGTCTGCTCTGGGAGGGAGCCGAAGGGTGGGCAGTGGTGATCGGAGCAGGGGAGGCGGGGACATCAGGGTCCAGCAGGGGCTGAAGCACAGGGGTGGCCCAGCCTGAGTGGGGCGCCCCGGGCAGAGGCTGAGGAGGCCTCCTCCTGAGAGGATCTCGCCGTTCACCTCCCTCATATTGTCCCCTTGCTGACCTGTCCATCAGGGACCTATTAACAGAGCTGAATTTAAATACAGGTGGGACTTGGCTTTGATCACCTATTCCAGCTTGTGTCACCTCTCAGGTTAAAACCTAAAGAGGGTCAGTGTGTTACCCAAGGACTCACCAGATGTGTAAAAAGGACCCTGCATCACAGTGCCATATAGATTCTCGGGACTGGGCCAGGCTCACGAGAGACCACAGAGCCGTATTAGCTCAGAATTCTGGGAGCAGAGAGCAGGCTTGATGCCCAGGGAGGAAGGTGTTAGAGCTGATGCCAGTCCTGGGGTGGTCTGTACGTGGTGAAGGATGCTTCTGGCTGGAGGGTGGGCACCCCAGGGATAAGGGTGAAGCGTTCTTAGGTCCACTGGAGCAGCCCCTCAGGACTGCCAGCCAAGAAAGACACGTACAAGCGGCTCTACGTATGTGAGTGTAGGGGACGGAATAATGTCCCCCCCGAAGATGTCTACATCCTAGTCCCCAGACTTTGTGAACATGGTACCTTTCATGGCCAAAGGGCCTTTGCAGGTGGCGAGACTTACTGAATTATCCAGCTGGGCCCAAAGTCATCACAAGGGTCCTTCTGAGAGAGAGGCGAGGGGTCAGAGGCAGAGAGGATGTGGTAGTGAAAGCAGAGTGATGGGCTGTGGAGGTAGAGGAAAGGACCAGAAGCCAAGGGAGCCAGGGAAGGCAGGGGCATGGGTTCTCCTGGAGCCTCCAGACGAGCTGAGGCTGTGCCAGCACCTTGATTTGGCCAGCTGGACCTCTGACGCAGTTTGGAGTTTGGCCTCCAGAGCCATATGATAATAAATCTGTGTTTTTAAAAGCATCACACTTGTGGTGACTGCAATAGGGAATGAATACAATGACTTTTCGAGGACGTGGTATACATAAACATTAGGATAGTGTGTATCAAAAATGGCTATCAGTAGGACAATCAGAAAGCAGATACAATCAGGACAGTATTTCCTGTCCCACGAGCTCCGTGAGAATTCTACACTCTCCTGTCAAGAAGTGGGGTCGGGCTTCCCTGGTGGCGCAGCGGTTGGGAGTCCGCCTGCCGATGCAGGGGACACGGGTTCGTGCCCCAGTCCGGGAAGATCCCACATGCCGCGGGGCGGCTGGGCCCGTGAGCCATGGCCGCTGAGCCTGCGCGTCCGGAGCCTGTGCTCCGCAACGGGAGAGCCCACAACAGTGAGAGGCCCGCGTACCGCCAAAAAAAAAAAAAAAAAAAAAAAAAAAAGAAGTGGGGGTCTACTCTCCTTCCCTTAAACCTGGGTGGGCTTTTGTGCCTGCTTCAAGGAGCGAAATGGTGGGACTTCCAAGGCTGCGTTGTAAGAAGTGATACAGCTTCTGTCCTGTATCCTTCTTCCTCCTGGACTCGTGCTTTGGGAACCCTGAGCCAACACGTAAGAACACCTACCCCGAAGCTACCATGGTGGGGAGAGCACACAGAAACACACGGAGGCCCAAGGAGCTGCAGGTGTTGGAGCTCCCACTTCTTGGAATCTCCCCAGCCCAGATGCCAGACAGTGAGCAAGCCTTCATCCCCCAGCCTTCGAGCTTCAATCCAGTAAAGCCATTCAGGCTCATCCACGTGGCTATCCAAAGCTCTGCTGGATTCTCCCTCCCCCTAGCAGACCTCTCTGCTCAACACTCAGTGTGGACCCTGACTCAGCGATGTCCTCATGGAAGAAAAGGACTAGGAACCCAACTCACCTAGGAAGAAGTCTTCTATCTCTGGAATTTTAGTTTCATTTTGCCCTCTTACTTTTCACAGAGCTCCTATATCTTTAAAATACTGTTTTTGTAATTTATCCAGTTTTATTTTCTGGTTGGTGCAGCATGAGAAAAGGTTGGTCACTGCCTACTACATTCTACCCAATAAAGCCTAAGAACTTCCAGTCAATTCTTAAGGGTTCCACTCTTTTTTTTTTTTTTTTGTGGTACGCGGGCCTCTTACCGTTGTGGCCTCTCCCGTTGCGGAGCACAGGCTCTGGACGCGCAGGCTGAGCAGCCATGGCTCACGGGCCCAGCCACTCTGTGGCCTGTGGGATCCTCCCGGACCGGGGCATGAACCCGCGTCCCCTGCATCGGCAGGCGGACTCTCAACCACTGCACCACCAGGGAAGCCCTTGAGTGTTCCACTCTTAAATACCAACCAGTAAACCAAGATCGTCAGACATCTGAGGAAAACTCCAACCTGAGGAAAGAGAGAAAAGAAAACAAACAAAGAAAACAACCTGAAAGAACAGACTATGCAGAGAGAAGAAAACTGATAATTTGTTAGAGCAGCAATAAGAAGTTAGTGCACTATGCTACAAATAACAAATGCTGGAGAGGGTGTGGAGAAAAGGGAACCCTTCTACAATGTTGGTGGGGATGTAAGTTGGTGCAGCCACTGTGGAGAACAGTATGGAGGTTCCTCAAAAAACTAAAAATAGAGCTACCATATGATCCAGCAATCCCACTCCTGGGCATATACCCTGAGAAAACCATAATTCAAAAAGATACACGCACCCCAATGTTCAGAGCAGCACTATTTACAGTAGCCCAAACATGGAAACAACGTAAAGGTCCATCTACAGAGGAATGGATAAAGAAGATGTTGTACATATATACAATTAAATATTACTCAGCCATAAAAAAGAATGAAATAATGCCATTTGCAGCAACGTGGATGGACCTAGAGTTTATCATACTAGGTGAAGTAAGTCAGAAAGAGAAAGACAAATACCATGTGGTATCACTTACATGTGGAATCTAAAATATGACACAAATGAACTTATCTACAAAACAGAAACAGACTCACAGACATAGAGAACAGACTTGTGGTTGCCAAGGCGGTGGAGGGGGTGCGGAAGAGGGATGGATCGGGAGTTTGGGATTAGCAGATGCAAACTAGTATATACAGAATGGATAAACAGCAAGGTCCTACTGTAGAGCACAGGGAACTATATTCAATGTCCTGTGATAAACCATAATAAAAAAGAATGTATATATATGTATAACTGAGTCACTTTGTTGTACAGCAGAAATTAACACAGCATTGTAAATCAACTATACTTCAATAAAAATTTTTTTAAACAGAAATGAGCATACTATGTTTGAATTTTCTTATCAATTCACGGAAGCCTGTTGTAGGTTAGGGATATAAATGCTTTATTTCCTTACATCCATGCTACCCTCACCATCTGGTACAGGAATTACTGGTTTATAACCTCCCTCCTCCTTGAGGGTCTGTACTTCATCTTGGTATTTCTAGCAAACCAGCACCTGGCAGGTGCACCAACAATGTGCAATGATTGAAAGAACTGGTGAACTATAGAAATCTCTTCACGTTCAGTCACCTCTGCGTCCCCCGCATTCCTCTGCTCTACAAACACCGAGCCTTCGGATAATGGGGAGACCTGAGTGTTGTCCCACTTCTTGGTGGTTTCCTGGGCTTAGCTCAGAGGTGAGGCTGCTCGTCAATTCCCCGGATGACTGGGTCCCCGCCTCTCACTTGCCAGGTGGGGTTTGGACAGGCAGCGTGCTGGGGAGGATCCTTGCACTCAGCCCGATGAAGAGGCTGCAGAGCGGACGTGGCTTTGGGAAGTGGGCACAGATGGAATGGGGAGGATTCCCGAACCCCAGAGGACTCCTGCCTGTCACAGGCTGCGGCAGGACCTTCTCCCATGAGGGCAAGAACGTGGTCGCCGTGACTCTGTCATGTGCTTCAGCGGTGCTGGAGTGGTCTGGAGTCTGGGATACAGCAGAGGTGATGGAATATCTCTTCCAAGATTAGACGATAAGAGACTGTCCTGGGCTCTCCCGATCTGCCGGATCACTCACGCTGGGCGGGGGAGGCCACGTCATGAGCAGCCCCATGGGGCAGGCTTTGCGGCAAGGAAAGGCAGCCTCACGCCAACAACCACATGAGCGAGCTTGGAAGCGAATTTTCAGCTCCAGCTGAGCCTTGAGATGCCTGCGGTTCTGTCCACCGCTGAACAGCATCCTGTGAGAGACTCCAAGCCACAACCACACAGCTAAGCTACTCCTGGATGCCTGACCTCCAGAAACTGTGAAATAATAATGTGTATTATTTAAAGCCATGAAGTTTTGGAGTAATTTGTTATGAGGCAAGAGTAACAAATAGCGTTGGAAATCCTTTTCCTTGGCAGTTCTGAAAGCTTTGCTCTGAGGCTAAGGTTCTAGCTTAGCAGTGTTTCTGCTGAGAAGTCCGCACACAACCCACTTCGTCCCGGAAGGTGTGGACCTTCTCTTTACCCTGCGTATCCTGAAATTGCATGATGGTTTGCCATCTTGGGTCTCCGTTTTCCATTGGGCTGGGGCCTGATGGGCCATTTCAGTCTGGAAATTCATTTCTTTCAGTGCTGGGGTCATCATCTTTCTCAATAGTCAGGAAAATGAAAGAACAGCAAATGAGATCCCTTGTACACCCTCCAGATGGAAAATATTAAACAGAGTAACACGTGTCCAGAGCCGAAAAGGATGTGGGAAATGCGCACCCTGACCCCCGCTGGGAGGAGGGCAACGCTAGAACATTTGAGGGAAGGTAATCTGATGGCCTGTTAAAATTAACACGCACTTACATTTTAAGTCCGTCAGCTCACCTCTAGGAATCTACTTCTTTCAGACGTAACACATTGTCACTCCATTCCGAAAATGACAATGTGTCAGGCCCTGAGGGTGTAGCCAACGAACTGGACAGACAGGGCCCTGCTCTCATGGGGCTGACTGTCTTGTGGGAGAGGCAGACCACAGATAAACAAAGAAACTAGAAATGTACTGGGTCGGGATTAGGGCTGTGTATTAGTTTCCTAGGGATTCGTAACAAATTACCACGAACTGAGTGGCTTAAAACAACTGGGATATACGCCACCACAATTCTGGAGACCGGAAGTCCAGAATCAAGGTGTGCAGGGTTGGCTCCTTCTGGAGGCTCTGAGGGAGAATCTTGCCTTTCTCCTCACTCCTGGTGGCCACCAACAACACTTGGTGGCTTTTGGCTTGCGGCTGCATCACTCTGATCTCTGTTGTCACGTGGCCTACTCCTCTCTGTGTCTTTGTGCAAATGATCTCTTCTTATTTGGACACCAGTAATTGGATTAGGGTTCTTCCGAGTCCAGTCTGACCTCATCTTAACTTGACTACATCTGCAAAGACTGTTTCCAAATAGTCCCTTTCACGGGTACCAGGAGTTGACCTTGAACCACACTGGTCTGACCTGTGTGGGTCCACTTATACGTGTGTTATTTTCAATAATAAAGAACAGTAGTACATGATCTGAGGTTGGCTGAATCCATGGATACAGAATCTTGGATTTGGAGGAGTCACGTATAGAGAGGGCTGACTGTAAGTTATACACGGATTTTCAACTTTGTGGAGGGTCCTGGCCCGCAGCCTCTGCATCATTCAAGGGTCAACTGTATCTTTTTCTTTTAATTTTTTTTTCTTTTAATTTTATTGGAGTATAGTTGATTTACAATGTTGTGTTAGTTTCAACAGCTGTATCTTTTTAAAGGACACAATCCAAGTCTCAGAGGGCTGTGTGGAGAATTAATATCAATATAATATAAGAGAGTGAGGGTGGGTACTTAAACTTGACCAAGCAGGAGGGCTTCTCGGAGGAGGTGACATTTAACCTGAGCTCTGAACAGTGAGGAAGAAGTCACTGATGATCAAGGAAGAGCCTTCTAGGAGAGAGAACAGCTGGCACAGGGGCCTCAAGGCAGGATTGGGTTTGGCAAGGTCAAGGCCTTGTAACTGAGTGGGTGTAACTGGTGCTGATGGGCACGAGGGTGATCCAAAGTGAGCTCAGAGAAGGCGGCAGGGTCAGATCATGCTTGGAAACCCAGGCTGAGGAGTTTGTGTTTTATCTTGGAGGAGGCGAGTGATGTGATCTGACCTGTGGGCTAGAAACCACAGTATGTGAGAATGTATGCACGAGGCTGTCTGTTACATCACCGTTGGCAAAACAAGCAAACAAACAAAAAACTGGAAATAACCTCTATGTGCATTATGGGGAACTGGTTGAATAAACTGTGTTATATCCGTTCCATGGATTATGAGCTTGAGCTCTGTGCACCCCCCAGAGGGAGGCTCCTGACATCCGAAGTGAAGAAGAAGGTTGTGTGGTGAGGTGTCGAGTTTAGCCGTGTGTGTGTGTGTGTGTGTGTGTGTGTGTGTGTGTTGTCTTCGAGACATAAAAGCCATCTGCAATGCTTGACCATGACCAGTACAGCCCACAAGGACAGGTCTGAGGTTATCTCTCAACTGAGCCCTTGCTAGCCAGTGGGTCTTCCTGAAAGGCTCTGGTGTATAACACCCAGCCCTGATCATAAAAGTCTTCTCATGTTGTATAGGCTCATTTTGGAGGCCTTCTCCCACCCCCAGAGCATGTATAGAGTCACAGAATGCTGGAGAGTGAATGGCCCTTAGAGGTCTCCTACTCGGCCCCGCATTCTACAGAGTGAGGCGCTGAGGCCAGAGAGGGGGACGGTCACTCCCAAGCCGCAGTCAGAGGTGGGACACAAATCCAGACCGTCTCTTGAATGTGTCCCTCTGGCCCTGCAGGATTTTTCAAGTCCCCATCCTATAGCTGTACAGAGCACATCCCACGCGTTTACACGCAGCATCCATAGAGCCCAGCCTGGGAACGCGATCCAATTCCCATCTTTGAACCCAAGCACCCAAACTCTCATCTACAGGAACTCAGATTGGACAGTATCACTGCAGGAAGTTCACAAGCTGGTTTGTTTCGTGCATCCTCTTCTCTGCGGAGGCTGCCAGGTGACAACCTCCATCCTGTGTGGTCCCCATCCACTGGCCCCCATTGCCCTCAGGTGCAGACAGTGGGTTCCAACGTCCAGATAGGTGTGACCAGCTGCTCCTTTGGACGGGGATGGAGAGGTTTCCGCACCCACCTGGCTTGGGAAGACAAGGAAGCCAGGACACTCAGACGTTTCTAGGGGTTTCTGTACAAACGACTGAAATAATGTCCAGGTTACTCTAAATGAATCCTCCTTCTCAGCCCATCCCAAAGACTGCTTCCTTTTGGAAGCCTGAGGCCCTGTCCTCCTTGGCCTCCTCTCCTTCTTTTCAGACTCCACGTGCTCAAGAAATCTGTGTTGATTTCTTGGCCCAGAAAGTGAAATGAATCTGAATCTCCATTCCCTAAGAGGTCCAGGATCGGGTCCCTCAGAAGGACCAGGATTTCTCTGGATTTCCCCACTTTCAAGTTAGCTGCTGTTTCCTCCTGTTCAAGTTGCTTATTGGTGGTAAAAATGAGAGCTCTTCTTAAGACACCTACAGAAATTTGGGTGGTAGGACAGGAAGGGTGATTTGTAATAGTCTCCACCTGGAAACAACTCCCACGTCAGTCAACAGGAAGACGGATGCACACGTTGCAGTGTGGTCCGTGGAGCCATCCACAGCCC
This sequence comes from Mesoplodon bidens, assembly GCF_964165515.1. Lineage (NCBI taxonomy): Eukaryota > Metazoa > Chordata > Mammalia > Artiodactyla > Ziphiidae > Mesoplodon > Mesoplodon bidens. The sequence goes on from NC_138165.1 coordinate 15,383,844, forward strand.
TGAGAACGAACGAGCTAAACCACAGGAAAAAAACCCGTGATTTAATCTCAGAAGCCATTACACTGAATGAAAGAAGCTGAACTCAAAAGAACACGTAGGTACAATTTATTTCTGTAAAGCTGAAAAGCTGGCAGAATTAAATTACAGTGTTTAAGGTCGCGTGCTTGGGTGGCTCTATAAGATAATAAAGAAAAGCTGCAAGGCCCGATGCTGGCCACCTTTGCAGGGACGGGGATGCTGACCGGGAAGGGCTCGCTGGGGCTGCAATCTCCATTCTCCAGCTGGCCTATGATTTAGCTCACCAATAATTTGTTAAGCTGAAGAGTTATTTTATGCATATTTCTCTCTGGATATTATTTTTCAAAATACAAATGCCTAAGAGAATAAAGTCTATACTTTTTTTTTAACATGGTAAGATTTCATGTAAGGATTTGTGGGGACTGGTACTGGAAACCCACGAAGGGTATTTTAGGGGGTTGGGCTCTCTCTCTCTCCCCTCCTGGCCCCCTTCCACCCTCCCTCCTTCAGCATCTCTTCCTCTCCCACAGAAAGCCCCTGCATCCCTTCATCAGCACCACTGTGCTAAGCAGTCCCTCTGCATCCAGGCTTTCATTTCCTGGAAAATTCTGTCGGAGCTCAGGTACGTAGAGAAGAGCTTATGACTGACTACTATTGGGAACCAGCCACCCTGGGTCGGCTGCCCTGGGCCAGGCAGGTCTGATCTTCTCTGGCCACGGGCCAGGGTAGATGATGAGGAGGGGCACCCCTGGCCAAACCCTGGTGGCCTTGGTAGAGGGGCTGAGGGTGGCCAGTTTCTCTGAGCGGGCTGAGTGGACAGGACTCTCCCTCCAACACAAGGACTGCGTGGTGTGAGCTGGGCACACCATGGACAGGTAGGTAGCCAAAGGGAAGCAAATTATCTCAGGGCCCAAAGGAACAAGAGGCCTAACCCAACGAGAAGAACCCAGGACCCCTGGCTGGCCAGCACTATTCACCCGCTTTGGGGACCCAGGGCTGTGGAGCCCCCAGACCTCGTTTATCCCCCGTGACGTGGCCCTGGTCCCCACTCCAGGTCTGCATCCACAAGGGAAGCCAGGTGCCTCCCCGCTGTGCTAGCGGCCATCTCCAGGAGCCAGGCTCCCAGCCCCTTCCTGGGGGAACAGATCCACAGGTTAGCAAACACTGGCATCTCCTCCAGACCTGTCATTTGTTTTGGGGTTTTTTTTGCCTTTAAAAGATTTCTCCTGGGCTTCCCTGGTGGTGCAGTGGTTGAGAGTCCGCCTGCCGATGCAGGGGACATGGGTTCGTGCCCCGGTCCGGGAGGATCCCACATGCCATGGAGCGGCTGGGCCCGTGAGCCGCGGCTGCTGAGCCTGCGCGTCCGGAGCCTGTGCTCCGCGACGGGAGAGGCCACAACAGTGAGAGGCCTGCGTACCGCAAAAAAAAAAAAAAAAAAGATTTCTCTTCTTATTGACTTGCCAACATCTCCCTCCCATCCTCCCCATTGCTGGGAGTCAGCTGGGCAGGAAATGGCTTTCCTCACAAACCCTCGGTACCCCTCCTGGAGCTCCGCAGGAGCTTTTATCACCTCAGCCCCTCTCTGCAGCCTGTACCCTCCAGGGCAGCCGCGCCTCCACATTCATTGCTCTGACCTTCCAGACCGCGAGGGCTGGAGCCGGGCCTTCTAGACAAGGATCCTGAGAGCAGCAACGGGGCGATCACCGTTGCTGAGCACCCGCCCCACACCTGGAACCTGCGTCTACGTTCACAAACCCCTGCCAAGGAGCCACTTCCTTTCCCAGGTTTGCAGCTGAGGCTTGAGGGGGTCAAGCAGTGTCCTCTGAGTCCAGCAGTACCTAAGTAGCAGAGCCGGAGCTGGACCCCGTCCCTGTCTGGATTCAAAGCCCTGGGCTTGTCCACTCTGTGAACCACAGTCTTCTAGGCTGATCCTCCCGTTTATCCTTGACAGGCAGAGCCTGCTATCCATTCCCTTTCTATGTAGAAGAAAACGGAAGGTCAGAGAAACTGAGTGGCTCAGACCACACTGGACCCTCTAGGTCAAGCCCTGAGCCTTTGCTTTGCAGGGTCTTCCCAGCTCTCCTGTTCTTTCAGGGACGAGGACTGCCCTGGATTCTGCCTGCCTTCCTCCCGTGTTATCTGAGTCCTTTCAACTATCTATCTGTCTATCTATCAAATCACCATCCTGGGGTCATAAGGGATGAACAGCTGGATCTGTCTATCTATCCGTCCTTCCCTCCATCCATCCGCCCACCTACCCAGTTATCTATCTATCTATCTATCTATCCATCCATCTATCTACCTATGTATCTGTCTATCATTTATCTCACAGCCCACGCTGTCAAGGAACTCAACAATCCAGTGCAAGGATGGGTGTGCGCATGTGCACACACACACATGAATACTCACAAACGTACATCTTCAGATAACTGCTCATCTATAAGAGAGCTGTATATTCTGTTCAGGAGACTTTGACCTTGCACCCAGGGATAGTGAGTCAGAAGAGCTGCTTCAGCAGCCCGGTCCTGGTCCCTCCTCTGGCCAGACACAGCGCTGGACACCAGGAGGACGGAGAAATGAAGCAGGCAGGAGTCCAGCTCCCAAGGAGCTCCTGTCTTTGAGAGACTCTCAGATCTGCGCTGTCCAGGGTTTTGTGGGGGAGGGGCGGGTGGCGGGCCGGGGCAGGATCTGCCTCTCCTGGTGAAAGGCTGAGGACGCGTCTGCTCATGAGATGGTCCAGGCCCGCCCCCCGTTTGCTCCGTGGCTTGGGAAAGGGACACAGCATCTCTGGGCTGGGAGTGTCCCTTCTGCAGCATGACACGGTTTAGCAGCAGCTGCTCCAGAAGAGCTGGGGCTCCTGCCCTGAGGGGGACTTGGTCCCCTCGCAGTCCAGCCATAATGCAGGCAGATGAGGCACCCTGCCCTTGTGCTGGAGCATCACTGTAGCCGGGAGGTACTCAGCTTGCTGGAGTTTCCCCTCCGACGGGGAAGGAGGCCCAGTGCGGCCCTGTGAGCCCCTCTTCAGCTCGGGGCTGGAGGCCTGTACGTTTCCAGCTTCCTTCACCACCTGCTCGGCACCCTCTCCCCACCAGAAACAGGAGCCAGGTGCTTCTCCCACAGGAAAGGGGCTGTGGTTTCCAAGTCACTTTACCAACGCCAAGGACTCTGGGTTTAGAGGGAAGAGCCAAGGGGTGAATGAGGAGGGGGAGCCCGCCGGCCTCAGGCCTGGCTCAGACCCAGCAGGTTTGCTTCCTGTGTTCGCTGGTCGGAGCAAGGCTCCGCTGGCCTGGATCAAGGGCTGGGCAGCAGACACCTCTCTCCCACCCCCTGGGGGAAGACGCGGCAGCCTCATTGCATGGACTTGGAGACAGGACGGAAGAAAGCTTTCGCCTGCTGTTTGCGATCTACCTGTGGTCACGGTGAGGGCTCTGGGCCAACACCCACCCTTGCTCCCGTGTGCCCAGAGGGTCAGGAGCCAGAAGTGCTACACGTGGGGTGGACGGTCGGGTGGTCTGTGCCAGGTCCTGGTGGCCCCAATCCACACTTGCCCCGACTGGAGTCAGCAGCTTCTTCTCGAGGATTAAGACACGGTGTGTTTTCATTTTCACTTTAATCTAAAAATGCATGTAAACGTGTTCTGAGCCATCTGCATGGCCCTGAGTCCCACCAGGAATTTCACTGTACTCAGGTCTGTGTTTCTTCCCCATCCATGGTGCTGGGGGCCAAGCAGCAACATGGTGATGGCCCTAGGGGACTGAAGGGATAGCCTGATGCCATCGGGGCACAGGGCACGCACATGGCACCTCAGGCATTCAGAAAGACGAGAGCAGAGGGAAACTGAGTCCTGATGTGGCCGAGGTGACCTGGGGGAACCTTCTCCCAGCAGCTGGAAGAGTTTCCCGTCATCAGTGGCGATTTCACATCTGCCGACGACATCACCTGCTGTCTTGAAGTCGTGCTGGGGGCAACAAGGCTGGGAGCAAACTCTGGGTGGGCAGTGAAGGTGCCTGCTGGGGTGGAATCAACCTGTGAAGGAGGTTGAAAGTGGTGTGTGGGTCTCCAGAACATCTGGGTCCCCAACAGCCTGAACAGACGAGGACTTTGTTACTAACAACAGCCACCTTTGCCTGGTCCTGGGTGCCAGGCTACCACTGTTTGACCAACAACCCAGTGGAGGAAGTATTGCTATTTCCACTTAGCAGATGAAGACTGGTTCAGAGAGGTTAAGTAAGTTGCTCAGAGCTGCACAGCATTCCAACCAGCCCTGTCTTCCTCTGCAGCCAGGACCCTTCCAGCCCTGCCTCGGCCTTCTCCTCTTGTCTTGGGGAGGGCGGCCCCCCTCCTGAGACTTCTTAGGGTCATGTGAGAAACAAATGCATGTGCCCCACCTTGACCTTTGCCAGCCTGCCAGGCAACCCAGTTCATAATTAGGTAATTAAGTCTTTGAGTAAACACTGGAGAAGTCCAACCTGTTTTTGTCTTGCTTCAGGAAAACAAGGTCCCAGGAGCTTTCCAGTAAGTTCAGAGTGTTTCTGGCTTGGCGGTGAGTAAACAGGGACAAGCGGCTTCGGTCCTGCCCACCCGCCGCCCCCCACCCCGCCTTCCACCCAGCGCGCTGTTTGTTCTCCAGGGAGCATGAGTCCCGCATGGTGAGGGCAGCTGGCCCCCTGGGGTCTGGTGTCTCTGGGAGTCCCCAGGCCGGGACTCCAGGATTTAGGAACGTCCGTCAGGGTGCGTGTGACCCTTCAGGCCGGGGCCTGCTGGCCAGCGCAGGGCTGGGGGCAGGCAAGGCCTGGGGCTTTGTGAGTTCCTGGATCCCCAGCGATGAGCACATGGTCAGAGAAGGGTTTGTTGAGCAAAGTGTGTTGAAGATGCTTCACGCTGAGCACCGTCCACGGCTGCTGTGAAAACCCTCCTGGGCTAAGACCTCGGACAGAAGAGACAGGGGCCCCTTCGGAACCCCTCCTCATTGGCCATCATTTCATTTCATTGGAGACAGAGTCTGCCCCACCCCACGGAGTGCTCAGAAAGGGGGTCTGGGCACAGCGTGGCCAGGACAGACAAGAGGCGGAGGGCACGAGAACGCCAGGTCCTGGCGCAGGAGGAGAGGGCAGCAGAGGGGCCAGTGTCCCCCACCCACCAGGACCGCTCACGGCTGGCACCGCAGGGAGCTCTCAGCCCGCAGGTTCATTCCAGGGCCGTGTTGGAGGCATCTTAAGGGTCCGCTGAGAGCAGATTGGGGCAGGCTATGTCGTGGCCACCTCCCCCGTCTTCACCCCTCTGATGCTGCACGAGGGGCTGGCTTCTGGGCCCCAAAGGGGTCTGTGCTCGCTGTCCCTCACCTGGGGCTCTTGCCACCCCAGGTTGAAATTGTCTACGGACTTACCTGTCTCCCCACCAGACTGTGGGCATCTTGAGGGCAGGCCCACGTGCGAAATGGCCCGAAATCCTCACCATCAGGCCTGGCACCTGGAACGCAGGAGGGTCTTGGGCTGCTCTGTGTGCGAACGTGTGAACATTGATGAAGGCATCTGTGCAAAGAGGGTGGGAGCAGCCCCGACAGATGAATGGATGAGCTGTGGTACAAATATACAACGGAATATGACTCAGCCATTAAAAAAATGAAATAATGCCATTTGCAGCAACATGGGTGGACCTAGAGATGATCATACTAAGTGAAGTAAGTCAGACAGAGAAAGACAAATACCATGTGATATCACTTATATGTGGAATCTAAAAAAAAGATACAAAAAAAACTTATTTACAAAAGAGAAACAGACTCACAGACATAGAAAACAAACTTATGGTTACCAAAGGGTCAAGGGGGGAGGGATAAATTAGGCCATGTGATTTCACTGTGGCTAGTGGATAGTAGTGGAGGTGTGCAAATGCGGACGTGTTCTCATAGGGAAGGGGCATACTTTTCTGTCAGCTCTTGCTTTATGAGAAAGGGGCTGGATGAGATGCAGTGTGAGAGCTGGAGCTCCAGCAGCCATATTGGATCACGAGAATCACTCTGAAGACGGAAATCACACGTGGTGGAGCAACGCTGGTCTGTGAGACCAGGGGGCACCACACAGGCCCTGGGCTGACTCCTTCTGGACTTCGAGAACATGAGGGAGGAAGAAGCTATCTTGTTTGAGCCCTTGCTACTCAAAGTGTGTTCCAAGGACCAGCAGCACTGGCATCTCCTGGGAGCTTGTTAGAAATGTATAATCTCGTGTCCCACCCAGACCCGCTGAATCAACACCACAGGTTAATAAGATCCCTGAGTGATTTGTACGCCCTTTAAAGTTTGAGAAACACTGGTGTAAGCCACTTTTATTGGCTGAACCTAATTCTGACTGGTCATGGCTGCAATGGCCTTACTGATGGCCTTGCTGATGGCCTTGCTTGAGTTCCCCATTATTTAAGAGTATTGAGGCAATGGCTTCTGGGAAAGCCACACATGACTAACGGGGACCTGTTTTCATCCTGATGTGGCTGGGAGAGCTCTGTGTGAAGAGTGGGCCTGTCCAGAGTACCGGGAGAGATCAGAACTCCCAAGCCTGTGTGTGCATATCTGTGCAAATGCATGTGCATAGCTGTGAGTGGCCCCGTGTGCTTGCCTGTGTTTGCAGAGAGGCTGGCGGGGCCAATGGACTGTGCTTACCCACTAGTTGTTGTTGCATCTGTCAGGAAGACAGGCAGACAAGAGCAGGGGTACATCCAGCCTATGGAGACATGATTAAAATCAGATTGGCCCTGGGAATTCCCTTGTGGTCCCGTGGTTAGGACTCTGGGCTTCCACTGCAGAGGGCAAGGGTTCGATCCCTGGTTGGGGAACTAAGATCCCACAAGCCACATGGCATGGCCAAAACCAAAAAATAAATACATAAATACGAAAATAAAATAAAATCAGGTAGGCCCTGTGGTATGTGCCTAAATGCAACCGTGCTGGGAATCAGGCACCTGGGAAGGTGCCAGCATGACAAACAGACCTGGGGACCCAGGAAGAGAAGAAGCCAGCCTGTCCTGAGGATGGAAGCCATGTGGGCTGAGGGCTGATGCCTGAGGCTCCCTTGTCCCCAGGCGTGGGACCAGCCACCTGCCTGCACAGACCGTGGGCGGTGGCATCCGGGTGAAAGGGGCTGACGTCAAGGCAAAGGTCCAGAGCATGGTTCATGAGGCCTGGCCCATGTTTCACTCCGTGTCGTCTACAGCTTTCTTGCCTCTCCCTGGTCCCCCTTGGAAGAATGCCTTCACGCCTGAGAGCCAGGAGAGCATCCAGTTCCGAGAAATGGGGGAGGTTTATTTTCTTGCTGCTGGAGGCCGTGCCCCGCCGTCACCCGCCCTCTCTGGGATGGGAGGGCAGCACCTGGGGAAGCAGAGGCAACATCACCTGACAGGCATCACTGCCGTGCCCGCCACCTGGTGGGGGTTTGTGGGCCAGGGTGCACTCTTTGCTGGACAAACATCCCCTGGACTCTGGCCCAGAAAAGCACCGTGAAGCCAGGTGGGGAAGGCCTGCTGGCATCTGGACACCCTCCTGGGCAGGAAGGGAGTCAGACCTGTCAACAGTTACAAGAGTTTTCTGCTATAGAGGAAGTCGCTGTGTGACTTTGGGCAATGCACTTAACCTCTCTGTGCCTTGATGGCCTTATCTCGAAGATGAAGATGCTAATGTCTCTTTACAGAGTTAGGAGGAGGATAACATGAGTTAATATCTGATACCCTTATTACGCTCACGTCAGGGTCTGGGAGAGACCAGAGGAGGGGCCCCCCATGCCGTCTGGCGAGGGGCACAGGGGAGGTGGTGCTTCAGAGAGAGGCTGAGGATAAGTTGGGGTTTGCCCGTCAGAGACGGGGGAGGAGCATTTCGGACAGTACCGGCCAAGGCACCAAAGAAGAAAGCTGTGGAGGGGGAAGGGTTCAGTCGAGGCTGGAAGGGGGGTGGGGAGGCTGGGCCCCCCCCCCCCGGGAGTCCTCCGGCACCGCACCCGCACGAGCGCTCCGCTAGGACCATTCCCCGGTCTGGGCTGCTCGCTCCTGTGTCTTCTCAGGAAGCTCCTGAGGGCGCAGTCCTGCTGGCCCCTTGTGGTCGCATCCTCGGCCGCAGCCCGGGGCCTGGACGCAGGAGACCTCCCTGGAGTTTCGGCCAGCACATCCGTGAGTCTCATCCTGGGTACCGCCGCCCCCGGCCTGCTCCCCGTCACCCTGAAACTCATCCTTCTTTGGGGCTCGTTGCCCCTTGCGTGAAGCCTTCGAGAAGACAGCTCCAGGCTCCCTGTTTGACCCCGCCCCCCACCTCTCCTGTACGCACTCCGAGCCTGGGCGTGGCCTAGGCCGGCCTAGAGCCCTCGCTTGTGCGCGTGCTGCAGGGATCAAAGGGCTGGGCCCGGAATGGGGCGGCCCTGCCCCTCCATCCCACGCAAAGCATCACGACAGGAAGTGACGGAAGCTGCTGAGGACCACATCTGGCTTCCCCTGCAGACCAACAGGCAGGCCAGCGTCTCTGTGCTGAAAGGCGTGAAGCCTGGTTCCCACCCTCGGGCCTTGACTACAGGTGGCTGTGATCACAGTGCCGGCGCTGACTGCCGGGCCGTACGTTTAGGGCCATCGGGCCATGCAGCCTGGTCGGATGCCAGAAGGAACGAGCAGAATCCTCCCAAGCCACCAGCCTCTGACCTCGTCCTCTGCTTCCTAGGGAAGGTGTTAGGTTTGGTTTTCTCAAACCCATCTCTGACGGACAGACAGCCGACACAGAGGACAAGGCTTAAAGAAGCAAGCCCTGGGCTGCAAACAGCGGTCCCGAAGGGCTAATTTGCTGGCCTGTGATGGACAGGCGCGCTCCGCGGTGAGCGCTGGGTGGTCCCGGACAGGGCTTCGCCATCTGGTCGCTGTCAGTGGGGTGGGAGCGCTGTCACTGAGCTCTGAGCCAACATCCAGCATCTCCTCCTTTTCCCCTCTGCACCGGCCGCAGGCCTGGGGTCACGGCCAAGGCTAACAGGAGAGAATTGGGACCTGCAGGTTTCCCTCTACAGAGGGCTTGTGGGAAACAGCGTCCACCTGGGCGGGGCCGCGTGCCAGATCGTCTAGTGGGGAGTTACACGGAAGAGGGTCGGTTTAGAGAGGTTTAACTCTACAACGCGTGGCTGTCGGCGAGCGAGTTTTGTTGAATCTTTAACCACATGGCAAGCGGATTGAGCGACTTTTTTAGTAGAAGATTCTGGTTTCAGCCTCCCATCCCAACCTCAGTACATCTTACTTTGCTCCCCGCTCAGACTTGACGTCATAGCAGGGACGCCCCAAAAGGGGTCTCTTCTGAGACATCCACTCCCTCTCGCCTTACCCCGGCCTGGCTTCTGGACGTGGCCACCCTCACGGTGAGGCCAGGGGAGGAGGACAGCGGGAAGTTGTCCCTGGTTTCTGCAGCTGGCAGGGAGCTGACGTGGTGGTCACACACCCAGCACAAGGGTGTTTCCCGAGGACCGTTTCCCCTTCACGCGGATCCCTCCCTTATTACAGGACTTGGTCCCGAGATCAGAGAGGCCAGGAAATGCCATGATCTGCCACCTGCAAGGTGAGGGACCAGAGAGTGGAGTTCAGCCCGAGTTGGAAGAACTGCGGGCCAGGGGCGCCCGCGGTGGAGCTCGCCGTCTGAGGCTGAAGCCCTGCGAACCTGTTATGGGGGGTGAGGTAAGGCCAGGGTCCACGGCCCTGAGAACCCAGGGAGCCAATGTGGAGGGCAGGATAAGATGGTCCCAGCTCAAGCAGAAAAAGCAGATTCACCCATCCCCCATCTTTGTGTTCTATGCAGGCCCTCCGCGGATCAGGTGATGCCCACCCACGTGGGGGAGAGTGGTCTTCACCGGGTCAACTGATTCAAATGCTAATCTCTTCTAGAAACACCCTCAGAAATAATGTTTTTAACAGCTTTCTGGGCCTCCCTTAGTGCAGTCAAATTGATGTGTAAAATCAACCGTGGCAGGAGGCCACCCTTTTCTCCATGGGGAGGGAAGGGAAACACATTCCATCGCAAAGCCCTTTCCTCCCACCAAATCCACAAGCCTCGCGTCCGCTCCCCTCCCCCGGCCCAGCCCTCTCCCTAGGACCGGGCTGAGCAGAGGGTGGCACTTGACTGGAGCAGGCCTAGGCCTTGGACCTCCCCATTAACCCTGGCAGCAGGGGTCTGGCCACTGCTGTTGGCTGCTCTCTTGAAGTCATGGGGTGGGCCCTGGGCCCCCACCCCTGAGCCACAGGAAATGTCTCCTTGGCCACAGTACTCACCAGAGTTGCCCAGCCGCTGAGCAAGAAGCCACAGAAAGGACCGTGGACAGTTGATTTTGCATTATACCCGGGGAAGCAAACTTTTCGAAGAACTTTCACAAACTCTTTCTCTTTTGATCTTCCTAATAGCCTGGTGAGATAAAGCATAGGAGCTAGCACTAGTCATTGGTAGATTTAAGCAGTTAATTAGCATGTCTGCACTTCAGTTGCCTCATCTGGAATATTGGGGATGATTGAATCTACCTCACAGGGACGCAGAGAGCATTAAGTTTAAACAGTATGCGAAGTGCTTAGCTTGAATCCTCCAAATGCACCGTCTAGAGCTGGGCAGACCTGGGTAGGAGAGAGCCAAAGAGGCCAAAGGGTGGCCGGGGGCGGGGTGGGCTCAATCCTACACTGTTGGGGCTTCCCTGGTGGCGCAGTGGTTGAGAATCCGCCTGCCAATGCAGGGGACATGGGCTCGAGCCCCGGTCCGGGAAGATCCCACATGCCGCGGAGCGGCTGGGCCCGTGCGCCACAACTACTGAGCCTGCGCTCTAGAGCCCGCGAGCCACGGCTGCCGAGCCCACACGCCTAGAGCCTGTGCTCTGCGACAAGAGAAGCTACCGCAGTGAGAAGCCCGTGCACCCTAGCAGAGAGTAGCCCCCGCTCGCCGCAACTAGAGAAAGCCCGCGCATCAACAAAGACCCAACGCAGCCAAAAATAAAATAAATTTAAAAATCCTGCACTGTCACTTAGCAGCTGTATGCTCTCAGTCAAGTTGCTTACATCCTTGAGACATTTATTTCCACTTCTGCAAAGTGGGCATACCAGCAGCACTGACCTCAAACCTGCATCCCTGTCACTTTACCCGTGTCACCAAAGAAAAATGCCATCCACCAGCTGCTCTTGACAAAACCCAGGAATCATCTCTGAAACCTCCTCTTCCTCAGACTCCAGGGCACACGATCAGTGTGTTTTGCGGGCTCTATTTCTAAGCACCTTTCAAGCCTTGGGCTTTACATCGGGGGTACCCCAGGGCCTTCCCGGAGATGCAGATCCAATGTGCGTCCCAAGCAGCTGGAAGCAGCTCTCTTTTCTGGCTGGTGACAGAAGCCTGGACTCAGTGGTGGCCACCATCGAAACGCCAGACGCTCCCCGTAAAATGACGCTTCTGAAGTGAGTCTGTTACACAGGACCCTCCCTTAATTTTGTTCTCTAAGAGGCACCTCTTAGACCAGAAACACATTGGTGAGGGACGTGCTATAGCATCTTTGGAAAGTGCTGTGATGCTTGTTCTCTGAAGACCAGGGATGCGGTCAGCGATGGTGTGGCTGAACAGGCACTGACTTCAAGGGTGGAGGAGCCTGAGGGGCAGAGGCCGGGCAGTGGCACTGGACCATCAGAGGCAATGGGCGTGGTGACCCTTGGAGAGGGTAGGGCTGGAATGATGATGGTCTGACCTGCGGGGATCTTGGGTGTGGCTTTGATTTCGGGGACCTTAGGCTGAAATAGACAGGTAGTCTGCTAACAGCCCCTCGGACCTGGCTTGGGCCATGATGACAGAGAGACATGGCCTCTTAACTGATCAATCCCTAGACCTGATTCTATGCACAGACCCAGAATCAATGGAAAGAATCCATCACCCTTAAAGCAGGACCTTGCAGGAATGTGAATCTTCCTCCTGACCTCCCACAAAGTGAGCCGGGTCATTGGCCGGGTAATTCTGCACTGGAGAAATGGCTATTGAACATTGGCTCTGAGCTGAGACTGATTCCTGGAAACTCAAAACATCACTGTGGCCAGCTAGAGGATTTTGCGGCTAAGGTGATAATTGGAGTTTTGACTCAAATCCACCTCAGTGAAGGCAATGGGAACCAGAATCTACCCCATGTTTATTTGCCAAGGTTTTGAGTGACTCATTTGATTGGACATGCTTGGGGATTGACAGAATCTCCACACGGACTCCTTGGTTTGTGGAATAGTGACAATTATAGTAGGGAAGGGCCATGGGGAAGCTTCCAGAATTCCACCTCCCTATCAAAGCCATCAGCCCATACAATGCCACACCCTTGAAGAATTTCAGATATTTGTGCCAACGTGGAACATTTGAGAAAAGTTCAGGGAAGTGATTTCAATTACACTCTCATACAGCTTGCCTGTTTAGTTGGTACAGAGCACAGATCCATCTTGGAGAATACAGATCATGTAAGCTTATTCAAGTGGTCATTTCAATTTCAGCTGTTATTTTAGATGAGATATCTTGATAGGCATCAGAGCTGGTAAACCTTTTCCTTTTTGCAGTCCCTCTGAGTAGTTGGGACAGATTATATTGCCTGCAAGCCTCAAATATTTATTATCTGGCCCTTTAAGAAAAAGTTGGCCAGCCCTGACCCGAAGGATTGAAAAGAAAGTGTCATTGTATTATATTTAAAGTGTATAAAATTTGAATATATTTCCATCAAAAAATCTGAATTATGATAAATGTAAGGAAAAAAAGTTTGTTTCATGTTTTCAGAAAAGTATTTTTTCTCTAAAAAATTCAAAAGGATCTATTACGATTGTGTGTGTGTGTGTGTGTGTGTGTGTGTGTTTCATATGTAGGCCTCTGAAGCATGGAGCCCAGGGCTGTGGCCCCTCTTGCTGGGTCTAAGGCACCTGGTCTGGCAATTGTCCTATGACCCATAGGCTGTTGGCTGTCATGACTGTCCTGTGGGACCCAACCCCAGGAAAAGATGGAAGAAAGGGCAGACATTTAACCCATGCTGCCCAAGCACGTTCTCTCTCTCAAAAAAAAAAAAAGATTAATTTTTTGGAAATTTAATCAAGGGACCAGAAACCAAATCAAGTTAATGACAGAGTTCTGGACGGAAGGCCATGAACTTCCACCTTTGGGGTCCTCGGAGCTGTCCCAGACATTCCTAGATTCTGTCCTTTGGGTCTTCCTGTTGGGATTTCTAGTTCCTTCCTCAGATTCCACCAGGCCTCCCAGCATCTTTCTAATGGATTTTTTTTTTCTTTTTCTGGTTTGGTCTGTGTTACTTGAAATCAAAAGAACTCTAACACATCCCATGTGAGGGATGATCTGCGTGCCCAGATTGTATGACTCAGGGATAAACCAGCCGGGTGGAGTCAGATAGAGATGAAATTGTGTCCTGGCTGTAACCACCTACCTGTGGTGTGACCTTGAGCAAGTTACCTAACCTCTCTGAGCCTCAGCTTCTCCCGCTGTAAAACAGCACCATTCCTCTGAAGGCACCGCCAACCTATGGGGCATCTTTGTAAGAATGAGAAAAATGCCCTTCTGGGCACAGGGCTTGACCCGTGGACTGCAGGCTGGACCTGAGCCTCCCCACGCCCCCCCAGCTGGGCATTTTGGTGCAGTGCCCAGTCTGTATATTGAGGAGTGGTATCCTGGGTGCTGTGGACTCTTCATAAAGTCCACAGATCCCCTGTGTGCATTAACCATCTCCCTTTTCCTTCCCCCTCCCCCACCCTGTCTCAGCCCAACCACAAACAGCACAGAAACCAACACGCAAGATGTGTTAGGACAGAGGGAATGAAATAATTATGGAGAGGAATGCCACACGAAGTCTCCTAACAGCTGGGCTAGATTCCGTGTCACGCTGACCCTCCCATCTGTCCGTGTGCCTTCGGGCCCTTGGGAGAAAGTGAATGGGTGCTCGCCGATCCTTTCAATCCTGAATTCATTCATGTGGCCAGCTTTGGTGAACACCTGTGTCCAGGCTGGTTCTGTTGGCTGGCGGGAAGCCCAGTTGCCTGAGCCCAGCCCTGATGAGTGGTGGAAATCTGGAGCGGAGGACCAGACCAGCTCGTGGGAGAAACTTCAGCATCACTGTCATCGTAGGCTTCTGTTCTTGTGCACCTCCTCACGGCTCACAAAGCTTTCCTGATACATTTTCTCAGCGCGTCCTCACCCGGGTCCCGGGTAGGCAGGGTGGGGCAGCTGTTGCCATCTTAGAGTGGAGTGAACCAAGGCTCCGAGGATTAAAATCACTGTCCGCTTAATAATAATCTCTGAGTGGAGACGGAAACAATTGCGGTGGTCCCTGGGCTCAGCTTCAGATCAGAGGCTCGGAGGCGAAGCCGGCCTTGCACTGCCCCACTGGCTTCCCTGCTTCCTTCCACATCCTTTCCAAGGGAAGAGAAGCTACTATTCTGCTCAATGGCAAAATGCACCAATAGCAGGACCCTGGCCCTCACAGATGTGCAGTGAATGGGGTTGCCTTCTTCCAGGGTCTTCTGTTTCTCCTGGCCCAGGAAGAGGGCCCCGGCTGGACTGTTTTATCCCTCTGCATGCTGACTAAGAGTGTGGGTTAGGGCGTGACTGTTAAGAAAGATTCGGATTCGTGTTTAGAGGGAAATAGGAAGCCTCTCCGGCCTGAGGACCCACATGTGCTGTCCACCCAGCTCTCCGGATCTCTGCATGGAAAGATGGAAGAGACCGGTTTTTACTAAAGTGGCCCTTTCTCCATCTCCTGCTTGGCATGTGTTGCAGGTGGGGTCCCCAGGGAGCCCACTGCCATGGAGAGGAGGTCTGCCTGTGGGATGTTTATTGCGAGCGCTCTGGGGGTACACCCCTATGGAAGGGAAGGGCAGACGCAGGGGTGCGCAGCTGCCAGGCAGTCCCCACAAAGGCCTGGGCCCCCCCTGAGGGGCTCCTGAGGATGCAGCCCCAGCCTCTGTATCTCTGAGGCTGTCCCTCACTCACGGCAGCGGTCCCGCTGAGGAAGGGGGCGTGTCCTCGGGGAGGGTATCCTGCAGGGGGTTAAGGTAGAGAGAGGTGACTGTGGGCGGCACTCCCAGCGGCTGCAGGAGTCCTCCCTTCCTGAAGTGGGACCTAGCGAGGCATCCGCGAAGCCACCTTGTTCTCGTGCTTCTTTGCGCATCTCTCCTGAGGACCTCAGAGGAGGCGGGATGATGAACGGAGCCAGATCCTGCATTGCTGGGTCCTCTAGCCAAACGCCAGGATGGAGCAACAGAACCTGCCCTCAACTCTGACGGGGCGCGGGCACAAGCCACGGGGCGCGGGCACAAGCCACGGGCAGGAGTGGTTGTTGTGAGCCCAGGGCTTCCTGGGGGACGGGGATCTCGGAAAGGCCTGGAGAGTGGTGATGAATTTGGAAGGAGCAGTTATTTAGGAGAAGGAGGACACGAGCCGTGAGGCAGGCTGGGATGAGAGCAGTGGGTCCAGGGGCCCAGCGGGGTCCTTCCATAACAGGAAGCCCTGCCCCCTCCTCCAGGGAGGCCTCCAGCTTCTGCCACCCAGGAGGGCTCGCTGCAGGCAGCACAGGCCTAGCTCAGGAGGAAGGCCTGGGGACGATGAAGCCGCATCCCTGCTGGAGCATCCCTGCTGGACGGAGTGCGGGAGGCCCTCCTGCCCCCCCCCCCATTGAGGCCCGTTGCTGTCGTAAGGATCCGAGAGGGTGGTAGGGCCACCGCCCAGGCATGGAGTGGGAGGGCCAGGAGGGCAGATACGGGCCGCGAGCCCAGCTGCGCTGGGGGCCCAGGTGTCCGGGAGAGCGGAGGACCGCGGGGATTCGGGGCAGCCCCACCGGCGTCGTCCAGCGCAGGTGTTTCCACAGCGGAAGGCAGAGAGGGATGGCGGGGAGCGCTGATTGCCTTTGGGGTCCCTCCGTGACTCAGAGCACCCTCCAGCTCGTTGAACCGGGGCCGTGCTGTGTGCCGTCCCCCCTGCGCTCTGGCGGGTGCATAATGGAGAAGGGATTTCGCCCATATGTGATCACTCCTTCCCCCTGAGCTCGCCCGCAGGAGGCTTCTCTGGAGCTCGGGGATGTGCCGCGGACCCGCAGCCCTTTCACGAGCTGCTTTGCGCTCTCTCCCCACCCCTCCCCACCCATCACTCCCCTTTTATGTTTAAGGAACGGAAGTTGTGTTTTCTAACTGGACGCAGACTTTGAAAGGTTCAAGCCCTGAATTCTCTGCTCGTGGGACTCCGGCCTTGGCCACCTGGTCTCCTCCAGCCGGGGACCTGGCTTTGCACGCACGGGTCCCAGGCCAGGGTGGAGCGGAGCTGGGAAGATCGGGACACGAGCCTCCGGTCCTTTGCTGCTCACGCCCCAGGCCAGGAGCTGGCCGAGGGCAGAGGCAGAGTGGGGGAGGAGCGGAGGGCTCGAAGACCCCGCCCGTCCCCCACCGCAGTGCCTCTGCCGTCAGCGACCTCACCCATTTTGTCCATTCCTTTGGGCCGAGGCACTTCTCCCAAATCTCTAGTAGCGCTGCAAATATTTATGATGTGGGCAACCCACAGCACGTTACGGTGGGTTCACTTTTCAGCTGGGAGACCATCTCGGGCAATGGGACCCAGTAGGGGAGCCCCTATTGGGAAAGAGAGTGCGGGGGACGGGAGGAGATGTCGGAGATTGAAAGCAAAGCTCCGGGGGCTGGGGGGTGGGGGGTTGGGACTGGCCTGGGGAGCAGAGTGGGGGTGGGGCGTCCACCATGATTCCCCCAGGAAGAAGCGGGCCGCGAACGGTTTTGCGGCTTAGGCCGGGCGACACTTCCAGTCTGGAGATCCGGAGAGAGACCCCGACTGGAGATTCAGATCCAGGGGTTGTCCGCACAGGGGTGGGATTGAAAATCCTGAGCTGGCCCTTGGCGGTCGTCGAGGAGGCCCGGGATGCGGGTGGGGAGGGGCTTTGGCCGGGCCTCACAGATAGGGAGAGGGGGGCCTGGCGTTGGGAGAGACGGAGGGCCTTGAGAGCCGCCAGGGAGACACGCTGGAGTGAGCTTGAGGCAGCTTTTGTCCCTTTGGGATGATGGCTTTTTCCCCTGGAGTCAAGGGCTTAAGAAAAGGAGCAAAGCACAGAGCACCTCTAGTGCTGCCTTCCCGACGGGTGGACCCAGAGGGGAAGGCTGGGGCTCCCGAGCAAGAGGGGAGCCCAGGGCTCATCCTTGTCCCTGGTCCAGACGGGAGGGGCGCACGCCCACGGCAGAGACCAAGGCTGGCCGAGTTCTGGTGGCTCAGGTCCCAGCAGGCACTGGGGCAGCCCCTCGCAATGCGATACCAAGGATGCTGGAGCTGGGTCTTGCCTTATCGGTCCAAGGGAGCACATGTCCTTCAGAAGATCAACTGCCCAACAAGTGCAGTGCCAGCAGGCTGGGCATCTTGGGGCTCTGGGCACCCCAGAGAGAGAGACTTTGTGTCCTTTCTGCTGATGGAGCCAAGTGGGCCAAGTCCTGCCTCGGTTATCTTTGACAAGGGAAGGTGTCAACCGGGCACAAGTGACTCCCCCAGTCAGTAGCTAAATTCAAAGCATCGCATCACCACCAAGAGTGCATCAGCCAGCCTTGTTCGTGAGGCTTCAACCAACGGAAGGGACAGCCTGGTGCCTTGGGAAAGAGTCTCATGAAAAGGAGGCATTGCTGGAGGGGGCCTGCGTGGAGAGGACAACCTTGGGCCCCTCCCAGTGCAGGGCCTGCTCACCCACAGAGCATCCTGAGTGGTGTAACTGAACAGCCCAGGGCTGGGACGATTCCCTTTTTTTAAAAAAATTTATTTTATTGAAGTCTAGTTGATTTACAAGGTTGTGTTAATTTCTGCTGTACAGCAAAGTGACTCAGTTATACATATATATACATTCTTTTTCATATTCTTCTCCATTATGTTTTGTTTGTTTTTTGCGGTATGCGGGCCTCTCACTGTTGTGGCCTCTCCCGTTGCAGAGCACAGGCTCTGGACTCGCAGGCTCAGCGGCCATGGCCCACGGGCCCAGCCGCTCCGCAGCATGTGGGATCTTCCCGGACCGGGGCACGAACCCGTGTCCCCTGCATCGGCAGGCGGATTCTCAACCACTGCGCCACCAGGGAAGCCCCCATTATGTTTTATCACAGGATATTGAATATAGTTCCCTGTGATCTACACTAGGACCTTGTTGTTTAGCCGTCCTATATATACTCGTTTGCATCTGCTAATCCCAAACTCCCGATCCATCCCTCCCCCACCCTCCTTCCCCTTGTCAGCCACAGATCTGTTCTCTATGTCTGTGAGTCTGTTTCTGTTTCACAGGTAAGTTTACTTGTGTCGTATTTTAGATTCCACATATAAGTGATACCGTATGATGGTATTTATCGTTCTCTTTCTGACTTGCTTCTCTTAGTATGATAATCTCTAGGTCCATCCATATTGCTGCAAATGGAATCATTCTGTTCTTTTTTTCATGGCTGAGTAGTATTCCATTGTATATATGTACCACATCTCATTTATCCATTCATGTGTTAGTGAATCATTTAGGTTGTTTCCATATCTTGGCTATTGTGAATAGTGCTGCTATGAACATAGGGGTGTATGTATCTTTTTACTTATAATTTTGTCCGGATATATAGGTCTGGGAGGATTCTAATATCAGTTCTGTCACTCACCCAAGGTGGGACTTTGTAATTCATTCAATTTCCTCATCTGTCAAATGGGCATGAAAATCCCCAGGTCACCCGCCTTACAGGGCTGTAAAGCGAATTAGATGGGCTCATCGATAAGAAACTCATCTGAAAATTAAAAAGAGCTTCAGCTTCCAGCTTTCCTCGACTCCTGCGCCTGAGTTCACCCTGAAATCTCTGAAGGCTGCAACATCATGGCCCGAATGGGGGCTGTTCTGTTGCCTTTCTGGGCTCCTCCGAAGTGTCAAACGACACTGCAGCTGGGAATTGGGAAGAACCAGCCTTAGCTCAGCCCTGAGCTAAGAGCAGATGACAAGATGGGAAAACAGGCCCTAAAAGCATGTAGGTTCCT
The DNA here is from genome assembly GCF_964165515.1 of Mesoplodon bidens. NCBI lineage: Eukaryota > Metazoa > Chordata > Mammalia > Artiodactyla > Ziphiidae > Mesoplodon > Mesoplodon bidens. The sequence goes on from NC_138165.1 coordinate 15,402,880, forward strand.
CCACGTGCTGCCTCCCACTCAAGGGTGATTTGACTTTCCATCAACAGCGGCTAAAGATGCGGGGAGATACGACTCCGGGCGGGGAGTGGGGGTGGGGGTCCATTTCTGCCCCTTCCCGTGTTGCGGAGCCTCATGGCGGGCTGAGGGCCTCCGGAGTCTCTGGGAAGCCGCCCGCCTGTAAAGGGCCGAGAAGATTCTTCGGCAGGAAGTGGATGCAGTCCCAGAGGGTGGGGTTTTTCCCTCACTGACCATCCGGGGAGGGGCCTGTCTTTCCTGGGAGCATGGGAGGTGCCCACAGCTGCCTGGGCTGGGTGCTTCTGGAGAGGTGGAGGCCCTGGTTTCTAAGTCGAGGCCAACCCCATCAGCCTCATCATTCCCTTCCGTAGGCGCTCCTTTGACAAAAGGTTTATGGAGCCCAGCGCTCCACACCGGACAGCATCGGCCCAGAGGGTCGGGCGTCCAGTCTGATTCACAAGCTCCCTCGTCTGTTAATTTGCAGTTCCGGCCCTGGCGGGGGTCCACACGCATCTGTGCGGTCACCTGGGAGGCTAGGTGGTCAAGGGCTGCGTTTCCAGTCTTCCACACACCCATCGTGCATGGGGCCCTTGGGACTCTGTCGTTCTGAAGGCCCCCCTTGTTCTCTCTGCTCTGGAAGCCAGTCCCTTCCTCAACGGCTGTCCACCTTACTGGTACGACTTGGATTTGCTGGTGTCCATGCCTCCTCCACTTGTGGTTCAAGGGTAACCCCAACTATTCTCAGCCAAACACGGCAATCCCAAGTTCCTTGTCAGTGATTGGCGTAGAGTAAGCATGTGACACAATTCTGGCCAATAGGGTGTGAGAGGAAATGAGCTGGGGGAGGAGCTTCCGGGAGAGGTTTCCCACTGAGTAAAGAGACACGTTAGAAGATGTGCCTTCTCTCTCCCTCTGTGGTGTCTGTGTGTGATGCCTGGAACATTGGCAGCTGTGTTGAAACCATGAGGGGAGCTAGCCTGAGGACAGAGCTCACACAGTGAGGAACCGAGTTGGAGCACGGAAAGAACCTGGGTCGATGTCACTGAATTGCTGAATTGATCAACCTGGTGCTGTCCTTCCTCAAGCCTTCTTGTTCTGTAAAGTTTTCTTCAGTGCCTTTTCTGGTTGGTTTTTTCTGTTCCTTGCAGTGGAAGCATCTTCACTGATGGGGTCCCTGTCTCCATGTGCTTACAGTCTCTTTTGACCTGTTTGTGAGCCGTAGAGATTGGAATCAAGTGGTCTCATACTCTGAAAAAACTGAGCTAAAGCTGCTGAAGTGTCCAGGCTGCATTGCTGGATTTTCCCAGAGCTGTGTGCTTTGGTGACGGGGGTACTGAGCCCGAAGGCCTTCCCCAGAGGTGAGGTGAGCCCGTGTCCTCGGCACCCCTGGCCCCCAGGGCATGAGGGCTGGAGGTCCTCATGCTCATCCCTTGCGTGGGTGGGGGTCATCCCTCCACTGCTGGCGCACACCGTGCCCCTCCCCCTCCAGGGCATCCACCCTCCAGAGGCCTGCAGTTGTTGCCCACCCGGCAGCCTGGAAGTAAGAAGAAGGCCATTTGTCAGGGCTGAGGTTCTGGGTCGGGGCCAGGCTGACAACAGAGGTGACCCCCGGTGCTGGGAGCTCCTGGGGGTGCGGGGGGGAAAGCCGTGTCCTTTTCCTCTGAGCTGCCCTGTGCTGGAAAGCTCGGTAAGTGCTCAGGGGACGTGTGTCCAGTAGATGCAATCATTCATTCATTCATTCAACAGAGACATTGTGCCGTTTTGTGCTAAGCAAAGAGATACAGTGCTGAGTAGGGCAAGCAAGGTCCCTGTCCTCTGGGTCTTACAACCAAGTTGCGGGGCAGGGGGGGGCGGCGGACATAAACCAGGAACCGAATAACTGATTAAGCAGCCAGCTAACTAGCTAATAAGGAACAACTATTTGTAGTTAGTAATATGTGCGACAAAGCATGACAGCCTGTGTATAGTGTGGGAAGGGAATACTGGAGAAGGTGGACGGGGGTCTAGGAAGGGTCTCACCAGGGCAGAGCCGGGAGGATGAGAGGAGGCCAGTCGTCAAAACTCCGCAGGAGGGGTCCTGGGGGAAGAGGCGCCAGATCAAGGACCCCGGGGTGGGGGGAGGGGACCGGACAAGTTCAAGGCCGGGTGTCTGGGAACTTCTGGGGACCGCGGTGGAGTTGAGGCTGAAGAGGATGCTGTGGGTCATGGTCAGGGGGTCTGGAGAGACAGCTGAATGGTTCTGAGTTCCGGAATGTGCGTGTGGAGCATCTATATCCTTCTCTGCCTAAGGGTTTCATTAGTTCCAGAGACCTGAGCGGAAGTGCGTCCACATTCAGGGACAAAACGGCCCCGATGCAGAAGAGGAGACTTGCGTCCACACTCACGTGGACGCGACCTGCGAGGTCCAGGGCTGCGGCTCCTCCTGCTTCGCCTTTCTGCCCGCCCCCGCCCAGCTCTCACCTCAGTCTGTCGGCCAGAACTTACGTGGTTTTGCCCCGGAGGCCTTGCCGCCTACCTCGCCCCCAGTGTCCCTTCCACACGGCCCTCCTGGTGGGGGGAGATGGTGGACTCCGGCCAGGGACGACACCCAGCCCCTCCGTGGGAAGCCGGCCCGAGAAAGCTTGGCCCTGGGACGTTCCTGTCCCCGTGCTCCCTCCCTCCCAGGCCCCCCACCTGCCAAGCGCATCTGTGTCTGCCCAGGCCTGGGTTCCCGGACCTTGTGCATCTGGCCTGGCTCTCTTTCTCCAAATGACCCCTGGCCCAGGTACCTTGCTTGCCTCTGCTGCTGGCTGTACCCTTCCCTCCCGAGGATGGACAAAGATGGCATTAGTTTGGCACCTCTGAAGGACAAGAGTTAATAAAGAAATGAAAAGAGGCCCGGAGGTGAAGGCAGGCCTGGCTGGAATCTCAGGTTCAGGCCCGTGGGACGTGGAGCCTTCCCTGAGCGACACCTCTCAGCACAGCCTGGTGTCGTGAGCCCTTGGTGAACTGTGATACTGTTTCCATGTTGTGGGGTCGCTCCTTGTCTCCCCACTTCTCTGGGTCCCTGCCCCCTCCCCTGGGATAGCCCCCCTCTTCTCCCCTCCCCCACACTGAGGGTCTCCTTGCCCCTCCCTGCTGCTTCCTCAGCATGGGCCTCGGGCCCAGCGCTGGGCCAGCCCTGACAGCTATGCCTCCTACGTTTGGCTCGGGGCTCCCTCCTCGTCCTGGCCAGCTCTGCAGACCCTCCCGGAGTGTGATGAGGCACGGGTGCCATCACCTGGGTGACCCGCCGTCACAGTCTCCCAAGTCCAGGGAGCAGTGTGCAGCCGAAGGCTGAGCCTCCGCTGGTCCAGGTGGTGGCAGGCTTGCTGTCCTCTGCGTGGCCTCCCCGGCCAGCCGGTGACCAGCCTCCATCCCCAGCTCCTTCTCTCGAGCCTGCAGAGGCAGTGAAGGAGTTCACAGTGGCAGCTTTTGGTGTGAGGCTCCAATGAGGTGTGCTCGGATGCCCGTGGAAGGCTCCCTATATGCCAGGGTGTGACACTGCACGTTAGTGGCTATTAAAACCACAGGAGAGGACTTCCCTGGTGGCGCAGTGGTTGAGAATCCGCCTGCCAGTACAGGGGACATGGGTTCGAGCCCTGGTCTGGGAAGATCCTACATGCTGAGGAGCAACTAAACCTGTGCGCCACAACTACTGAGCCTGCGCTCTAGATCCCGTGAGCCACAACTACTGAGCCCGCGCGCCGGGAGCCCGTGCTCCACGACAAGAGAAGCCACCGCAATGAGAAGCCCGCACACTACAATGAAGACCAAACACTGCCAAAAATAAATAAAGTAAATAAATTAAAAGAAGAAAGCCCACAGGAGTGAGAGTGCAGTGTGGGGAGTGCGGCATGGGGCCCCTGCACCCACATTAAGGCCGACAGAAAAGAAGGACACACGCCCACCCGCCCACCTCCTCCTAAGACACCGCATGTACCAAAGGCCACCATCTAAGACTCCCATTAACGGAGTGAAACCTGCCCCTTCCCTGGGGCCTCCGAGGCCCCGTGATCCCACCCCCCAGCCCCCAGCCCCCACCTGGAGCACACGACCTTCACGCTGTCCTTGACCTGGGGGAGCACGTCCCAGTCGGGGACCTTGCACTTGCTGCTCTCCATTCTGAGCCCCTTCCCAGGCAGCCAGGCGGCTCCTCCCTCATGTCTCAGCATGTCTGGCTTTGGCTGTCTTCTGAGAGAGGCCGTTCCTGACTACCTTATTGAAAATATCACCTCCGTGTTAACTTTCTGTCCCCTTGTCCCATTCCCCGCCGTATTACCTGAAGTCGCATTAGCTAACCGCGTGTTTGTTCGTTTGCCACCTGTCTCCCCCACGCAGACGTGACCCCTGTGAGGGCAGGCCCTGCTGTATCTTCAGTGTTTGGGGGCGTAGTGAAGCCTCAGAACGCTGTGGAGGGCACAAGTGAAGGAATGGGTGGATGGGAGAACGGACCAGTGGGAGCATCTGTGTGTATGTCCAGGCTGGACCGGGTTTCCCAAGAAAGGGAGTGTCACACCACAAAATACATTTCAGATGGATCAAGCCTGTGAAAGGGAAAAACAAAGCTATAAAATCACTGGATGAAAAGAGAGGAGAATAGTTTCAAGATCTTGGAAGAGCGTCACAAGCAAGACAAAATCCAGAAGCTAGAAAAGCAAAGCCTGACAGATTTGAGGCCATAAAAATAAAAAGCTGACGCGTGGCAAAATTACACGAGAAACAAAGTTAAAGGACATTTGACTGTGAGAAAATATTTAAGACATGTACAACGGACAACAGATTAATAGTGTGACTTCTAAAGAGATTCCGTGAGCCCATAAGTAAGACACATAGAGCCCAGTAGAGAAAACTGGGCAAAGGAGAGAAAGGGGTAACTCAGAGACTAAGAAACACCCCTGGCCGGTGAACAGTTGACTAGGGCCCTAATCTCAGCAGTCATGGGAAAAACCCACGGCGGGGGTGGGGGAGTGCAGAGCTGAAAGGAGGGTCAGGGACGCACCTGTGCCACAGACACGGGACGGGCGTAGTGCCTCGTTCAGCGGGAAGCTGAGCTGGGCAGGCTTAGCCACATGTAAAATGCATGCACATTGTGACCCAGAAGTCCCACTTTTAGGAACATATCCTTGCCAAACGCCGAAGGTGTCCCATGCCTCGTGGTCTGTACTAGGGCAAGAAGAAAGCAGAGCCACCTGTGTGTCCCGCGGCAGGAAGGTGGCTGCATGACAAAGAACTATAACAGCCAATAACAAGACGCTGCTCTGGCCCTGAGAAAAGTTCTGAGCTCAGTAAGTGAAAATAAAAGCAAGATGCAGAACTACAGCATTGGCAGGACCCCCTTTGCATCTTTTTTTGCCCCTTTGCAGCGTTTCCTGCACGTGCATTCACACAGATGTACACACACACCTGTCCAGAGAACCGTCAACAGCAGGGAGCCTTGGGGGAGGTGGGTTGAGGACTGACTCTTCATCTTTCCTGTTTGTTTCTTTTTTTTTTTTACAATTTTTTTTTTTTAAAGAAGATGTTGGGGGTAGGAGTTTATTAATTAATTAATTTATTTTTGCTGTGTTGGGTCTTCGCTTCTGTGCGAGGGCTTTCTCTAGTTGCGGCGAGCGGGGGCCACTCTTCATCGCGGTGCGCGGGCCTCTCACTGTCGTGGCCTCTCTTGTTGCGGAGCACAAGCTCCAGACGCACAGGCGTCTGGCTCACAGGCCTAGCCGCTCCGCGGCATGTGGGATCCTCCCAGACCAGGGCTCGAACCCGTGTCCCCTGCATTAGCAGGCAGATTCTCAACCACTGCGCCACCAGGGAAGCCCCCCCTGTTTGTTTCTTTATCATAGAATTTTAGCAACTAACGTATACCACTATTGTAATTTTCCAGTAAGGAAAAAATAACTCATTGAGGAAGGATGCGGCTGGGGTGTGTGATGCTGGTAGGTCAAGATGGGAGGCCCGAGGATCGTGGGCCGGCTGGAGCCCTTGGGTGACTGCAGGGCACCTTCAGGGCAGGTTTGCTGTCTGTGGAAATCAAGCAGCAGACGCCGCAGAGGCCTCCCTGGAATCCCGGGCGGTGGACTCCTATCGCCCCCCTTTTCTTTTGTCTGGAGAGAGATGAAATCCACATCTCCAGGGTGGGAGTCACAGGGGCAGAGCTGACCCCAGCAAAGACGCAGGGACCCGCCTCCCGGCACAACCGGGGCAGGGGTACCCCAGCAGCAAGACGTGGCAGGACGCCAGCTCCGGCGTCACCCTTTCAGCTCAGCGATCGTGGGGTGGGGGGCTGTTCAGCAGCCCCTGTGAAGTCTCCTCCTCCCTCCGATGATTTCGGGTTCCCCTTCCTAGGAGGCCCGGACCCCCCTCTTCTCATAGATGCATCCACAGTACCTGGTCCATACCCAGGGCGGCTGGAAGCTCAGTTCTGGACGCGCCGACGTAGAGTCGGGTACCAGGCCGTGGGGCAGATGTCCAGCTCACAGGGGCACGTGTGTGTGTGTGTGCTCAGGGGAGAAACCCAGCTGGAAGCAGACCTTGGATGGGACTAGAGTCCTGAGCGGGTGAAGACACCCGGGGTGGGGGTGGGGCGGTGTAGAGAAGAGCCATGTGCCCAGGACGGAGCCCTGAGCCTCCTACATGTATGAGACTGAAAATACTAAGGGTCGTAGTAATCACTGCTGTGTTGAGCCCAAAGGGCCGGGCCCCAGGGGGGGGTGGGGGGGCAGGGCTCGCCCAAGGCTGTCCAGATAGCACCTAAGGCTGCCTGCTTCCAAAGCCTGCCATCTGCCCCCGGGTCACTCTGCTCTGTGTTTCTGTGTCAGACCTGATATCTCCTCTTTGTTTTACTGACCTTTCCCGCAACAGCTAATGTGACTGAAGACAGCTAAGCTGTTTTGTCTTTATTTCTGCCTCTGACCTTGGTCCTTGAGCTCAGGGAGCTGATCAGCTGGCGATTCGAAAGGTTGGAAACAACTGCCAGAGGCCAGAGGCCAGGGGGACCCAGCGGGGGTGGTGGGCAGATGTGCTGGTGGCCAAGGCCCTCGCTCGGTGCTGGCCGGGCAGCGGGGCCGGGACGGTCGTGCCCGCTCGCACCACTGAGGAGGACGAGGGCGAGGATACGGTGAAGGAGGCCGTGCCCGGGGCCAGCGGGAACTCAGTGGCCGCTGCGCGTGGACCGTCCTCTTCCCTCATTTACCCTCCCAGCCCCACAAGGTGGGCTCGTGGCTGTCCTGCATCTGCAGAGGGGTTACAGACATGGGCCGCCAGGAGTTGGGCCAGGCCTGTCTGATGCCCCCTCTCAACCTTCTGACCACCAGATATGTAGAGGCTCCCATATTTGCTAAGCATCAACACTCACATCTTCTTTCTACACATTTTCTCTGAGGCCTCACAACGACTATGAGTTGAGTATCATAGGACCCGTTTCACACCAGGAGACAAGAGGCCCAGGAAGGTCAACAAAGGGCACCCAGCCAGCAGCACGCAGCACTCACATTCCGACCCCAGTGGCCACCCGGGGTCTTGACACAGCCCAGCCAGCAGCACGCAGCACTCGCATTCCGACCCCAGTGGCCACCCGGGGTCTTGACACAACCCAGCCAGCCCGCCAGGGGAAGAGCCCAAGGACAGGTCACTGCCAGGCTGGTCTCTACTCAAGACGGCACCCACCCTCCTTCCTTGTCTTGCCATGTTTGATGACTCTACGATGACCCTTTCTACACTTTGGCATCTTCGCAATCTGGGGGCATTTTACAGTCCTTGTCAGGCCAGGCTGCTGTTGTGACTCTGTTGTCTTTTCCCGGCACCCACATCAAAACTTGCAGGATGGGCATCAGTGGCTCAAGAGAAAATGCTGGAGCCAGTAGCAGAGCATTCTTAAGAAAAGATGCTGAGCTGCTGTGCTTTGGACGGTGCAGAGGGCAGGACCAGGTGGAAAATCCCAACTCTGACAGCTCTTGGGTCCTAAGAGATTCTGAGGGGTCGGACTCCGAATACCAAGGGATTCTGGGTCTGCTTGATCTGGGGTGTCCCCATTTACATCTCATGGGGGGCTGTGCATGCTCATGCCCCGCCCCGCCATCCTCCTGCCGGCTGGTGGTCCTGGGAGACACATGCCAGAAGCCACATGGCCAAAGTACAGCATCCCTCCCAGGGGCTCCTGTCTTATCCCAAACGAGGGCAGGAAAGAACACGTGGGTGCTCACAGGTGGCAAAGATGGGGAGTCAGAAGGTTGGTCTGATAGTCTGTAGGCCTGACAATCGTCACCACCTGACTCTGAGCCAAAGTGGAGAGGAGGGTGAAGCCTGGGAGCCGGATCCTGCGCCCCCTGCGGAACGGGAACCCACAGCCCTTCATGGGTGTGGCTCATGGCTCTGTTGCTAGGGCCCCATCCTGAGCCCAGCCCAGAGCAGGCATCTAATTGGTGTTCGCTGAATGGATGGCAGTTGCACATGGCTTTGGAGTCTCTACGACATGGGTTCAAATTATGCATCAGCCACTGTTCTGAGCCTCGGTTTTCTCATCTGTAAAATGGGGATATGATGTCTTCATGGTAGAGTTATTGGGAAGGTGAATTAAATGACGTCCATAAAGTACTGGACTTCGTGGCCGGCAGGGATAGGTGGGAATATTTCTGAGGAGACTGGTTATCACGATTTATCACAGCACAAGGGTGGGATGAAGAAGTGGGCCAAGTGTGAACTTTAAGTCCTGTCTTGGAAGGAAATTTCCAGAAGCTCCACGCAGCACTTGTGCTAACCTCCCACTGGCCAACTGCACAGCCACACCCAGGTGCCAGGGAGTCTGGGGGAACGTAGTGTATTCTGGGTGGTTCTGTGCCCAGTGAAACCCAGGCTTGTGTTACTGGGAAAGGTGGGAGAATGGACATGGTGGGGTGGGTCCCCACACGCAACCTCAGCCACGGGGCCTTATGTCCTCACCTCACCTGTGTCTTGCGAGGCATGAAATACTGGCTTCGTGGCTTGGAGAAGACACTGCAGCTCAGAGAGTCTCCATTCATGTGTGCGAAGCCTCAGCCCGAGAGGGGCTGAGCATCCACCACCCTCTCGGATTTGCCCCACACCTGCCTCTGCTTGGAGACTCCCCCCGGGTCTCAGAGAAGTCCGGTTGCCCGAGACTCACCCTTCACCTTCAAGATTTCTTGTCACTGGATGGACCTGGCAGTTTTCCCTCTTATTCAGGGTGGGAGCAGGGTGTGATTTGGCCCCCGAGACAGTGGTTGGGAACACCTAGGGGACAGCGACGTCAGTGGAACTCCAGGCCAGGGGGGACAGCATCTCTGGAGCAGGGAGGAGGTGGGCTCAGGAAGGGATCCCCCAGGGGTGGAAGAGCCGCTCCAGAGACAGAGAGACCCCCACAAAACAAAACAGCTTGATCTCACCCATCAACAGGTTACTTACTAGCTGCACTGTCCACAGCATCACCCTGAGCCTGAACGCGGAAGTGGCTGTGCCTTACAAGCCGCCTTGTGTGTGAAGACGGCATCTGGGGTTCATAACGCCGCAGCCCGGGGTTTTTTGGTTCCTCCTTATTTAAAGGGAAGATCTTGCTGCCACCCAGCCCCACCTCACCCTCCAGACTGGAAACTATGTGACCCTCACAACGGGGTTTTGGTTAGACACCTCTGGCCAGATTTCCGAGCTGAAAGGAACACAGAGCTTCCCGGGGGCCAAACATACGCTCTGCACAGCTGGGGTGAGGTTTTGTCCCGTCCCTTCAAAACAAAGCTGAAACGGAGCAAGCCGCTGCTTTCAGGTTAAATAGTTGTTGGCTCTCGCCTGTGTCCTGTGGGTTAGAAAACATGTTTTTTTTGGTTTTAAAAATAGATTTCCCTGGAAAGAACCATGGCAAGATCAAAGAAAAGTGTTCCGTGTGGCGGAAAAAAACAAACTCCTTTGCCCAAGAAGTCTTGAGGTCTGGCGAGCTCCGAGGGGCTCGTAGCGTCTGTCGCCCTGACTCTGGTCAGAGGACAGGGCTCGTGGCTTGTCGAGGGCCACACAGTGGTCGCCTGAGTCCCTCGGAGGCCCCGAGGCAAAGCATCCCAGGCGCAGCATCGCAGACGGGCGTCTCACAGCTCCTGCCAACCTCAGTTCCTGCCGGGCTGCGGCACTGCCCAAGGCTGCCCTGGGGGGCTCTGGGATCGCTGGGTGATCTTGGATGTGAGGGCTCCTGAGAAGGCACCCCCCATGCACGCCGGGCTCTCGCCGCCCTCGTGCTGCCCCTAGGAGGGCCAGCACTTCCATGCGACCCTAGGCTCTGGCTTCAACTGGGGACACCAGACTTGGAGCCTTGACCCCGGGCAGCTGTCAGTAGCCTGGCTTGAGCGCATGGCCCAGAGCCCAGGGTCTGTCCAGCAAAACAGATGCTCTCTCTTGGAGCTTTTGGATGCAAAACACACAGAGAAGGGTCCAGAGGGCAGAGAGAGGGAGGGTGAGAGCAGGCCGTGTGCAGAGACTGTGGGGCAGCACTGCTCCTGGGAATGGGGAGTAGACGGTGCGGGGACTGGAGGCTTCGACGCACAAGAGCTGGGACACCGCAGCTGAAGCGGAGGCTCAGGGGCAGCCAGACATGTGGCCGAGCTTCCGAGCTGCTGCCAGGCAGCCAGGGATGCTGCTCCATGGACCACAGCCCCCAGGCCCACTCCTTGGATAAGCTGAACCCTGTGCGCTGAGCTACCCATTTAGCTGTAACCCTTAAATGTGCTGAAGGGGACATTTTCAGGGGTTGAGAGCAGCAGGCACATACACAGAAGACAGCTCATTCCTTTCAGAGTTGTGGTCCCTTCCCCACCTCTTCCAGGAAGCCCTCCCTGACCACCTCTCCACCTGCAATCCTCAGCCCTCTCCCTCCTTGGAGCATCCACAGAACTTGTCCCTGAAGGTCCCCACCTCCCACTGCAACCCAGCTCTCCAACTTCATCTTCCATCCCCCCAGACGCAGGGACTGCTCTGGACTCTGTGAGTCCCTGCCGCTCTGAACGTGAGGCCCAGAGCGTGGCTGATGCTCAGTACTTAGCGTAGGTGGGCTGGAGGGTTCACTGCACAGCCCACGGGTGGGTCCTGTCTGCAGACAGTGCCACCTGTGCCCCCAAACAGAGAACACCAGCCCTCATGGCCTCTTGGGACAGCGATGAGACCTCTCTGTGGACTTTGCTCTTGGTGGAGCCAGCGGGGCAGCATTTAGCCCTGGCCTGAGGCCTGGAGGTGGGCGGCAGAGGCCAGCTGGTGAGAAGGCTGGTACCTAGGAGACGGCCAGATGTACAGGCCAGGCTCCAGGCTGGACCCACTTGGAAAGGTGGTGAACCATTCTTACCTCTCAGAGCTCAGTTTGTGCTATTAGCTTGGACAAGCTGTAAAAGAAAGGCAAGGCCCTTGAGCTTGCCTTGAACAGGGGAGGGGGGGCTGGAGACCGCAGCTTGGGAGAGGAGACACTGAAAGCCCCCCACCGCAGCCCAGACCCTCCCCTCCGCATGCCCTGCCTTGATCCATGCTCTGGTGACCCCGCCCACCTCCCCGGGAGGCTCTGAGGCTCCTGAAGGCAGGCAGGGCCCGAGTCCTGTGTTTCGGGGTCCGCCAGCAGGCGGCCCCAGGCCCGGCATGGAGGAGATGAGGTTTGCCCTGCAGAGACAGAGATAAGGCAGGAAAGGGGGGCAGTCTGATCTCAGGGGGCCTGCTGGGGGCAGAATGGAGTGTGGGGTCTGGGCTGGGCTGGAGAAGGGGCGCTGGGGATGCCAGGAGAAGGGCCTTGGGGAGTGTCCCCGAATAAGGGGACTCCAGGGTTGGTGGAGCTGCCAACCTGACATCTCCGCCGAGGTTCACACACACACCTGCTCCTGGCCCCGCCCCCTCATCCTCTCACGCATGTACACACACACACACACACACACACAGGCGTATGCACACGTGGGTGGGTAGAGGTCAGGAGCCATCACTAAGCTTCAGGTAAGGAGGGGCATCAAGGGCTGGACCCCTGGTGCCACGAAGGAAGCCGCCATCACCAGGGGGTGAGTGAGATGAGAGTGGAAGGGCTTTGTCATTCTTAATAGTCACATGTCTGGTCCATGGCAGATGCTGGAAACTTGCAGTTACTTGATTCTCACAACAAGCCTGTGTAGTGAGCATTCCTCTTCCCCTTTTGCAGATGAGCAAACTGAGACCTTGGGGAGTAATGACTCTTGCTGACGCCTAGACACTTACTATGTGTGGACGCAGTTTGGAAGCCAGGGCGCTTGGGTTCCAGTGTCTACGCTCTTTCCACCCAGCCCTCAGCCGCCTTCTGCAAAGTGGCCTCGCGAGGGACACAGAGATGGGACTCGGGAACCTCTGGGGCCGTGAAGCCTCCTAACTTGGCTTTGGAGTGACCACCAGTCCTGCAGACTAACACGGTCAAGCTCCATCAGGCCGAAGGGGTTGGTTCCCCCAATAGAGCCCCCTCAGGTCATGTCCCTGGGATGTAAAATCAGCACCTTTGTCATGTTTAGGTCCATAATTTGGGGGGGAAAGGGATAAAAAATGAAAATAAAAAGCAGCTGTGTAGGGGCTGCTTGGAAGCCCATCAGCTGTAAGGACCTGGCCCTGGGGTGTCTGACACCATCCCACTGCCCAGGCTTGCCACTGCAGCTGTGATCAGCGTGGGTGATGCTCCCGGCTCCCATATCCACCCACATGCAAACCTGTGGTCCCTCCCTCGGCTGTGAGGCTGGCCACAGCCTTTCCCACGCAGGGCTTTGTGGCAGGGTGGGGCTGTCATAGCCAGCAAGAGGGGGAGAGGCAGCTCCACATGTTTTTTTCCATTAGTTTGTCTGTTTATTCAAAATATGCATTGAGTACTTTTTTTTTCTTGTGCAAAATCTTTTCTTTACCATTTTTATTTTATATTGGGGTATAGTTGATTTACAGTGTTGCGTTAGTTTCAGGTGTACAGCCAAGTGATTCAGTTATACACATACATGTATCCATTCTTTTTCAGATTCTTTTCCCTTACAGGTTATTACAGACTATTGAGTAGAGTTCCCTGTGCTGTATAGTAGGTCCTTGTTGATTACCTATTTTATGCTAGTAGTGTGTATATGTTAATCCCGACCTCCTAATTTATCCCTCCCCACACCTTTCCCCAGGCAACTCTGTTTCTGAAGACCCAACAGCTTTGCCTTGCAGTGTTCTGGCTTTTTCTGAGTCCTGGAAACGAGTGTCACCAACCTCCATCTACAGAGGCTCTGGGGGAAACGGAGTGAGCGACTGTCCACTCTGGAGGGCAGATAAGGGGCTGTCCAGGTCCTGTGTGTGAGAGAGACACAGAGGAGGGTGGCCAGGGTGCTTGGGTGGGAACCTGAGCTGCAGTAGCCACAGGGCCAGGACCCAGCCCCCCGCAGGGTGGGACATAGCCAGGGTGTCACAGGGTTGGAGGGTGGGACGCCACCACGGGGTCATGGCGTGGCCACTCCTGGGCCAGTGGGCCCTCACGCCAGCCTCCCACTGCCCGGTGAGGACCTCTTGTTTGTGGTGACCGGCCGGCAGGCCTGTCACCTGTGTGTGCCCCGCCTGTGTGCACATCCAAATTGATAGCCCTGGGCAAGCGGACATTCCAAGACTGGAAGTCTGCTCTTGAAGATGGTAATAGTTAGGACAGGCTGACCTGCTGTAGCACAGAGACCCCAAAATGTGATGGTTTAAGCCCAAGAGAGACATATCACTCTCTCGTCCAACAGTCCAGGGGGCAGGTACTAGGTTGGCAGGGGCTTCGCTCCACATAGCCCTCTGGGGATCCAAGCTGCCCACAGCTCTGAGATCTTCAGCTCTCGGGGCCTCAAAGGCCACCCGGGGTGTTGCCAGCCTGCTCAGCTGAGAAGAGGAAAGAGCTGGAGGGTCTGCGTGGGCAGGCGGCCCCATGCCCCTCCCTGGCCAGCCCGATGCCACGTGTTTACCCTACACCCCAGGGGGCACAGAAACTGAGTTCTGATCTTCCTTAAAGAGGCACCAGTTTCAGTGGCTCAAACAGCCAGTCCACAGTGAGCACCTGCTTTGTCCCGAAGCGTGTGCCAGCCCCACGCGTGGTCACAGGGGGGCGCTGTGGGGAAAGAGCAAAGCACCACAGTCGCTGGGTGTTGGCTGCATCCGACTCCGGGCTCCGGGCTTCAGGCTGGGCTGGGCTTAGTGGGTGCAGAGAGAGGATGCCAGAGAGATGAGCCCAGCAGACATAGAGCAGCAAGGAGGATGCCAGGACTGCAGTGGCCCGAGGGGCAGTCAGGGTGCGAGGAAGGGGCAAGTGAGAGGTCACCTAGAGGGCGGGGAGGGGGCCTGGGGGGAAGGAGAGCCCAGGCTCCTGCCTGAAAGGGCGACAGCTGCTTGGTACCCGGCAGGAACTGGCACCTAGGGTGTCCCAGCCTTCTGATTTATCTAGAATAGGCAGAAATGCAAGGTGTGTGTCTGTGTATGTATGTATGCACACTTGAGTGCGTGTGTGTGTGTGCGTGTGTGTGTGAGAGAGAGAGAGAGAGGTCTTGACTTTTTAAATACTGGCCGGTCGCATAGCACAGGGAGATCAGCTCGGTGCTTTGTGACCACCTAGAGGTGTGGGATAGGGAGGGTGGGAGGGAGGGAGACGCAGGAGGGAAGAGATATGGGGACATATGTATATGTATAGCTGATTCACTTTGTTATACAGCAGAAACTAACACACCATTGTAAAGCAATTATGCTCCAATAAAGATGTTAAAAAAAAACTATTTGTAAGATAAAAAATAAAAAATTTAAAAATTAAAAATAAATAAATACTGGTTGGAGGTTGAGTCAGCCTTGCTGCAGGCAAGTCTGAGGTCTGAGTCCTGGGGCCAGCCCTGAGCCCTGTGCAGTGGAGACACACCAGGAACTAAGTGATGCGATTCAGAAGCAGACGACCAGGCAGCAGGGTCCGGAGCCAGGGTTTGTGACCAAGGGGCCCGTTCACTGTATTGAATGGGTCAGCCTCTTCATTCCAGGTGCCTGTCATTGGTACCTCATTTTAATTTTCATAAAAAGCCTCCGAGATGGATTGGGAGTTTGGGGTTTGCAGATGCAAACTACTATATATAAAACAGATAACCAGGACTTCCTTAATGGTCCAGTGGTGAAGAATCCGCCTTCCAATGCAGGGGACACAGGTTCAACCCCTGATTGGGGAACTAAGATCCCATATGCTGCAGGGCAACTAAGCCTGCGCGCCTCAACTAGAGAGCCCACACGTCGCTACAAAGATCCCAAGTGCCGCAACTAAGACCCAGTGCGGCCAAAAATAATAAATAAATAAAATAAATAAATATTTTAAAAACGCAGATAACCAACAAAGTCCTACTGTAGAGCACAGGGAACTCTATTCCATATCCCATAATAAACCACAATGGAAAAGAATCTGAAAAAGAATATATATAACTGAATCACACTGCTGTACAGCAGAAATGAACACAACATTGTAAATCAACTAGACTTCAATAAAATAAATTAAAAAAAAAAAAAGAAGCCTCCGAGACAGCTGTGGTGATGCTCCTCTTTCCACGGCTGACAAGGCTGGAGCTCAGAGAGGTCGAGTCACTTGTGCAAGGCCACACAGCTCATAAGCAGCCCTGACGGACTTGATCAGCCTTGGGGGTGGTGGAGACCAAAGCCTCTTCAGGAAGGAACGCGGAACTCAGAGCAGGGCAGTGACTTGCCTCAGGGTCCTCAAGAGCAAGGTACACTTGGGGGCCAGGATCCAGGCCACAGATGCTCACTTCCTCCCCACTCAGCCCCGGTCCCTCTGCACTGTCGTGACCGCAGATGGAGCTTCACCTCCCCGGCCGAGCCTGCTGTGAGCTGAAGCCTGGGGATCCCTTCGTATGGTGAGACTTGCACAAAGTACACAACCGCCTGCTGACTCATCTTCTGGCTGAGCCGGCACTCTGGTCTACCCAGTTTCGGGCCTGGCCCACCTGCACGGCATCTCTGCAGGTATGTGGCAAAGCCAAGCCACGTGGGATCTTCCTGAGCCCCGGCTTCTGTGGATAACTCCTGACACGTGCAGCCTAAATGTCAGCCTGTGCACATCCATCCAGCTTGGCCTGGGTGGATCTTTGCCTTGAGGCAGGGAGCTGGCCCCCGTGGCCTCAGGGAACCCTTCCCGCTGGGGACAAACTGTGACTGGGGGAGCTCAGAGCCACTGCCCTGCACCCCCCAAAGGGACCTAGAATCCCTGATGGAGTGGAAGGACTGCCACTTGTCTTTTCTCCCTGGCAAAGTAGGTGTCAGTGCCCCATTCTTCTGTCGACCTTTCCCGAGCCCAGTTTGGGAGGGAGGTGACCTGCAGCTCTGGCCTCCCTCCTCGTTTCCAGCCCCCACTCCCTCCCCCTCCCTCCACTCAGGCCAGCTCTGGATCAGCTCAGTGACCTCCCAAACCCACACCCACCGAGGTACAAATCACTGAGCATGGCTACAGGATGCGCGCCCTGTAACAGGTACTTGGGGCTTCAGACTCGGACTGGGACTCACGCCATTGGCTCCCTGGTTCCCGCCCCCTTGGGCTTGGGCTGGGGCAACACCACCAGCATCCCTGGGTGCCGGCTTGCAGGTAGCAGATGGTGGTACTTCTCGGTCTCCATAATCACACGCGCCGATGCCTATAATAAGTTTCCCCTTAGGTATATCTCTATATATCCCATTGGCTCTGTTTCTATGGAGGACCCTGACCATGACATTCTCTCTTGTCAAAGTCCCAGCCGGCATGTTGCTCAGACCCCTCTGCCTTGTTGCTCGGCACTTCTGGAGTGAAGCCCCTGTTCGCATGGCCCAAAGGGGTCCCTGCCTTACCCCTGCATCCCACCAGGGGAAGAGGTGCAGGAGGATGGGCACAGGGTACCCATCTTCCCACTCAGATCCCGTCGGCCAGAACTCGGGATCATGGCCACGCCCGACCGCAAGGGAGGCTGGGAATGGGGTCTTTATTTGTGGTGAACACTGGTCAAGCTAAAAATCAGGTCTGTCACTGTGTGAGAGAGAGAATAAATGGTGGGGGACAACTAGTGGGTGCTGACAAAATCGGCAAATAAAACAGACGTGCTCCTGCCTTGAGGGGACGCACGGCCAGATGAGGTGATGGACATCAAATGACAAATGACCCTAAGAGTTATGCTTCCCACTATGCTGAGTGGTACCATGGAAACGCACAGGGAGCGCTAACGAGGGTCGGGGAGGGCAGGGATCAGAGCAAAGACCTGGAGGAGGATAGGGTGGGGGGGGCAGTGGGGAGGTTCCCACCGAGCAGAGAGTGGCAGGCCCTTGTGTCCAGCAGGAAGGTGGCACTTAGAGGTTAGCGGGAAGGTCGCTATAGCCGGAGCCCTGTGAGCGATGGTGGGGAGCGGGGGCGCTGTGAGATGAGAGGGGTGACTCGGGCATGCAGGGCCTTGCAGCCAAAGTTAGGGGCTTTCTTCCCAGCAAGGGTGGAGGATTCAGTGGAGGGGGTGACACAGCTGCACTGCGGCTTCAGATCATTCCACGTTACTGCCTGGTTTTTCTGGAAACGGGGATACTGGAGCTCAGCAAAGATTACAGGGGCGCCGTGGGGGAAGTGGTCCCACTGGGGACAGGGGGTGGACAGAGGACTTGCTGGGCTCTACTTTCTGCTGGGCATCTTGTGCCTAATGAGAATCACAGGAGGTTGGATTTGGGAAGATGGCAGAGAGCATCCAGCCCAAGTCCTTTGTGGTCCAGACGAGGAGGCTGAGCACAGAGAGGGAAAGGGGCTCAGCCAGGTCGCCCAGCAGCCAGAGCTGGAGCCAGAACCGACTCCCCGGATGGCAGCAGGATGGAAGGAGGTTGGTTGGGTCGGGGTCACTGGGTTGAATGGGTGTCACCTGGCCCCTGGGAGCTACCTGTCTGAAACAGCTCCAGAAACTTAAGTCTGCTAATTAATTTCTAATTCCCGCCCTAAGCCATAAAATCAAACCACATACTGATCTGCCCACAGTTGCCCGACAGCTGGCCTGTCTGATCCTGGCTGTCTGCTCACAAATTGGTATTAGTGGCACCAAGAGCAGATTGACATGGTGACCAGGCACCCAGCAACATGATGCCACCAGCTGGGCCGCTACAGCTGCCAGTTTCCCCCAGCTGCGAAGTGGCCCAGGCACCTACATTTCCCCAACCTTGGGGTGGAGAGCAGTCCAGGGTAAAGCAAGGGATGGTCCTCCCTTGGCCACCAAGAGATGCTACTGGTTCAGCATAAGATATAGGAGAGGATGCAGGGAAGCATGGCCAGGAAGGCCAAGGTTTCAGGGTTAGTACAGGGCTTAAGAATCAGTGGGGGGGCTTCCCTGGTGGTCCAGTGGTTAAGACTTCACCTTCTGATGCAGGGAGCGTGGGTTCGATCCCTGGACCGGGAGCTAAGATCCCACATGCCTCAGGGCCAAAAAACCGAAACATAAAACAGAAGCAATATTGTAACAAATTCAGTAAAAACTTTAAAAATGGTCCACATCAGGGCTTCCCTCGTGGTGCAGTGGTTGAGAGTCCGCCTGCCGATGCAGGGGACGCGGGTTCGTGCCCCAGTCCGGGAAGATCCCACATGCTGCGGAGCGGCTAGGCCCGTGAGCCATGGCCGCTGAGCCTGCGTGTCTGGAGCCTGTGCTCCGCAATGGGAGAGGCCACAACAAGGAGAGGCCCGTGTACCGCAAAAAAAAAAAAAAAGGTCCACATCAAAAAAAATCTTAAAAAAAAAAAAAAAGAATCAGTGGGGTCCATGGACATTCATCACCTGAGCCAAAGCCCACATTGCAGAGCCAGAGAACTGAGCCCAGAGAGGCAGGCGCTATGCCCACGGTCACACAGCACAGGCCTAAAGCTCTGACTCCCTCCATATATCAATCTGATGTTTTTCCTGTTCCACCACTTGGAGGATGGGCCTTTTCCACCATTACTAACCTGAGTCTCTCTTTTATGGATTTGTCCACTTTGTCAATTACCATCTCCTAAGTACCTACTGGGTGCCAGACACTATACTAGGCACTGGGATGCAGGAAGCGATCACTGTGGAAAGGGCTAGAGGCATGACAGGGTCATTCACTGAGGTGAGCACAATGTACGTTATCTAACAGGGAAAGGGGAGGAGTGGTGGAAGGGAAGATATCTCAGAAGGGATGAGTGATGATGTGGGTTGCATTAGATAGGGTTGGAAAACACCATAGTAACAATAGAGTAAGCAAAGCATCTCTCTCTCATGTGAAATTCCAGAGCTAGTATGGTGATTTTGATCTGTAAAGACCTGGGGGACCCAGGTCTTGCACCTTCCTGCATCACTAGCCCTAGAGAAAAGCTCTGGTCCTCATGGGCCAAGATGGTGCCTAGAGCTCCAGCCATCACATCTGCACTCCAGGCAGCAGGATGGAAGGACAAAGAGGAAGGGGGCAAACCTATGGTCGCCAAAACACGCGTTACAAGAATGTTCAGTGTCAAGAGCTATGAAGGGGCTTTTACTCAACATGAAAGCTAGTGTGTCAGCCTGCCACTGTTTTACAGAGGTTGGCAGAAGATGTGAGAACCATGGACTTTATTACTCACAGCACAGCAAGTAGTAAGAGCATCAGCATGTTTGGGTCAGTTCCTCTTGTTCCCAAGTCCCAGGAAGCAACGTGGATGGGCCCAGATGGATGCTGCACATGCAGTGAGGTGTGTTACAGGGGATTAGGGAACCTGGAGCTTTTATAATGGGAAGGAAGCACACCCACCATTTGCTCCATTGGGAGACATGTTTTCTTCCAAGACTCTTCACAATAGAAACATCCTTCAAAAGATGGCTTTACTCACGATAGCCCAAGCCTGGAAACAGCCCAGGGTCCATCAACAGGGGCATGGATATATTCACACAGTGGACTACCACTCACCAATAGAAAGAAACCACCGAAACAGCAACAACGAGGATGACCCTCAAAAACAGGATGCTGACCCAAACCCATGAGACACAAGAGTATATACTGTGTGAATGATCCACTTAAATGAAATCCTAGAGCAGGAAAAGCTAATTGATGGTGGAGAAAATCAGAACAGTGGTTGCCTAGCAGTGGGGAGAAGGTCGAGGATTGACTGGGAAGGGGTGTGGGGGAATTTTCTGGACTGCTGATTCTCCATATATTTGTCAGGACTCAGCAAATGTACACTGAAAGTTTGTTCATTTCATTATATGTAAAGAAGTATATATACACAAATATATACAGAAGTATCTGGAGGGAAGTATACTGGTGCCTGCAATTTACTCTGAGATGAATCAAAAATAGGAATATTGATGGAGGGATAAAAGGATGGATAGATAGATGATACATAGGTACAGAGATTGATGCTAGATCATACAGAATCTAGGGGATGGATGGGTGAGTGTTCACTATATAACTCTTCCAATTTTTCTGTATAGTTGACAATTTTCATGATAAAATGGGAGAAGAAGGGGGGTAGAGGTCATATACCAGCTGTCCTTTTAGACGGTTCCCAGAAGCTGCCACATACTTCTGCTCCCACCCTATTGGTGGGAACCTAGTCACATGGTCATACCCAGCTGCAAGGGAGGCTGGGAAATGTAGTTCCAGGGGAACCTGGATCCTGGTAAAACTCCTGACACTGAGAAAGGAGGAGGGAACAGACACTAGAGATGAACCCGCAGCCCCTGCCACGAGCAGGACTGCTCTCAGCCCACACGGTGCCTTCATGGGAATTAGAAAAAGGCACCCCCTCCTCTGGGCTGGTGGGCTTGGGGCCTGGGCGCAGCTCAGAGGGGCTGGTGGCGGCCCTCACTTGTCCCTAAGGCCAGATGGCCTCCAGTAGGTGGAGGGTGTCAAATCCCAGGTCAGACCCTTGGGGCCAACAACAGGTAGCACTGTGGGAAATCACTCACCATAGCTGAGGCCAGAAGAGGTGAGCTGTGCTTTTTTTTTTTTTTTTTTTTTTTTTTGCGGTACGCGGGCCTCTTACTGTTGTGGCCTCTCCCGTTGCGGAGCACAGGCTCCGGATGCGCAGGCTCAGTGGCCATGGCTCACGGGCCCAGCCGCTTCACGGCAGGTGGGATCCTCCCGGACCGGGGCACGAACCTGTGTCCCCTGCATCGGCAGGCAGACTCTCAACCACTGCGCCACCAGGGAAGCCCCGAGCTGTGCTTTTTTAATGCTTCTGTAAGTTGTCTGGAGGCAAAAGAGGAGATATGGAAAATGGAAATGCTTGATGAGCATTGCTTAACCCATAGTGGACGCTAGGCAGCAAGGTCAGCCGTGGGCTTTCCACATCTTGCGTGTGTGGTTTATGTCTGGGCCACACATGGGATCGAAGGGGCCTGGGATTTTTGTGGAAGGCATGGGGTAACCCTATGCTTGGCTTGTTTGATGCCGGAAAGGCTGGATTGTTCTGAGCCTGGATCAGAAACAGACCAGGAAGCTCTAAAACATGGAGGGTGTGTGTATAGGGGGCACGTGTGACCTGGAAACCCTCCTTTCTTCCCCTTGGAGATGTGCTGCCCTGGAAGGAGGGGTAAGACACAGAACTCTCAAAAGAGTTGCCCTTCTCAGCCCACGGTCCTTCCGTTCACCAAGTAGCTCAGGTTAGAAACGTAAGCGTCATCCTTGACCCTTGTCTTTCTGGGTCTTTCCAGAATCTGACACTTTCCCCACGGCTGCACCCATCTATTGCTTACAGTCCCCTACCTGGTCTCCCAAGTTCTCCTTTTGTCCCTCTACAACCTGGTCTCCACACACAATCAGAGGGATTGTCAAGAAAACCCTGTGTCAGAAGAAAACCCTGGGCATGTGGGGTGGGAGGCTGTTCGTGGGTGACACCGTGGGGCTGGAGCCAGAGCCTCTGGGCCCTGTCAGCAGACGCTGATTGGCTGACAGCAGAGGATAGGAACCAAGTTATACTTGACCTTAAAGCAGCAGGCTGGTCGGAATTGAGTGAGAGATGCCATCTACAAAGAGTCCTCCTTCAGGGGCTTCCCTGGTGGCGCAGTGGTTGAGAGTCCGCCTGCCGATGCAGGGGACACGGGTTCGTGCCCCGGTCTGCGAAGATCCCACATGCCGTGGAGCGGCTGGGCCCGTGAGCCATGGCCGCTGAGCGTGCGCGTCCAGAGCTTGTGCTCCGCAATGGGAGAGGCCACAGCAGTGAGAGGTCCGTGTACTGCAAAAAAAAAAAAAAAAAAAGAGTCCTCCTTCAAAAATTGTAATCAGGCATTTGGCTTAATGTCCCGAGTTGTTGTACAAGCAGAGAAGATGAATCATCACCCGGATGGCTCAGTATGTACAACGAGGTCCAGACAACTCTCCCCTCGCATGACTGGTGGATTGACCGACAGAGATGGGAAACCAGCCAAGCATATTGAAAAAGCAGCTGCTTCTGTGTGCTTTCTTCCAACGCACACGTAAAAACGTATACACATCTTAGCTGCGATGTATTTGGAAGGCAATTAACATGAACAAATTCAGTTGGAAATGAAGTTCCCCTTTGGAACAATCACATTTTGTAAAATCAGTGCTTAAAGACAAAAGGATTTAAACTTGAAATAAAGAAACCTTTATGTCAGGGTGGCAGGTCGTGTCGGTTCTCTGCTCAAAACCCCAGCAGAGCCAAGTTTAAACTTTGAGTCATCCTGACTGCCAAGGGGATCCCCTGGGAGCTTGGCAACCCCTGACACCCAGACTAGGTGACCCCAGTGTCAGCCAGCACCCGGGTGCCCATCCCAGCCACTCACGCCCCTTTGCGCTCCTACATTACCAGTCTCACCGGCCTCCTGGGTGGCTGCCTCGGGGCCTTTGCCCTTGCCCTGACGGCCCCCTCACTTCCTTCAGTCTCTGCTCCAACGTCACCTCCACAGAGAGGCCAGCCTGTCAGCTCCACCCTTTCTTCCTGCTCACTTTCCCTCGAGATATGGGCATCCCCGGTTTTGTTCTGGAATCCCCCGAGTCTAGAAGAGCTCGGGCACAAAGTAAGAGCTCCGTTAAGTTTCTCGAATCAGGAGGCACAAGGAAGGGTTGGGACAGTGCCTGGGTAGCAGAACTTTGCCTTTGGAAGTGATGTTCCCAGTGGAGGGAGCTGCCTAATAAAATACCAAAGGCCTGGGAGGCATCCAGGTGGATACGCGCTGGGTCGCCTGTGTGAACTACACTGCCTCAATGACTTCGGCTGTACAATGGGAATAACTGGGCTTGCTTCTGAGTGTGAGGAAGTGAGGCTTTGGGCCTCATTCAAGGCTTAGTAGCATAATAATGGGTCACCAGCAGTAAGCTCGGATCAGAAACATTTAGGAGTCTCAGTACTCTCCAGTTACCTGATTTCCATAACAATGAACTCCTAGTGTTCCGGACTAGCAACGGTGGCCCAGAGAGGTGCGGTATGTGGTCTCAAGGTGCACAGCTACACCTGAAGGACAGCATTAACTCCTGTTTTGCACATTAACTGAACTAAATGCCACCCCTTCTGGGAACAACGCAGAGGTCCTCGGGTGCTGGGCCCCCTTGCGGTAGCCTCCGTGTCTCCCCACCAGACCCTCACTTTCCAGATGAGCTTGACCAACACGGTGAGGGGCAGGAGGGAGGCGTGTCACAGGTGGAATCTGCCTGCTCCCCGGTCACTGGCCCTGTGCTTTCTCTCAGTCAGGCTGCAGCCAGGCCAGGGGCTCTGCAGCCACAGCCTTCCCTTTTGCAGACCTGTGCACACCCTCCGGCGTGGTTGGTGGGGCTGAGATGCCCCCTTCCCCGCCCCCAGCACCGCCGCCATCAGACTGTCTCCAGGCCCACCACGGAAGGGGGCTCTTCAACACTTGCCTGGTGCTTTTCTGCCCCAGGGTCCCTGCCTTAGGACCCCGGCACCACCACCCTCCCCTCTGCTGGGGCTGGAACCCAAGCAGTCCCCTGACTCTCTTTGCCAACACCCACGGCTCGCACCCCACCCACCCCCGCGCGTGCACAAAATACCTCCTGACCTGTCTTAATGCCACTGCTACTGCCATCTCCTTGTCCGGACAGGTACCCTGAATTCTCCTCCTTGCTGCCCCTCTGGCCCTGGGATCTCCTGCCCGAGCAGGTGCCAGAGGCAGCCTTTCAGGAGGTAAATCAGATCCAGTCGCTGTGCCCCCAGCAGCGCCAGCCCCTTCAAAGCCTTCTTGCACTCGGAAATCTACATGTCTTTCTAGGGCCCCCAAAGTCCCATGGAATCAGCCTTCTTACTATCCCTCGGCATATTCCAAACCTCTTTTGGGAGAAAATGTTAAAGAGGAAACCTGATGGGTGAGGGGGAACCAGCCAGCTAAAGAGTCAGGGGAACAGCGTGTCAGGCAGAGGGAACAGCCAGAACGGGGGCTCTGAGGCAAAAAAGCCCCCGGCAGCTTCTGCGATGGCCCAAGGCTTGGGGTGCAAGGTGAGCACAGTGAGAGGAAAGGATGAGAGATGAGCCGTGGCCACACGGCTCAGGCAAGGGGTGTGGATTTCAAGCAGGAGTGTGCCCTGATCTGGCTTCCGCGTTCACGAGCATTTACCCGCCTGAGGGAGAATCTGGAGGTCCTTTCCTCGTTCCTCCTCCAAGAGTTCCCCTGCCCACCCCAAACACACACACACACACACACACACACACACACACACAGCCACACCTCCCATCTGTCCCCAAGCCTGGTGGATTCACACTCTAAATTGCCTCTGGCCAAGCCTGTCCCTTCTGTTGCCTCTGCTATGACATCTTGCCTGAGTGACGACAACCTAAGAACTGCCCCCCGTCCCCCCGCCTCAACTACAGCCTCACCCCTTCACCCCCACCCCAGGGCTCCGGCTCATGGGCCACCGTGCCCCTTCACCCGCTCTGGTCACTGGAGTCCACACCACATCCTCAGGCTCATTTGATTGGCCCATGCAGTGCAGCAGTGAGGGCCCAGTGCTGCCAGACATTTAGACATTTCAGGGGAAGTCTGAAATCCCCATTTGTATGGGCAATCTCTCAGTCTTAAAATACTAGCTCAGGGACGTCCCTGGTGGTCCAGTGTCTAAGGCTCCACATTCCCAATGCAGGGGGCCTGGGTTCGATCCCTGGTCAGGGAACTAGATCCCACATACCGCAACTAAGAGTTCACAGGCCACAACTAAAGAGCCAGCGAACTGCAGCTAAAGATCCCGCATGCTGCAACTAAGACCCGACGCAGCCAAATAAATAAATAAATAAATATTTTTAAAAACCCCCAAACATTAGCTCAAGGCCAAAAATGTTTTAACACTGGTAGAACCAAACAAATGCCATGCAGCAAAGCTAGTCCAGGCCTTCTGATCCGCAGCTGCTCATATGGCATCTAGTCCAGAAGCTGACAATCAATCTGTTATTCAGTCAACAACCCACAAGTTGGGACTGCTCACCGTTGCCAGGCATTGAGCTGGAATAGCGAGAGTCAATGTCTTCTGTTTTCTCCTGCTCCTTTAAGGCTTTCATGATTTCATTTAAACCTTCAGTTCATGTCGAATTTATTTTGGTGTAACATATGAAGTGAGGGTGTACACTCATTTCTTTTACAGATGAGTAGCCAATTGTCCCAATACCAAATATGGATAAATCCTGTTTTGAAAATGCCAACTTGACTATATAGTAACTTCCTATATATATATTGGGTGACTTCCTATCATTTCTACATTATATGTCTATCCATGGACTTGCACTATACTTTTAATTATTTTCGCTGTATAATAGGTTTTAAATACACAGAAATATCTGATAGAGTTATCTCTGCTCTTTATATTTCTTTTTCAAACCTTTCCTGGTTAATCCTGCTTGGATATCTTTCCATATCAACCTTAGAATCAACTTGTCTGGTTCCATGAAAACTCCTGCTGGAATTGTCACTATGATTATGTTACTTAGGGCGGACTGACATCCTTATAATGCTGAATCTTTTTTCCATGAATGTGGTATAAGTTCACATTTGTATTCTCTGGTAGCATTCAAAAATTTTCTTCACAGAGCGTTTGCACTTAAAAGAAGTTTATTTCTAGGTTGCTTTTGCTAATGGAGTCTTCTTCCATTGTATTTTAGTACTGGCTATTGTCTGTATATTTCAAAGCTATTGATAATAGAAAACTAATTTTGTATCCAGTTACCTTACTCGATTATTTTGTCATTTTCAATAAGTTTTTGGTTGATTCTTGTGGCATTTCCAAGTAAACAGTCAAATAATCTTCAAACTGATAGGTTACCTCCTTTCCAGTTTCTAGTATCTCCCCCGGCTTGGGGTTAAAATATATAAAAGTCAATTCATGGCATTATCTATCTAGTTCAACTTCTTAAAAACTTGTTTTTTTTTTTTTTTTTTTTTGGCTGTGCTGCGCAGCATGCAGGATCTTTGTTCCCCGACCAGGGATTGAACCCGAGCCCCCTGCAGTGGAAGCACGGAGTGCTAACCACTGGTCTGCCAGGGAAGTCCCCCTTAAAATTAGCTTTTTTAAAATAAAAATAAACATTGAATTTTATTAAATAATTCTTTTAGAACATCAGAGATAAAGAGAAGATTCTAGAAGACTTCAGAGACTGAAAAGGACACATAATGTGGATCATTGGACTTCTTAACATCAACCCAGAATACCAGATGCTAATAGAGAGCTGCCTTCAGAATTCTGGGGGAAGATGATTTCCAACCAAGATTTAGGCATTCAGCCAAACTGTCAATCAATTATCCAATAACTGAACTCCCATATGCAGTTTCCAAGGAAGCTACTGGCGTACATATTACAGCAAAATGAATGGAGTCAACCAAGAAAGAAGATGGCTTAGGAGCTAAGAAACAAGGAATCAACACAAGAAAGAGGTGAAGGGAAATCTCAGGATAACGATGAACAGAAATGTCAGTACTTCTACTAGACAGCCAGCCAGGAGAGCAACTGGTCAGGCAGGAGAGGAAGGACAGAGGGCTTCAAGAAAAAAATAGAACTGATGCATTACCAGATGTGTCTGAATATATCACTAGATGTTTAGACATGTCTGTGGGATGGATTAGTGACGTTACCTAAAAAAACTAATTAAATGAAAAACTGAGGGAATTACTAACTCCAGGGAAAACAAAAAACTGTAGAAGATAGCAATTACGAACCTTATATACTATTTTATTGAGCTATGAATAATATACCTATAAATAATGTAAGTACTGAGTATTCATTTAGCACCTGTCATAGAACTAGATTGGAAGGAAAAGTGTGGGTTTGTGTGTGATGTCTGGTGGAGCATCAGCAATCTTACACAGGAGGAAGCCAATAAGTATCTAAAAAATAATGGTCAAGAATGATATTTAGAAATATCAAAGTGAATGTCGAAGGAAGAGCTAAATGAGTTGAAACTAGGTGCTGCTGAGGAGGGGGCTGGGTGGTGAGAGGAAAGAGAGGATTACTGCTTTTTTTTTTTTTGTGGTATGCGGGCCTCTCACTGTTGTGTCCTCTCCCGCTGTGGAGCACAGGCTCCGGACGCGCAGGCTCAGTGGCCATGGCTCACGGGCCCAGCCGCTCCGCGGCATGTGGGATCTTCCCGGACCGGGGCACGAACCCGTGTCCCCTGCATCAGCAGGCGGACTCTCAACCACTGCGCCACCAGGGAAGCCCGGGGATTACTGCTTTTTATTATCACTTTCACGGAACCATTTGACTTAAAATTTTTTCTGCATAAATATTTTGATAAAATAGAAATTTAATTTTAAAATGTTCATGTGTGCAATACCTAAAGGCACCTTTTGTACCACTTCTGCTCTCGGCAAAATGAGCTGACCAAAATTTGGACAGACCAAGATGCCAGTCCCAGCTCTGCAAATTATTAGCTTTGTGACCCTAGGCAAGTTGTTCATTCTCTCTGAGCCTCCGTTTCTTTCATCTAGAAAGTTGAGATAATGCTAGTACCTACATCACCGAGTTACTGAGAGGATAAGATGAGATCATACCTGGCCCTGCACAGGGAAGCATCCAATAAAGACGTCTGACGTCCTGGTTATTGTTGTTTCAATTTTGGTTCCTTCAATTCCCAAGTGATTAGCCTTAGGTAGCTCACTTAACTACTCTGAGCCTCATCTGTGAAACTGGAACAAAATACTCGGAGCCTCTGAGGAGATAAATGGGATAATGAGTGTAGACTACCTGACTCCTAATCTCTCTAAAGCTCAGACTTCTCCTTTTTAAAACAAGAAAATCCTTTTAGGGTTTTCTGAGGATGAAATGAAATGACATAGCTGAAGCCTCTAGCACAGCTCCAAGGACACATGTATTTACTTTAAAAAGCTAGTGATGGATAAAACTAACAACGTTTTAAAATCACAAAAGAACACCTTAAACATATGCTATATGTCAATTATATCTCAATAAAAGTGAAAGAAAAAAGTAATACATAAAAGTAATATGTGTTGACTATACAAAATCTGGAAATTTTAGAAAAGTTCAAAAACAAAAATCGCCCATGACTGCAATGTTTTCTGATGATTTTTTTTCTTTTCCTTTTTTTTTTTTTTTTGCTCTTTTTTTGGCTCCACAGCTTGTGGGTACCTCAGTTCCCTGACCAGGGACTGAACCCAGGCCACAGCAGTACAAGTCCAGAATCCTAACCACTAGGCCACCAGGGAACTCCCTTCATCTATTTATTATATCAGTCAATATAGGATAGTTCGGGCTTCCCTGGTGGCGCAGTGGTTGGGAGTCTGCCTGCCAATGCAGGGGACACGGGTTCGAGCCCTGGTCTGGGAGGATCCCACATGCCGCGGAGCGACTGAGTCCGTGAGCTACGACTACTGAGCCTGCGCGTCTGGAGCCTGTGCTCCACAATGGGAGGGGCCGTGATAGTGAGAGGCCCGCGCACCGCGATGAAGAGTGGCCTCTGCTCGCTGCAACTGGAGAAAGCCCTCGCACAGAAACAAGACCCAACACAGCCAAAAATAAATAAATAAATTAAAAAAAATATATATATATAGGATAGTTCATGCTGCTGGGGAAACCCTACAAAAATGGTTTAACAGCACAAAGGTTTATTTCTGCTCATACCCACACCACAGGAGTCGGGGTGACTCTCAGGGGTGCTGCTCCCCACCGGTGGCTCCTGCGGCCTCCAGGACCCTGCACACCACCCACTCGCCCAGGCCGCCTGAACAGGACCCTGCACACCACCCACTCGCCCAGGCCGCCTGAAGCTGCAGGAGTGTGAGCTGGGGAGCCGCGAGCCAGCAATTAAAGGCTACCACCAGGAAGTGACGCTTTGACTTCTCTCACACGTCATTGGCCAAAGCAAGTCACGTGGCCACGCCTGATCTCCGCGGACGAGGAAGTGAGATCCTCCAGCGCGCCTCCAGCGCGCCTGGCAGTTGAGGGCGGGGGGCGGATAGAGGTGCGCAGTGGTGATGTCTACCCCGCACGTTACAGATAGGCTTCTGCCTGCCGCTTTTGTCTCTAACCATTACGTCATGAAATAGTCTTTGAAAACGTGGTAAACATGCAGCTCTGATAAAACATTTAAAGTGCTGTGGTGACGCGCTTCCCCTTTCCTTTTTCTCTTCGCCCTCTTACTTCTGGGGAGCTGTGTGCAGGGGGCAGCGGCCCAGGCCCCAGATCTTTGCCTGCCATCGCCTCCCCAGGCCGGCGCGGGACAGGCAGGTCCCGCTGCTGCTTCTCGGTGCTCGTGCAGCTCCGTTCCGGAAGTAACACGTTTGGATGTGGGGCGGAGAGAACCTGCTGAACAACTGCAGGATTAGCAGCTCCACACGTGGGGTGCGGCTGCACGCGGCTCTGCTGGGGCCTCCTTGCGCAGACAGCCGGGGGTGCGAACGTTCAGTGTTAAAAGTGACACCAGCGCGGTAGAGGCGTCGTTGTCAGTTGTTGCAGGAGATGACACCCGGGCCTGCAGGGCTGGGTGAGAGCTGGGAGCCGCAGCCCCTCCTCGCCTGGTCCCAGGATCCGAGGTCCGGGAAACTGAAGCTGTGGGGCTGCTGAGGACCGTGTGGTAGCAGGAGGCTGCGAGCAGGACGGGAAGGAGCCCTGAGTCCGGAAGCCCCGCTGTAGGATGGCTGCTCTGTTCCGGTTCCTCTAACAAACTTTTGCTGGGTTCCCGTTCTGGTCACGCAGACAAAACAGTTGTGATTTCCACAAAGGAGGTTAAAGACAACCTCTCAGGTTTATAATCCAGTTGTGAAAATGTCACTGATGCACTTGAAACATTAAAACTGGAATGCAAAACGCACCCTTGTCTGGCATTGGGCTGTGCGGGCAGATGGCCAGAGTGTCAGAGGATTTTGGAAGAGGGAGAGCTTGGTGAGGATGCGGAAGTTTCCAAGGGCTCCTTCCTTCCCAAGGGCTGCTACCAACCACGGAACCCCGGACAGGAAGAGAGGGAAGAGGAAACAGAGTAAGTTCATCCTCCAGCAATGTGTGAACGGGGCAAGGATTCTACTTTGCAGATGGGGAAACTGAGACCCGGAGGGCCTAACCAGCTTCCCCGGAGGCAGAGGTGCCACCAGAGCTAAGATTGTGCAGCCCGGTGCATTCTGGAGGAAACCTTGTATGCATTTTCTCTCATAGGCTGAGGATATAGCTCTAAGGTCTGACCTGTGTCCAGCGTCGGCTGGGGGTGGACCAAGGTTCATTGTAAAATATAATAAAACCCCAAAACATTCACTCCCTTTGGTGTGAAATAAAACGACTGGCCTCTAGCTTTGCGGTTTACAAAACACTCTCCTGTTTATTATGTCATTTTCCCTTCACAACAATCCTGTGACGAACGCATTATTCCTACCATTTTGCAATCTAGGAAACTGAGGCTCGGAGAGAGAATGCACTGCGCTCACAGAGCCCGTTAAGGCCAGGATGGAGCCCAGGCCGGCTGATCCCACTGCCAGGCACTCCTCCATCTCACACGTCGCTCAGGACGACCCAGACGTCAATTAATTTGCTTGTCTCGTGCCATTTCCTCCCCCCAACCAGGCTTGCCCACCGCAAGCCCAGCCTGGAGCTGATTGGACAGATATGTCTGTTGGTCTGTCCAAGTCTGCTCGGGAGGCCCCGGGAGCTGGGGAACCGAGGCCTGACAACAGCGGGGACGCTAGGGCGGTCTGCGTCCTGCGACCTGTTCCTGAGGTCCCCACTGCTGCCCTCATTTCTCCCTCACCCGCCTGCCCGCCACACCCCTACAGCCCCTGGAATCTGTGAGCCCTGGAGCCTAATAACGTTTCTCTTTCTCTCTCCAAGGCGAGTAGGGTTTCCTGCTCTGTGGAAGGAGCCCACGGCATCAAGGAACGAAACCCTGTGAATCCGGACAGCCTGGGCTCCGCTGCGTGGCCCTAGCAAGACATCTTCTGCCCATTCCGATTACACTTTTCGGGGGTTGTGGGGGCACAATGCCTGCCTCAAGAGCTGCAAGGGCAGGGCCACTGGGCCCGACCCGGTCAGTGCTGCGACCCGCGGCGACATTTCCAGCAGCTCTTGGCTTCACAGCCACCGTGTCTTTGTATCCTCACTGTACTCATGGGCACGGGCTTGAACAGCTTGTTTTCATAAGTCTCACAGCCTCCTTCCAGGGATGTACTTGACTAGTGTTCGTTGAGCGTGTCCATCACCACTCCACGAGCACGTGCTTCAGGCTCGCTCCCCGCTCTGGTCCCGGGATCTGTTTTCCTGTCGGCCTTGCTGTTTGGCCATGGAGCCTGGCTCCCCTTAGGCCAGACTTTTTTCACTTCCTTCTTCACATAAGCTTCAGACTGCTCCTCTGGCTTTGCTGTCCTTGCAGCTCTGGGTTAAATGTCATCATCTCCAACAATGCCCAGGAGGCTGGGTTTTGGCCCATCCTCCGATGGGCCTTGTGTGTACCTCGGCCCTGCAAGCGTAACCAGGACTTCTGCTAGATTGGGTCATATAAAATATGCTCATTCGCAGTATCTTCTGGTAGTGATTTGCATTTTCCTTATTTCTAATGGATTTATTGGCCATTTACACACAGTCCTATATGATGGGCCTGTTCTAATCTCTTGCTCACTTTTTTCTATTGAATTGTTTACCTTTTTCTTTAAAAGAATAAAATATAAGTGGGAAAAAATATGCTCATTTGTAAGTGTTAGCTGTAGGCCTGGCTTTCAGATGCTGCTGGGAGAGCAGGGGTCCTGGGAGCCTGAAGTCATTTTCACAGCCTGCAGGTAGCTCATCTTCCCCAACCTGACCACCTTCCCCTCTGTATCCTATCCCTCCTTCAAGTTCTCCCCTTTCCTTCACCACCAGATAACCTTGAAAGTGGGACCTCCAAGGCCAACTCCCATCTTCACCCCATCCCCTCCGCAGTCCCAGGGCTGCCCCCTCTGTTTCTCCTCCCAGGTCACCCTCTCTCAGCTTCAGCCTCATTCCTGGACTCTTCCCTTCTGCTAACCGCATCTTTATCTTCCCTGGAAGCACATCCTGACCTCACTTTACAGATGAGAAAACTGAGGCTCAGAGAATAGAAGTAAGCTGCCTGCAGTCATGCAGCTGGGAGGTGATGGAGCACAGATTTGCACAGAGTCTGGCTGAAGACTCAACCCAGGCTTCACCCCTGCACAGCCCATTGTACTCACCAGGAGTGAGTGACCCGCCATCCGCTGAACTCAGGATGCAGTCCTGGCCTTCCATCCAGTGGGAGCCGCTCACAGCGCCTCCCTGCAGTCCTTTTCTCCCAGGAGACCGCACATCTTGAGGTTTCTCTATCAAATTCACACCACCATGTCATTTCCCCCCTCCACATTTGTTTCTGTCACTACGCATAAGGCTGCACATCTCATTTCTTTAGCAGCCGTTTGTGCTTCCTTTCTGAGAGAGTGCCTGTTGCTATTTGCTCGTTTTCTTTGGGCTTGTTGATTTCATCCTACTGTAGTAGCGCTTTAACATTTAAGGAAACTCACCCTTGGCCATATGTGTTGCAAATATTTTTCCAGATTTTTTTTTATAGCAGGATTCTAATTTAATATGCAGTCAAATTTTCAATATTTATTTTTTGGCTTGACATTTACTGTCAATCCAATTGGCCTTCTTCTGCAGTATTCTTCTGGGCTTTGGGGGTGTGAGGTCTCCCCTCACCCTGGCCTTAACCATGTAGGCTGATGCTGTGTATACCCAGCTTTGCCAGCATTCCTGTTAATGTCACTTTCAGCTTCCTCAAAATCAGGGTGAAACCTCCATGTGATCCCATCCTCCTGAGGATGCCCTGGTGAGGATGCAGGAAACGGAGAGCAGGTGGTCCATCACGGTCCATCTGCCCAGGGCTGTCTGAGGAGCAGGGCGGCAGGAGGCCTTAGGACGCCCATTGGCGGGGAAGGATTCTCCGTCGGGTGGGTGAGTGAAGGCTGGGGGAGGCGGGTAGAAGGAGCTGGGATGAGAGGGCGGAGGGCAGGCTGGGGACCCGGGCCCGCGGGCTGCAGCAGAAGCCATCATGGTGCGCACAACGGCGGGAGCAGTGACGCCCCCTCCCGCAGCGGGGGACAGGCTCTGGGGTCCCTGGGGTCCGGGGGCGGGTTCTTGGCGCGGCCTGCTGATGCCCTAATTCAGCCGCGGGTACATTTCCCAGCCCAAGTGTCACCCGCGCGCTGCGCAAGCCAGGAATGAATATTCCCAAAGCGCCAACAGAAGGAAGTTCTTCACAAAAACGGAGCCCGAGGGCGTGAAGGGAAAACAAGCCCTGTTCACACGCAGGCGGCGCGTCCGCTCGGCACAGCCCGGAAGAGGCGGAAGCGCGGCCGGCGGGGCGCCGGGGCGGGCGCCGTGAACCCCCAGCGCGCAGATGCCGAGCGCCCCGGTAGCTGGAGGCTCTTTTCCTGCCGCGCCCGCGCCCCTCGGCGGCTCCTCCCGGGGGGGCTCAGGGCGCCGGCCACCCCCTCCGAGGACCCACGTGGGAAACAGTCGCCAGCCGGCGGCTGGCCTGAGCCTCTCCCCCTGCTGGGGCGCCCATGCCCTCGGGCCCCCAGATGCTCTCTTCCTGCGGCCCTGTGACCGTGTGATCTGGAGCCCAGCACTCGGGCTCTCATGCTTCTGTTTCCTTCTCCGACACGTGGGGCTAATAACAAACACGCCGGCTGCTTGTAAGGATGGAAGGAGATTCACGGTCAAGGCCCCATAAGGGAGGGGAGATTCGGGCGTGGGGAGCAGAGAAGATGTTTTGAAAGGAATTTCTCTTTCCCTCCTGGGAGTTCCCTTGCTTTCCTCCAGGGGCTGCGGTAGCTGCAGCGAAGCTCTCTCGGACAAGAGGTCATCACACAGAGCCCTCTGTCTAACCCCCTGCAGGGCTCCCCTCACCCACAAAACAGCCGTCAAACGGAGCGGATGAAGCCCGAGCCCCTGAGCCTGTCAGCATCCTTGGCTCCGGCTCCTCCTGGGCACCGGGGCCCCAGGCGGGTCCAGAACTCGTGGTTCCAGGACCAGCCATGTTGCTTTCTTTGTCCCCCTCCTTCCTTACCCCCTGGTGCCTCTGCAGAGGCTTTAGTGGGGATGGTGACAGTGTGGGCTTGGGGGCCAGATTGCCTGGGGCTGAACAGCACCTGGACCCACGCAGGCCGACGTTGCTCTTCCTTCTGTGCCCACCCTGCCCCCGCGAGAGCCCTGTAACCTCTCCCGTCACCTGCCAGTCTCTCGTCTTGATTGGCAGCTCCAGGGGCAGGTGCCATGTCTCCTTCGTTCTGCTCCTACGGCATCTAACACAGTGCCTGGCTCACAACAGGTGCCCAGTGAATTCATCTGGCGATGCAGATGGCACTCTGGGAGCTGTGGATGAGCAGCACCCCCCAAGGAACCTCTGTCCACAAATAACCAACATCTGGAAAGCCTAAGGCTCCACCGTTGGTCAATTCTTTGGGCAGGACTGGCTACACCATTTACGGTGCCCACTGCAAGTGAAAACGTGGGCCCTTTGTTTAAACGTTAAGAATTTCAAGATGGTGACGACAGAGCATTACATGCAGCATGCAGCCCTTCTGAGCACGGGCCCTGCACTCCTGCATGGTTGCACACCTGGGAAGTAGCCCGGCCTCTGGGTCTTGGGCAATAGATGCCTTGAGTGTGCCCTGTGAAGATATCATGACCACTACCCTTTCTGGGGCAATGCCTGTAAGGTGGTCATGCTCAGCGTGGAGGAACATTTCCCTTATTAGGAAAGACCTGCTGAACATTCTGGAATCAGTGGGCAAGGATGTGTCCATCCATTGAGACCAATGAAGCTTTGATTAAAAACAAAAATGAGGGCTTCCCTGGTGGCGCAGTGGTTGGGAGACCGCCTGCCGATTCAGGGGACACGGGTTCGTGCCCCGGTCCGGGAAGATCCCACATGCCGCAGAGCGGCTAGGCCCGTGAGCCATGGCCGCTGAGCCTGCGCATCCGGAGCCTGTGCTCCGCAATGGGAGAGGCCACAGCAGTGAGAGGCCTGCGTACAGCAAAAAAAAAAAAAAAAAAAAGAGACCTTAAGTAGATTCTCCTTCAGCGTGATTTTTAAGTCACAAGGCTCTCAGCCCCGTGCCCTGCCCTTTGTCCTGCTAATCAAGTCTTTCTTTTATTACTGTGACTCTGTACTGAGTACTTGCTGTGTGCTGGCCCTGCTCCAGGCCCCAGGGATACAGCGGTATCCAGCATAGAAGAAGCCCCTGCCCTCCGAGGGCTGGCATTTAGTGGGGAAGACAGAAAATAAATATAAATAAATGTAATGTCAGGTAGTACCAAGTGCTATTTGGCAAAAGAAGAAAAAAAGGCAGGACAATAGGGCAGAATGGGGTGGGTATAATGATGCATAGAATGGTTAGGGAAGAACTCGCTGAGGTCGTACCTTTGGCGCAGAGACCTGGGTGAGGTGAAGGGGGACCACGCCCAGGTGTGTGGATAGAGTGCTCCAAACTCTGGGAAGAGCAAGTGCAAAGGCCCTGAGGCAGGAGTGTGAGTGGCAAAAGCAGCAAGGGGGCAAGCAGAGGTGGTGTGGGAGGAGATGAGATCAGAGAGGTCCCAGGGACCTAGAGCAGGCAGGGGCTCGCGGGCTCCAAGAGGAGTTTGGATCTGACACCAGCTGGCCACAGGCCAACAACCCATTCGTGTATTTGACAGCAGGCTGTCATTTCCCTTCCCAGAGGTGATTCCCAAACTACTTTTCCTCCGAATCCTGAGCTTATGTGTTTCAGCGTTGCCTCTCAGGAGCCCCGACAAGACGCAGGGCGTGCAGGAAATGAGAGGGTGCCGGGTTCG
The DNA here is from genome assembly GCF_964165515.1 of Mesoplodon bidens. NCBI lineage: Eukaryota > Metazoa > Chordata > Mammalia > Artiodactyla > Ziphiidae > Mesoplodon > Mesoplodon bidens. Next base: position 15,439,119 of record NC_138165.1, read on the forward strand.
AATTTTTCTTCTTCAGTTACTGCTTTGGGACTTGGGTCCGATGCTTAAACTCCCTGAATCTCAGCCGCTTTTATTGCATCCTGTAGCTTTGTTGGGAGGGCTTAGGATGCAAAGCACCTAGTAGGAAGCCTGGCACACAGTAGGCGCTCAGATGTACTTGGTAAGTATTAGCTACAGTTATCACCCCTTTTACCTTTTCCAGGTGGGGTTCACTGTTGTTTTCATCACAGCATCACTAGAATTCCACCGTCCCCACCCTCCTGGGGAACAATAGAGCTTTGTTCTGTGCAATGTCTTCAAGTTTCCTTCCTGAGGGGGCCAAGGAAGGGAACTTAATGTTTGCTCTGTACCAATCCCATGCCTGACACTACTATGCGTGATTCCATATCATCCCCTGGCAAGCCCTGGGATCCAGTCTCATGGGCACGGAAGCTGGGACCCAGAGAGCCTCAGGGAAGTAGTGACACAGCTAGGAAGTGGCAGGCCTGCGGTCAGCCTGCTGTTCCTTCCCAGGTCTTCCCAGGAAGGAAACCCAAGAGCCGATGGTTATGGGCTCAGCTGCGCTCCGGGGACCGATGCTGGTGTCTGCCTGTGCTTCTCCCTGGCAAGTTATTGAGACTACTGCCTAACTGTTATGGACCTTGGTTTTCCCATCTGTAAAATGGGGAGAATAAGAGTCCCTACCCCATAGGATTATTGTGAGAAAGAAATGAGATAACCTGTGTGTACGCCGAGGACTCATTGCCTGGCACACAGTTATTGCTCAGATCATCTTAACTATCACGTTATTGGACAGTCATAACCCAGCGTTTTCTTAGTAATACTTTGTGAATCGGGCCCTTCCCTAGGCTGCCACAGAGGCAGTGACCTGGGTGAAAGCTTGGCTACAGGGTCCCCTTTGGTGCCTGCTGGCCACAGATGTATCCCACCCCACGTGTCCTTCTGCACTTGGCCTTGCACTCCCCGTCAAGAGGTGAAGTTGGATTCCAACAGCCCCCCACCGCCCCAGTTGAATCCAGGGCCGGAAGTGACATTGCCCGGGTTCTGAGCCTGTATCAGAAAAGGCCACGTGGCTTCCCCTCCTTCTTCCGGGATGCTCCCTCTGGGAAAGCCAGCCATCCCAGAAGAAGCCCAAGTACCAGCCACCCTGGAGAGACCCTGAGTTTGCACCCAGACATGCCAGCGTGCCAGTGAAGTCCTGTTGGACCCTCCAGTCCGGCCCACCCACGGTCAATGCCATGCAGAGTCTTGCCCGAGGCCTCCCTGTGGGGAGGGGCAGTGGGGAGGGGCAGGGGTGGGCTGGCCACTGAGGGCGGGGGCTAAGCGGGCCCAGGAGATGCCTGGGCCTGCTCTGAGGGCTCCGACGCACTCACATGGGGTCTGACCTGCAGAAGGGGAGGCCTCGCTCAGGCTGCCTGTGAGGACGACCCCAGGGCCGCCCCCAGCCTGCTGCACCCGCGACGTCTCTTTCCAGCTCCATGTTCCGTGACGCCCTGGTGGCTTGGAATTGGCCGTGGTGGGGATATCCACACCATAGAAATGGACGTCAGGCTTCCCCCGACCCCTCCCTGCTGGGCAGGGCCTCTTCCCTCAAGGATCTCCCATCTCCTTGAAGGAGACAGACCTCATGGGATCACATCACCCCCACAGACCCCCGGTCCTCAGTGCTGGGGGCGGGGAGGCCAGGCTTATCAGGGAGGTGGTCCATCCATCTCTTGCTACTCTGACCATTTGCCTCAGTCCCAGGCTCTGCTTTCTCCCACAGACCCAAGTTAGCAGCATTCCTCCCATTTCATAGTCGGGCAAACTGAGGCCTCTGAAGGTCAAAGGTCTTGCTGGACTCTGTACAGCTTCTTGGGGGCAGAGGTGAGATTCAATTTCATGTCTCTCAGGCCGAAGGGGCCTCAGAAATCCTATGTCCAGCCTTCTCCTTGTTCAGGCTGCAGAAGCCCAAGGAAGGGAAGAGATTGCCTGCAGGCCCACAGCAGGTTAAAGTTCAGGACCCCTGACCCCCAACCTGGGCTCCCCCCACACCCCTTCCCTGCCCCGGGACCCCTCCCGTGGCCACTCCCACCTTCTGACACAGACCCTGGTTCCTAGAATGCAGCCCACAAGCCCCTTGCTGGTGGTTTGTGTGCAGGTTCACCTAAAGGTTTCACTGCCCACTCTGTCCCTGACCCCGGGGTCCCAGCTCTGAGATGGCCTCCCACATGCTTGGCTTGGCTGGGAGTTTAACCTGGTGCTTCTGCACTTTGTATTCTACTTATCTCCTTGCAGGGTCAATATTTGCTATTTAAATGATGCTATTTGCTTGTGTTTGAGGTTTTGCATTTTGCCCTGTATTCTGGGTCCTGGAAGGGAGCACCTGGGGTCAGTGAGGTGGCCTGGAGCTCCCAGCAGCCACTGGGAGCTGAATCCACTGCCCAGGCTTCACTCGTTTTTTCACCACTTCATCCATGTTGATACTCAGACACATGAACTTACTTGTGTTCATATCTATTCATTCAAAAAACCTTTCTTGAATGCCAGCCTCCTGCCAGGCACTTTTGGGTCTGGGAAGCACGGAGGTGATCAGTAGGGTGTGGGGCAAAGGCTGCGACATTCTTGCCAAAACTCACTCCTCTATCTCCAGGGCGCCTGCGAGATTATAGCTCCAGGGTCTGCTGCAGGTGGATGTGGTCAAGGCATGAGTTTCGGTCGATGGAACATGGGCAAAAGAGGCAACTGCCACGTCCCAGGCCTGTCTCAGAATGATCTCCAAACCTCCCCCGTCTTCCAGCTGGAATCAGAAGATCCAGCAAAAAGCTACAAGGCTGTACCAGCCCAGATGGCAGCCACTTAGATACACGTGGCTACGTAAATGGAAATTAAGTAAAAGGCAAAATTCAGTTCCTCCGTTGTGCTAGTCATATTTCAAATGTGCCCTAGGCACTTGTGCACAGGGGTGTGAGAAGGCTCCCGTGGGGCTGCTGCATGACCCAGTGGAAGGGCCCCCACGCCCTAGGAAGAGCCATGTTGAGCTGTGTGTGAGAGGGAGGCAAACTTTTACCAAGTTCAGCTGGGGTTGAAGGAAGGTGTTCGTATTAGTTCCAATACACATCCCTGGACCTGGAGGGGCTGCGGCTAGTGGGGGAGCAGCCCGCAAACAGCCAAGCCTGGGCACGCAGCAGTGCCAAGACAGAGGGGGGCACGGAGACTCCCAGAGCCTGAGCCTGGAGACAAGGAGGTTAAGGCTCACAAATGCCCTTTCAGACTTGAGCACGTTTTCGTTGAACATTGTGACTAATACGTCCTTCCTTTCATCAGGGTGTTTTCCCAGGTGGAGCTCTGCTAAGCTCACTTATACAGTGGTGCCAATTCACTCCGTCTGTCGCAGTTGAATGTCAGGTGTAATCGGAGCCTTAGGCTAAGCCATGGAGTAGGCACTGATCACTAGCCGTTGAGTGGGACACTGGGCATTATTTTCAGGGTGGGAGCTTTACTGTGTCCACACGCAGGTGAGAGAGAGAAGGGGAACGGGGCATTCTGGGCCCCTGGCCAGCCCACTGCTTTCCCTTAGAAGGGACAAAACCCAAAGATGAAGTAACATGGCAGAAAGCTCACAGACGAAGTGGAGAGGCCCTACAAAAGCCTCTGAGGTCTGATCGGCCACCAGCTTCTGGCTCGGGTGGGGACAGCTGGCCTGTAGCGAGCGAGGCCCATCCCCTTAGCTCCCAGGACTCCCAGGGTCCAGCGTCCACTGCTCCTGGGTCTGGGGTTTCCTCTCCGCGGGCAGACTGAGCGCCCTTCTCCCCCTGGGACCAGAGAGCCTGAGGTGTGAAGAACAGCACAGGAGGCGGGGGGCCCACATGGGCCACTAACTCATGGGCACAGTTGGGCAGGTAGCCACACATCTCAGGGCCTCTAGCTCTGGTCCACTAAAACCTGGGGTTTTTTTATTGCAGTGGTTTTGTATATTTTAGCTACCGTACCAGTCAGGGTAACAGTAGGAAACAGATCACGCGCTCAAAGTAGAAGGATTGGAGAGTTTAATGAAAAGAACTCTCTGCAAAGTTAAGGCCAAGCTGTTGGTCCCCACAAGGTATCTATTCCCACCTCCAGGCCTAAAGGAAAGGGGATGCGGGGAACGTCACAGATCCCAGCGAGAGAGCCCAGTGGAGAGAGCCTCCTGACAGCAAGGGACGCATCCAGTGAGCGGGAGCATCCCTCCGTCCTACCAGGGCACCCCACGGGCCCCCAGGAGTGGTTGGTCCAGGCCCGGCAGGTGCAGAAAGACCGGTGTGTCTGAGTGATGGGTCAAGGTCATCGGGAGGACACATCTAATGATGACAGGACCAACGCTCCAAAGCCAGGTGCCTAGTTTCCAACCGTACTTCCGGGACTAAGTAGCCTCTGTTTTCTCACCTGTAAAATGGGGCTAATAGCAAAATCTGCCTGACAAGTCTAAATGAGTTAATAAATAGACAGTTCTCAGGACAGTCTTGTACATATCAAGGCCTCAGTGTATTTCAGATGTTACCACTAGCGGTAAGCCCTGTGCCAGCCCCAAGACCCACACCATCTCACTCAAGCCCCCAACAACTCTGGGGCTGTCTGGTCCCAGAACCTGTCCTCAAAGCTACCGTCTCAGCTGCTTTCCTCTTGGGAGCCTACTCCACACTCAGGACCGTGTGACACATGCATTCCTTTTCCAGGCTGGTCTTTTGCTGTAAAACTGTTGGCTGTTTTCTTTAGAGAGAACAATCTGGTGCCATGGAAGAAATCTCCATTTTCTGATGTGAAAAATTTACTTGTTATGAAAAGAACTAGAGTGATGTATGTTAATACTCTGAAGAGCCCGCTGGACGGCAAAAAGGCCAATTTTCTTTCGCTGTCTGGGGGCCCGGCAGCATGTCAGGACAGCTGTGGGTCCCTGACAGACTTCATCATCACACTCATGTGTGTGGTGCTGGTTAAAAGTACAGATTCCTGGGTGCAGTCCGGGGTCCTGAGTCAGGTGGTCTGGTCTGTACCTAGGCTCAGCCGCACACCGGCTGGATGACCTTGGGCACGTCACTTCCCCTCCTCCTTCCAACAAATGCAGACAGAACCGCCAACGTTGCAGGGCAGGTTATCGAGCGACTTAAAGTGAAAGGATGTAGGCAGTGTCTGGCACGGAGCTCCCTCAGCGCCCTTTGGAGCTCCCCGCGGTGATGAAGGGAATGAAAATAAAACCATTTTCCCAAAGGTGGCCGCTCAGCCCAGGTGCCCCTGGCTGGCTGGCAGCGGAGGGGTTAACGAGGCCTGTGTCCGAGGAACAATCAGTGGCCGGTGGTGGAAACGCTGAACTGTGATGATGGGGCTGACAGGGACTATTTTCGGAGCCCAAGCGCAGGGAGTAATAGGATTGGAGCGGAGGGGAGCGTGACCAGAGCTGATGTTCTCAGCTACCGAGGCAACGCCGGCTGCTGCACCAAACAAAACCCTCGCGGCTTCTCCCCATCCCACTCCCACCCCCCAATCGCGGGCTTTATCTTGACCTTCGGGCGAAGCCACCCTCGCAAGCAGCCAGAAGAGGGTTGCTTTAAGAAAAGATATTTTTTATTATCGTTGATTGACAGTGTTGTGTTCATTTCTGCTGCACAGCAAAGTGACTCAGTTATACACATACACACATTCTTTTCCATATTCTTTCCATGATGGTTTATCCCAGGCTATTGAGTATAGTTCCCTGTGCTCCACAGGCGGACCTTGTTGTTTACCATTCTGTACATGATACTTTGCATCGGCTCATCCCAAACTCCCAGTCCCTCCCCCACTCCCCTCCCCCTCGGCAACCACAAGTCTGTTCTCTATGTCTCTGAGTCTGTTTCTCTTTTGTAGATAAGTTCATTTGTATCATTTTTTAGATTGCCTATATAAGTGATATCATATGGTATTTGTCTTTCTCTGTTTGACTTACTTCACTTAGTATGAGAATCTGTAGGTCCATCCATGTTGCTGTGAATGGCATTATTTCATTCTTTTTGATGGCTGAGTAGTATTCCATTGTACAAACGTGCCACAAGAAGAAGACTGCCTTTGGTTTCCTACCGGGGGTGCGCTGCAGACCCCCTGCTCCCCCCACCCTCTGGCCCCAGCTGGGTGTCCACCACACAGGGAGGAAGCTGAGGCGGGGGTGGGGCCCGTGCAGGGTGGCCTGGTGGGACGTGAGCACCAGCATCTGCCTCCAGCGACTGGACTCGCGGGATTCTTCATCCTTCAAGGACTCCTTCTTTGGGAGGACTCCTTTCTGTCCTGCACACCTGGGGACAGTGTCCCTCTGCCTCGGCATTGCCACCAAAGCTTACTTTTTGAGGGGCAGGCAGGGCCAACTGCTGCCGTCAGGGCCCACGTGGTCTAGCTGGGCATTAAGATCCGCCCAAGGGGGAGCAAGACGAGGGGCATCCCCACGTGTGCCCAGGGGTAAGGGGTGGACACCCTCTTGAGGCCCCTAGTCTAGTTCAGGAGTTCCATCTCTCAATCCTCATACCTTGGTGACACCAGCCTTCTCATTCTCACTCGCTAAGGGGCAGGGCTCCTTTGTCCTCTAGATGCCAGGAGGTCCTTGGGCTCAGATGGGGCCACCTCCACACACTCCTGCGTTAGCCCCCTGCCCTCCCAGCCCCTCCCCCCAGGGCAGATCCACGTCTAGAACAGCGGGGTTGTGCAGGCTTTTTCTTCTTTGCTTCATATGCGACCTTCCCACTAGCCTGCCTGAGGCAGCCGCTGCCGCAGGGAGGACCAGGGCTGTAACAAGGCACAGAGAGAAAGTGAGCGTGGATCCAGACTAGGACCTCCAAGCCGCAGCACGAGAGCTTTGGAAGCGGGCTCTGCAGCAGGAGAAGAGGTTTGCTGAGTTCTGCATGCTGTCCTTCATGTATCAGGTCCAACGCCTGGAGGTCTGAGCCCTGAGGGCTACTCTAAGCTGCTGTACGGTAGAGCGGACACAGAATGTGACCACAAGGTGAGCTGGAGCTGGGCAAGAGAGGGGTCAGGCGGGGGCAGACGCAGCTGAGGATGCTGCTGGGTTCCCCGGGACCCGGTGCCTCGGGCAGCCCAGGCCGGATCCCAGGAGAGGGGGAAGAAAGAAAGTCCACAGGCTAAAGGGGATGCTGCACTTCCCCCCTTCCCTGTCCCCTGTGCTCCTGGAACCTGGGGCCAACCTTCACAGCAGGGCTGCCCTCCAGAGTGACACAGGTTCAGGAGACATGAGAGGGGCTTGGACCGGCACCCCCAGGCTTCGTGGAAGAGAACCAGCAGGACGCTGACGAGTGCCTCGTGAACTTGCCAAGGGGTCAGACGTCTAGCCAAGAACTGCAGAGCAGCCAGCCTTACCTAGGGTCCTTAGGGGTCATGGCTGGACCTCTGGGCAGCAGCCCCCAGAGCGGGGAACCCAGAAGCAGAGCCCAGAGCAATCAATCCCCCTGCACGGCTTAGGTGCAGTGAACAGACCCTGAGACCCCGGCCACAGGACTGAGGGGGGCTGAGAGCAAGATGGCCTGTCCCTTGCACCCAGGGGACCAGCAGCCTAGCAAAGAGGGAGAGGGAGGAGGGTTGCCCTCTGGAGAGCAGGAGACAAACTGGCAGCTGCTCTGACCTTTGAAAAGTCAGGTACTTAGCTAAAAGATGGAATGAACTTGAACCGGGATGTTTAACTCTCCCTTGCCCTGCAAGATAAGGGCTGGGGTGGTGGTGGTGGTGGCGGTGTGTGTGTGTGTGTGTGTGTGTGTGTATCCAGCTGGGCCCTGTGTACATTTGGAGCCCCTGCCCCGCTTGTGCAAGCCAAGAGCAGCCCTGCCCCATGGGGTCTCAGACAGGCCACGTGGCAATCTCCACCAGCAGCTGGGCCCAGAGTTTAGCCCCAAGCGATTTCCGAGGGTCAGGTTTGCTGAGCAAATGAAGAGTATAAACAGGATTGCAGGGGTATTGTTTAAGTGCTTTGGGCAAACAAAGTCCGCCCCCACCTCCCCAGCTCCCCTGGAAGCACCTATTGACTGGCAAACAAAGGATGCGCTAATTTATCCTTTCACAGAGGCCCCGCCCCTTGGGACACTTGTCCCTCTCCTGCGTCCTCCGCCAAGGTCGCTCGGTGAGGGCGATTTAATGAGGTGTCCATGTGACCCGCCGCTTCTTGTTTAATACATGGCAGAGGTCAGAGTCTCTGAAGAGCGGTCCGTGCCGTCTGGGCTTGTCCAGAGGGGGAAGAAACGGCTGATTGGGGGTTTTCTGTTTCTATTAATACCCGAACACAAACGCACTGTGACTCAGCCTTGTCCTGTCCTGGTGCCCAGGAGCCTGCACCCCACCCCCGCCCAGCCTGGGACCTGGCCCCGGGGGTTGGGGGGTGGAGGGGGTCCAAACAGGTCTGGCCCTGCCCACTGAGGCAGAACCCTGGGAGTGGGTCTGAAATCAGCGTTTTGATAGCATTCCAGGTGATGTTTGTGTTGGATCCTGGACTTTGGGAAACCCTGGCCCAGTTGGATATTGAACATCTAGATTCAGTGACAGAATGTTGACTGAATAAATGGGAGAAGGAAAAACCCAGCCTGCCAGTCTTGCTAAATGGGGTCTGGAGGAGTGAGAGGACCTGTGTATAAACAGCTGCACCAAAGGTGTAATTCCCATACAGTGAAATTCACCTCCTTGAAATGTACAAGTCAAGGATGGCAATGTATTTTTGTTTATGACATACATGCAGTATTATGAGTCAGAGTAGTGTTGGTATTCATCTCCCTTCCCTCTGCTGAGGTTGTTCAAGCTGGGACCCACAGGAGCCAGGGCCCTGCTTGGCAAGGTTTGAACACTCTTCCTAACACAAAGGCCAGTGTGGCCCCCGAGTGCTGGCCTCTCCTGCCAGCCAGGTCCCTCATTCCCGCATCCTGGCTTTCCGCCCACTCCCTGCAGTCCTAGGACCACAGCAGTCAGCCAGGCACAGCGGGGACAGTGGGTCACCATGTGCCTTTGCCCTGCGGTCCTCAGACGACTCCAGGGCTAAATGGGCAACAGTAGGGCCCCTGAATGCTGGGGTCCCCCCACCTCCAGCTTTCCAGCCATCCCACCCGTGCCCTGACACTGGGGATGAGCTGGGGGCGTCCCGCCCTTTCACTGCATCTCCTTCGCGTGGCATCTGGGCTGCATGAGCAAGTCCTCTGAAGACCTTGGTTTAGAGGCTGGAGAGGTGGGTGTGCTGGGGCGTCAGGGCCACTGCTCTGCCCAGCACCCCTCCGGGCAGGCCCGAGCTGGGCTATTTTTACTTTGGGATGTCCTTCAGCAGCTGAAAACGTCTGCTCTTCCCTCCTCTCCTTGGGCCCGCATCTCTGAGCTGACCACACTCACTGGTCTGGCTCTGGGATTTGTCAGCATGCTTCTCTGTACTTGCATGTATGCTAGAGGCATGGGACCCTGTGTGTGCACGTGTGTGTGTGTGTGCGCGTGGGGGCAGGGGTGTGCACGTGTATGTATACGGCATGTGTCTGCAGGACTCTGTGTGTGCAACATACATGAGATGCATGTGTGGCGTGGTGAATGTGTGCATGTATCTGGATGTGCAGGAGTGCATGCAAAGCCACTTCTGTAACAGAGTGTGGTTTCCAGTGTGCAGGCAGGTGTGTGCCCAGATACAGGCCGATGCACCTGGATATGCAAGAGTGTGTGCGCGAGAGGATTCTGTTTGTGCAAATTCTTCAAACAGGACAGTAACCACAGCCATCAGATCAGTGTTCAGAAATGCAGAGAGACATAGAGCTACCCTATGATCCAGCAATCCCACTTCTGGGCATATGTCTGGAAAAGACGAAAACTCTAGTTCGAAAAGACACATGCAACCCCCATGTTCATTGCAGCACTATTTACAATAGCCAAGATGCGGAAACTACCTAAATGTCCATCAACAGATGAATACATAAAGAAGATGCGGTACATATATACAATGGAATATTACTCAGCCATAAAAAGGATGAAATAATGTCATTTGCAGGAACATGGATGGACCTAGAGATTAACATACTAAGTGAAGTAAGTCAGACAGAGAAAGAAAATACCATATGATATCACTTATATGTGGAATCTGAAAAAAAATGAGACAAATGAACTTATTTACAAAACAGAAACAGACTCACAGACATAGAAAATGAACTTACGGTTACCAAAGGGGAAATGTTGGGGGGAGGGATAAATTAGGAGTTTGGGATGAACATATACACGCTACTATAGATAAAGTAGATAATCAATAAGGACCTACTGCATAGCACAGGGAACTATATTCAGTATCTTATAATGGAAAAGAATCTGAAAAAGAATATATATATATATATATATATATATATATATATATATATATATATATATATAAAACTGAATCACTTTGCTGAACACCTACAGCTAACACAATATTGTAAGTCAACTATACTTCAATTTAAAAAAGAAAAGGAAAAAAATGCAGACTGCCAAGGGGCCCACCTGAGTCAGTGGGACAGGCAGCTCCACCTCCAGGGCCGCCCTGTACTCTCTGGTTCCCTCATTCTTCATGACTATGAATAAACCTGCTGAGTCCAGATCAGACAGCAGACTAAGTGCTTTGCTGCACAATCTCATCTAATCCTCACAGCCTAACGATGCATTACTAGCCCATTTTACAGATGAGGAGTCCAAGGCTCAGGGAATAACTTGAAGTAACTGAACCAGATCTGACTGGTTCCACAGCCTCTGCTTTGTGTGACGCCAGGCGGTCTGCCTATTGGAAAAACACACACCACACACACTGCACGTTTTAATAGCTCAGACCCAGTGGCGGTGGGGAGGGAGGGCGGGAGGGATGGAGGGACCCTGCCTGGGAGAGCTGTGCTCTGCACTTGCGGAAGTCGAGACTTGTCAAGCCACTTCACCAAACTTCTCTCCTGCTGGTCATAAGATGAACTAGCCCTGGAGGTGGTGGGATGATAAGCCGGCATCCAGAGCCCCCGGGAGAGGCCTCAGGTCACCCCAGTCATAAATCAGTGTGTGGGGAGCCAGCACGCAGGCCCCGGTGAGGCATGGTCAGATGGTCCCAGGCAGCAGCCCCAGACGCCTGGCCGGGAGCTCTTTACACTGCATCTCTTTGAAGACCGCCAATTCCCCTGCAAGGAAGGGGCTCTCTGCCCGCTGTGGATGAGAGAGGCTGCCTCAGTTGGCAAAGTCAATGCAGGGGTCGGGGAGGGGCTTCCCCCTCCCACCCCCCACCTCTTGCTGCCCGTCTGTGCTCTGCCCGGGGAGATGCGGAGGTCCGGGGGGAGGACCTCAAAGGGTCCTCGCTGCTTCTGCCGCTCAGGGGTGGACCCGCAGCTTCCCAGCCTCCCGGTCTCCTCCCTCCTCAGGGCTGCAGCTCTGGGTCAGTTTGGCCAGGCAGGAGATCCAAACTTGGATGGGGCTCGGGGACCCGGGGCTGTGGCCTTAGCTCTGTCCCTAAGCAGCTGGTGACCTTGGGCAAGGCCACCGCTCCCCATCCTCCGGCCTGGGTATCTTAGCTGCTCCCCCATCAGCCTAGGTGGAAGTGCCCCCCCACCCCAGGCACTCCAGGGCTCACAGAGCCCGGCCCCACCTCTTGTCCTTCTGAAACCTCCAGCCTTTGCCCTCAAGGCCGAGCAGTGGTTGGAGCGGTGGTTGTGATGGGTCCCTGGGGGAGGTGTCGGCTTACCTTGGTCTGCCCTCCCCAGCAGGGCCAGTTCGGGCCGTCCGGGCTGCAGACACCATGACAGGCCTGGGACTGGGACAGGTTTATGGAGATAAGGCCTGTGGAAGACAAAATCTGGAGGGAGAACCTCAGACCGACATGTAGACCCCACAGAGGCTCGGCCAGAGATTGGCCAGAGATCGCAGGGCAGAGATGGCCCCTCAGGGGAGTCCCCGCTGGGCAGGAGGGGTCAGGCCCTAATCCCTCCTCCCAACTCAGACCCTGGCTGGAGCTGCCCTGGAAGGCCGGGGCTTCCACCCAGATGAGGAGACAGGTCCTGCAGATGCTGCCCTGGGGCTGGAGGCCTGTGTTCCCACAGCTGAACAACAGGTTCTGAATTGAGAGCAGAGGGCAGAGGCATCTCCGTGGCTGCCACACTAGCTGTGGAACCCCTGGCCTGTACTTAACTGCTGTGAGCTCAGTGTGGACCAGGACCAGAGCCGCCCTGACAGGGTAGCTGGAAACTGTGTTTCCAAGGCCCCTAACATAGCACTTGCTACAGTATTATTATTGCTATAGATAGATAGATAGATGATAGATAGATAGATAGATAGATAGATATAGATATAAATAATATATATATATATTATATATATATATATATTTTTTTTTAAATCATTATTGGTATGCTTCCTCCCCTGGCTGTTGAGATTCAAGCTCCTGGCGAGCTTTTCACTCCTGCCTTCTCTCACCCTGGACAGTTGGCCCAATAACACAGGAGTCTCACCAAGAACTCCTACTGTGGGGGAGGCCGGAGAAGGCAGTTTCCATGGCCTGGTCTCTATCTCCATCCCCAGGACCCAGCCTTGTGTGATGGAAAAGAATTCCACTGGTGTTATGAGAACCCCCCAAATTCATATGTTGAAGTCCTAACCTCTAGTACCTCAGGCTGTGACTGTGTTTGGAGATAGGGCCTTTAAAAAGGTAATTAAACTAAGGTGAGGTCATTAGGATGGACCCTGACCCAAGATGACTGGTGCCTGATAAGAAGAGGACATTTGGACACAGACATGTACAGAGGGAATATGGTGTGATCACACGGGGAGAAGATGGACATCTCTAAGCCAAGGGGAGAGCCTGGAAGAGATCCTCCCCTCACCTGGCTCTCAGAAGGAACCAGTTCTGTCAAAACCTTAATCTTGAACTTCCAGCCTCCAGAACTGTGAGATAGTAAATTTCTGTTGTTTAAGCCCCCCAGTCTGTGGTGCTTTGTCAATGTGACCCTAGGCAACTAACCTATGTGGTAAAAGGTGTATCAGTGAGAGTCCTTTTAGCTGCAAGTAACAAGATATCCAACTAAGAATGGTTTGACCCGAGGAGACATTTAATGATCATAAGCACGGAGGTATGTGATTCTACCATGTTGTCAGGGCTTCTGCTTCTTCCCAGTTCTGGGCTCAGCCTCCTGGGTTGAGCTGTTGGTCTTTGGGCCACTTCAGATGGGTGGTCTGGGAGGACCTCACTGAGGCAATGACATTTGACTGTGACTTGCAGGTTGAGAAGATGCCAGCCTTGGGCGGAGCCAGAGAATGACCTGTTTTCAGGGTCAGGGAGCCAGCAACTCTGTCCCCCTCAGGGCTGGGCCTGGCGACCTATTGGCCATTGACTTTGACTCTGAGCCCAAGGCCACGTGGTCCGGTGCCTGCCTTCAGGCAGCGCCAGGCGTCCATCCAGCATAGATGCCTTATTCTATTTGACTGTTTTTCATTCCTGGCAACATCCGTTGAAGGATATGCAAATAAGAAAATCAACTGAATTTCTTTCACAAAGAACGGCATTTAATCAGCACAATAAATACTTACAGACCGTCGTTGGCTGCATGAGATGACAATTCATGGAGAAAGAAAGGGTAGAAGGGAAATTTGAAGGGCAGAGACATAGAAAAGAAGGAAAAGAGGGAGAGACCCTGGTGGTAATAAGGTGAATAAAGAGCCAGGGGGTCCGAAGACCTGAGGTTGTTCATCTGTCCATCCATCCACCCATCCATCCATCCATCCATCCATCCAACCAACCATTCATTCATCCATCCATCCATTCATTTATCCATCCATCCATCCAGTCATCCATCCATCCATCCATCCATCCATCCAACCAACCATCCATTCATTCATCCATCCATCCATTCATTTATCCATCCATCCAGCCATCCAGCCATCCATTCATTTATCCATCCATCCATCCATCCATTCATTTATCCATCCATCCATCCATCCATCCATCCAACCATTCATTTATCCATCCATCCATCCATCCATCCATCCAACCATGCATCCATCCATCCATCCATTCATCCAACCATGCATCCATCCAACCATCCATTCATTTATCCATCCATCCATCCATCCATCCATCCATCCAGTCATTCATCCATCCATCCTTCCATCCATTCATTCATCCATCCATCCATCCATCCATCCAACCATCCATTCATTTATCCATCCATCCATCCATCCAACCAACCATCCATTCATTCATCCATCCATCCATTCATTTATCCATCCATCCAGCCATCCAGCCATCCATTCATTTATCCATCCATCCATCCATCCATTCATTTATCCATCCATCCATCCATCCATCCAACCATCCATTCATTTATCCATCCATCCATCCATCCATCCAACCATGCATCCATCCATCCATCCATTCATCCAACCATGCATCCATCCAACCATCCATTCATTTATCCATCCATCCATCCATCCATCCATCCAGTCATTCATCCATCCATCCTTCCATCCATTCATTCATCCATCCATCCATCCATCCATCCATCCATCCATTCATTTATCCATCCATCCATCCATCCAACCATCCATTCATTTATCCATCCATCCATCCATTCTTCCATCCATTCATTCATCCATCCATCCATCCATCCATTTGTTCATTCATTCAACAAATATTTATGGAGAGCCTAGTAGTCTGCAGGCACAATACTAGACACTGAAAATACAGGACTGATCAAAACAGATACTGCTCCTGCCTACAGGACACTTCCAGCGCAGTGAGAGGAAGAAGACAGACATGAAACAACCTCACGGATACATATATAGCGACAGACTCCACCAGATGCTAGGAAGAGGCCCGGGCTGAAGAAGGACCGAGGAAGCAGTAAGGTCAGGAGGATGAGCAGGAGTTAACCAGGCAGGGAGGTTGGAGTGGAAGGCTGATGCTTCCTACACTGGGATCAGCCCCTGCGAAGGCCCTGAGGGAGGAAGGAGGAGGCCCTGAAGGAGGCCAGTGAGACAGGAGCACACAGATGGAGCCGGAGGGAGAAGGCAGGGTGGCTGCAGAGGCGGGGCCACATCACACCGGTTCTGCTGGGCCCCGGGGAAGAGCTTGGGTCTGCACGGAAGTACAGTAGTAGGATTGAGTGTTAAGATGACTTTGGCTTCTGGGTAGAGAAGGGTCTGTAGGAGCAAGATGGCGGCAGGAAGGCTGGTTGAGAGGCCCTTGAGCTCGTCCAGGCAAGAGATGGTGGTGGCTTGGACCAGGGAAAGGTTTCTCAACCTCAGCATCATTGACACTCTGGGCTGGACGTGGGGCCACCCTGTGCACTGTAGGATGCTTACCCGCAGCCCTGGCCTCTACACGCCAGGTGCCAGTGCAACCCCCCCCACACACACACCGTGATAACCAAAGATGTCTCTGGACATGGCCAAACGTCCTCTGGGGAAGAAACATGCTCCTTGTTGAGCACCTTGGACCAGGAGGATGATGGAGAACTGGCTCGAGGGAAAGGTAAGGTGGAGGTGAACAGAACGTAGCAATTGAATGTGCAGGGTGAGGGAGGGGAAGGTGGGGCGGATGACTCCCAGGCAACCAGGCAGATGTCATTGCCACTCATTGATGTGGGGAACAAGAGAGAGAATCAAGTTTGAGGTGGGCGTGGGGAGTGGGGCATACCTGGGCTCTACCATGAACTAGCAACGAGATCGCAGCATGCTCTTTTCTCCTCCTTTGGTCTGTTTTCCCATCCTCAGAATACACTGTTTGGGCTGGATCTAGAACAGCAGATGTCGAAAGAGGCCACTTGTCCTTCCTGCACCCCAGGCAGACATCACTAATCGATTGTGGTTCTCTGAGCCTGGATACTTCTTTCCACGGTGCCCTGGACGACTACCTATGGGGGCGGGGCATGAGAGAGGAAACCTGTTTGCCTTTCCTGACCTAGAGACTCACTTCAGTCCCTTCCGACTTTCCCAGTGTTGACATTCTGTTGACAAGTACCAAAGTATGCTTGGGAAGTTCCGGGCAACGATGTCTGCAGCAGGAGTGGGGGCTGCCCAGCCTTCCGGCCACATCCTGTTCTTACAAAGTCACCACCCCGAGGACAGAGCAACAAAATGGGAGCTCCCCACTCAAGCCATTTGTTGCAGAGATTCAGCGGGGCTGTGGAACTCTCCAGTGGCAGGCCCATCCTCAGAGCCCTCACCACTGTCTTCTCTCTTGCTCGCTGCATCTCCACGGTTATCTGTCAGCCTCGGTCTCGGGCTGGCCCACACCCCTCTTCCCCTCACCCAGGCTCTCTCTGCTACTCTCCCCCGTCGGATCATAACACAGAATGGAACTATTTAATTGTTTTTTTCGCTTTTCTTCAAAAGGATTTCTGCTTCCTGTTAGTGCTTGAGAAAGGCAGATGCATGAAATGTGAATTTTAAAATATTTGTCTTCCTTCCAATTCTAATGATGTAGGAAACCCACCATTAGAATAATCCCATACTCCTGTTGTGGATAGAACTGTGCCCCCTCCCGCCCCCAAGATCTGGTCAAGTCCTAACCGTCGGTACCTGTGACTTTATTTGGAAACAGGGTCTTTGGAGATGTAGTCAGATTGGGCTGCGTCCTGATCTGATGACAGGTGTCTTTATAAGGGGAGAGCTATTTGCATACAGATGCAGGGGGAGAGTACCATGTGACACTGAAGGCAGAGAATCCTGGGGTGGGGGGGAGGTGGTGGTGGGGTGGGGGGAGGCATCCACAAGCCAAGGGGTCCTCGGGGGTTGTCAGCAGCCACCAGCCCCCAGAAGGAACCGACACCTTGATTTTGGACTTCTGGCCTCCAGGACTCTGAGCGAATAAAAATTTCTGTTGTTCTAAGTGCCCCAGTTTGTGGTAATTTGTTACGGTATCGCTGGGAAATGAATACAGCTCCCAACCCCATTGGGGTTGAGGTTGCCATTTCTCTCTGAGGTGTGGGTGGAGATTTTTACTACTTGGTTCAGCGACTGTCGACTGTCGGTGGAGAAACTCTCGGTGACTACAGTTTCCTTCCTCAGTGTCTATGGCATCCTTCCCCCTCCCTCCTGCCAGCTGCTCTTGGTCCTTCAGTTTGTCTCACTTGGTGTGCCACCACTTCCAGGAAGCCTTCCTGAATGCCCCCAACTAGGTTAAGTGGCCCTTACCCTCTGCTGTCCAGCTGCACCCATCTATCTGTCATTCCTAGAACAGGCTTTTCTCTCTCCACCAACCCTGTCACCCCTCACTGCTTCTCCTTGGCTGGAATGTTGCCCCTGTTTGTTTCTTATTCTTTCAGACTCAACTCAGGTGTCACCTCCTCCAGGGAGCCTTCTCTGATTGGACCCTACAGAGAATGGGGGCTCTGATGGCCCTCGTGCCCTGAGCCATCCTCCGTCAGGTCACGTCATGGTTCCCTGATGCTGCCGTGCTGCATGGTTGCCCTGGGACATGGGAGCCTCTCTTTTTCCCAGTGCCTCACACGTGACGGTGAACAAGAGGTGGGCGTGCTGGGGGATCAGGAGGAGAGGAGGGTGGCATCTCTGCAGCAGAGATTCCCGATCCTGGGAACCAGCTGCTGCACTTTTGGAAGGTAGAGATCGCGGTCTGGGTGGGAGACGTCTTCCTGCAAGGACAGACAGCATTTAGAGTTCAGGTTCAGGTTGGCACCATGAAAAAAAGGACAGCTTCAGCAAGATGATATAGCAGACACTGCAAACTCAGCTCAGAGAGGGATCAGGAGGGCAACACGGTTACCGATGTAGGGCGAATGGGCCAGGTGGGGACTGCGGCAAAGTGGAGAGAGGAGCCCCTGCCAGCTCCCAGCTCAGGGTGTGCGTGGAGCCAGATTCAACCATGTCTCCTGCTAGAGGCTGGCTGAGCACCTAGCCCTTCTCCCTTGAAGCTCTTTCTATCATTGTAATTAGCTTATTGAGCATACGATTCGTTTATCAGAGTTCACCTCCCCAGCAGACGGAGACCTTCTCAAGGGCAGGACCGCGTCTGTGTTCCCGGCACCACCCCATGCCTGGCCCTTGGAGGATGCCTTAGTATCCTATCTGCCGAGGGGATGGATCATGGAGTAAATAGCGCCTAACTTGCAGGGCTGTTTGACGGAAGAAGGGAGGCGTAATGACGTGTGAAAATCAATGCGTGTCATACAAGTTATCAAGTAAGATCACACAGTGGAAGAAAACACCAGCAAATGAGCCCATAAGTCCGTGGCATCAGCTGCCTGCGTGGGCAGGGCTCGGGTTCTCTCCACAACAGGGGCTGCCGAGGGGTCCGCCTCTGCAGTTCCTGACTCCTGGGGCTCGGACCTATGCATGTTTCCTATTTCTCCAGCCCCACCCCACAGGTTAGCTAGAACCTACCATGTGCCGATTCACGCAGGTAAAGCTCACTTCCCTCCGCTGCTTCACTTATAGGCAAGGAAACGGAAGCCCAGGGAGGACGCGTGTCTCAGCATCCGGCAGCCGCCTCCCTCCCCAGGCATCGCCCATGACCCACCTGGGAGGGCAGAGTCCAGGAGCGGGGAGCTGGGGGGCTCCTGGTGGCCCCCTCTTTTGTCTCCTCCTCCCCAGGGATGCTACGGGGAAGGGGCTCTTCGCTACCAGAGGGTGAAGGTCAGAGTCGGGCCAAGGGCCCAGCATTTCTGGCCCAGTTTCACCTGAGGAAGCCAACCGTGCAGAAGGTCGGGAAACGAGGCGGGGGGGCATAGTGGGAAAGTGAACATTCCCAGGGGACTCCCAGCGACGGGATTTCCTGACATGGGACGATTACCTTTCTCACATGACGTGGCCTGCTATTGGCTTCCTGCTATTTTATTCACAGGATGAACAGGACAGAGACATCTATTCAGGGGAAACAAGGGAAGGACTCGCCTGACCCTGGACTTGGAGGATGTGGCGGAATCATGGAATTAACTCCAGCTGACCTAGTCCCTGCCGTACCCGCCTTTGCCATCACCTCTGCGCCTCAATTTCCTTTTCTGGAACAGGCAGGCGGGGCGGGTGGTGAAACACGTCGAATCAGACCCCACAGAGCTGCGGGCAGGCGAGCGCGGTGATTGCCGTGGGGGACGCTTTGCGCGCTGGCAAGTGCCCCTCGGGTTCCATCCTCAGCTTTGCTGTTCTCCTCTGACACCCTAGCATCTCTGGTCCACCTTCCTCAGTCGGGAGGTCCTCAGTGCTCCCAGGAGAAATGTCGCCCCTCCCCGGCTGAGTCCAGGCTCCCCTCCCCCTGACTGTGGTCCGCCTGGGCGCCGCCCCCGCCCCCTCGAACCTTCTGCTTCTACACCTCTTTCCACTGCAAGCTCCTCCTCGGTCCTCTGCTTTCTCGATTCACGACACCACCTTTGGTCTGGTTTCTACGTGGCCCAGTGGTCCACCACACTCTGCATCTTATAACCCCGTGGTTCTCCAAGCGCCGTCACTGGGAACAGCAGCAACATCTCCTGGGAACTGGTTAGAAATGTAAACCCTCAGGCCCCGCCCCAGACCTACTGAAGCAGGAACTCTGAGGACGGGGCCCAGAAATCTGCACGTGAGCAAGCCCTTCCCCGGGGGTGGCATGGGGGTTCTGATGTGTACGCAAGTTGCAGAATCACTGGGATGACCTGGCTGCCCGGCTGGGCTGTGAGCTCCCTGCTGGCCGGGGCTGCGTCTCATTCAGTGGCTTCCAGAGCTTGGCCCACAGAGGCCACGAGGACCGGGAAACAGCCTCCTTAGACCGCCTGTGGGCTGATGCCTCCCAGACAGGCCCTGCCTATCTGCCTCCACACCTGGGCTCACAGCATCCCCGCACCGCTCCCTCCATGGCCCTTTCCCCAGACGCTCACAAAACTCAAGGCCTGCTGGCTGGCCTTTTCCAGAAGGCCTCCCCGGAGTCCTGCGATGGCCTGGTCAGCTCAGTCCCGCTCCACACCTGCTGCCCCAGCCTTCTGGATGCCACGCTAGGCCCAAGGCTGGCCACATCCACATCCATAGCGGAGCCGCCCTTGAACAGCCGGTCCCTTCTGTGTGCATCCTTCACGAGATCTTTGGCCCCGCCCCCGTTCATATTAGATGGAGCCCTTGCTCTGTAGGGGTCGGGTTAAGGTTAGGGCTAGGGCTGCCGGGCAAGGGCACCCGACATGTGCAGGTCTGTGGGTCTTGGCGCCCACATTTATAGCAGGAGCAATTCACACCACTTTCCTGCTTTCCTGACCTGAAGGGTAGAGAAAGGGAGAAAGAACTTTAGGCCTTCAGCGAGCTGCAGAGTTTTGACCTCTGGCTGCTCCGAGCCTCCTGGATGGGGCTGTGGAGCCGGCAGTGCTGGGTGTGCAGAAGAACTGGCCTCTGCCTAACCCACGCCCTCTTGGGGATTTGCTTCTCTACCCCCGCCCTTGCTGCTACAGCCTCTGTGCCCCCAGATTCTTCTCCCAAGCCCTGGACGGGAGCCAGCCTCTGAGAGCAGCTCTTCCTGGGCTTGAATCGTGAATCTGCTGCCTGGGATGAGTCACTTAACCATTCCGTGCCTCAGTTTCCTCCGCTGTGACGCAGGCCCGGGTAGAAACACCGGCCCCCATAATGAAGCTCTTACGTTTGCCCCCAGAGCTCTTGGTCGTGAGGTGGGTGGCTTCTCCTCCCCCGGGGAGCCTAGTGAGGGAGCTGGTGGGTGGCAGGCTGGGTGACCCCCGGACCGGCCTCCTTCCCAGCCTCCCTCTGCCCTCAGCAGTCTCCAGGTCCAGCATCACATGCGACCAGTTGGTCTGGGGACCAGAATGTCCAGCCTCTCTGGCTGACGCTCTCTGGCGCCAAATAAAATTTCCGCTCCTCCTTCTTGCCTTCCCCACATCCATTGTCTGAGAGAAAATAATTTCAGCAGTGTCTTAGAACTTGGATTCCATTGATCACAACAGCATCTGTGTACCTGAGAACACTCTTCAGCATGTATGGCTGAGACAAGTCTATTCAGCCCCCAGACAATGCTTGGGGCCCTGATAGACTCGGTGGAAACCTGTGCCGGGAGCCTCCAGGCTGGGGACCTGCATGGTCTCCAACAAATGGCGTCTCTTATTTTTTTTTTTTTTGGTCGCGCAATGTGGCTTGTGGGATCTTAATTCCGCGACCAGAGATTGAACCCGGGCCCTTGGCAGTGAGAGTGCCAAGTCCTAACCACTGGACCGCCAGGGAATTCCCAGTGGAGTCTTAATATAAACCTGCCCTTCCTCAGGCAGGAGCTCCCCTAACACACCTTGTCAGGCAGGTCGTGTGATGAGTCCATTTTACAGATAAGAACACAGAGGCCCTAAGAGCTGTATTAACTGCCCAAGACATGGAGCTAGTGATCAGTAGTGTACAAGTTACATCTGAGTGACCCCAAAGCCCATGACTCCCCCCTACTCCCCCCTTTTCCACTTGACAGCTAATCCTGATTCACCGTCTCCACAGCTGGGAACTCCCGAAAAAGAAAAAGCGTCAACTACCAGCCACGAGTTAACATGCCCCTGGCAACAGTGGATCAAGTGCTTTTGTATCTGTTACCACGTTTAATCCCTCAGGAAATCAATTACTTGCCTTATATTTTAGAGGAGAAAATCAATTCTCAGAGAGGTTGAGTAACCTGCCCAAGGTCACACAGTTAGGAAATGGCAGAGTGGGGGCCAGAATCCAGGTCTGTCTGCCCCAGGGTCCCTGTTGACCCCCTGCAATGTGTGGGCTTCCCAGGGCCTAAGACGGGGAGGGTATAAATAGCTATCTTGAGCCATAAGATTCCCCTCGTGACATGCTGTGTGTTAGGAAATTTTTTTTTAAATTTAAATGGTTCGCCTTCTATCTGGTCCTCCATCGGGATGAATAATCCATCTCCACCTAGAATAACTTAAGGGTCTCTGGATTGAAGGAAATTTAAAGTAGGAAAGTATGGGTTTTTTTTTTTTAATCTCAACTGAAAAATAATTTTTAATGTGCCAAATACTGCAAGTCAATACGTGGGCTCATTATGCAAAATGTCCTAATTAAGCACTATCATCTTGCAACCAGAAGAAATACCAGCAACACAGAAAGCATTGCTCCCAGGATCTAAGGATGTAATCGTCTAACGGGACTTGTCATCGGCAAAGGTCCTGTCTCGATGCCGCAGCCCATCAAATGCCTCCTCCCATCCCTAGAGGACCATAATCCCCGCGGAATTCCACGGAGCACAGATGGGCTGCGACGCAGAGAACGAGTTTTGTGGCTTGAAAGCGTTTTGCTTTCTGTTCCCAAGCTAGAGCTGGAACCGGCCCGCTTTGCATCTGTCTCTGATTCCAGATATCTCTGAGCGACTCAGAATCCGATGCCTCGGCTTGGGGATGACTGGAGGCTTAATGTGGGGAGGGTTTGTATCAGGCAGAAACCCTCCCCCCTCCCTGTCTGGGGTTCTGAGAAAGTCACTCAACCACTCTTAGCCTTGGCTGTGCCTTTTCTAGAAAATGGGGAGAGTGAGGATTCATCCGGGTGCCTAGGATTCCTCCTAGCACAGAGCCTGGCACTCAGTAGATCCTCCGTGGTTCCTGTTCTTAAGAAACCGCTAGGGACTTCCCTAGTGGTCCAGTCGTTAAGACTGCACTTCCACTGCAGGGGTTTAATCCCTGGTCAGGGAACTAAGATCCTTCATGCCGCACAGCACGGCCAAAAAATTTAAAAAAAAAGAAAAAAGAAAAAAAAGAAGTCGCTTAACTGAAGCCTGGCTGGGGAGAGATGCTTTGTGTACGTCAGGGACCCTCGGATGGCTGCTCAGACCGCGAAGCGTTCCTTGTCACTTTGGTCAAGTAGCTTCCCTTCTCAAAAGAAGCTGCATGTAATCCAGCTTCTTTAACCTGGCCACCAAGACCCTCCTCTTCCCTT
This sequence comes from Mesoplodon bidens, assembly GCF_964165515.1. Taxonomy (NCBI): domain Eukaryota; kingdom Metazoa; phylum Chordata; class Mammalia; order Artiodactyla; family Ziphiidae; genus Mesoplodon; species Mesoplodon bidens. Next base: position 15,461,958 of record NC_138165.1, read on the forward strand.
TTCAGCCCACTTTTCTACTCTCCCAAAAGCCGCTTAATAATTATTTAAAGAAACAGCGAATACAGTGAATCTAGCATCATGTTGCTAAAACTCTGGCCCTGTTCCCAAAAAGCTCATAAGCTAACCAGGAGCAAGACTTAAGATACCAGAAAAAAAGGAAAAGGACCCTTCAGTTCATATTTTAATTGAGGCACCAATTCACATCCCAGGTTCTAGTCCTGATCCTGCCCCAAACCTCCCAAGGGCCGGCTCTGATGTGACATTGGGGGTTGCCACTTAGCTTAAACCACAAAGCAGGTGCTACAAGCTGCAAATCATGACACCCAGGCCCGGAGGCCACTCCTAAGCAAGGAAACCCTACTGTAAGTGCTTCTGTTGCCTCAAAATACACCCCGCATTTTGCCAACGAGCACAGAGAATGTCAGAAATGGTGTGTTTTGCTGTGTGGCTTTTTCTGATAAAAATAGTTGCCCATTAATCAGCCTGATGACATGAGAAATAAGCTTTCCTTGGTGAAAGTAAAGGCATTCCAGACTTGCAGACTGGCTGCATTATTTAGAGACACTGTCCAGGCTGCATGAACTGAGGGTTAGAATCCAGAGATGCCCGGAGGCTTAGCCTGTAGCCTTGGTCCCTAAAGCTTGACCCCCACAGCGGTCCTCCGTGCCACTGTCTGTAGGTTGGGAGAGTTTCCGGTTGCCTGACTACAAGGACGGTGAGGACCCCCGGGTCCTGACCTGGAAGAGTGTGACCGTCACAGGTAACCTCGTGCAGAAACGGGAGCTCCTCAAAGGGCAGAGAGTTGAGAGTCCCCTGATGCCACCCACTCAGGAGTCTGTACAGACCACTAGGGCCTTGAGATGCAATGCTTGTCCCCCAAAGGCCTCTGTGAGGCAGAATTCGGACAGAGACTTGCTTCCATGGTAACCTGGTCATGAGCTCACGGGGAAGGAGTTAGCAGCCGCAACTCTGGGCTCATCCGCCAGAAATACCCTAGAGCTGATGGTCGCCGTTCAGGGCCCTTAATCAAGAGTCACGTGCAGGACATTTGCTGAACGCTGGTCTGTCCTAGACTCTGTGCCAGCTCCTTATGTGGGTGACAGATGTGAACAGCTCCATGATACTTGGACACAAGAAATGCCCCATTCACTTATCTACATAGGATGAAGTCAGTTTTGAGACATCGGCTCGCAGGCTGGGCCTTCTGGGCCCCTTCCTAAGGCCTCTGGGCATTTTGGGGGGCTTTGGAGGTCTCCCGAGAAGCCACAGGTGGTGGCGCCGCTTGGCTGTGTGGCGGGCGGGCAGTGACGTCCCCAAGGCTGTGACAAGCAGCTCTGGGGTAGGACTGCCAGCCGGCCTCCAGGCCACACCAGCATTGCCTGGCCTTGGAGGGCAGCTCCCGCTGGTAGCCATACCTGCTCCGAGCCATCCAGCCATCCGGGGGCCCCCATGCTTATACCCCCAAAGTCCCAGGCACCACGGAAGCCATTTCCACAACAGGTCGGGCCACCTGAGCGTTTCCACGTTTGCGTTCCCATGTCCCCTGGTCCCTGTGTTGTGCCCCTCCCCTTCGTCATGAGCCATCTGGACGGGACCACAGCCTTCTCTCTTGCTGGGCATCCCAAAGCCTCTGCCCCGTCTCTCTTTGAGACTCTACAGGCGAATTCTCCTTGTCGGATCCCAAATTCAGGGTGTAAGCTGGAGCTTGGGGCTCAGGGGTGTGGCTGCCCCAGAGACAAATTCATTAACAGTAAAAAGGTTAAGATAGCAATAAATTTCTCAGAAAATCACCCATGACACAGGAATCCCTACTGAAGCTCACAGCCGAGTCCTGAGATGGTGTAAACATCACCACCCCATTTCACAGATGGGCAAACGGACCTTAGAAGGATCGATCGTCACTTGGCTCGTGAGTAGGGGCAGGTGTCGGTTTCAGTTCCAGGTTCAAGGCCCATGCTCTTCACTGCCATTCTCTAGTGGTTACTACTTCTGGGCCTCAGTTCCCCACCTGCAAGAGGGCAAACCCTACTTCCCAGCAGGCAAGCTGAACTTGGTGAAGCCCCGGGCCAGGGGTCAGCCTCTCCTAGGGCTGGTCAGCTCTGGGCTGCAGGCGTTTGACTCACTTATGCTCAACTCAGGGCCCCTGGCATGTGAGGAAGTGATCCCAATCTGGGGGCACCTTACCCTGGGGCCCAGCAGTCGTACATGAACCAATAGCTCTCCAGCATCCAGTCTCAAAGCTGGCAACCTGAGTAACTCTACTTCCGGGATATCCAAGCCAGCAAATGACCCAGGAAACAGCCAGGGACAGCGGGATGGCAAAAGAGGTCCTCCAGGCTGGTGGGGCATTCCCAGGTCCTGCTTGCCTTTGAGTGCATCCTTTGACAGCCGGACGTCATTTTTAGTGGCTTCTGCGTCCCCAGCAGCCAGGGACCTTCTGAGAGAGGATGCTCTGGGCCCCACCTGACAGGAGGAGGTGGGGAGGGAAGCTCTCTCCCGCCCCAACAGGGCTGAGTTCGTTTCATTCGATTTCCAGGCAGTTTTTTGCTGCCGCCCCTCCCCAATCTCAGAGTTAAAACCACACAAAACAACCCTTTCTTTCTCCCTCGGACTGCTAGGCTGTCTGGGTACCACATCACCACGCAGATTCGTGTGGCCCCAGGGCCGTAAGGCAGAAAAGGCCCTTAGTGGGCAGCATGAGCCAATTTCCATCAAGCCTTCGGACAGTAACCGCCGCTTGTCGGCTTCCCCAGCCCAGCAGCACGGATGCCCCAGAGCTGACATCTGCAGCAAGGAACTGACAGGTGGATTCCAGAGCCAACCCGACTCCAGGCTGCCCCAGCACGGGCCACAGCTGCCCCCAGGACACACAGCGTCTTTCTGCACAATTCCTACGTACACAGGCCCTCCTCCCCCCACCACCCGCCCAGCTCCTGCCTGCATTTCCAGGGTGTGGATTCTGACAGCTCAGGTGGGTGTCGGCCTCACCGGTACATTCCTCGCTGCCTAAAGCGCCTGGCTGTTCCAGAACCTTTCTGCCTGGCTCCCCACCTCCCCCTACCATACTGAAGGTGCAAGACACCTCCTGGTCCAGGCTGTGTCTCTGTCCCAGGGGAGCCCAGCAGAAGGGCACATCCTCACACCCTCTTGCCTAATTTACTGGCCTTTCAAACATGCTCACGTACTGTGGTATCTGCACCCCTCCAAACACCTGGAGGGAAACTGAGGGAAAAAAATCCACCAAGAACTTAAGTGCATATTCTGCACTGGAACTGTGAAAACCAAATCAGGGCAACGTCACATCTTTAGCTAATTGTTTCCGGGGGAGTAGCGCTGAGCCAACGTACAATCTGGTAAAGGCTGTCCCTCCCTGCCTTCTTTCTAACCATGCAACTCTCTTCACGGAGGCTTGTAAACATTTCTTTCCTTCCTTCCCAGAGATCTCCAGGGGCGATCTGAGCCAGTGTCTCAGGCACCATCACAGGAGGGCCGCACGTCTGTGACTCTCCTAAAGCCTTGCGGGAAGATGTCACCCACAAGCAGAAAGACCCACCCGTGTACCATTAGCAGGCACTCTGCCCAGGTGCGGCTCCCTTTTGTCTACCGAAGGAAAAGCCCATTGGAATGAATGGAAAACGGGAGGACTGGACCATTTTCAGGATGAAATTTTAATATTCGAAGGAATCAGTTACTTGGATTGAAACACTTTAAAAAGCATCATTCCCAAGGGATAAATTAAGAGTTTGGGATTACCAGATACACACCACTATATATAAAATAGATAACCAACAAGTACCAACTGTACAGCATGGGAACTATATTCAATATCTTGTAATAAGATATATATATATATATATATATAACTAAATCACTTTGCTGTACACTTGAAACTAACACAGCATTGTAATTGAACTATACTTCCATTTTTTTTAAAATAGCATAATTCCCAAGGCGTGAGTGAGGTCTCCTTTCTTCCTTCCACAACATTTTTATCGAAGTGCTAACGTCAGGTCCTAAAGGGCAGTTCTGAAATACAGTGTAACGTCTACCCCTTTGTTCAGGAGCTTAGCGTTAAGTGGGGTCGGCCCCCATTTGGCAAATAAGGACACACAGACGCAAAAAGCCCAGGGAGGGGAAGGTGCACTCCCCACGCCCCCACCCGCGGGGGAGGAGCTGATGCAAGACCAGAGGGATGGCTTACGAGCGCAGCATCATTCACGATCAGGGCCCAGGGCTAAGTGATATTGAGGTTTTCCAGGTCAAGGTCAAGATCGTGAATGAGCCTCTCTCCGACATCCTGCGCGCTGCCGACTGCGCAGAGCCGGCGTGCAGCCCCGCCCCTAAGCGTGCAGCCCCGCCCCCAAGTCCCCGCTCTTCCCTCCTCTCCCCGCCAACCAGGAGAATTGCTACCTTTGCATCCTTGTGAAAGCCGCTCCTTCCGCCCGCCTGGGATGCCCTCTCTCCGTCTCTGCCAGGACAGATCCCATTGTCCTTCCCGGCCATGGGCATCTGATCTGTGCAGTCCCCCAAAGCCCCCTCACCAAAGCCTCCCACGCTTGGTCTAATGCTCTGGGCTGCCATCTGGAAGTGCTTAGTCATTTTGTCTTTGATCTTGAGTTTTGTAGGTGAAGTCCGGGGCGGGGGCGATCAGTGGGCACGTGGACAGCCCTGAAAGGGCACGCTCTCCACTTGGACCAGAACTCCCTCTCACTGCAGAGGGAAGGCCACGGCATTCGGGAAACGGACGGCTGAGGAGCCTTCATGTTCCCTTTCCTGTACCTGCCAACCTCGTGCGCCAGACGTGGGGCCAAAGGACAGGGAAAGATAAGGCGGCCCAGGGTTCCTTTGCCTCCGGTCTTGCCTTTCCCAGCAGGAAGCTGAAGGTAGAGCCTGTTGATAGAGTGTATGCATAACAAGAACTGAAATAAAAACAGTCGAGTGAGTGTCAGGCTGCATTTCTGCTGCTCTAGTAAGAACGAAATACCCACGCGTGGACTAACTCTGAAGCATGAACTGTGTCATCCTGGTGATTCCGCCTCTGAGTTAAAGGTTCTTCTACTTACGTTCCCTGGTGCAGTCTAGAGATGACCAGCAAAATGCACGCTCATCATTTAAAATGTTTACTTTTTAAAAAATTGAAGTATAGTTGATGTACAATGTTAATTTCTACTGCACAGCAAAGTGATTCCGTTATCCACATATATACACATCCCTTTTCATATTCTTTTCCATTATGGTTTATCCCAGAAGATTGAATAGAGTTCCCTGTTGTGTATCCATTCTCTATATATCATAGTTTGCATCTGTGAACCCCAAACTCCCAACCCATTCCTCCCCCACCCCCCTCCCCCTTGGCAACCACAAGTCTGTTCTCTATGTCTGTGAGTCTGTTTCTGTTTCATAGATAAGTTCATTGGTGGCATAAAAAATGCTTACTTTTCATTACTTAGAATGACATTAAATGGCCAGCAAGCAGATACCATGACAAGTTGAGAGAGAAAGGCACTGTGAAAGAAAGGAAAAAGCTTTAAGTTTTAGTATGCTTAGTGACACTTTTTCCTGCCTTTTATTTTATTTTTCATTTTTGGCCACATCACACGGCATGCAGGATCTTAGTTCCCCAAGCAGGGATCGAACCCGTGTCCCCTGCATTGGAAGCACGGAGATTTAACCCCTGGACTGCCAGGGAATTCCCTTTTCCTGCCTTTTAAACAGGAGTCCCGCCTTTCCATGGTGCACTGACCCCCGTAAATGCTGTAGCCAGCCCTGCCTGCAGAGCACATTCAAGTCACCCCCCTCCTGTAATCACTTCACTCCACAGCCAGGGCCCTTGCCTGGGACACCGAGGACTGTCATTGCCGTATCAGCTGCCGTCCCGCCTTTCCCTCTGTTGTCCTTTTCTAGTGACATATGTCAACCCCACAGGATTGACTTTGTAACTGGAAAGCTCACAACTGGAAGATGTCACTGTTGTATTTGATTTGCATCGCACACAGTAGGTGCTCAGTAAATTCTTGTTGAATGCCGCTGATTTACCCATAAGGACCGCGAGGCCAGGGGCTGGGTCTTACACTCCGGGCATATCTCACGCTGGCAGCACGTGGTGTTGCGTGGAACAGGGACACAGTGGCTATTTGGTTGCCGGTGAAGATCTGGTTTTCGGCGTTTGGGGCAGGAAAACCCTTCTCCGTGGGTAGTGCAAGGCCAGTTCTGGCTCTTGCTCTGGTCTCAGTGATTCGATGTGGAAAATAAAGATGACTGGTAGGTCCAGAATGCTAGTGTTAGAAGGGACTTTAGACAAATTCTCTCATTTCCTAAATGACGGAGTAGAGACAGAGAAAGGCTAAGTGACTCATCCAAAGCACAAAGTGAAGAGCTGTTGCCTCTTCTCCACCCATCACCACCTCCTCCTTCCCGACCTCTTCATATGGTCCAGGGATCACAGGCCCCTACCTCTCAGCATGTTCCATCTCTCTGGCCGTGGTGATGGATTTGGGGGCCAGCCTGACACCTAAGAGAGGCCAAGCAGTGTGGATATCAAGGCTTTTGCTAGGTGTGAGGGGAGGCGGATGCTCTCTGCTTGGGACCATGGATGTGAGGACATGCAGGGTGGGGTTGCTGCACCCATTCCTGATATCCTGCAGGGACTGAGCCTGTGGAGAAAGCCAGTGTACTGGCAATGATCATGACATGAAGCCTACCTAACTACAGGAGTTTTCATTTATGTGGACCAACAAATTCTCTTTTTCAGAGGTGTTATTATTGAAACCGGTTTGTTTGGGAATTTCTGTTCCTAGCGATATAGATGGTATGGACAAATTCCAAAAAAGAAAAAAAGAAAGGTAAGGTAAATAATTCAAAGACACACAGAGGCAGGTCTCTTGACTCCCTACCCAGTGGCCACAGCAATAACCCTGCCATAATGCCCCCGATGCGTAGGTTTTGAAATCGCTCGCCTGAAGTAATGCTGCTGGTAATAGGTATGGTGGTAAATCAATGGCAGCAACAGCAAATCTAACAGATTGTGCATTATTACTACATCATGAATGAATCAAGCATTCCAACTGCTCTCCTGTCAGGGCCAGAAAAGGCGGGTCTGAGTCTTCCCTGTGACACTGTAGTTCTCCCCACTTAGAACAGTGACAGCAGGTAGCCTCACCCAGGCAGAGCGTCTACGGAGGACTGCACCACTGGGGGCGGGGGGGACTTGAGATTTCACAAGGCCACCGGGAGGGAGCACGGGGCACTCTGCCCTCAGTAAACGCCAAGCGATGGGCCACAGCTGGCCACGACCAGCCCTCCGCTTGTTGCCTCAATTAGCACAGTGTGGTGGACAGCAGCGGACCTCAGCCTCCCAGAGGGATGGGTTGAAGAGCTCGGTCAGCCCTCTCATCTCCCGTCCAGGCACACGAGGCAGAGGCGCCCGCGCTGCGTCGGATCGGCTCCCCTCCAGGCCACTGGGTCACCACATCCTACAACATCCTGTAGCTGTTGAGGATCAGGGCCCCGGGTCCCACAGTCACCCCTCCAGGCCGAGCGCATTGGAGGGACCAGAGGAGAGAGGAAGAGCCGTGACACCTCTCTGATTTCTCCAGGTGCCCTGAAGGGGTCTCTTCCTGAAGCCCTGCTGACAAGGCAGCCAGATGAGATGCTTAGGAGCAAGGCCACACCGCACGGAGCTGGGTGCAGCTCGCCACCCTTGGGGGCCACCCGGGCTCCAAGGCAGTAGAAAACGGCGGGGGGGGGCACCCTGAGGGCCATGGAATCCACAAAGGCCTTGAGAGAGTGGGCAGCACCCGGGCGGGACTGGAAGGCTGGGCAGAGGGGACAGGGAAGAGGTGGAAAGACACACAGCTGGTGGAGGACGTTGGGTCACTCACACCAGCCATTCCAAAGGCACAGCCTGTGGGGCCCAAGCGTCAGCTTGGCAGGTTGCTGAGCCCCTGGCCAGGCTAATGAAGGGGGTCTCCCACCAGCTGGAGACAGGGGGCTTGCAGACCTGACAGCCCTGTGAAAGGGCCTGGATTCTGATGACAGGCAGGCTGGCAAGGCTAAGGGCCAGGGGCAATGGCGTGGAGCCCCCAGGGCCTGGTCCCGGCAGATGCCATGGCCTCAGGAGGCCCTTCCTTACAGTAAGCAAAGATTTCCTTCGTTTCTTTGACTCGTCCCTTGGTCAAGTTCCCTAACCTTCCTGAGCCTCAGTTTCTTCCTCTGTAAAATGGGTAGGTTACCCGATGGGATTGCTTTGCATAAGCCCTGAGATCACGGCCTGGCACAGGTAAATGCTCTTCAAATGCAAGTTTCCTGCCCCCTCACCCAGCTCCCCGTGGACCCCTCTGGTCTCCTCTAGTTTTTCAGCCACTCTGCAACCGTGCGATGCCTGCTCTGGGCCGAACGGAGCTGCCTGGCTAAATCAAGACCACACTCTATCGCCAGGCACTACATCTCCCCAGAGGACACTCCTCACTGCAGCTGTAATGCTGCCAGCTCCAGGGAACACGCCTGCACCACAGGGCAGGCTCCCCACACTGCGACGCTTAAAGGGCCAGCTCACAGCCTCCCGGCTCCAGCTGGGCCCGGCCTTACGTAGGCACAGGGTGCTGGCGACCACAGCTATGGCCACGGAAACGAACAAGCAGAGATAGATGGCAACGTGCATTAGAGGATCAGGGCTCAGGCTCAGTTCCCAGGCTGGCTGCTCCTTGGCTGTGTGACCTTGGGCGAGTTAGGTCCCCCCTGCCCCCCAGGCTTGGGGTGGGGACACTCCGGTGACGAACCATGATTGTTCACCAAGCACCCACCGTGCACGTCAGTTCTCTGGGTCCTCGCAGTGTCCTGGGGAAGAGTTTGTTAGTACCCCTAATTCCCAGGGGACGAATAGAGTTGATGTCTGCTTGTTTCGGCCGCTTTATCGACAGTCACGGTAGAACCTTGGGCATTTGGCCAGTGCACTGGGCAGGGTGGGGGATGGGCCGGGGCCCAAGCATCCGAGGTCTTGGTAGCTGTGTCTGTCACTCCCGCCCACCGGGACCTGAGGCTCCGGTCAGGTGGAGCCCCACTTGCCCACAGTGGTGGTCAACTCAAGGATGTATCTTGAACTGGCTTTCCCTTCTCTTCTCACTTTCTGGACCCCTCCCTCTAGCCGCTGGTGACAATTCCCAAATCAACCACCACCTGCGTGCTGGCTCCTGGCTCTGCATTCAGGGACCCCAGGCTAAGACAGTGAGTGATCTTACTATATATATAATTTAAAAACAACTTTTTAAAATTTGTCCTATGCTTATTTAGATGCTCTAGGTTTAGCTTCAGTATCACGCCCCAGGGGCAGTAGGGACATTATCACATCTGATTCCTCTTTATCAGTCAAGGAGAAGAAGCAGTGAGGGAAAGATATATTACCACCTCCAGTAAGGTGTATTCACCTTTCACTGATTTTCCGAAAGCTTAGCCCAGGAAAACGGTCTTAGATTTTTAGAAAACTTTTACGCTGAAACAATTTTAGATTTACAGGAGAGTGGCAAATGTGATCATAGAGTTCTTGTTACACATAGATTTTGAATTGCTTTTTCCCCTTCACGTGGTATCATGATTTCCCATGTGAATGGGAGACCCCGCCAGCAGCCACCCCAGGAATCGGCCACAGCCTGTCTTGGGGAGCCCCAGCCCAGCCATCTACTAGCGTACACATGGGTGGGCACCTGTTTGCGGGCCGTGAGGACAAGGAGGACGCACTGGGGCCACGTGGGTTCCCTTGATCCTGGAGGACAAAGTCCTCATTCTTCCTTTGTGAATGCTTGTATCTGGATTTGATTTCTAGAACAGCCAGCGCATCTCGCAACCCAAGACCAGCAGCAGAGGACATCAGCGTGGAGAGCTGAGAGAAGGGGGTCCACACGACCCTCCCGCTGGCTCTGTGACACAGCACACTTTCCTGCTATGTGCAGACCATCCCAACTGACTATCGTGAGCAAGTCTTGAGAAGTATCATCTTAATGGCTGCCTGATATTTGGTCTAAGGGATGTGTCTTAGTTGATTGAACGAAACCCCTTTTAGAAGACTTGCCGGTTTCTTCCGTGTTTCACGATTGTAAGTGATGCTCTGGGAAGCAGCTCTGTGTATGAAGCTTTTTCTGTATTTCAGATGCAGACCAGGAAGCCCTCGCCCCCCACCTTTGGCTCCCAACCCACTGCCCTAGACCAGAGATGCTAGAGCTGGAGGGGCTCTGGGATGCATCCTGACCACCTCTGCAGTCACAGCTGGTGAAACTGAGGCACGGAAGGGGGTGATCACGTGGACGACTAGCCGCAAGCACCCCAGCTCCCCTGCAGAGCTGCCCCCGCTGTCTGGCGGCCGTCTGAGTTGGCCAAAAGGAGTGAGAGCCCACCTCGAGGCAGGTGGGTGGTGTGGGGAGGGACAGCAGACAGAGAAGGTCGGAGGGAGAGAGAGGGTGGAGGAGGGGGTTATGGCTCCCAGCAGCAGCCGTGGACGCTCAGCACCAGGACCTCAGGATGGACCCAGGCCCTGCCCTCCACGGCGCTCTGGGGAGCCCGACCTGCGAGGGCCTTCAGGACTCACCTTAGACTCCCAAGGGCAGAAGCAGCCGTATCACAGGCCCTGTCCCTGGGACGCGGGGAGGAGGAATCCCAGGCACTGCGCCCAGCTTTCCCTATGATGGGGAAGGAGGCCCAGCCTTAGAAGATCCCAAGGTCCGTTGGGGGTCTTAAAGCTTCAGGATGACCTGGGGCAGGGGTCTTCTGGCCTCCAGCCAGTGACACCCTTCTTGCAGGGGCAGGAGGAGGGACAGCCCGCCGCCCACCACTGCTGCAGGGCCCAGGGGTGAGGGATGAGCCAAGCCCCGCCCCGTACCCGCCCAGCCCCCCGCGTCTCCATCTTGTCGTCAGCATCCTTACCAGCGGCGGCAGCACAGTGAACTCAGCCAGTGAAAGTGCTGCCGGGCCAAACGGCCGCCCAGTGCAACAAGTCCAAGACCCTTCCCTCCTGTGGGGGCCCAGGGGGAGCCCTGCGTCCCACGTGGACCCCTACTCCCTTGCTCCCCAAACTGAGGTCCGGGGACTTACAGCATAAGCGTCACCTGCGGATGTCTGAGCCATGCAGATATTCAGGCCCCACGCAGACCAGCTGAACCACTAACAAGATCTGTGCCCACGAAGTAAACTTTTTACGTCAGAGCAGCGCTCGAGTTTCAGAAAAGTGTACGGGATTTTGAGAACAGAGTCCGAGGGTCCCGTATACCCCACAGCCCGTCTCCACTGCGGTGATTCCGAGCGCATTAGGACTTGAGGCACCCCCTCTCCCTGCCTCTGTTCCTCCCCGTCCCCCATCGATCCCTCTCCGATATCCCAAGGCTGAAGCCGACAGTAGCTTGTCAAGCCTCCTCCACTCCCTGGGACTCCGTGACCTCGCAGGGCGCTCCGAGAGCCCAGGCCCCATTCACGGAGCGCCTGCTCTGTCCCTGAGACGCAGTGACACACCTCACATACGCTCTTCTGTAATTCTCACGCATCTTTACGGGGCAGCACTGTGAGCCCAGCTGAGCCACAGAGGTTAAAGCAAAGCTGGGATTTGAACTCAGATCCACTCCCCCACCATCGAAGCTGGGGGACTTCCCTGGTCCGCACTGTCTCAGTCTGGTTCCGGGAGCTCTGGTCCAGCCCGCGGTGAGTTTCCCAGTCGGCCCTCCCCGGGGACTTTCTGGTCCGCACGGCTTTGAGGGAGAGGCTGACCCTCCCCGCAGGACACTCAGGGTCAGGGAGTGGCCTCAGCTGCCCCTGGCCAGGGCGGCTGCCCAAACCCAGGTGCCCACAGATGCCAGATGCTCGTCTGAACTGGCGGGCAGGCCTTCCACGGCCGGGTGGACAGAATGTCCTGCTGGGGGCAGACTCTCGGGGCAGGGGGGCTTCACCACCGCTCAGCTGACTGCGTAGTGTTGCCTCTGCGGCAGGGCAGGGGGACGGCTGGGGAGCGCGGGACACCAAGTCAACGGGAGAGAGGACCCTCTGAAGCAGGCTTCTGGCCGTTTGAGGACTTTACCAAGAAATAGGTGCCCTTCCTGTTGGGAAGGCTTCCTGAGCGGAGGCCCAGCCCCGCTGTTCACAGATTCGTCTATTTATCCATCAATGACTGTCTTTCTTAGTCTTCCCATGTGATGGACAAGGAGGCCTCCGGTGGGTGGAAACACGTGGACTGGAACATCCTGGATTGGAACCGTGGCCCCTCCACCCCCACCAGGCCCACGGTCTGGACCACATTACATCATCTTGCTGACTCAGTTTCTACATCTGTGAGATGGGCTTACAGCATCTGCTTACTTGCCATGGCTCACACACCCTGACTTTGCGACTCTTCCTGCCATAAATAAGACCACAGCAATAGCCACTCAAACTCATGCTTATCAATCGTTTAAAAACTGATAAGGACACACAGAGGGGAAACATCTAAGAATGTGGATTTCTGACAACATGGCAGACGGAGTGAATGTGGACTCCCCTGCCCACCACCTTCTGATGCAAGCATAGGGAAATGCTGCATACAAGCCAACATGGCATTTAAAACAGATTTCAAGTGCAGAGCTAACCTTAAAGGAAAGGGAGCTTCCAAGAGAGACCACAGCTGTTTCAGCTGCCCATGGGGTTAGAGGTGGGGGGCGGGGTGCAGTGCTGGGGCTGGGGTTTAATGTCCAGGTTGGGGCAGGAGATATGGCCTGGGGCCTGAGCAGGTGGGAGGCTGGAGAGGGGACCTTTGCAGAAAGCTAGGCCACTGGAAAGGCAGCTACTGTCTCTGAAAATGAGACTAACTCAGAAAAGGGGGTGCATTCCCTTTGCTCGGGGCTCTGAATGGGATTTTTAAAGCCTCCAGGAGAAGCTGAAAGCTCAAGCTTGTGCCAGGTGGAAGTGTGGGCCTTAAAGGCATGCCAGTGGCAGGCTTCAAGCAGGAACCCTAAGCTGAGAAATTAACATAGAAGCCAGTCCTCGAAATTAAAAACCATTGAATGGCCACAGCTGAAAAGAGAATTGGTGAACTGGAAGAAAAAAGTGTGATATAGGTAGAAAAATGTTGATTGCATGGAAGCCTGATCAGACATGGGGAATCCATGTGTTTCAGAATGTTAGGCTAAGAAAGAAAAATGTAGGTCTTTGTGTAAGTGTGTATGTGAGTGTGTGTGTGTGTGTGTGTGTGTGTGTGTTGGGGGTGGCACAGGTAACATGGATACGGTGGTGGACATCTGTTAAGAGACCGACAGTCGTGACCTTGCTTTGAGATGCTTTCTTATACAGTAGGACGTTTTTCCAGCATGTTTCACAATTTAGGTAGCTGACTTGATGTATTTTTGATAATTCTATCAAATCTCCAGCAATTATATTTCCCCCCTCCTGGGAGGTCAGGACCTGATGTTGGGACATTGGGGGTATTCAGGGCCCCCATTAATGGCCTGCCCTATTCTCACATCCAAGGGAGGGAGCCTGGACTAGGGCACTTATGGCTGATGGGAAAACAAGCCCATCAGAAAGGCACCCCTGTGGCTCCCGCTTTCACCTGCTTCCCCAGCACTCCAACCTCCCGATTTTCATCTTAACAGCCATGGAGAAGCACCACTTTGGAAGGTTGCTGGGTGAGGGGTAGAAACTGTGCCCCCATCTCGTCAGACATGATTCTGCCCCACCCTGGACCACCCCCCCAGAAAATCCATATATTTTTCTGAACTAAGCAAACGCTATGGCAAAGTTATTGTGCCTTTTAAAAAGGTTTGAGAACAAACTCTGTAACACATCCAAGGAAAAGTTCTCACCAGGAGCAAAATCCGTCCCTTTCTGGAGATCGAGGATAGACACCCCAACTCTGCAGCGGTGTACGCCCTTGTGCTTGGTGCCCGGGTGACCTTGGGCAAGTTTCCTAACTTCTCTGAGTCTCGTCTCTGCATCTGGCAAATGGAGATACAAAATAATGCCTAGCTCCTGGGGGTGAGGATTAAATGAGATGATGCCCACAGGTGAGAAGCTGTCTTGTTGCTGTTCTTGTTGTATTAGTAATTTTTTTTCAGCCGCACCACACGGCATGCAGGATCTTAGTTCCCTGATCAGGAATTGAACCCGTGCTCCCCTGCCGTGGAAGCACAGCATCCTAACCACTGGACCGCCAGGGAAGTGCCTGTATTAGTATTAATAGCTGATGGCTGGGGGAGGGTTCCAGCCATCAGCACTGCTCTGCTGGGCTGAGCCCAGGATTTGAGATGATGCCTGCCCTCTACCTGCTCCGTGGTTGCCCAGAGGGGTTGTTCTTTTAGATCTCACAGCTGCCAGATCACTCTTTAAAACTCATGAGTCTTGTCACTACCCTTTCCCCAAACTTTCAAGGCTCCCCAGCCCAGTTCAGTTGGAAGCCAGTCTACTCTCTGTGTCCTGTGAGGGATGAGCCAGCTTTTCTCTCCAAACTCAATCCTTGCTTCTCTTCTCTCACTCACGCCATTCCAGCCACACTCTACCTCAGGGCCTTTCCACATGCTATTTCTCATCCCAGAACGCTCTTTCCCTTGTTTCTGCAGGACTGACCCTCATCTTTCTGGTTTCTCCTTGGATAGATCTTCACTGACTAAACCCTGTCTAAACCCTCCCTGACCAGACCAGTATTGTCTGCCTCTGCAGTCTGTTCCTCTTCTTTAAAGCCCCGGCCACTGGGTCATTATGTCCTAGGTATCCATTTATAGGCGTGCAGTCCTCCTCCGTGGGCTGTGCATTCCATGAGGGCAGAGACCACATCTGCATTATCGTCTATGTGTCCCCAGGACCTGATGCAGCGCCTGGCACAAAATGGGGGATCAGGAATCTGGGATTAGAGGAGACTGGATTAAAAATATATATATACTGTGTACTTTCAAGTTTGGGACTAACCGAGAGGTTAAAATTATGGCAGATGGAGATAAAACTACCAGCTTTAACGAGAAGAGGTGGACCGGAGTTTGTGGTTAGGTATGTGACACACTCCAATTGGACTTGCCCCGGCCGCTGGCAGCTCTGAAAAGCTTAGCCGTGTGTGCCCTCCCCGTGGCTGGGCTGCCCCGTAACTCATGCTAAGTCCCCCAGGCAGGTGGCCCGTGCCCCCTCTGGGGTGAGAAGTGGGGCAGGAGGCCAGGGATGCTGGGGACAATCCCACCTCCCGGGACCTGAGGAAAGGGGAATGCATTCTACCCTCGTGATACATGAGAAACGGATGCTGGATGAAACCCATGTAGATAGACCGAGGGAGTGAAAGACATGAGCTGATAGAGCCGTGGGTCAATTCAGGTCGGGGGTGGGGGGGCGCCTGGTGCGTCCTGAGGGAAGCAGCACGGCTCCAGAGAGGCGGCCAAGGTGAGCCCAGCTAGAAGCACCTGGACACCCTGGGCCTGGCCCAGGTCCTAGGCGTCTAGGGGTGGGGACGCGGGAAGGAGTGGCAGTGTTTGGAAGTGAGTCCCCTCCCTGCTCACCACAGCCACGGGGCCAGCCACAAGCCCCTGCTTTCCAAGCGGATGTTCCGGAGAGACCAGACCCTGTGATGAGGGGACTGAGTCACGGGGGGTTTAGGAGGGCTAAGGACCGAGGGACGGCGCCAGGACTGCCTGCAAACACTGAAAGGAGGGAGCTGGGCGCCAAGGAGGGCGGCCAGGAGGGGACAGCTGACTCAGCAGACAGAGATGGCACTTGGGTGTCCATAGAGCGCCACGAACCCACGTGCTTGTGTGGCCACGCCCATACGTGGTCTGATCACAGGGGGGTTCAGAGTAAACGCACTGCGTGTTCATGGGAACACACACACACACACACAGAGCAGGTACACACATACGGGCTCCCCCAGTGTACATTTCCAGACAAATTTCGTACAGTACATATGAACACGTGCTATGCATGTGTGGGTGTGGGTGAAGTACACGTGGGTACACAAGTCCAAAGATGACACATCTAGTTATGTACACAGCACATCACTGTTGTGGGTGTGTGTCTCTAACCAGATCCACATACGAGATGAGAGTGCCTGTGCGGTGCTTAGACTTCAGAGCAAGGTACCCATGTACTATATGTCACTGTAAGCAGTGTTTACACTGCCAATCGGATGCCCACATAGCAGGCGTGTATATGTGCACCCATTCCAGTGTGACGTATGTGTTTTCAGATATTGGTGACCTAACATCCATTCGGAAAGGATGATAAAGCAGAACACACTCTGTTCCCTGAGAAGCATCACGGGAGCGTGGTCTCCCCTCCCGCACAGCGGGCACACACGTTATTTACACGAACAGCTGTCAACACTGGATCTTCCCTCTTCAGCAGCTGCTGCGTGAATAAGCAGGTGATGGCGTCACAGCCAGAAGGAACAATGCATCCCCGAGGAGACCCCGGACAAGGCGGGAGCCCAGGTTTATAGTAGGAAACAGCGCCTGGTCCAGGCGGGGACTTTCTGAGGCCGGTGACGGCACAAGGCCAGCTAGAGCCCACGCTGCTGGAACACGCCCTGTGGGGAAACCAGGCCACGAGGTCTTGGCCACCGAGGCTGGGGAATCCATGCCCTTCTCCCCATCTCCATGACCTCAGCCTGAGCTTCAGAGCCCTCTTAGTGAGCAGCAGTTTGAGATACTGCAGGTGGACACCCATCAGCATCCCCGGGAGTGGCCCCCAGGGCAGCAGCGACCATCACACCCCTCACCCCCTCTTCAGGGCTGTTGGAAAAACTGGCCGCTGCCCCTGGTCTTTCTAAAACGGTTTCTAGAGCTGCCTCGTCCAGGGAGAGACCCTTTGCTGGGCTGAGCCCTGCCGCTGGGAAGGACCCAAGGGGGATGGCTCAGAGGGACAGACGTGGCCTGGGTCACACCTCCCTCACCACCTCTTAGCCTCTTGCTTTTCTGAATCCCCCTTCTCTAAGGATACCTGTCTCAGAGGGTTGGTGGAGAAATCCATCAGCATCATTATGTTGAAAGTGACTTTTTCCTAAATTGTAAAGCCCTACGTGATTGCTGTGTGATGGCAGACAAAGGGAACGGACCCCCTGATCTTCTAGGTATGGTTTTCTGGCTTTAAAATGTTTTAATTTAGGACACAGAGGATGGGGCCCACGATTACGTAAATGCCCCCATCGACCCCACTTCCTGCTCTACCTGCCCTTGTGGGTCCCCGCCCACCTTGACCCTGGACTTGGCCACGTGCCTTGTTTGGTAAGGCAGGCAGCAGAGGGTCGCTGAGCGCCTGCCGAGCGAGCCTTGCCCCCTTCGGGCGCTACTGCCGCCCCGTGAGAGACAGGGCTGTCCTGCTGGGGAGCCGTGGGGGGGAAGCCAGCTGCTCCAGCCGCCAGCCTTAGCTGCGCGCCGGACAGGCGAGTAGCCACTGAGGACCCTGAGCCCAGCTGAGCCTCCCTCAGCCGCAGAATCACGAGCAGACCAAAGCTTTGAAGTCATGAAGTTTGGGACAGTTTGGCAGTAGGTAACTGGTACATAGGGCATTCAAGGCACAAGAAGGTCCTGTATTCTGCCCAGAATGATAGAGAAAGTTAATGGCTTCGTCAAGTGTAGGACTCAAGCCCCCAGGGCCCCTCCCACCTTCCCCAGGCCCTGTGTCTGTTCGTTCTGTAGAGCTTGAAATCTCAAGGGCCCAGGAGGAAAATATTGATCCGGGAGGGGAATCAGAATGGTACCTATAAGGGAGAGTTAACGGCATTGGTATTCCAGGGTACTGGACAAGGGAAGGGCTTACAGGGTGGGTGGAAGTTTTCAGAAGAGCCAGAGGGGAAATTTTCCTGCTTAAAAAGGAAACAGCACACGGAGGGCTCGGGCTGTGGGGCCCGAGGGACTGGGTCAAAGCCTAATGCCCCTTTGCTCAGTGCGTAGCTTTGGGCCACAGGTGCATGATCGGCTGAGCCTCAGTCTCCACATCTGTAGGACGGCATGCTTGTGCCCTCCCGGCAGAGATGCCCTGTGTAGATACCCCACCCCCAGCCTGGGAGGATGTGGGAAATTCTCCTTCTCTCCTGGGACCCCAGCACCTCCCCCTCGGGGCTCCCAGGACAGGCAGCATGGCAGCCCCGTCTCCGGGGATCTCGCAAAGATTCGAGGTGTCGCAGGGGCACAGGGGGTCCTGTGAGGGTGAGTCTGGGAGAGGAGGAGGGAGCCCTGCCCCAGGGCCTGTTTTCTGTCTGTCCGTCCGGAGTGCCTGGTTCAAAGGCAGCTGCAACCTGTCGAAGGTGTCGCTGACCCCGGGGACTTTGACTCTGCCAGCAAGACCCCGCAGTCACACCCTCTTCACCTCTGATGGCTGACCTGTGGCCAAGAGGTCAGGCACCCACATCAAAAAGCCGTGCTTCCTCCCGGCCAGCAGCCCTGAGGGCCCCGGTCAGCCACACCAAAGCCCGTGCTGATCAGCCGGCCTGATGGGCACCTATCGTCTGCTGGGCCTCTGGGGTCCACCGTCAGCACTCTGGGTATTGCAACAGCCTCCAGGCACTGCTCTAACAAAGTACCACCAACAGGTGGCTGAAGACAGAAAGGTATTCTCTCACAGTCCTGGAGGTCAGAAGTCCCAAAGCAAGGTGTCCGCCGGGCCCTGCTCCCTCTGAGGTTCCAGGCAGAGCCCTTCCTCACCTCTTCCCAGCTTCAGTGTGGCTTTGGGGCTCCTTGGCTGTAGCAGCATCACCCCGATCTCTGCCCGTCCCCACAGGGCTTCTCTCCGTGTGCCTGTCTGTCCGTCACCCTCCTCTTTGGATAAGTACACCAGTCGTACTGGAAAAGGGCCTACCCTGCTCCAGCGGGACTTCGTCTTAACTTGATTACATCTGCAAAGACCCTGTTTCCAAAAAAGATCACATTCACAGGTATCAGGGGTGAGGACTTCAACACATCTTTTTAGAGGACACAATTCAACCCACAGCAGTTAAAAGAAAACATGGGTTGAGCTCTACAGATAACAAATGCTGGAGAGGGTGTGGAGAAAAGGGAACCCTCTGCACTGTTGGTGGGAATGTACATTGATACAGCCACTATGGAGAACAGGATGGAGGTTCCTTAAAAAACTGAGGATAAAATTACCATAGGACCCAGCAATCCCACTCCTGGGCATATACCCTGAGAAAACCATAATTCAAAAAGATACATGCCCCCCAATATTCACAGCAGAACTATTTACAATAGCCAAGACATGGAAGCAACCTAAATGTCTAACAACAGAGGAATGGATAAAGAAGATGTGGTACATATATACAATGGAATATTACTCAGCCATAAAAAAGAATGAAATAATGCCGCTTGCAGCAACATGGATGCAACTAGAGATTATCATACTAAGTGAAGTAAGCCAGACAGAGAAAGACAAATACCATGTGATATCACTTATATGTGGAATCTAAAATATGACACAAATGAACCTATCTATGAAACAGAAACAGGCTCACAGACGCAGAGAACAGACTAGTGGTTGCCAAGGGGTGGGGGAGGGATGGAGCGGGAGTTTGGGATTCGCAGATGCAAACTATTACATCCAGAATGGATAACCAACAAGGTCCTACTGTAGAGCACAGGGAACTATATTCAGTGTCCTGTGATAAACCATCATGGAAAAGAATATTAAAAAGAATGTATATAGAGATATATAATATGCATAACTGAATCACTTTGCTGTACAGCAGAAATTAACCCAACACTGTAACTCAACTAGACTTCAATTAAAAAAATATTGAAAGAAATGAGCTGAGCACTTCTCTGTGACAATAACCATATAGTAATAGTAGCAATCATAAAGCACATACTCATCCCAGGGACCAGTCTAAGAATTTTACACATATTCGTGGATCAAAATCCTCACAACAAGCCTATGATTAAGAGTTGCTGTATCTCTACTTCACAGTTGAGGAAACTGAGGCACAGAGAAGTTACCAATGGTCCAAGGTCACTCAGCCCCGTGGTGTAGTCGGACCAAACTTCCTCCACCCCCTCAGCCACCGACACCCAGTGGGGGTCTTGACGGGTGGGTGCCAGCGCGTGCATTAAAGAGCTGCCCCTCCCCTGGTCCTCGGACCTGTTCATCTCGTGGTCTGCCCACCGGTTTGGGACATTGTGACTCACACAGAGGCCCCGGCTTCCACACTGCTTCCTCTAAGGCTTTCCTTCACGGTCTTAATAACTGTATCAGTGACATGTCCCCTCAAAACGTGTCACCAGTTGCACCTGAGACCCTTTGAGGAACGTTCTGGGGCCGAGGGCTGCTCCCCTGGTCCCCCAGCCGTGTTTCTTCCATCGTACACACCCAGGTATGGGGATGTGAGGTGTAGACCCCACACCTGACCTCAGAGTCCGTCTGTGGTTACGTCAGGGGGAAACTGAGTCGCAGAAGTTGGGGTGTGTCCAGAGTCACAGAGCAGCTGGCGCAGGGCCAGGGCGGGGTCCCAGGCAGCCTCCCGGGGGGCCAGGTTCCTGCCAGGCTCCTGCCCACTCCCATCCCCACGCTGCTCTCTCCTGAAGGGGACAGTCACCGCCTGGCAGACACGTACTGTTCTGAAAAAGCCCCTTGAATGGAGACAGGGGAAGGCAGTTTGGGGACAGCCCACTCTGGGGGGCAGGGTCACACGTGGGGTAGCATTGCCCGAGCTGCACCGTCTCCGCCCCCGTGCCAGATGTCTCTGGGATACGGCCCCGCGGTCAGCCTCCAGGCCAGGGCGGGCTGATCTCCTGCCATCCCTCCTGCCCTTGCCCGGGCCAGGGATTTCACACCCAGGAAAATAATTTCCTGGTAAGGAGATTAGGAAGCATCGGCCGCTCTCGGGAACAGGATGGGGCCCGGGTGAGGCAGGAGAGGAACAGCGGGAGAGGCTGGGGGGGCAGCTGGGGCCGCGGGAGGAAGTGTCACTGTCAATCAGGGCGCTGACCCATCTAATCCAGCCTCCCGGCTCTCCTGATCCCAGGGACAGATGCCGGGTAAAAGGTGCAAACTCGGCGGGCCTGGCCCTCCCCGCAGGCCTGCAGGCCGGGACCCCCTGTGGAGAGCCGGCTTAATCTTGCCAAGAGGTAAGCTGTCCAAAAGGCGCTCGCCCTCCGAGTCTCCCGGGCGCTTCCGCCTACCTCACGTGCAGGGCTGTGGCCAGGAATGCCGGGCACAGTGGAGTCCCCATCGTCAGGGGACAGGAGCGCTTGATGGGGCTGCGATGGGAGCAGGGCGAGAACCCGAGGGCCGGCTGGAGCTCCTGGTGCGTCGTGCCCAGACCTCGTGCTGGTCTCTGGCTTTGCTCATTCACTCATTCATTCATTCCACAAGCAGGTACTGACCGGACATGTGCCAGGATCACACAGGCTCACAGTCCTGCAAAGACTTGGTAGGAAACCGCATAGGATTACAGCCCCACCATCCATCCGTCCATCCGTCCGTCCGTCCATGCATTCGTTCATCCCTCCATCTGGCTGTCCGTGCATCTATCCGTCTGTCCATCTGTCTGTCCGTCTACCACAGAGTAGGTTTCCAAACTGACCAGCCACCGATGTCAAGAGGCAGCAAGCCTCACCCACATTCACCCGGGTTGTGCTGAGCAGCCACCCCTGGGGGAAACTGACATCCAGACGAGAGCTCTTCCTCATTCGAACCTCTTCACGGCAACTCCATGCACACTTTTAATGAAATTCACTTCCACCAAGGAGATGCTTGGGCCCCTGCAGGAGCCAACAAAGGAATGTCCGGGGTCATCCTGAGCACTAGGGACCCGTCCAAAGGAGAAGCCACCAAGAAGACCAGCAGAATGTTGAGGGCAGCAATGCCAAGCTGCAAGGGGCAGGGGGGCGGGGAGAGAGGACCCGGCAACCAGGGCCCAGCCCTTCCACGTTCACACGGATTTGCCTGGAGGTTCATTCTTGGTGCCAATGGATAAAACGACATGCCAGGCATCTCAAGGACCGTGGAGCGGAGCGACGGAGTCTTCCGTGTCAAGGACTCTGGGGCACTTGTCGGAACAGAGGTGTGCTTGAGTTTGCGAATGGATGGGAAACTCCAGATGCTTAGGTGCTGTATGTATGTATCAGTGCTGGCCTGTGGCAAAACCATGAGATGAGTGGCTTGTCTTCAGTCCAGTTGGGTCCAGTCCAATGAATCACATGCTTCCTGTGTTGCTCTGGCGGAGAGTGGCAGCTCCATGGTGGGAGAGGTTACAGGGCAAGTGGTGTGTGAATGTGGCATTCTCCTGGGCTCCTCTTAGGGCCCATGGAATACGGCCTGGCCTTCCTCTAGGACAGCACAGGAGATATGGAGCAGTGTTAGGCTCACCAGCTCCACTTATTAGCTTAGTGACGATGGGCAAAGTTTCTTAACTTCTCATTGCCTCGGCTTACCTATCTATAAAATGGGGGTAAGATTACAGAGGTCATTTGGGCTGTCCACAAATACTCTAGTTCTCCTTCTGGACACATGGTAGGGCTGTACTTCTCTACTTTTTTTTTTTTTTTAAATGTCTTTTAGACATTCTTGGAACACTCAGAACAGTAGTTTTGTTTCCCTACCTACTTTGAACCTAGAAATAGCTTTGTGAATTCCTTTAGCCGATGAAATGCTAAGTGATTTGCCACACCCTCCTCCATCACCACTCCCTTGGTGACCAATGAAATGACCATGAGAAGCAGAGGCCCCTTGATGACCTGCACTGGACATGTAGCAAATGCAAGAAATCAACCTTTGTTGCTTTCAGCCACTGAGATGTTGGGATTGTTTGTTGCCATGGCATAACCCAGCCTAAATTGACGGACACATTTAGCAGCGTTATGGGCTGAATTATATGCCCTCAGAATTCATATGTTGAAGCCCTTCCCCCCAACGTGATGGTATTTGGAGGTGGAACCTTTGGCAGATAATTCAGTTTAGATGAGGTCGTGAGGGTGGGGTCCCCCGTGATGGGATTAGTGCCCTTACAAGGAGAGACTCCAGAGCACACACTCTCCCTCCCTCTCTGTGTCGCACAAAGAGGTTACATAAGCACACAGCAAGGTGGCGGCAGTCTACATGCCAGGAAGAGTCCTCACCAGTGCCTGACTCTGCTGGCACCCTGAACGTGGACACCCAGCTTCCAGAACTGGGAGAAAATAAATCTCTGTTGTTTAAGACCCCCATGTACGGCATTTGGTTATGGCAGACCAAGCAGACTCACACAAGCACCTTTCTCATAATGGTGTCGTGAGAATTAAATAGGTTGCATACCAAGTGCTGAGAGTGGTGCCTGGTCCAGAGCAGGCAATACATGAGCGTCCACAGCTATTTTCACTTACTGTGGACACTAGGGTGGTCCCAGATAAAACTGGAACGAAGGTGAGGTTTGTGTCTTTACCTTTCCTGTGCATCTCCCACCCCCATTTCCCGGAAACTTCATTCATTTCTACCATCACTCATTCAGGCTTCCAGCCAACATTTGCTAAGGATCAACTTTGTTCCAGGCCTGAGAAGTCCATTCACTCATTTCGCAGACTTTTCCAGAACCCCCAGGGGTGAACCGAGCCTGGGCCCTGTTCCCAAGGTGCTCATGGGCAGGAGGGACCCGAGCAATGAGAGCTCAGATGATGGGTATTTTTCTGATGAAGCGGGGCAGGCCCCGTTGGGGGTGTCTAATCACCTGGGGATGGGGGGATTCCCTGAAAGAGGTAGCACTTGTTCTAAACTGTGAGGACAGGTAGGATTCATCTGGACAAAAGCAGTCACGGAGGGCACTCCAGGCAGAGGGAGCAAAGACAGGAGGGGAAGTGTCCTCGAGCCCACACGAGAATCCCCAGCAGGGGCCTGGCAGGCAGCAGGCCCTCTTCTGACACATTCCCCTGCCCTGCGGCCCAGGGCAGTGGCCGTGACTGCTCCTGCACCAGCCCCTGGAGGTGACATTCATATGGTATCAGGGTTTTGGGGGGGGTCTCATCACAGAGCACACCTACCAGGCTCCCCAGAGAGCCGGGGGAGCCATCTGGGGTCAGGCCCTTGAGGGCCACCAGCTGACCCTGCTGGACAACCCACACCTCCAGGCAGCCATCTGCCAGCCTGGGAGCTTCTCGAGGCATCCCAGGATGGATTCCCCTCAGCATGGCCAGTGTCGGGTACAGGGGTGCTCAGAAAGGGGGTGCGGGATGCAGGGAGAAAGCCAACGGTAAGACAGGCTCTCCAGGACATTCCCAGCCTGTCTCTAGGGCACAGCAGACAAAGGAGAGGACACCGAGGCCCCAAAGGCATCATCAGAGCTGGGGCTGGGCTGATGGGGGAGGGGAGGGGGGGGAGCTCCCACTGACCCGCTCTTCCCTGCAGTGTCGCAAGGCAGGTACCTTTGGGCCCAGTTTACAGATGAGGATGCTGAGTCCAGAGAGGCTGCCTGTCCAAAGTGCCTGGAATGTTTCTGGGCTCAGTCACGATCCCTTGACCGACTAGATGGAGGGGGGCTGCGGTTTGCGCATGCTCCTGTGTGGCCAGGACCACGGAGAGCAGGCAGCGTGGGGACGTGTGTGGGAGGGGGTGGAAGGGACTCAGAGGGGAGAAGCCTGGCCCCGCCCGAAGGCACGTGACCCACGCTGGACACCGCCGCTCCCTCCCGTGTGCCCCGCAAGAGGGCCGCTCGGACCCGGGGACAAGGGTGGCTTGGGGGTGACAGAGAGGCTTCTAGGTGCAGCAGAAATACGAGACAGACCCGAGTAATGCCCCCCCCCCCATCAGCCCTGCTGCTCAGCAGCTGTGACCTTGGGCAAAGGCCTTAGCCTCTCCAAGACTCAGTTTCCCCATCTGTAAATCAGTAGTCCTTATCTCCTTACCGAGCGTTGGAGTTTTTAACTAAGGTGATGGATGTAAAACGTCTGGGCTGCCGTCTGGCCTCTGACAGGTTCTCAGGAGCTCTCCCCCCATTCCTCTCTGCCACCAGAACCTCTTCTGCTGACCTACCTTTCTCCGTCACACAGGGGCTGTGGCTGGGAGCCAGGACACAAGGGCACCTGGGGGCAGAGAGTGAGGCTCCGGGCTGAGAACGTGGAGACCAAAGGACGACTCTCAGCGTTTCCGTCCACTGGTTGTACGTCATCTGTGAGGGTCACTTCCCCTTTCTTGGCCTAGTTTTAGCATTGGTGAAACAGGAGGGAAAGGGATTGAACTGGCCAGTTCCTAAGCTCGCTTCTGGCTGCAGGAGAAGTGAATACTGGTTGTGGATCCTTTCACCAGGCCAAAAAGTGACCTCGCTGCACAGGATGGAACCCTGATTCGATGTACCCGTTCTTCTTTCTTCCATTGCAAGGGGTCACCTGGACTGAGGACATTTCCCAGGTTCCCTTACAGCAAAAGGTGGTAACAGAACTAACTTCTGGCTAAGGGATGTGTCATGTGACAGCTTCTGGGAACTTAAGAGAGAGCTGTGACTGTTTACAATAGGTAAGACATGGAAGCAACCTAAGTGTCCATCGACAGAGGAATGGATAAAGAAGATGTGGTACATATATACAATGGCATATGACTCAGCCATAAAAAGGAATGAAATAATGCCATTTGCAGCAACATGGATGGACCTAGAGTTTATCATACTACGTGAAGGAAGTCAGAAAGAGAAAGACGAATACCATATGACATCACCTATATGTGGAATCTAAAATACGATACAAATCAACTTATCTACGAAACAGAAGCAGACTCACAGACATAGAGAACAGACTTGTGCTTGCTAAGGGTGGGGGGTGAGGGAGGGATAGAGTGGGAATTTGGGGTTACTAGATACAAATTTTTATCTATAGGATGGGTACACAACAAGGTCCTACTGTAGAGCACGGGGAACTTTATTCAATATTCTGTGATAAACCATAATGGAAAAGAATATATATGTATAACTGAGTCACTTTGCTGTGCAGAAGAAATTAACACAACACTGTAAATCAAATATACTTCAATAAATTTTTTTTAAAAAGAGACAGCTGTGGACTCTTACTCCCTTCCCCTCCATCCCTTCCTTTATCCAGTGGGCTGGACTGTGGGGTTGATGGTTGGAATAGCCATTTGGCCATGAAGGTGTCCTTGGGAACGGAGACCACACATGGCCGAGCAAAAAGCTAGAAGGAACCTGGGCCCCTGAGGACTTCACAGAGAGGGCCGCCAAGCCAGCCTAGAGCGCGTCCCTTTGGATTTTCCTCTGAGACAGAAATCAAATCCTATCTTGCTTAAGCGTGGTTATTTTGGTCTCTGTTACTTTACAACCAAAACTAAAAAAAAGGCCTGATGGAAGTCTGCATTGTCTGTATAGAAATCACGTGATGTGTGAAAACAGGAGGCTTCCAGAGCCTTCTAATCACTTCACACAACTGGATGGGCTCCCTGGAAAAATACACGTGGGCCTCACACAGGTGTGTGTGTGCGGCTGCGTGCTGGTCTTCTGAGGGCCCATCTGTCCTGAGCTAAACAGAGAAAGTTTTCTCCCAGGCTGCGAGTACAGACCAGATTTCCTGACCGCTGGTCTTCTGAGCAACCCAGCAAGTCAGCTTGGTCACCCCACAGGACAGTGTTGGGGGCTGAGGGAATGCGGCCCCTCTTTTCTGATTTGCATTTTGGGTGGCCCCAAGCCCTAGCCGGCCCCTCCCAGCCAATGCAAGCATCATGTTTGAACCACACGTGTGTATGACAAAGACAGTGTTTCTTAACAGGGCTGATGATGGGCGATTCATGTATTAAGGTCATGTTTATACTTCCATTGTCAACAGTGGTCATTGTTGATTTGAAAGGAGGCCTTTCTCATTTCCTGGGCATTCCCGCAGTGAGTAAGAGCATGTTGGGGGCTTAATCATGTTCATATGGTGGGGATGAAAGGCAGAGAAGGCTGAGGCTCCCTGTGTCAGCCAGAAGAAGGGTCGTCCCACGGGGGGGCTGACCCCGCATCCCAGAGAGGGAAGGCAGCCCCAGGACAGGCGAGGGGACGGCCAGACAGCAGCTGGTGGCCCCAAACAAAGCCCCAGCTTCTTGGCTCAGACAGGTGAGCTCCCAGTCTACCAGGGCGGTGCGCAGCTGTGAACTCCGACCTTCCTTTCAGGACCCTTGCGGAAGTCGTGGACGCAGGACACAGGACCAGATCTGTCATCTCCCAGGTGGGAAGCAAGTACATGTTTAGCAACTGCGGCTGGTGGGATGCAGCATGGCGTCGGGGAAAGGGGGCGGGGTTTGGAACTAGATGGAGCTGGTGTGTGTGAGCTTGAACACGTGGTGATGCCTGACTTTCCTCGTCTGTGAAATGGGGATGATCACACGTTGCCTGCAGGCTGATACTGACAGGTGCAGGAGAGAGCTGCACGTGACTTTCCAAGAAGGCTGATAAATATGTCACTTTCCTTCCCCTGCCCCTATGAACCAGCCACCTCATAGGGAAGAACAAACCTGACTCCATATTAGATCAGTTTCTTTTTCTGTAACCTTTGTATTCTATTGCTTTTGCTTCGAGTTAAGAATGTAGCCTCTAGCCTGAAATACACAGGAGAGCCCATTCTCAAGGCCCTGACCTTTAAGGGGATAAGGTCCATTCCTACAGAGATAAAAAGTTGCAGAACAGGGAACGACATTTGTTTTGTTGGAGGTTTACAGGAACACCGTGACCTGACCTTCGTGGACAAAGGATTCCTGCACCAAGAAGTTTGCAGCAACCAACCACACCCCCTCCCCCACCTGGCTTTTAAAACTGCTTCGATGAAACCCTCTGGGGAGCCCGGGGATTTTGGAGGCACCAGCCACCTATCACCTTGCTTGGCCCTGTAATAAACCTTTCTCTGCTCCAGATTCCAACGTTTCAGGATTGTTTGGCCTCACTGTCTGTCAGGCACATAGGCTTGCATTCGATGACAGCTACATTCTTCTGAAACTTGAAGGAGGGTCTGGAAAGAATTGGGAAGGAATGCGTCCCTCCAGAGAAAAGGCTACGACAAACTCATCTCTCCCTCTCTCTCGGACCTGTGGGCTTCAGAGGTCAGAGGAGGTGTCCTCTGAAACAAACAAAAAGTGTGTTTGTTTTAAGAAAGTATTTGCAAGCATCTCTAGCGTTCGGGGTGCTGGAATCGGTGACACCCGACCCGGATGGTTCACAGCTCTGCCAGCATGGAGAGGATGTCGGGGATGCTGAGGCCATGTTACAACAGGTTGCTGGACTCTCAACTGGGTAAACGATTGTGTTCCCAAGGGACTGACCACTGGCCTCAGGTCAGCCAGGTGGAGGTCTCTGGCAGAGTGACACAGGGCGCGGTTACCGTGGCCCGCTCCATACTGGGACACGGTTAACCGTGCATTCAGTCAAGACCTAGAAAAGGTGTTCATCAAATATTCAGGTGACAGAAAGCCTCCAAGCAGGAGGCAAAAATGATGAGGTCCTTTTATAAACCTATTGTTGTCTAATCCTCACAGCCACCCCCTGAGGTTGGGATGGTTTAATTATCCTCATCATACATTTGAGGAAGCTGGGGCTTGGACGGGTTCGGTGACTCGCCCAAGGCCACGAGGCTGGGAAGTAGTAGGACCCAAATCTGAACAGAGACCCCATGGAGCTCATCCTGAAACCGCCCGTGAAACATCAGCTCCTCTGGGTGCATCTGAAACTCAAGGGCGTGGAGAAGAAGGCAAGGCATGGGTCGTATTCAGGCTTTGTTCATCCTTTTGTCTAAACGATATTCAGCGAATGCCTAGTATGCCCCAGGCGCGTTCTGGGTCCTGCTGATACAGCGGAAGCAAGAGCTTCCAGAGGTATCCTGCCCTCACAGTCCAGGGAGAGGAGGGGGCCGGCGGAGGAGAGCAGTTAAAAAATACACACAAAGATGAATTAAGCAATTGTAGAAGATGATAATAGAGCCAAAACTTTTATTAAATGCCAGGCAGTGTTCTAAACTCAATGATCCTATGAGGTCTGTGCTGTCATTGTTCCCACTTTACAGGTGAGGAAAACTGAGGCACAGAGAGCTCGAGTGCCTGAGGTCACAGGGCTCTCACCTTTGGAGCCTGCACAGCACGCTGCTCGGCCAGCCCACGACACAGCAGGGCCGAGGACGTCGGCTGGAGGGATGTCGGGGAGACACAGATAACGCTAGCAGGGTGATCAGGGAAGGCTGTTAAGTGGGGGTGACGTCAGAGCCAGAAAGAGGAGCCCAGAGCCATGTGAGGCTCCGGGGGACCAGCAGGGGTGCAGCAAGAGGCAGGAATCTGCAGGGTGAGGCACAGAAAGACGCCAGGCTGGCCCACCCTGAGGGGTCAGGGGTCCTAGGGCTGTGAAGGACAGGTGGACGTGCAGGGTTTGTAGGTTGTGGCAAAGAGCTTGGACTCTTTTCCCTCCTGTGAAGAAAAGTCCAAGTGGGTGTTTATGCAGGAGAGGAGAGTGATCGGGGTCCATTTCCCACGGAGTCCTGGGCCACACGGCTTGGAAACGGTGCCACGGGACTTGAGCACAGCCTTGGGCCAGCCCACAGCCCAGAGCTGCTGCATCTCCCTGACCCTTCTCTGCTTTTCCTACTCAGATTTCCAAAGCTCAGAACCCTACCCAAGTCTGCTGGGGTCCGAGGCCTGATCTGAGCGCCCAGGTGGGGACAATCCGGGGCCGAGCCTGGTCCTCCCCGAGCTCAGGGTACTCTGGGGAGTCTCCCTGATGCCGGGGCGGGGCGGCCAGGGGACACACAGTCAGGGGCACCAGTCAAGACCCAGAGGCCTTGCTGGCCCCATCCGCACAAGGAGTCGGACCCACCAAGATGGGATTTCCAAGAAAATGTGAGGCTCTGCCCTTGGATTCCGAAAAGCAGTCCAAAGAGTCAGAGGGGCAGGGAGTGGGGAGAGGAGAGAGGGGGTGGCCCAGGGAGGGGTGGGAACCAGAGAGCAGGGGCAGGGAAGGGGGGAGACGGGAAGGTGGGCGAGCAGAGGCGAGGGGGCTGGCCCAGCGGTGCAGTTCAAGGAAAAGGCCGGGGGAGGTAGGAGGGGCGACAGGGTGGCCAGGCCGGGCTACTGCTTGTTCCCGATGGTCCCCACGACCTGGGGCTCGGCGGCCTCGAGAAGCCCGGCTCGGACCCGGCGCAGATGCGTGTTTGCTGGCGGAGCCGATGTCCCACTGCGCTCGGCTCCCGCCTGGTCCCCAAGGAGGCGGGGGCAGCTTCCCCAGGAGCAGCATCCCGAGGGTGGCGTCCGAGGGCTCTTGGCTGAGCAAGGTTGAGGCTCAGAACGTCTGCCGGGGGAGCTGCAGCGCTGGGGCAGGAAGCGGGCAGAGGGCAGGGGGCAGTGCTCTCTGACAGTCATGCATGGCAACAGGCTGGCTGCTGAAGCAGGGAGCCTGTGAGCTGGGGCTGCTGGGGTGGAGGAGGAGAGACCACAGAGCGCCCAGGCAGGAGCTTTCTGCCTTCCTCAGATGCTGAGCCCCAACCGTGGGCCGGGCGGGGCAGGGTGCCTGGAGAACCAAGAGGAATCAGAGCCAGCCCTGGCCTCAGGATGCTGAGCTTCCATGGCAGACAGAGACCAGGACAGGGGAAACGCCATGGAGTGCGATCTGTGCTCTCAGCGTTGAGGAAGAGATGGGCCAAATCACCGAGGGCTTCCTGAAGGAGGTGTCGAGACGCAGTAGGAGCTGCCCGGCAGCTGCAGAAGGCATGGACGGAGGGGCTCGGGCTCCTGCTGCTTGAGACGCAGGCAGGAATGCGGGAGAAGTCGCACAGCCCCGCAGCAGCCCTCAGACCCCACTTCGCACGCCTCAAGTAGGGGGGCCTCTCTGTCGATCCCCCACCACTGCAGGTGACTGAGCCAACCACAAAAGCCTGAGCTGCTTAATCACGACGGAAAGACGCTTTGCAGGAAAAAAATACAATAGGGTACAACCTCTGCTTGTATAATCACAAGGCATTTCAACGTCACTTTTGTCCATGAAAGGAAGAGAAAAACAATTGTCAGATTTTTAAAATATAGTTTCAATTGTTGTAAGGTAGTTTTAAACTTTATCTCCTATTTGTGTGAAGAGTGTTTCTTGTCAGGGGGGTTATCGCGAGTTTGAGGATATAGATCGTTGTTATGAAGACCTGGTTTCCTGGTTTGGATGGTGTGCTGTGGTTATATAAGCCGTCACCATGGCTTGAAGCTGGGTGATGGGTGGACAGGACCTCTCCCTACTATGTTCCCAACATTATGTGAGTTACAATGATTTCAAAATAAAAATTAACAAACAAACAAAAACCCTCTTGTTCTGGAATCGCGTACAGCCACCTCGAGCATTAAATCTGACACAAACAACTTTTGTTATGGGAGCAGCTGTTTCTCATTTAATTAATTTTTTAAAGATTGCTTTCTGAATGCTTACTTAAATTTAGTACATTACCTTACAAGTTTTATTTTCTTAGCATAATTTTATCAAATAGAGTGAAAATGTAATTTTTTTTTTTTTTTTTTACCTCTACTGTACTTAATGTCCCTTTGCTCCAAAGTGCATTCAGTGAATTGCTGACTTTCTACGTGGGCTCTAACTTGGAAAAGGGTGGGAGTCGCTGTCTGGGAGGTGGGACTAGCTGGACTCAGCCAGGTCAGGGGATGACAGGGCCTCTCCGAGGCTCCCGGCAGGGGTTCCAAGGAGCCCAAGGACGGGGCAGCCTGCAGAGGAGGGGCTCAGTGGGCCTGGATGTGAAAGGTGGGTGGCATTTGGGTAACACTGAGAACATATAGTCATGGGGTGGGGGGTGCCACCAGGAGGAAAGATTTGCCACTGGAAGCTGCAAGAAGGCGAGCTTGGCCAGGGGGCTACTCGTCGGAGGAGCCCTTGGACACTCCTCTGACCAGCGAAGTGCCTTGGCCAAAAAAAGAGGTCTCCAGCCAAGCAGGAAAGGCTTTCCTGCCCTGGACAAATGTGCCCAGCTTCCCGGGGTAGGGTCTGCGGGGTCTGGGGCCCAGCATCCCACCTCCTTGCCTCTGACACCCACGCCGATCCACTGCCACAGCCCCGGCTGCAGACGGTGTCATCCTGAGGGGGTGACAAGGACCTTGAGGGCACGGCCAGCCCCCGCCGGTGGGGATGGCTCAGGACACGGTGGCCCCCGGCAGGGAATCTCGCCAGGCTGGCCTGCGGGGCTGGTGGACAGCGAGGACACGCCTGTGTGATGAGTCCCCAGCCTCCTCCGGAGCCGTGTCTGAATGGAAACATTATCACAATTTAATTACCTTTCAGCATCGCAGCCTGAGAAACCCCAGTCCTCAGCCCCAATGCCAACCTCGTATGGAGCCAGGGGTGAGCGGAAGTCATGCTCCGACCGGGCAGGGGGACAGCACACACCAAAAGCAAGTGGAAGAAGTGACCCAGGGCCCCAGCCCACAGGGGGCTGAACG
Organism: Mesoplodon bidens; assembly: GCF_964165515.1. Classification (NCBI taxonomy): domain Eukaryota; kingdom Metazoa; phylum Chordata; class Mammalia; order Artiodactyla; family Ziphiidae; genus Mesoplodon; species Mesoplodon bidens. The sequence continues at coordinate 15,494,271 of NC_138165.1, forward strand.
GGCTCCCCCAGCTAGGGAAGCAGCGCCAGGGCCAGGAGCACAGGTTGTGTTTGGATGGTCCCAAGGACGGGGTGGGGAGTTCCTCCTTCCTTCCTTTGTTTCTTTCCTCTTTTTTTTTTTTTTTTTTTAATAAAAGGGGTGATAAAGGGTCCTGCCAGGAAGCATTGTCTTCCAAAGTCTAAAGTGTTCGAAATTAATTTATCCGCTTAGGATGGTGTATAAATTTCTCATTACCAGTGTCAGTGATGAACAGGAACCCATTCCAAGAAATGTCTCGGGCCCTTGCCAAGCCGTGGGCCCTGGGTCCCTGGCGGAGCGGGGCCGCGACAAAGGCTTTCACACAGACAGGAGCGTTAGCTATGCATGCTTTCGCGTTGCCCGGGCTCGGCCCAATGCCCTGTGAGAACCACACGTCCACACCCGCTTTATTATTCCGCACAGATGCCGCTCGCTGTTGTGTGTTTGCAGCTTTGTGGAACGCAATGTGGGGTGTCGGGGGTTTTGTTCTCGTCGGGCATGTGCTTTTCTACTCTGCGCCCCCCCGGCCCCCTCCTTCTGTGACACCCCTACAAATGGCTGCCCGGGGGAAGTGGGGGCCAGAGCGGGCACTTTCTGGGAGGGGCTGGGCTGGGCTGGGGGAGGGGCCCACATGAATTGAGCCTCTTTGAGGGGTGTGTGTGGGGGGAGGGTGTGGAAGCCCTAGGGAGGGGAGGGGGGAGGGGAGGGAGGGGGAGGTGAAGCCCTGGGAAGAAAGTGGCACCCCTCCGCCCCTCCCGGGCTGGGCCCGGCTGCCAGCCGTGCTCGCGGCTGCCCTGGAGCCCCCGGGAGACTCAGCTTTAGACGGAGGGGTCCTCGGGGGCGTTCCTGTGGTGGGTTACCCAGTAATTCCTCAAGGCCCAGGGCCCCGAAGAGCTGAAGAGGTGGCACGGCCGGGACTCAGATCCAGGCCGCTGCCCCGGCAGCCGGGGAGGTGTTCTCTCTGCTCCCGCCAACGCCCACCCAGGAGCCCAGGGTCCATGCCCCTCTGCCTGCTTTGGGTGGCTTTTGCAGGGGTCCCCCCGGTGGGGACAAAGCACAGACCTTACAGGGCAGGACAGGAGGGCTGTCCTGGGAGTCGGGAGAGCCCACGGGAACCTTGCCTTTGTCACCATCTCCCCGTGTGACCCAGGCCCGGGCTCCCCACCCAACCTCTGTGCTCTCTTCTGTACCTAAAGGGTCCTGGGCTCCAGGAGGAAGGCATCCAGGCTGTGCTGCCCAGAGATGCTGTTGACATGGACTGCAGACTCCGCAGCTCAGGAGAAGGGGGCCCTTGGGGGGTCTAGAAGGAGAGGGAGCCTGCAGGTGACCCCCGCCAGCCTCGGAGACAGGCGGGTCTGTGGACAGCGCCCTCTTCCTTGGGGATCCTGGCCAGAGGGCCGGGCATGCTTGGACCCAGGGGCCGCTGCGCAGAAACGCCAGTCTCGGCGGACGCGCTCACTGCCGGTCTCAGGGAGCCTGGCGGCCAAGGGCAGGGCCTTTCAGAACGGCTGACTGGGATGCCTGGCAAGTCACCGGCCCTGGGCGGTGGGCCAGCTCACAGCCCCTGCGGAGGTGGCCTCATTAAAGGCCTCATGGTCCAGTGGGCAGGGCATCAGACTGGACATCTGGAGGCTTGGGGCCTGGTCCAGCTTGCTGCTGCTTTGCTGGGTGACCTTAAGCAGATTACTTGGCCTCTCCGTGCCCCATCTGCCCCCTGGCTCCCCCCGTCTGGCAAGGCTTATTTGTTAAGGAATATTAATGGTGTGACTCACAGAAGCCTGGATTCTACGGCACCTCGGTTTTAGCCTTTCCAGCCATGCCAGGGGCTGGCAGGGACACGCAGGGGCCCTTCCTCCTGAAAGCCTCTGAGAATTCCATTCCGCCATCGCTTGCTTGGGCTGCCACAGGCCTGGCCTGGCACACAAAGCTGTGAGGGCCAGGGAGAAGCTCCACGGCGTCTCAGAGCAGGAAGTCACCATTAGCATCCTCTGGAGCAGTCTCTCTTCTTTGCAGATGGAGAAACTCAGGCCAGGACACACAGCCAGGTGGTGGCTTTCCTGGACTGGGAACCTAGGCATCCATTCTCTGGGCCCTTCTAATTTCTCCCCTGACATAGTCCCCAGGCTGATGTTTCCATCACGAGGATCTCACCCTGTCCACTCCTGTGTCAGCCTCTTCCATGACCTCCCATAGTCCAGGTGATCAGACCCCTCAGCCGGTACCCTGGACGCTCTTCTCTGGAGATGCACACCTCAGGCCAAGGCATCACCAAGGCTGAGCTCCAGCCCTCCAAGCCCATGTGGGACCCCAAGCCCCGCACCTGCCGTTCCTGCCACCTGGGGGAACCTTCTCCACTTGCCTCCTGGATGAACTGATGGTCCTTTGTGACTACAGCGAAACATCCCCTCTGTGTGACACCCATCACACAAGCCGTCCCCAAGGACACAGCCTGGGTCAGTCCACCTGGGTCTTGCAGCATTCAGGCACCTCTCCATAGGAGCACTGCCTACTGGGCAGAGGGGGCCTTGAAGGACAGGGCCTGCCTCTCAGACATGTTGGGGCCGCAGAGGAGGCCCAGGGCTTGGCAGGTAGTGGGTGCTCAGTAGATGGGAGTTGAATGAAGGCTTAGGAGGTCAAAGCCAGCATCCTGACCCCATAAGCCCCCTGCTCTCTTCTTTCAAGTACCCTTGAACGAAGCATTTAAAAGCTTCATCCAGGGAGCCATGACTCACCAGGGCCCTCCTGCTGCTCTGTGGCCGCACCCCTGCAGAGTGGACCTGCCTAGGCCCATACACCCCAAGCTCCTTTTTTTTCAGATGTCTGTGTCCCAGGCCCGTCATCATAATAATCCTCCAAGATTGTTGCAGCTCAGTGTATAGCTGAGTGAACCGAGGCTCAAAGATGTGTGATGCCCTGCCTGGGGTCGCACAGTGAATAGAGGCCAAGCTGGGATCTGAGCCCAGAACTGCAGGATCCAAAACCCATGGTCCTGCCCCAACCAACACCTGCTCTCCTCTGAGCCCTGCTAGGGAGCTGCTTAGAGGCATGGAGGTGGCTGGGTTGCTAAAAGCTAGGAAAGAATTTGCTGCGTGATCCTTTCCCCTTGGCACTGGTAAATATATCAACAAACTGGACAACCTAGAAGAAATGGAAACATTTTTAGAAATGCACAACTTACCAAGGCTGAATCAGGAAGAAATAGAAAATCTGAATAGGCCAGTTACTAGTAATAACATTGAGTTAGTAACCAAAAATCTCCCAAAGAAGAAAAGCCCAGGACTGGGTGGATTCATTGGGAATTTTACCAAACATTTAAAAAAAGAATTAACACCATTTTTCTCAAACCCTTGCCAACAAATCGAAGATGAGGGAGTACTCCCAAACTCATTTGATGAGGCCAGTATTATACTAATACCAAAACCAGAAAAGGACACAACTAGGAAAGAAAACTACACGCCAATATGCCTGATGAATATAGATGCAAAAATTCTTAACAGAATACTAGCAAACCAAAATCAGCAGCACATTAAAAGGATCATTCACCACGATCAGGTGGAATTTATCCCTGGGATGCAAGGATGGTTCAACATCCACAAATCAATCAGTGTGATACACCACATTAATAGAATAAAAGAAAAGAATTACATGATCATTTCAATAGACACGGAAAAAGCAATTTCCAAAATTCAACATCCATTCACGATGAAAACTCTTAACAAATTAGGCATAGAAGGAACATATCTCAACATAATAAAGGCCATATATGACAAGCCCACATTACATTCAGTGGTGAAAGGTTGAAAACTTTTCCTTTATGATCAGGAACAAGACAAGGGTGCCCATTCTCACCACTCCAATACAACATAGTACTAGAAGTCCCAGCTAGAGCAATCAGGCAAGAAAAAGAAGCAAAGGGCATCATAATTGGAAAGGAAGAGACAAAAATTGTCTCTCTTTGCAGATGACAGGATTTTATATATAGAAAATCCTAAAGACTCAACGAAAGGACTGTTAGATCTTATCAATGAATACAGTAAAGTTGCAGGATACAAAATTAACATCCAAAAATCAGTAGCATATCTATACACTAACAACAATTTTTTAAAAAATAAAGAAATTGATTTTTAATAGCATAAAAACCAATAAAATATTTAGGAATAAATTTAACTAAGGGAATGAAAGATCTCTACTTGGAAAACTACAAGACACTGATGAAAGAAATCAAAGAAATGGAAAAGTATCGCATGTTCATGGATTGGAAGAATTAACACTGTTAAAATATCAATACTACCAAAGCCATCTATAGATTCAATGCAATCCCTATTGCATCAAGATTCCAATTGCATTTTTAACAGAAACAGAAAAACAACTCCTAAAATTTATTTGGAACCACAGAACACCCTGAATAGCCAAAACAATCTTGAGAAAGAAGAACAAAGCAGGAGGCATCACACTTCCTGATTCCTAGCTATACTGTAAAGCTACAGTTATCAAAACAGTTTGGTATTGGCATAAAAACAGACAAATAGACCAATAGAACAGAATCAAGAGCCCAGAAATAAACCCAAGCAAATATAGTCAGCTAATATTTGACAAGGGAGCCAAGAATACTCAATGGAGAAAAGACAGTCTCTTCAATACAAGGTGTTGGGATAATGTAGTCAGTTGTAAAAGCATGAGACTGGACCCATATCTTACACCACTCACAAAAATTAACTTAAAATGTATTAATGACTTAAATTAAGACCTGATACCATGAAACACCTAAAAAAAAACCCACAGGAGTAAAAGAAAACCCCTTGACATGGGTTTTGGTAATGAATTTTTTGAAATGACACCTGAAGTACAAGTAACAAAATAAATAACGAACAAGTGGGGCTACGGTAAACTGAAAAGCTTCTGCAAAAGAAACCATCAAGAAAGTGAAAAAACCTACAGAATGGGGAAAAAATCTTTGCAAACCATATATCTGACAAGGAGTTAATATCCAAAATATGTAAAGACCTCATACAACTCAATAGCAAAATAACATGGGCAAAGGACTAAGAAAAACAGTATGGAGGTTCCTCAAAAGACTAAAAATAGAGTTGCCATATGATCCAGCAATCCCACTCCTGGGCATATATCCAGACAAAACTCTAATTCAACCAGATACACGCACCCCAATGTTCATAGTGGCACTATTCACAATAGCCAAGACATGGAAACAACTTAAATGTCCATCAACAGATGAATGGATAAAGAAGATGTGGTACATATATACAGTGGAATACCACTCAGCCATAAAAAAAATGGAATAATGCCATTTGCAGCAACGTGGATGGACCTAGAGATTATCATACTAAGTGAGGTAAGTCAGAAAGTGAAAGACAAATACCATATAACATCACTTAAATGTGGAATCTAGAATATGACACAAATGAACTTATCTACGAAACAGAAACAGACTCACAGACACAGAGAACAGACTTGTGGTTGTTGGGGGTCAGGGGGCGGCGTGGAGGAGGGAAGGTCCTACTGTAGAGCATAGGGACCTATACTCAATATCCTGTGATAAACCATAATGGAAAAGAATATAAAAAAGAATGTATGTAAATGTATAACTGAATCACTTTGCTGTACAGCAGAAATTAACACTACATTGTAAATCAACTAGACTTCAATAAAATAAATTTTAAAAAATAAATTAAAAAATAAAAATAAAAATGGGCAAAGGGCCTGAATAGACATTTCTCCAAAGAAGATATACAAGTGGCCTACAGGTACATGAAGAGATGCTTAAAGTTACTAGTCCCTAAGGGAAATGTAAATGAAAACCACCATGAGCTAGTACGTCACACCTGTTAGACTAGCTGTCATCAAAGAGACAAGAGATAATAGGTGAAGGCAAAGGTGTGGAGACAAGGGGACCCTCGGGCACTGTTGGTGGGAAAGTAAATTGGTGCAACAACGATGGAAGACAGTATTGAGGGTCTTCAAAAAATCAAAAATAGAACTACAATATGATCCAGCAATTCCACTTCTGGTAATATATCCAAAGGAAATGACGACATTAACTCAAAAAGATACCTGCACCTCCATCTTCATTGCAGCTCTATTTACAATGGCCAAGACATGGAAGCAACCTAAGTGTCGATCGACAGATGAACTGATAAAGAAGAGGTGGTCCATATATACAATGGAATATTACTCAGCCATAAAAAAGAATGAAATAACGCCATTTGCATCAACATGGATGGACCTAGAGTTGATCATACTAAGTGAAGTCAGACAGAGAAAGACAAATACCATATGATATCACTTATATGTGGAATTTAAACAACAACTCAAACAAAAAAACCCCAAACTCAGACAAAAACGATTAGATTTGTGGTTACCAGAGGTATCGGGTGCGGGGAGGGAGAACCGGATGAAGGAGGTCAAAAGGTACAAACATCCAGTTACAAGATAAATAGGCAACTTAATAAATAAGTCCCCAGGATGTACTGTACAGCATGGTGGCTATAGCTAACACTTCTGGATGATACATAGGAAAGCTAAGGTTGTAAATCCCGAGTTCTCATCACAAAGAGAAAATGTTTTTCCTTTTTTCTTTCTTTTCTTTATTGTATCTATATGAGAAGCTGGGTTTTAGCCAAACTTGTGTTAATAATTCCACAATATATGTAAATCAAACTATCATGCTGTGTGCTTTAAATTTATACATAGATGTATGTCAGTTATTCTTCAATAAAACTGGGGGAAAAAGACAGGATGTTCTTGATAAAATGATAGACACATATCAATTGAAAGAGAAAAATAGTTCAGAGATAGAAACACAGAGATATGGTCAGTTGTTTTTTGACGAAGTGTAGGCAATTTCATCTTTGACAAATGGTGTTGAGACAGTTGGATATCCATATTCAAAGAAATCTTTATTCACATCTTACACAAAAATTAACTGAAAATAGATCACAGGTTTAAATGTAAAACCTAAGCCTATAAGACTTCCAGAAGAAAACGTAAGAGAAAATCTTTGTCATTTCTTAGATATAACACAAGAGCACAGCCCATAAAAGAAAAAGAAAAAAAAAAACCCGGTACATTGGATTTCGTCAAAGTTTAAAACCTCTGCCTTTGGAAAAATTCCCAGGGCTCAAATAGCCACAACAGGAGCCGAGCCTCTTTGCCCTGATGGGATGGGGGGGTGAGGCTGGGAGCCAGTGAGTCAGAGACGGTGGAAGCAACCAGTGGAGGGCCAGAAAGACGGTAGGCGGGCATGTGGGCTGCGACTGGCTGCACATCCTTTCCAGCCATGATGTGCGAAGAAAGTATCCTTCAGTATCACTTAACTTCTCCAAGCCTCAGCTTTCTCATCTGTCAAATAGCGCCATCTGGAAAAGTTGTTTTGAGCAGTAAATGAAACGGGAAAGTACCCGCTCAATAGTTGTGAATTCCTTTCACTTTTCCTTCCTCTCCTCGGAGAGGATATAGACCAACTAAGGAAGCAAGAGGCAGGGTGTGAAAGTACTGGAAACATTTCTCCTGAGTAAATCCCCAGGAAAGTGAGCCTCTGAGCTAGTTCTCAGCTGTTGGATGTCCTCTTACAACAATCCCTGATCCAACCCAAGGGTCCGAACCCTGGATGGTCCAGGGAGACATAGGGTGATTTGCCATCTCTCAGGGTTGTTGGTGGCTCTGGAGGCCAAGACTAAGAAGTGTGTAAAGAAGAAGCAGGTGAAGGAGGACCAGAGGGAGGAGAGGAGGCGTGGGAGAGGGTAGAAAGGGGAGTGAGCGGTAGCATGAGACCAAACCAGGGCAGGGGCAGTGGGGAGATGACTGCAAAGAAGAACCTCAAACATAATCACTTGAGCGACTAACTTAGGTGCATCTCAAACCTCAGCACCCACCCGTTAGCTGTGGCCGCCTGAGCTGTGAAGCCGAGCCCAGACCCAGCAGGAAAGAGGCCGGTCATTGATTAGCAATGTCTGCCACTGGTGACGGACTGAGGCATGGGGGCGTCTGTGCCACATCTTTGCTGAGTTGCAACAGGAACACTGTGACTCTAAGGGGTTTATTCAGTTCAGGTTCAGTTCAACAGCTTCCTTGACTCTCAGCAATGAAGTCTTTGCTCAGTTCAATAAGTGATATTAAAATGACATACAGTTCATAGGTCTGGTTCAATTACCTTTAGGTCAGGAAAATGTATATTTTAGAAAGTGTTTGGGGCAAAACAGATAAGAGAAAAACTTCTGGCTTTAGAGGGTCAATTATCCATTACATATAAATGTCAGTTACCCAGAACACTTTACCCTCCAAGCATCCTGGGAGGTTGGGGTGCTACAGCTCCCTGAGTGAAGATGTCAGGAGAATCGTGGAGGGGTCCCAGGGGGTAGGGAGTCTGGCACATTTTCACGGTGGCTGGGAGCATGGATTGGAAGACAGGAGAGGAGAGAAAGCAATGTTGTCAGAGATCTTACAGCCGCATGGTGTGCGGAAAGTGCAGGGGTCTCCAAAACGGTTCCCTTGATTTCAGCAAGCATGGATGGAGCGCCTTCTCTGTTCCAGGTTCTGAGCTAGACACTGGGAATAAACAGAGACCTAACCAAGGCTGGGGGTCCCCAGAGGAGCTCCCCCAAATAGGCCTGTGCAAGGGGGCTTCCCACCTGGTCAGCCCATCCTGGTGCTGGGATCCCGGCCGTGATGGACCTCATCAGTCGGTGTCTGTAAAAGTACCGAGACCTGACCCTGTCACTCCCCTGCAGTGGTGCCCTGTTACTACTTTATTCCTGGAACAAAACCCAAGTGCCTATCAGAGCTGACAAGCCCCCGACCACCTGTCTCTTCTAACCCAGTCTCCCCCTCAAGTTCAGCTCTGGTCCAACTGGATTTTTCCAGTTCCCCCGACATTCTGATCTCTCTCCGGCCTTAGAGTCACCTCCCTCACCGTCACCTGCACCTCCAGGTCATCCTTCCCATCTCAGCTGCATCCTGGCTTCCCCAGCAAGCCTCCTGGGCCCCCTGGGTGACGTGAGCCACCCCCCGCCTTACCACGCACACTGTACCGCCAACCTCTTCGCGGCACTTGGCACGATTGTCATCAGGTGTAATCAGGTGTGTAGCCCTAGGTCTCATTTCTACGTCCTCTGCCCCACTGAAGGCCCCATGAACGTAGGGAACAGGCCCAACGTCTCCTTTGCTGCTCTAGCCTCGATAGCCACACAGCCTGGCAAAGAGAAGGCAGCAATATTTGTGGAGGTGTCGGCCGAAAAATACGCACAAACTAAAAGCGGAGAATTAGGTTTTGTTTAGCGGACAAAACTCAGGACTTGAGCCCAGGCGACAGCATGTCAGATGGCTTGGAGGGACGGCTCCGAAGAGGCCAGGGAGGGGCCAGGGTCTATAGGAGCTTTTGCAGCGGAGGCCAAGTGGTCAGAACATCAAAAGATGAATGTTAAGCAAAGAAAACCAGGCATCTCAGGTTAAGGAATTTAGCGCTTTTCTACGTATGGGAAGATGCCAGAGTCTGGGCTCACTGGAATCATTCCTTTGATTTGCACCTCAGCTCTCTGGGGCCTGCATTCTGTGCTTTCTCATCCTGAGGCCCCTCGGGGCGCACGGACCAGGAGGCTTCAGCGGCTGACTGCTGGGAGTGGGGGGGCCTCCTGTTTCCATCCCGAGTTCCCTCGGGGCCCACCGTCGGGCAGGCTATAATGTGGTGGCTTGATGGCTGCAACATCCTTTGTTGACTGACACAGCAGCAACGCTTTTTCATTGACAAGTGAATGAATGTGTGAATAAATGAAGGCTCTCTCATCAAGACCCCCTGGAGGCTGCAGAGGAGAAGGATGAGCATGGCTGGACCTCCACTGGCTCAGGCCTGGCCGCACACCATGAGGAATCACCACCTCTGGCGTAGACATGCCTGGACTCTTCTCGTACCGGGATGTGAGAGCCCTTAGTCCCCAGCCTCCACTGGTCCCCGTTTCCCTCCTCCTCATCTTCCCACACCCACTGCTAAGCTTCATTCCCCTCCCCCCATGGCCTGGAAGGTCACGATTGCAGAGTCTGTCTCTGAGCTTGTTCTCATCTCCCTTAGTTGGGTTTCTCACCCCATCTCCTTGAGCAGCTCTGCTTTCCCAATCCGTTCAGCACGACGGTGTAGCCCTGTGCCCACGACGGCGCTGCTGTCTGTGCACCGCCTAGACCTTTCCTTGCCTACCCTCGAGTCACTCGGTAGTTCCAGGAGGGGCCAGTGGGTCAACATCCTGCCTGGGGTCTCGGTGGGAGGCCCTGATCACCGTGTCCTGAGAGCAGGGCGGTGGGAAACCTGTCTTCCAACCTCTGCAGCCTGAATCCTCACTGAGGACCCGCAGGCCGATCACTCAATACGGCCACAGCCCCTGTGTCTAATCAAAAGGAGGTGACAAGGACAGCCACCTCTGGGGGCGGTCGAAAGGCCTAACGGGAGCTCCCAGCACAGTGCCTGGCACTTCACAAGAGGCAGGTGGTCCCGCCCCTGCCCCGTCCTTCGAACACCCTGGTGGCGTGGGCAGGCGGGCACTAGGTTCTCAGGTTACAGGCCCAGGGGTTAAAGCATGACCCATGGCCTTCTGAGTCGCAGCAGCGGGTCCTCATCAGGGCGGCACCCCTCCCTGCCGCCAACGGGGTGAAGTGGGGCAGGGCCTGCCCAGAGCCCGAGATGACTGCAGGGAGATGGTCGGACGGGATGGCTGTATAGCAACAGTCCAGGTCAAGAGGGCCGGAGCACCGATGTCACCATGGGGACGGACTCCGGGAGAAAGCCCTCCGCGGGCCGAGGCCACTCTGACCCCCGGCCGCTGGCAGAGGAAGATCTGGTCCCCGCACGGCTCCGGGCACCACGGAGGCCCCATCAAGTCCCAGCACGTCCGCCTGATTTGCCAATCTGTTGACTGTGCCCCCTGGCCCTCAAGTCCCTATTCACCGGGCAGTAAACATGTTACCTAGCAACCGAGTGTCAATATCAACAAAGGCTCGGATGAAGTCGTTAATCCAGCAAGACTGACAGCTCTGCGCTCGCCCCTCCGTGCATTGTGTGACGCTCAGACGCGCCCACGAGGACAGCTACGCTCAAAAGACCCCGCGTCTCCCTGCACTATGAAAATTAAATGAAGTGTGCGTCGCGGGCAGGGAAAAGGCACCGGCCCTGGCCTGCCCGGGGATCTTGCTTTTCTTTTCTCTCCCCGCTCCTCCACCCCCCGCCCCGGTGCCGCAGCCCGCGGGGTGGAGCGCTTCCCCCCGACGGCAGCAACCGCTGCCAATTTCCGGGAACAATGTGGGACCCTCCAGGGCCGGTCCGTGGCGCCCGAGGAGACATGCCCGTCATTTGTCCCGTGCGCGGGGCTGCAGGTGGGGTCCGGAGAGCACAGCGGGCTCGGGGACCCAGCCCTGGGCCAGGCTCAGGCCGCGATTGACAGTACGGCCTGGGACGCCGCCGAGCACGTGGCGACCGCTGCTGGGGGCTCCTGCCCAGCGTTCATATTTCAGTGGAAACGGGCCATAAACAAATAAAGGAAGGCGTCCATCGTGCAGTTTTCTGGGGAAAGAGCGTTCCAGGAGGCAGGTCGGCAAATACAGAGTCCTGAGGACGGAGCGTTTGTATCTTCAAGATGCTGCAGGAAGTCCGGAGTGTCTGCTCAGAGGGACGGGGTGGGAGGAGGAAGGACGGGTCTGGGAGGCCCCAGGGAGCTGGACAGGCAGATGGGAGCTGGAGTGCTCATGGGTGGGGGCCGGGGTAGTGGGTCACATGAGGGACAATACCAGGGTCAGACCAGGTACCCCCGGAAGTCAGGGCAGAGAGATAGGGCTGAAGCCCAGCCGCCCAGCAACTTCTCCTGGGCCCTCCCCACACCGCGCTCGGCCCTGCCTTGTTACACAGAGCCCACTGCTTATCCACACTGAAGATAACACTTTCACCCCTAAAGATGCCAAAGAAAAAAGTGAAGCATGATGTGGAGCTTTCCGAGGGAAACTCAACGAGTGCGTCTGGAGGGGTAGGATGTGTCTTCCAGGTTGAATCAGAGGTACCCAAGTGTCTCCCCTGAGGCAGATATTTTCAAATAAAATAGAACCTGCCTGAAGAAAGGGCCATTCTAAAAGGTGTATATACATTGTATCCTGTGGCTTAGGTGTGTGTTTCCTTAGTGACTAATGCAATTACACATCTTTTCACGTGCTGACTTCCCATATACAGACCTTCTTTGGTGACGTGTTTGTTGGAATCTGTTGCCCATCTGGCAAAAGGTTTGTTTCCTTATTAGTCCTTATTCATTTGTTTCCTTATTTTTTATCTTAGGGGGCAACAGCATTTAGTCTTTTGCCTTTGAGTACGATGTTAGCCGTAGGTTTTCTGCAGATGCCTTTATGTAAGATCGAGGACATCCCCTTCTGTTCCTAGTCTGCTGAGTCTTTGTCACAAAGGGGTGTTGGATTTCATCACATGTGTTCTTCATCTATCAAGGTGATCGTATGATTTTCTTGTTTCCTCAGCTAATATGGTGAATTTCCTTGATGGATTTGTCAGAGGTTAAACCACCACGCATTCCTGTGATCAAGCCCATTTGCTCTTTTTCTATATTGTTGGATTCAATTTGATTCAAAAATTTTAAGAATTTTTGCATCGATGTTCTTGAGGGAGAAGTCTCTTTTCTTGGAATATTTCTGTCTAGTTTTGGTATCAGAGTAATGCGGGCCTCCTAGAATGAGCTGCGAAACGGGTTCTTTAATTTTCTGGAAGGGTTTGCATAGAATTGGCATGCTTTCTTCCTTAAATTTCAGTCATTGATCGCTTGCCCATCACTCCTACGACCACCATGGCTTTTGCCAAGTTCACATCCTCTGTCCACATCCACGTGCTTTTCTTTAAATAGACTCACTATTTAAAAACTCCAATAGAGGTGTGAGGAAACTTTATATCCCCACCATAAATAGAAGCCAGTGGCATTTGCATCTCTCACCCTGACAGACCAAGAGCATCCGTTAGAGCTGCTTCACCCCAGACCCAAGTTCCCTGGGCCTTGGACCCACAGAGGACCCTCCGTCCCCATCAGCTGTGAGGTGCAGCTTCAAGTGTGCCATGGGCTGGACCACATGGTGGAGAGATGTGGAGAGAGAGCTCCGAGCTCTGAGAAACGCTGACTGCTCCACCATCTCCATGCCCCCGAGGAGGAAGCTGAGATAGAGCATGGCAAAGCGACTGCTAAAATCACGAGGGGAATCTGTGGCTGAGCTGGAGTTGGAACCCTGTCCCCCAGTCTGGCCCAGAGCTTTGTGTGTTCCTTGGATCCCTGTTTGCCTTTCTTGCCCTGCTCTGTGCTCCAGGAAGACACTCTCTATCTACACATCTAACCCTAAGCCTAAGCCTAAGCCTAAGCCTGCTGGATGGGAAGCCCTGGCGGGACACCGGATGGTGGAGGAGAGAGAGGTCAGGGGATCCTGCGTGCCCTCCTTTGTCTTGTTCTGGGACTGGCTGTGCCCTTCTGAGCTCTTCGGCCTCCCGTATCTCCAGCTCTGAAGCCAGCTTCCTCCCCTGCCCCTTGAGGTCCTGGGGTGGGAACAGCTCCCGTGGTGGCCAGGGTGCCTTACGACCCTTTCATTCCCTGACCTCAGTGGCATCTCTGCAAATTCTCTTCCATTACAAGTCTCTCCACAAATCCAAGCCAAGTGTCTCCTCCTGATACACGCAGGTGTGTCCTCCTGACCCTCCCCTACCAACTTCCCTCGAACGTGAAGCCTCGGGCCCCAAAGAAAACACCTGAAGTTCCTGCTCACCCCTCCTGTATGCGAGGCAGAGATGTATACAACCCCTCTGGTTGGCGCTGTGGCCTCTGAATGAAGGTATGGCCCCTCTGCACGTGGCTGACTCGGGCAGACCCAGGAGATGCTCCTTGGATGGAGACCTTGCCTTTGCTTCCTCCAGGGGCCCAGCCCAGGCTGGCTGACCTCACAGGTGCAGGAGGTCACATGGTATCGAGAGCAGTGGCACTCAGGTGACTTAGAGCACCTCTTTCCCGTTAAGGGCCAAATTAATGACAATTCCAAAAACAGTGCTCGGGGACTTGCAAACACACAGGTTCCAAGAACAGGAAACCATGTGCTGGCCATGGCACACACACATGCAAACCAAACAGCCAGCAGTCCATGGTGCCTGTGTGTAAACTTCTATCTTTCCATCTTAGAAGGGATTCTTGATCTTACAAGAAAGCTACACACACACACACACACATACACACACACACACACAGCCGGAACCTGAATTTCAATTTAGCTCATGGTTCATGATGGTATTTGTATGAGGAGTCAGAGAAAAAGAAAGGGAAATAAAAACATAAGTCTTGGGCTTCCCTGGTGGCGCAGTGGTTGAGAGTCCGCCTGCCGATGCAGGGGACACGGGTTCGTGCCCCGGTCCGGGAAGATCCCACTTGCCGCAGAGAGGCTGGGCCCGTGAGCCATGGTCTGTGAGCCTGCACGTCCGGAGCCTGTGCTCCGCAACGGGAGAGGCCACAGCAGTGAGAGGCCCGCGTACCGCAAAAAAAAAACCAAAAAAAACAAAACATAAGTCTTCAGAAAGATGTGGAGAGCAAATAGCAGGCTTGCCAGGTGTGCCTGTTTGTTTGGGGACCCGGGGTTCGTCCCCTAGGGTCACACTGTGTGTCAGCAGGCATCATTGCGCCAGAGGCCCCAGGGGCAGAACTGGACCTGGTGCCAACACAGTGACCTGAGCTCGCCTCCGGACCCGGCAGTGCGTGCCCTGGTAGACGACGCCCTGGTGGATCACGACCTGGTATACAAACCCGGCTGACGAGTAGGAATGTTTCTGGGAGTCCAGCTGGATCTCCAAGCCCAGGAACATCATGTTATGTATTGATTTCTCTTTCGGGGGTCACCGGGCAGGTATTTATTTACCCACCGGCTTGAGAAGGTTTTGAATGGGTAAGAAGGGAAGAGAATTAATGCTTTCTCTTTTTAAATTGTATTTATTTATTTATTTATTTGGCCGTGCCAGGTCTTAGTTGCAGCAGTCGGGCTGCTTAGTTGCAGCACATGGCCTCCTCATTTGCGGCATGCAGACTCTTAGTTGCGGCATGCATGTGGGATCTAGTTCCCCGACCAGGGGTCGAACCTGGGCCCCCTGCATTGGGAGCGCGGAGTCTTGACCACTGCGCCACCAGGGAAGTCCTAAGAAGCAATGTATTCTGAGGTCCGGCCGTGAGCCTGGCTGCACCAGAGCCTTCACGCCTTTGTTAATTTCATTTCAGGTCCCTGGGCTCTAGCCGTGGATGCTGTGGATGTTGAGGAGGAGGACGAGGAGGGTGGGATCTCTCACTGTACTTTTTAAAACCTTTTTAAGGGCCTTCATGTAGGATATTATTGTATCTCATTTGACATTGACCAGAACCTCTGCTGTGGGAATGGCAGCCTTGTGGTCACCCCTTTCCCTGATGAGAAGATAGAGGCCCGGGGGGATGAAGAGATTTGCCTACATAGACTTAAATGCTGAGTGTCAGAGCCAGAACCAGCAGCTTGGCTCCAGGTTCTCACCATTATATCCAAGATTTAAAAGCTCCTCAGCTCCCAGCGCTAGAAAGGGCTTATCACAGAGTCAGCTGATCTGAGGAAGCAGCACGGAGCATCCGGGAGCAGAAGGCCAAGGGCACTGGTGTACGCCGGGAGCCGTCCAGGGCACTGGGCTTGGGCTCCACAGCCTGGAGCCAGAGAGTGGCGGCTGCGGGGTTGGCGGGGGTAGGGGTGGGAATCAGGGAGAAATGGGACCCTCTCCCACCAGGCGGCGCCCCTGGGCGCTGCACCTTGGCGATGGGGGGGTTCCCTGGGCTCCCTGCCAGTGGGCTGGGAGCTGCAGGAAGGGGATCAGGAAAAGAGTGACCCCAGGCCTGCTTTCAACAGGCTTCGAGCTGGAGAAATGAGACACGGAATGTACAAAAGGTCAACGCCAGGACAGGGCGCAATCTGTCAGTGGACACAAGAGCTCAATGCACGGCGCAAAGGGACTTGGGATGTGGGAAGAGAGGGGCAGGCGGGCAGGAGCCGGCGACCGCGGGCGTCTCCGATTTCTCCGATTTCTCCGTGCTGCTCACTGTGGGAATCGGGGCTGCAGCTGACCCACGTTACTCTCACTCTGCGTCCGCTGCTCCAGGTGGTACCGACCTGCCTCGCCTGACCCTGGGCTGTCCAGACCCCTGGGACCTGCTCCTCTGTGGCTGAGTCGCCACCACCAGGGTTCTCCCAACCCTGCGGCCACTTCCTGGATTCCAGAGCCTGGCTCGACCCTGCCCTCGCCCCGAGCGTCTGGAACGTTAAACCTCAGAGTGCAAATCAGGGGGCACTGGCCCCACCTCCCCATTTGCCCAGCTCCATCCTGCCCCCAGCCTCAGCTCGGGGACTGCTGTGTGGAGAGAAGCAGGGTGGTGATTAGAAAGCGCGGGGCTTGGGCTCCGTCCTGGGTCCGAGACAGGTTCTGACACCCTCAGCAGGCCACTCGCTCCCTCACAGCGGCAGTTCCTGCCTCGCGGGGCTGCAGGAAGCCGGCTGTCCACCCCAGGGGGACAAAGAGAGGGTGCGTGCCTGCGTCCATCAGGCGCCCAGGCCGTGCACAGTTCCGTGTGCCGTATTCACCACGGAACGGTGCGTCCCAGAGTTTCTGCAGCATGGTCTCCGCACCCTCAGTCAAAATGGGCCTTCAAGCTTGGGCGGGTGGCCTCGGTGGCGTCCCGCCAGCCTTGTTTCAGCAGGAGAACCATGGCCGGCCCTTCCGAGGCGCAACAGGTGAACAGGCAGCCTGCAGTCGGGAGACAGGACGCACGGAGACCTGCGCCTTGAACTGAGAGACGCACGAGCCTGGAGACCACCTGGAGGAGCAAGTGGGGACCGACAGACGGACCGACAGACGGATGGGCACTGGGAAGAGCAACCCGCCCGTCTGGGGCAGGCTGAGTCTCCTGACCCCACGCATCACCTTTCTTACGTTCAAAGCACATTCAGTGTTAATTCTCTGAATAGCTTGGAGACTTGAGAATTCAAGTAATCCAGGGGTTATTAATCTGCTCCAAATTAAACGTAATATCCCAATAAAGGAAGCGTAACTGCTGATCCATTCCGGTTGAAGAGTTAAGCCATGGGGCGATCTTGGGTTGCTGCCCACTGGCCGTTTCCCTCCCCCAACCCCGAGGCCTACCCCGCTGAACTCCCAGGCTCTGGGAAGTGAGGCCTGGAAACCACTGAACTACTCCGGCCCTTTAATACCTGAGCAAGCAAACCCCCTCGATTTGCGGCTCAGAAGCACAGGAAGTTTGTAATGGAAGATGATCTGGGTCTCTGCTTGCTTCCCGTGTGCTAAGCCGATCAGGAAGTGGCAAAGTGGAGGCCGACTCCCTGTTCCCTCTTCCTCTGGGCTCCTCTGGGCCCCGGTCAGACTTTGCCAGAATTCTCGGTTACGCTGACATGAACGGAACCAGAGTGCTGTTCCAGCATCTGCCTGGCTCAGGCAAATTGTGACCTCCTGCCCAGCGGGTGCTGCACGGTGGGGTGGACATGCTCCAGGTCTGTTCCGAAGCTGCCCTAGGGATCTCCGGCTGCCCAGACAATAGCATCTCCAGGGGAAGCTCGGCAGTGGGGTGTGGTGCCCATGTCTGCTTCCGGCTGACTGCAGGCCTAGAACAGGGGCACCAGGTGTGGGCACACCTGGTCCGTGGCCAGGTGGGTGCCTGACACACTGGGGCTTTGGCGTGGTCCAGTGACGGGGCGCATGCCGGGAACCAGCACCTGTGGAGTCCAGACCCCAAGCCGGGTGAAGGCCCTCACATCTTAACCCATTCGGCCCCCTTTTCAGCCCACAGCCCGGCCAGTTTTATTATCCCCGTTTACAGACACAATGTCTGCAAACATCATCTTGCCTGATAGCAAACAACTAGTACGTGAGGGGACCTCCATCTGAGGCCCGTTCCTGAGACCCTGCAGTTTCTGGCTCCCCACTGTACAGATGGCCTGAGACACAGAGCCTTATGGGGCAGGGCCGGGGAAGGGGGGCCAGAAAGGATGTTTTTAAGGTGACTTTGGAAAGCAAACTGGTACTCCTGAACCAGACATGCCCCGTGTGTGCCAGGAAGCGGCTCACAAGTCCCCGAGCACATCACTGACCTCAAGAAAGTCTTAGAAGCCATCAGCAGAAGCAGGCTCTAGCAGCCGCGGAGCAAATCGGGTTACCTTAGAAAACTGGCCCTCATCCTACCGGATTTGCCAATAGAAGACAGGGTAGGGATGTAAGAAAGAAATGCTTAATTGCGCTTCCCTGTAGCAGCTCTGTGGGTCCCTTCCGGCAGAACAAAGAGCAAATTCCTCCTCTGGGTACTGTTGGCCCTGCTGCTCTTAAGGTCAATGGCTTGTTTGTTGAAACTCAATTTAGTCACTTTCATTCCTCATTAGAGGCGCTCAGGAGCTGATAATCTGCTCCATGGCTCGGTCAACACGGGCCCACGTGGACACCAGGGTCTTGGATGGACCCTCGACATTTCTCTGGCCTTTTTTTTTTTTTTTTTTTTTTTGCGGTACGCGGGCCTCTCACTGTTGTGGCCTCTCCCGTTGCAGAGCACAGGCTCCGGACGCGCAGGCTCAGCGGCCATGGCTCACGGGCCCAGCCGCTCCGCGGCATGTGGGATCTTCGCGGACCGGGGCACGAACCCGTGTCCCCTGCATCGGCAGGCGGACTCTCAACCACTGCGCCACCAGGGAAGCCCCTTCTCTGGCCTTTTCTGCACGGTGGGCGTGACGGCTATTTGTCCTTCGGCCTTCTGCGTGGCTCCTGCGTGTCCGAGCAGGCTCCCACGCGTGTGCCGTGCCGGGGGTCGTGGAGAGTCTGTCCTCCCCCTCCCCACGCCAGGGGTCCCGTCGTGGACGGCGCAAGGCAGCAGGTGGTCTGTGGTGAGTCCGTCTGTCCTGCGCCCTGGCCCTCAGGCTGGTCAGGCGAGCGGCTGAGCCCGAGGTTCAGCCCTGGGCCTCCCTCCCCTTGCCTCCTGCGGCCTCTCGGGGGGCACCAGCATCTCCTGAGTCCCCACGAGGTCTTCATCCCAGCCTCCTGGCCGCAGGACAGCCACCCTACTAAGCCCACCTTGGTGTTCCCTGTCACGGCGGGTCTTCAGATACGGATTGTCCCCTGGCAGAGATGTGGGAGAGAGAACCTCAGTGGCCAGTGGAACAGGGGGAAACGAGACCCTGAGCTCAGGGCAAAGTCATTCACGGCTCTGATGCTCTCTGGGAGGGCCCGGAGGTTTCATCTACCACTTGCCCAAGAAGCCGGCTGCAATTTAAGGAGGAAGGAAGAATGAGCGGTCCGTTCCAGCCTCGTACAGGCTGTCGACAGCAAGAAGGCCTCAGGGTAGACGTATGGCCCTTTGCCGTTGGTCTTTCTCACCAGAGCACCCACGTGGGCAGCCCGGATCTGTCAGCTCCGTAGCCACGTGGGTCCAAGGAGAGCAGAGAGGCAGGCAGAGCTCCTCTGACGGTGCAGAGACCCCCGCTCCAGGGCTCCCACGAGGGGTGGGGCCTGCAGGCAGCACGGCTCCCCTGCAGACACGCACCGAGCCCTTCCTGCCATGCATCACCTCCCGCGAGCCTCACGCCGGCTCTGCAGGCCAGCCCCTGGCATCTGGCCGGAGCTCGATAAATATTCGGTAAATGAACGGAATCACCACCAAAGCTACATGCCCACGAAGGCTTCAACCCAAACTCTGCTGGACTTGGAGTGTCTCTTTCCACACATATCAGACCTCCCGGGGGGCCCACCTAGGGCCAGAGCTCCATCCACGCCCGGCTCGCAGCCCACCTGCCCTGCAGCGGCGGAAGCGGGTCCCACCAGCCTGAGGCCATCACCCCCACAGCCCCATGGTCACGAGGCTTCAGGGCCTCTGCCGCTAAGAGTGACCCCAGAATCCCAGCGGCTGCCACACCGCCCCCGGCCTTGGCCCAGGCCATCAGCGGACAAACATGGCTTGTGTGCCTGCTCTGTGGCGGGCGCCGAGCACGGGTGCTGTGTTGGTGGCTGGGCCTCCGGAGGGGCCCCTCAGCGGCATCTCCCGGGCTCCAAAGTGAAAGTCTCAGTGGTTCAGAGACACACGCACGTGCACATACACACACACGCACACGCACACACATACACACACACCCCTATGTGCCTTTTTCTTGAAGCAGCGCCCTTGCCCCTGAGGAGCTGGCTCTGAATGCATCTCTCTTTCACCCACGCACTGGCTGGTACCCAGCACTGCTGGCCCTGGGCCCTGGGGATGACTCCAGTGCCCCCTGCCCTCACACCCCCGTCCTCAGCTGCTCTCGAGGGCCTCACTGCACTGCCCTGAAGCCTGGTCTTGGTTGGGGTCACCGTGGAACACTGGACTTGTTCACAAGCACCTCTCCATCCTCCAGGTAAGCCCAGGTCCTGCCACCTGGAACATGGGTGAGGGGGACCCAGACCCCGGGGCAGATGGGGGGCCCAGCTCAGGCAGAACTCAGGGCCCAGCTGGAATGCCCGGGTCCCTTCCTGGGGTCCTGCACGGAGTTTCAAGATGGGAAAGGAGAGAGAGACCTCACCTGTGCCCTTGGCAAGAGGACAGATGGCTTCACGGAGGGAGGCCAGGCTCCTCCAAAGAGAGTCCCCCCTCTCAGCTGGGGCAAGACAGCAGCTACCCACAGGGAGTGTCCGGCAGAGCGCTGAGGACAAAGGCTCGGTCCAGACCCGCGCTCGCCTCCAGGACCTACCAGGATCCAGGTCTGGTTCTCACAGAGCCCAGGGCTGGCTCCCCATCGGGACACCTTGCGGGAACGCAGGGCCAGCCCACTGGTCTGTAGCTCACACTCACCCAGGCAACCTCTTCATTAACTGCAGTATGTTGGAATGCATGGTTTTCAACTCAGTTAAAATTGTATTTCTGTGATCAGGCTGGTTTGTTTTTCTCCCACAGGATTCCGGGCAGGCATGTCCCTCCCCGTCACATGTCCCCCTGGCGCCATCACAGTTCAGCGCACGTGACTGAACGTCTGCCTGGCTCTTCTGTACTTTCTTATTGAGGAGGATAAGGAAGGGAGGAAACTGGAGGATGGGCATGTTAGCAGAGAGGACCAGTGGACGGGCCAGGAGAAGGGCTCCTCGCACTGATGCCTTGAGAAGCCCAGTGAAAATGGAGACACGAGTCGGGGCCTTGTAACTGCCCCGCACGGGGTCGGAAGGAGGCAGAGGCCGGCGACGGAAGAGACGTGGCCGGCTGCACTGCCCCCGCACCCAGGGGGCCAGGCCCTGTCTCCAGCTAGGGGCCTTCAAGTCACATTTCTGCCAGGAGATTTTCCTGAGCCGTGTCTCTGGGACCACAGAGGGCCTGGAAGCAGAGTTAGTGAGGCCGATTCGTGGAAGACCAAACACAAGAGGAAAAGGCCACCCAGCTCACCAGGTAATTGACAAGGATCCTGTTGAAAGTGTGGGTGTGGAAGGGTTTGCAGCCAGAGGGGAGATCCACGGAAATGAACGGCTACTGCTGACTCAGGATGCGTCCGCTAGCCCCTACGTCAACTCATTCAGCGTGACGCCTTTGCTGGATTTCTTTCTTTTAATGAATGTAAGAACATGCATCATGCAAAAAATGATCAGGGTGGAGCTATAGGTGTATTCCCCCCAAACCTTTGTTTCTCATAACCTCTAAAACTCCTGAGTTGAGAATTTTCCTGCGGAAGCTGTGGTGAGTGTGTGTGGTGTCTTTTTTTGGCGGGGGGTGCGTCTAAAAAGATAATAGACAGCATGTGAACTGAGGCAGCCAGAACTTGGAGTGTACGAGCGAGGTTGTTCTGGGAAGCTCAGCCTGTCTGTGCAGAGGGAAGCTGAGAACTGGAGGCCATGGGGCCCCCGGGAAGGGGTGGGCGGAGGTCGGGGAGGGAGGCCAGGGACAGGGGAGGCAGGTCCTGGAAGGTCAGGCTAAGGAATCTGGTTTTCCTTCCAAGTCCTGTCTTTGGTGAGTTATCCCCGCAGCGCCCGCACTGTGCTCGGCCTGGAGCAGGTGTGGAATCCGCCCATCTCTGCATGCTTGCAGGTGTTAGCTCACACCCAGCCAGGACTCCCTCGGAGGCTGGAGCAGGGGATCCGCAGGGTGGGCCTGGGGTCTTTAAAAGACCACCCTGCCTGCTGAGTGGATAAAGGGCAAGAGTGGGCTCCGGTGAGTCATCCGAGGCTACGGCAGCATCCCCGGGCAGAGGTGATGGGGAAAGCAGGCAGAGTCTAAAATATAGTTCAGAGGGAGGCGGGCAGGAGGCGGGGACCAAGCCAAACCCGGCCTCTGTGACAGTCTCCCCAAGATGCTGCGGGAAGTAAGAGGAGGTCGGGGACCTTGAGCCTTCCGGGAAAGTTAACTAGGACTTCTGAAGAGTTAGAGCTAGGCGCTCTGCAAACCCTATGAGACATGCTGTGTTCTGTGGGTTCTGGTCCCAGCTGTGTGACCTTGGGTCAGTGACTTTGCCTCTCTGAGCCTCAGTTTTCTCACCTTTAAACAGGCCAGAGGTGTGATAGAGGGCCCGACACCTGCCCCCCAGGGAAAACGCAGCAGTGTGTTCAGCCTCCTGGTGAGTCTGAGCCTGGGGGCTCCATGCTGGGCGAGGGGCCTCTGAAGCAGCAGCCAGGCTGCTCAGCCGCAGCAGGTGAAATCAAACGCCCACATGGGGCGGTGCTTCCAGGAGCTTATCAAAGTGTCCCCACCCTCTGACCTCACAACACCACTGTGAGCACTGCCCCAGGGAATGGCCCAAAGCAATTCTTCGCAGAATAATGGTGAGAAATTAGAAATAACAGAGGTCCAGCCCCAGGAGAAGGTGGTGACCGTTGTGGAACGGCCACCGGCTGGAATAATGTGCCGGTATCAAACCTGGTGATTGCACTGAGTTTCTCATCTGAGGGGGAAGCACTTCTGGTGAGATGTTAGGTCCGAGAGCTGGAACCCAGCGGTGACTACAGAGCAAATGAAGAACTTGGACTCGGTGCTCAGGTTGATTTCGAGTTTAACCCCTTCTCTGCCTTCTTACTACGTGTGGGCCTGGGTTTGTCAACCTCTTGAAGCTCCCGCTTGTCCATCTATAAAAGGAAGCTACACTGCCTGCCTCCAAAGGCTGGAGCCTGTATAGGAAAGATGCGGGGAAGCTTGGGGGCGCTCGGAACACGGTCAAGGTGGCGATGACAGTGGCCACAGAGAAACGTCAAATACACACGTATGGAGGGCTGGGCAGAAGAGGTTGTCTCTGGGTCAATTATTTCTCTTTCCTTTATTTCACTATTTTACCTCAATTTTCTCTAAGATCCTAGTTTACTTTTAAAGTGAACCCAAATAACTTTATTCTTGCTTCACATCTGTTTTTGGTGGAGGCGTCCCTTACTCAGCCTGATGTCACGGAGCCCCCAGGTGCCCCGTGGGGTCCAGTGAGGCGATGTGAGTGATTCGGGGCAGCCCAACTGCACAGCCCCGTGGAGACACACGGCCCCCAGTGCTAGCAGGAGCTGGCGCCCCTCCCACGGAGGGGGTGCGTCCCAGGGAGGAAGTGACTCATGCATCCTGGGCACCGTTGTTTTCCCATCTCAAGTGCGGGGGGTGGAGCAGCCCTCTCGATGGGTGCCTGTCTGCCACTCTCCTGGATGACTAACCCCCTGAAGCACCCCCGGGGCCTCTGGCCATACCCCTGACTCACGGGCCAGCGCTTCCTCTCTGGAAACCTCTGGTCCACGCAGGCCAGCCAGCTCCGCCTGAAGGTGGAAATCCTTTCCTCAGCCACGTTCCCAGTGCGGGGACACTGCCCCCAGCGCCCCACCCCTCCCCCAGCAGAATGTCCCTGGCTCAGGGGACCCCTTCCTCGGGTACCAGGGGCCGCTGTGTCCATCGACAGCCTGGCCAGCCGCCACCAGAGGCAGATAGAAGGTGGCACTGCCCCCGGGGGTCTTGCCCGCACGCTGTGGGAGCCATGGCAGCAGAAGCACGGATGGGCGTTTACGGAGCGTGGCAGACGAGGGGGTCTGACGAGGGGACCCTGGGGAGGCCCTGGGGTCACTCCCGTTGGCAGCTGCCGCTCCTGCCCCGGCCCCCGACTCAGGAGGCCAGGCGAGCGGAGGTCCCGCTCAGGAAGGCACTGCCCTTACGTTCATGGCACTCAGGCCCAGGAAGCTGGAGCTGCCTCCGGAGGCTCAGGAGCTAGAAGGCTGCGAGTTGGCCTTGACCCCGGCTGACACCTGAGCCTGGAAGCCCCGCCCGCCCCACGCCAGCCTGATGGGGCAGAGACGAGTTCTCTTGCGTCTCTGGGGGGCTCTCTGGGGGTTCACCCTGACATCCTGATGAGCCCCTGAGGCTCAGGGCGCCTGGGGGAGGGAGCCGGACAGACAAGGCGTGCGGGGCACGGACCGTCCTTACCCAGGCCCACCCTCAAACCATCCAGCCATTCGTTCCTTCTGCCCAACAGGTAGGCTTTCAACAAACGGGGCGGCCGGTTGGGGAGGAGATTCCAGGTGGTGGGCAGGCCCAGGCAGAGGCGTGCAGGCCGGACAGGGCAGGATCTGCTCTGGAAAAAGCGAGGAGACACGCCTGACCAGAGCAGAGGACTGGGGAGTGGGAACGCGGCGACGGGAAGGGGGTGCTCAGGCCCGGTGCAGGAGGGGGCACACTTTACCTGCGTGTCTGAGCTGCTCCGCGGCCTCGCCCCTACCCGCCTTCGGCAGCCCTGCCCGGTGCCGCTTGCCCCTTCGGAGCTGGGGGGGCCGGAGTGGTGTTTGTGGAACTTCTTCATATCTTCTCCTGGGCACACAGCAGCGTCTCACCTGCTCGCCGGCAGGGCCGGCTGCACGATAAGAAATCCAGGAAGTTCAACACACTTGGAGGCCTTGGGCATCACCGCGGCTCATGCCAGAACAAACAGGGCCTGGCACAGGGCTGCAAGGTCCTATCCCAGGGCAAACACTGCCCTCTGCCAGATAGGGAATCATGTTCTGCAAAGGCAGTGTGTGTGCTGGGTGGGCGGGAGACAAGTTCCACCAAGCCCCTGGACCACTCTCCTGACCCGGGCTCTGACATCTGTTCTCACCAGCCCTGCGCTGAGCGGGCTGGGGGCAGGGGAGACTCTCACAGCCATTCACGAAAGATGCAAAAGTGATGGAAAAAACAAAGAAGAAGAATGAGTAACCTTCCTGCAGCCCTGCCAGCGTGGCCAACACTTCAAGGTCGTCTCACTTGATCCTGAAGGGCCCTGTAAGGCTGCGTGGGTAGAGGAGGGATGGGAAAACCGAGGGGCAGGCACGTAAGAAAGGTGCAAGGCGGCATGAAAGCAAAGAAAGTCCGGGCTTTGGAGTCAGGCCTGGCTGGGTGGACGGTGGGACGGGTAGCTCCTCTGGTCTCTGGAAGCCGCCATCTCCCCATAGGAAAATGAGGATGGCAGCCCTCACCCTCGGGGGACTGGGGACTGCTTTGAGACAAGAGCCTGGAGCAGCCGCTATGGAAAACAGCGTAGAGGTTCCTCAAAAAACTATAAAAATAGAGCTGCCATATGATCCAGCAATCCCACTCTTGGGCGTACAGCTGGACAAAACTATAGTTCAGAAATACACATGCACCCCAACATTCATAGCAGCACTATTCACAATAGCCAAGACATGGAAGCAACCTAAGTGTCCATCGACAGATGAACGGATAAAGAAGATGTGGTACATATATACAATGGAATATGACTCAGCCATAAAAAAGAATGAAATAATGCCATTTGCAGCAACATGGATGGACCTAGAGATTCTCATACTAAGTGAAGTAAGCCAGACAAAGACAAATACTATATGATATCACTTATACGTGGAATCTGAAATATGACACAACTGAACTTACCTACGAAACAGAAACGGACTCACAGACGTAGAGAACACACTGGTGGTTGCCAAGGGGGAGTTGGGTGGGGGAGGGATGGATTGGGAGTTTGGGTTTAGCAGATGCAAACGAGTATATATAGGACGGCTAAACAACAAGGTCCTACTGTAGAGCACAGGGAACTATATTCACTATCCTGTGATAAACCATAATGGGAAAGAATATGAAAAAGAATTTAGAAAAAAAGAGAGAAGAGCCTTGAAAGGCCTCAGCCATGCCCCGGCCTGCAGTGGACTCTCTGTAAAGCAGGCACCCGTCTCGGGTCTAGGGCATCACACCAGTGGGGGGCCCAGCAGCCCTCCAGCATCCCAGAGATGGGCCAAGAAAACAAAAGATTACCTTCACAGGTGCTGTAAGCGTGCAAGAAAACATGTTTGCCTGTGACCACACACTGCACCGCACGACTTCCACACGAGGGAGAGGGGCTCGGGCCTGCGGGCCTGGCTCCAGAGGCTGCGTCATCTGTCCGGGGCAGCTGCTTTGTAACCTGCGATAAAGTCGTGGAGCACGAGTGGTGGAATCTATGCCCTCGGGTGCTCGTTATTGTAGGAATTACATGTATTGCAGGTAACAAAATAGTGAGTAACGAGGCCAGTACCTACATCATGCAAACCTGACCGGTGGAGGGACAGACGGGATGGGGCGTCCTCTGCCCTACGCCGGCCCTGGAGAAGGAGCCAGGCGCACACAGCAGCCAGTCACCTCCGGGGAGGGCACAGGGTAACGAATCATCCCCCAGCTCTGAAGGCTGCCACGGGGCGGTAAGCCTCACGTTCCGAGTTACCAGCGTGTCCAGAGCTGTTCCCGCACTGGTGCCTTTAAAGGGCTCTGCGTTCACCCTGATCCGTGCTCACACACGATGCTCCTCCTCGCCTGAGAGTCTCCTGTGCCCGGCGGCCCCAAGCTTTGCAGCCAGCCTCCGCGCCTATCACCACCCCGTCCTCCAAACAGACTCCAACCCATCCCCCGGGCCCCTGTTGGCACTGTTGCCTTTGCCTGGAGCCTTCTCGAGGCGTCACCGTCACCTCCCCTGTGAAGCAGGAGCCTCTTCAGAGCTCCCAGGATAAGGAAAGCCTGAGTTGGTTGTTGTCATGAACAACCCCCAGTCCTGACAGGTTTGGACAGTCAGCTGGGCGTCTGCTCGGGGACCCAGGCTGCCCGCAGCATCACCGTTTGGTACTGTGACCGGCTGTAATATCCTCAGCAGCTGGTGACAGGGGAAGAGGGAAGCCAGAGGGTCAAGCCTCAGGGTAAAGAAAGGCGTCACCTGCACTCACTTTGCATTGGCCAGGATTACAGTCGCATGGCCACCTCACTACAGGGAGGACAGGGTCTCCCGTGTATGTATTCACTTCCTATTGCTGTGGTAACAAGTTAACACAAACTTAGTGGCTTAAAATAACACACATTTATTCTCTTACAGTTCTGGAGCTTAGAAGTCTAAAATGAGTCTTAGGGGCTGAAATCAAGGTGTCAGCAGGGCTGGGTCCTGCTGAAGCCTCCGGGGGCACCTACGTGCTCGTGGTCCCTTCATTCTAGCTTCAAAGCCAGCAAATAGCCTCTCCTCTCTGACCTCCTTCCTCTCTCTTATAAGGACCCTTGTGTCCACATGGAAAATACAGGATGATCTCCCCATCTCAGAATCCTTAACTCAGTCACATCCTTTTGTCCTACAAGGCAACATTCACAGATTCGGGGGATCAGGACGTGGTTGTCTTTAAGGGGCTCTTCTTCTGCCCGCCAGGGAGTTCCAGAAACCAGAGCTAGGACCCAGGATTTCGTGGACACACGGCACTGCCTCTGCCCCTCGGCTTTCCTCTCCGGTCCTGGCCCGCATGGCCTCTCAAGCAGTGGATGAGGGCTGTAAGGGCGGGCGCTGGCCACGAGCATCTCTGCCCAGCAGGTGCCTGGCATGCAGCAGGGGCCTGGGAAAGTCTGGGGGAAGGGAAGGAGGAAGGACAATCTGAACAAATTTGGCAAGACCACGAGGTGCGTGAGGAGAGAAAAAGCGTGAGAGAAAGCAGGCAGACACTTGGGAAGCTCAGAGGCAATCACAGCACACGTGGTCCAGCGCGGAGGGGACGCTCCCTGCAGTGGAGGGTTCAGAACGAAGCCCCGGCACCTCGCGCTGAGAAAGAAGCGTGGAGAAGCGGGAGACGGGAGGCCTCGTCTGGACCAGGCGCCGCGCTGACGCTTTAGGGACAGCATCTTTTTAAGTCTCCGCATCAACCTTGCGTGCGGCGCAGTGCAGACCAAAGGACTGGGGCTCAGGAAGGACACGGCCCTGATCCAAGTTCACACGGCTGGACGGTGGCTGGGCAGGAAGGAATTCACAGCCCTGTTTGGCTGGTTCCGAAAGCAGCTGCCATCCCAGGACACTCGGCTCCTGCCAAGCCTGCTCGCCCTGGCAGCGGGCTCAGCGTCCCCACCTCTTAAGTCCTCGGGTCCTTTATCTGGAAAGGGGGAGGGGCGGGGCTGGGTCATCTCAGAGTTCCCTTTCAGCTCCAAGCTCTCCGGGTCCTCGGGCAGATCTAGGAAATCAGGACGGGCTTCCGGGAGGGGCTGGGGGTCTGAACGTCTTCCCACTGCCAACAGGCACGCAGCTCCTTTTATGTTGCCAAGAGACAATCCAGGGCAAGGAGGGAGAGGCCCACGGCAGAGATGACTCCATGCCCCAAAAATGAGAATCACAGCAATCCACAGGGTTGTGCAAGCTACCCGTGAGGCTGCCAGCCGGCCCTGGCCCGGAGGAGGGCTGTTTACACTCCCAAATGTGTGTTTGCAGTTTGTTCCGCTGGCCGAGGGCACAGCCCTTAGGGTTGCCAGCAGCAGCTGTGTGAGAACGGCAGGGGCCGGCCTCATCGGGCCCTTTATCTCAGACACCGGACACCTGTGAGTTCATCCATTCATTCGTTCATTCATTCGTGTCCTCGATCCCTCCCTCATTCATCCCCTGAGTGTTTGCCAGGACTTGTGCGAGGTCTGGGGAGAGGGAGTTAAACAAGACAGTGCTCTGATGAGTCTCTGGGGCCCAAGAACCTCGAAGAGCAGTGAGCACTAAATATAGATAAGGACCCTCCCAGCGGGGTCTGTACAAGGGTAGACATATGTGCCCAGAGTTCAGGACACACAGGGCAGGGACTTTGGTATCTTCCTATGGAAAATATTTAACTACTAGCTAAAAATGAAATCAAAACGAGATTATCACTTTGTACTCCGTTGCCTTTAAAAACCTTTCTTCTCGAGAATGTAGATATGTGAGAATGTCACATTCAAAGTTTCCTTTAAATTCCACTGGACGCCTGGCCTGAAAAATCAACCTCAGACATTTTCAGAACTCCCTGTCTCCTGGGGCCGTGCAAAGGCCCTGGGGTTTGGACAGTCTGCCAGGCACCACGGAGGATGCCCCAGAGATACCCGTGCCCCCCTCGCCCCCCACCCCTCCCCGGCTGAGGGCATGTTCCTTGGTACCCAGTGGCTGCTGCTATGTGCCAGGTTGGGCGCTCGGGACCCTGGGGAGTAGCTATGACTCCAGTTTCCCTGGACAGGGAGCTTTGGGAGATCATGCCACGTCCTGCGCTGCTGCTGTGGAGGGGACCCAGGTCCCACCTCTGGAACTTAGGTCCCTTCTTCCTGCCTTCTCACAGCTCTCCTCCCACCTTTTATTGAGACTGCTTGCATGTTTTCTTTCTTGATTTTCCTTTTTCACGAAAGGCAGAAAAAGATGTTGCCTTTAAGCAGCGTTTGGTAGGGTTCTAAAAGTGCCCCTGGGACTAAGGAGTAGAAATAGGTCTGGCTACAAATCTGGGACACAGAGAGGAAAAATACAAGGGAGAAAACACAGATTCATAGTTCAGTTAATTATCTGTCTTGCACAAAGTTTTCTGTCTACTTTTATTTATCATTTCTTGAGGATATCTTTCTAAAAGTCCAGGTGAAAGACCAGCACATTTTAAAGAGTATTTTTCAAGTTGCTTGTCTAAACGTTCATACCAGTTCCCCCTCTCACCAGCATCAAGTGTGCATGTGTCTTTTACCCAATCAAAAAATGGGTGGAAGACCTAAATAGACATTTCTCCAAAGAAGACATACAGGTGGCCAACAGACACAGGAAAAGACATTCCACATCACTAATTATTAGAGAAATGCAAATCAAAACTACAGTGAGGGCTTCCCTGGTGGCTCAGTGGTTAAGAATCCGCCTGCCGATGCAGGGGACGCGGGTTCGTGCCCCGGTCCAGGAAGATCCCACGTGCCACTGAGCGGCTGGGCCCGTGAGCCATGGCCGCTGGGCCTGCGCGTCCGGAGCCTGTGCTCCGCAACGGGAGAGGCCACAGCAGTGAGAGGCCTGTGTACCGCCAAAAAAAAAAAAAAGCGTTCATGTGTTTTTAAATTTTTTTGACAATTCTATAAACTAAAAGATTTTATTTTCAATATTTTTTCATTTTCTATTATTCATGTTGCTACCTGATGTTATAAGTATGATTTTATCTTCAACGCTCCTTTTAAGTACAGACATTTCTGGGGAAGTGTGGGTGGACAGACCCTAGGGGTGCCTCAGAGCTTCCTGATATCACTTCTAATGTTTATCCTCACCTGGGGCACCTCCCTTACTTTGTCTGCCTGGGAAATTCCAATTGGTGCTTCCAGATCCTACGCACATCTCCCCGCCTCCAGAAACCTTCCATGTCTTCTCCAGGGATAGTGGCTCCCTCTTCCCATGCTGCCCAAGAGCCTGGTTCATTCACACCTGGGCCCTTACATCCATTGCGTGGTGCAGCACAGCGGGGCAGGCCCATGTGCTGTGAGCGTCACTGAGCCTCAGCTTCCTCCGTAGCAGAAAGAATCATGCCTGTCGATTGAGGCTGGAGTGAGCAAGAGACAAGATAAAGTCCAGAAGGTACCCAGCAAGCACTTGGCACTTGGTGCATGCTCAGTGAATTTCAACTATTATATTGTTATTATTATTAATTATTATTATTATCCTCCTCCCCGCTCTGGAAGGCAAGGGAGTGGCTTTTATCTCCGCATCTCTGGTTGCTGGCCCAGAATGTCAAAGTAAATCAATCCAACTGCGTATTGAGTAAGTATTTCTCTGCCCTTGGCACCAGCTTCTCATCTGTAAGACTAGGATGTGAGTGGCACTCTCTCCTCTGGTTCCCACGCGCCACCCTTGCCTGCCCTGCTGGAGGCTGGAGTGTTTGCATTCCCAGCATCCGCCAGGAGTGGCCACGTGACCCACTTCTGGCCAATGAGACACCAACAGGGGACTCGGGGAGACCCTCTCCATTCCTGATAGAGCTCAGGCAGCCATTTTGCCACCACGAGGCCAAAAGTAGGCCCGTGCTAAGGATGATGAGCTGAAAGCTGGAAAGAGCCCAGTCCTCGTTGGCATCACCAGCAGCTGAGCAAGCAACCACCCATTTCCAGAATTCTGATCTGTTAGGAAAAGAAAGCTCCACTTGTTTGAGCTACAGTACGTTGAGTTTGCTAAGGGAAGCCAAGCATGTTGCTGATGGCTATGAGCTTGCTTTAAGATGCTCATCAAATATGGCATCCCCTCCCTGCATAGCCTCTTCTCTTTCCTTCCTTGCCTTTGAAAAAGAAAGCTGAGGGTACAGGAAGACACTGCATGTTTGAGCCAAGGGCCTGATGCTAAGAGAGCCACTGGCCCACATAACAGAACCTAAGCCTTTCTCACCTTCTCTACCCCAGAGAGGGGCTGGGAGACACACATGCCCTGGGTGCCCAGGCAAGACAAGCAAGACCTGGGGGTGCAGCCAAGAGAGGGTGGAGGGGGAGGCCCACAGACACAGGCCCTGCAACCAGCGGGGTGCTCAGCGCTCCTGCCATAGGAGGGCCCAGCCGGGTCCCTGCAGCCGGGGGAGGGCCACTGTCGGTCTGTGACAAGTGAGCGGGGAGGGGGCCCCAGGTCTTGGGCCCACCCAGACTCCTCCACTGCTGTCAGGGGATGAAGGACCTGCCCTCCCTCAGCCACCAGGAACTAACATTTATTGAGTGTCTACTCTGTATCAGGTTCTTTTCATCTTCGTGAGAGCCCTTTGAAATCAAAGTTCTCATCCCCGTTTATAAAGGAGGAAGCCGACGGACAGGGAGGGCCAGGAGGCTTCCCAAGGTCACGCGGCTAGGAAGTGGGGGAGTCGGGTCCCCTCCCAGAGACAACAACCCGCAGTGGGATATGTTGTTGCAGAGGGCGGTTCTTCCCTGTGTCCCACACAGGCACTATTCAGCCCCAGCTGACTGCCTCTGTCCTGGCTCAGCCTGGCCCTCCCGGGACACCCTCCCCGCTCCGTAGGCACCTGGTTCCAGCTCCCAGACTCAGCCCTGGCCCTCCGGCAGCATAAATCACTGCCCCTGGCTGAGAGCTCAGCCCTAACAGATGGGTGTCTTCACCCGTGTCTCCAGTGAGTAAACTGAGTCTCGGAGCAGCAAGGACACCACGCTGACCAGCAGAAGAGCTGGGAGGGGCCCCAGGGGATGTTTCCAGGTGAAGGTCAGGCCTCCGGAAACACTTGGTCTCTGCCATTCTCTCCTCCCCGACGCTTGGCCCTGCAAATTGGCTTTGACCTTCCCTGCCCTGCCTTTCAGCTTCTCCCCATTCGGTCTGAAACCACAAAGGGAGGAGGAGGGGCCGGGAGAGGGCCACGCCCCTGCGGCGCAAGGCTCGCTCTGTTTGCACAGTTGGGGGCTCGCTGCTCACCCCACCTCTGGGAGAAAGGCCCCACGAGGTCATCCGTTTACCCTGGGCTTAGCGGCTCCTAGCGGGAGCTCTTCTCCGAGATGGGAAGAAAGCAGACGGTCTGTCAGGTGAACCCGTGACATTGCTCCCAGAGATGTCAGGGCCCCTCTGCGGGCCAGCCTGTGAGGTCAGTGGGTCCCAGGCGCAAGGAGGGAGCTTCCTGAAACGAAGCAGAGGCCGAGGCTGGAGCACAGCGGTCCCCAGTTTGTAATAACCCATAAGGGAAAAGACTCTGAAGAAGAAGATGCGTAACTGAATCGCTTTGTCGTACACCTGAAACTAACACAGCATTGTAAAGCAAGCCTACTCCAATAAAATTTTTAAAAAGCTAACTTTCCATACTGCAAAGAATAAAAATAACGAAATACATTTTTTTTTAAAAAGTGGGAACCGGAGGCTCAGCTGATCCCCGACTCTCCTTGCCTCTGCTGATGCGGCCAACAAGCCAGTCGGGGAAACCGGGGCACAGAATAGGGATCCAGGACGTGGTGGCTGGAAGGAGCCCGG
Source organism: Mesoplodon bidens (assembly GCF_964165515.1). NCBI lineage: Eukaryota > Metazoa > Chordata > Mammalia > Artiodactyla > Ziphiidae > Mesoplodon > Mesoplodon bidens. The sequence continues at coordinate 15,527,508 of NC_138165.1, forward strand.
GCCACTGGCGCAAGCCCTCACTCTTCACGTGGGGAATAATGAGATGAGAGGACTGCTGGGGTGTGATTTCTGCCGCTTCTCTGGTTTCTCTGGTGCCTCTGGTGGATACTTGGGGGCATTTGGGAGCCATAACTGTCCCCACCAAGAAACTGTTGCTTTTGATGGATTCTTAGAATATTTAAACGGCTGAGCAGACAGGGCTGGTCCTTCCCACGTTTATTGTGACAAGCTATCAGCCCCAGAAGACGGGGAGGCTGGGGAGGCCGTACCTACAAGCGTTCGTGCCTGGCTGTCAGGACACCCGGGTTCCACCCACCCTCCCTGGGCTACAGTTTTCTTGTCCATCAAACAAGATGTAAGATACTCTCCACGGCCCTTCCCCTTCCGGGGCCTGAAGCCCGGGCCTACTCTGACCCCCGAGGGGCCTGTGAGGCGATGGGAGGGGTGCCTTGGCCAGGTGACGATGTCGGGCCCTGGTAAGAGAGCTCCGTGGCGGCACCGCGGGCCTGGGGTCACGCCGACCGCACCGGTTCACAGTCGGTCACTCCCCAGACGCGCGGCCTCAGGCAGGTGACTCAGCCTCCTGTGCTGAGAAGTGACCCCACGCAGCCTCCCTCACCGCGGCTCCTGGACGGAGCGGTCCTGGGGGGCAGCAGCGTGAGGTCCTGCCCACCCCCAGGCCTCCTTCTCCCAGGCCCCCACCCCTGGCCTCTCCAGGAGGAGACGCGGCCCCATTGCCACCCAGATGCCAGGTCACTGTGCAGCCTGCAGGGGACGGAGCCGGAAGCACAGACGAATGTAATGAGTCCCTAAAACCAGGAGAAGCTGAAGAAAGGCGGGTGGGAAAAGGCCCAGAGCCTGGAGGAGCAGGCGTCCACTGACCGCAGGGCCATCTCCCAGAGGATCCCCAGCACTGCCTGGGCGCCAGCCAGGCCCTCGACGGCAGCAATAGATCAGACATGCCTCCAACCCCCAGCTCTCGAGATGCTCAGAGCTTGATATTCATGAGCCTGGGATTCGCCAACAGGAAGAAATCAGAGACCGGAATTCTCTAACCACACAATTCCAGGGTCTACAGCCAGTGACCCAGAGGGGATGGGGGTGGCTTCCCAAGACTGGATGAGGACTAGCCCCGTCCCGACCCCACCCTCCCCGGTCCCCAGCTGAGCTGTGTACGAGCTGTGTGGCCCTGGGCAAGTTACTTGTCTTCTCTGAGGCTCATCTCACCATACAGAAAATGGAAATAAAAGGGCATCTGCTCTGTAGGCTTTTGTAAAGATTGAATAGCATGTATATAAACTGTCCAACAAACAAAATAGCTCCGTAAACATTTGGAGGGTCTGAATACCCCTCCCTGTTGTTGCTTTTTTTAACTTTTTTTATTGAAGTATAGTTGATTTACAATGTTGTGTTAATTTCTTCTGTAGAGCAAAGTGATTCAGTTTTACACATATAGACGTTCTTTTTTATGTTCTTTTCCATGATGGTTTATCACAGGACACTGAATAGAGTTCCCTGTGCTCTGCAGTAGGACCTTGCTGGTTATCTATCCTATATATACTCGTTTGCATCTGCTGACCCCAAACTCCCACTCCATCCTTCCCCACCCCCTCCCCCTCGGCAAGCACAAGTCTGTTCTCTATGTCGGCCCCTCACTGTTTGTTTGTTGTTTTTTTTTTTTGGCTGTGTTGGGTCTTCGCTTCTGTGCGAGGGCTTTCTCTAGTTGCAGCAAGAGGCGGCCACTCTTCATCGCGGTACGCGGGCCTCTCACTGTCGTGGCCTCTCTTGTTGCGGAGCACAGGCTCCAGATGCGCAGGCTCAGCAGTTGTGGCTCACGGGCCCAGTTGCTCCGTGGCATGTGGGATCTTCCCCGACCAGGGCTCGAACCCGTGTCCCCTGCATTGGCAGGCAGATTCTCAACCACTGCGCCACCAGGGAAGCCCCCCTCACTGTTTTTATATTCACTTTTCTTGCTCTTTCTGTTGTCCCAAACTTCCAAGTGGAGCTACCAGTATGATTCAAGGACAAAAGGGATGAGAATAATGACAACATAGTAACCATTCATTGAGAATTTCCTCTCTACTGGTTAGTGTTTCATCCCCACTTTAGAGAGGAAGAACGGAGAGGTTACAGAGCCGGTGCCAGGCCCCCAGCCAGGAAGTAGTAGGGTCGGGATTTGAACCCAGGTCAGGAGGGGGCCAGCGGCCTCTGGGTGACATTCTCCTGATACTTGCTTCCCCTCTCCGGGCACCCACAGACTCTGCCTTCCGGGGGGAGCCTGCAATGAGGAAAGAGAGCCAGCTCGGGCCTCCAGGGGCCACCCTGGTTGGACAAAGACGGGAATGGAGGGTGAGGCAGCGAAAGACCCATCAACCCTTCTCCGCTTCCGAGCTCCTGGAAGCAGGGTCAAGACCACCTCCCGAGGACCCCAGTGTTTAGGCGCTCATAGCATTTGGGGGAAGACTCAGAGACGCAGGCACCAAAGAAGGAGCTTCCAGCTGCACTCGTAACACCACTGGCCTCAGAGACACACTGCAGACTCCACTCATACCTCACTCTCCTTTTTTCTTTTTAAGGTTGCTCCAGCTTCAGCTGAATAAGTGTGGTCCAAAGGCCTGCCCAAGACTTCCTGGACCGGCCTGCCACAGCTGTGTCTCCTCCTTCTCAGGTGGCCAATTCTATCCGCCCAACATTCCTGGCTTCTGGAAAGGGCTCCAGCCTGTCTTCCTGCAGCTTCTACCTGCCAGCCAGGTTCTGGCCACCGAGAGTGGCGTGTCCCCATGCACGGGGCGGGTGGGAGGGTGGCATCCGGTCAGATCGACTGGGGTTGCATGGCAGCTGCTGCACTGATCAGCTGAGTGACACCGCACACAGGACTTGGGCTCTCGGGGCCTCGCTTCCCTTATCTGTAAAGTGGGGACAATAAGGGTCTCTGCGGACGGTTCTTATGGGGATCAAATGAGATGACACAGTGCCCAGAACCACAGTAATGATTATTTGTCATTACTCTTGTGATTTCTTCATCTGTGTCTGCAGTGCCTTGAAAGTAGCCGCGGGCTGCAATCACGCACCGTCACCTTGCTACAGATGCATCTTCTTCCAGCTGAGCACACGCAGCTCTTCCTTCAACGGCCACCCTATTGCCGGGTCTCAGACTCTGAACATCCTGGCCAGCCTTCCTCGAGTCTCCAGGTGGGAAAACTTGGCAGAAAAGCAGCCAGGCTCCTTTTGATTGTTTACGGACAGACCTATAGATACGGAAGGAGCAAAGGGTAAAACCAGAACCAATCGTGACCCAGCAAATGCAGGCAGAGCCCAGCTCAGAATAAGAAACTATGGTCCTTTCTGAGGGTTTGAGCTGTCCAAAGGTGGGAAGAGCTGTCTCTGGAGGGAGTGAGCTCCCCATCTCTGGAGGTAGTCAAGGTGGATGACGTCGCCAGGGATGTTATAGAAGCGATTTCTGCACTGAGTGGGAATTTGACTCACTTGACCAAAATTTACTGTTGAATGCTCTGTGCCACTTTACTCTCCTGGGTATACAGTTCACACTAAAAGAAGGACCTGAATGTGGGAAGCATTTCAAAAACAGGGCTACTTTGAAGTTGCTCTTTGCCTCTGCTTTTGCATCTGTGAAATGGGTGGGCAATAACAGTGCCTGCCCCGAGGGCCAGCAGACAGACCCCCGAGCAGCCTGGCCCACGGCGGGCCTCAGGAAAACTGGTTGCCCTGAAGCTGCGTCGTCATTGTTGTGAGGATTACGACGATGACTGTTCCTGAAATCCAGGGAATGTTTTTCTTCCTTCCTTCCTTTCTTTCCTTCCTTCCTTCTTCTCTTTTTTTTTTTTTTTTTTTTTTTGTGGAAGACCCAAACAGCTTGGTATGTATTAAGTCAAGTCCCAAGAATCCAGCCCAGTGAAAAGCCTCACCCAGGGCAGCCGGGACCAGCTGGGACTGGAACCAGAGACCAACAGCACACCAGGTCTTGGACCACGTCCAAAGCCAGCCAGTCGTCAGACACGAGAGGTTTGCTGAATGTACATTATCTGCTACCATCATTTCTCAGGAATGGTATTCAAGGACCAAACAGAACCGTTTCTCTCTGGAGCAGCTTAACTGCTTTATAGAGGAAACGGTGGTTCTAACCCTGAACCCAGCTAGGCTTTTCGCAGCGGGGGAAATAGAAACCCAGAGCCCCTCAGAAAACCTGACGTCAGCTGGCCTCTTTCTCCTCTTCTTGGCATTTGAAATCACGTGGTATCTACCTGTTCCCCGAACCAGGCGGAACAGGGGTTACAACCGAGAGGATTTAGGTCAAACCAGCTCTGTACTTGGTCCTCGGGGTTGGATAATGGTCTAGACTGATGGTATTTGGACTCTCCATGAGGTTTTGGGTCCCTAGGACAAGCCCGCATCTGGGCTTGTCTCACATGCAGAAAATCTTGGGCCACAAAGTCAGGCCACCTGGCTCCTGGTCCCAGCCCTGCCACTCACCAGCTGTGTGACCTTGGGCAGATGACTTAACTTCTCTGAGCCTCCACTTTCTCCTCAGTGAATTGGCACTAAGTCTGATCTTTGAAGAATTGGGAGGATTTCAATGAGGCTATACTCAGTAAAGGGCCAGAACCCAGAGCTCTGGGAAGGGCTGAATCCGGGGCAGCATGATGCTGTTCACCTGCTAAGCCCACGATCTGTCTATCAGTAAATGTGGGAGTTTGAACCAGCACCAAGAGGACCCAGAAGAAAGGAGTCCCTCCTGGTCAAAGGCTGGGGACTGGGGAGTGGGCCTGGCTGAGGCTTGGAGAGGCTGGGTTTGGGGGAGCTTTGCAGCACCTTCCCGAGGCCTTGGGGGAGGGTCTGACCTCTTGCTGGAGGACAAGAAGAGAAAGCTCAGGACCAGTGGCCCGAGGAGTCGGGGAGGGAATCAGTGAACTCATGCAGCAGTGAGCGTGGGCAAGGACCACCTGGAAGACACAGGACGGGTTTGGGGGGCCCTGTGTGAGGACTCTGGGAAGCTCAGGGGACTCGCTGTAAACAAGGAAGGCCCAGTCCTTGCCCTTGGGGACTTGGGGCTCAGATGCAAGTTCAGCGGTCCTCAGACCTTGGTGAGTATCAGCATTGCCTGGAGAACCAATAAAAACACAGCCGACCGGCTTCCCTGGTAGCTTAGTGGTTAAGAATCCGCCTGCCTGTGAAGGGGACACGGGTTCGAGCCCTGGCCCAGGAAGATCCCACATGCCACGGAGCAACTAAGCCCGTGTGCCACAATTACTGAGCCTGCGCTCTAGAGCCCGCGAGCCACAACTACTGAAGCCCACGTGCCTAGAGCCCGTGCTCCGCAACAAGAGAAGCCACCACAGTGAGAAGCCTGCGCACCACAACAAAGACCCTACGCAGCCAAAAATAAATAAATTTAAAAAAAAAAAACAACACAGTCGACCAAGACCTCTGCTCTGGGGAGATGGAGGAGTTTCCCAACTCCTAGAACAACTAAAAACACTGGGCGTCATTTCTCACACGAACAGAAGAGGACTCACAGACAAAGAAAGACAAATACGGTAGAATCTCGTTTACATGAGGAACCTAAAAAAATACAACAAATTAGTGAGTATAACAAAAAAGACGCAGACAGATATAGAGAACCAAGTAGTGCTTACCAGTGCGTGAGGCGGGGAGCAGCAACATAGGGGTAGGAATTAAGAGGTACAAGCTCTTAGGTATAAAATAAGCTGCAAGGATATCTTATACAACATAGGGAATATAGCCGACATTTTATAATAACTATAAATGGAGCATAACCTTTAAAAATTGTGAATCACTGTATTTCACACCTGTAACTTATATAATATTGTACATCGACTATACTTCAATTTTTAAAAGAAAAAAAAAAAAAAGATTGGGCTTCCCTGGTGGCACAGTGGTTGAGAGTCCGCCTGCCGATGCAGGGGACACGGGTTTGTGCCCTGGTCCAGGAGGATCCCACATGCCGCGGAGCAGCTGGGCCCATGAGCCATGGCCGCTGGGCCTGCGCGTCCGGAGCCTGTGCTCCGCAACGGGAGAGGCCACAACAGTGAGAGGCCCGCGTACCGCAAAAAAAAAAAAAAAAAAAAAAAAGTGGAGAGAAGAGACCAGCTGGATAGGGACTTCAGGACCCGAGGAACCACATAGCAGAGAGTTGCCTCATATACCCCAGACATTGAGCAAAAGAGTCAACAACCCAGAAATACCAATGGCCAGAAATGAAAAAAAGAAAAAAAGCCTGCTCTCTCCAACTAAAGTTTCAGGGAATGGGCAACCTAGCAAGATAGAAAAGTTTTTTCAATTGTGGCCAAATATACAAAACACAAAATTTGCAATCTTAACCATTTTTACAGTTCAGTGGCATTAAGCACATTCACATTGTGGTGCAACCATCTCTGAACTCTTTTCATCTTGCAAAACTGAAATTCTGTATCCATTAAACAGTAACTCCCCAGGCCCCCTCCCCGCCCGCCCCTGGCAACCACCATGGGACTTTATGACTTTATGAATGTGACTATTCTAGGTACCTCACACAAGTGGATTCATATAGTATTTGCCTTTTTGTGACTGGCTTATTTCACTTAGCAATTTTAATGTCCTCAAGGTTCAACCATGTTATAACAGGTGTCAGAATCTCCTCCCTATTTAAGCTGAGTAATATTCTATTATATGTATGGACTATACCACATTTTGTCTCTACATGCGTCAATGGACCTTTGGTGTGCTTCCACCAAAAGGCTATTATAAATAATGCTGCTATGACCTTAAGCACACCAGTATCTCTTCAAGACCCTGTTTTCAATTCTTTTTGGTATATACCCAGAAGTGGAATTGCTGGATTGTATGATAATCCTATTTTTAATTTTTTGAGGAATCACTATATTGTTTTCCATAGTAGTTGAACCATTTTACATTCCCACCAGCAAACACATGAGTTCCAATTGCTCCACATTCTCTCCAATGCTTGTTATTTTCTGGGTTGGTTTTTTTGTTTTGTTTTGTTTTGTTTTTCATAGCAATGATTCTAATAGATGTGAGGTAGTATCTCATTGTGGTCTTGATTTGCATTCCCCTAATGATTATTTATGTTGACTATATCCTTACTGGCCATTTGTATATCTTCTTTGGAAAAATGTCTGTTCAAATTCTTTGCCCGTTTTAAAATCAGGGTTTTTGTTGTTGTTGTTGAGTTGCAGCAGTTCTTTATGTATTCTGGATGTTAACCCCTTATCAGATATTCGATTTGCAAATTTTTTTCTCCCTTTCTATGGGTTGGTTTTCCACTTTATTAATTGTGTTATTTAATGCATAGTTTTTTTTTTTAATTTCAGTGTTGTCCAATTTACCTATTTTCTGTTTAGTTGCCTTTTGGTGTCATATCCAATAAATCATTCATACATTCAATGTCATGAAGCTCTTCCCCTATGTTTTCTTCTAAGAGTTTTATAGTTTTCGTTTTTACATTTAGGTCTTTGATTTGTCTATGGTATAGGGTTCTATCTTCACTCTTTTGCAGGTGGATATCCAATTTTCCCAACAGAATTTGTTGAAGATTATCCTTTCCCATTGAATAGTCTTAGAACCCTTGTCCAAAGTCATTTGACCACATAGTTGAGGGTTTGTTAAGATGAAACTTTGAGTCAATAACTGCTCTACGTCAACCAAACAGCAGCCAGCTGTCCCTAGATAGTGTGCCCCCTGCTCTCCAACTTTCAGAGTCTTCTTGTATTTGTAGTATATATAGCCTGGAGGATTTAGTTGTGCTTAGTCATAGGAATCAGGGAAAGCACATCTAGTTCATCTTCCTGGCACTAGAAATTCTCTCCTGTGTCCTGTATCATTCTGATATATACCAATTTTTTTAGCATTATATTTTCCCTGCCCCAGCCCTGGAATCAACCACTTCTCCAAAGAACCGTGGTTCCTCCTATTGGAGGGTGATACTTAGAAACCAAGATTTGTGTGCTAGATACACTCATTGCTCCTGAGGTGTCACTGCTTCTAGGCCCTCTCCGTGGACAGAGGCAGGAAATGTGTGCATATATACTAACCCATGTATGTGCCCACATCTGTGTTTATTTATGTGTCCATGTATATGTGTGCGTGTGTGTGTGTGTGTGTGTGTGTACACATGAGTTCATACTGACATTTCCAACTCGGGGTCCCTTCTAGCATTTCCTCCTTCCTTATTTGTAAGTTCTTTCTCTGAAGTGATAAACCTGTCCTTATCCACAGTAGATTACTTATTTGTTCAACCCTAGCATACATGTACACGAGTGTCAGAACATTAACCTGTACCGTGTGAGAAACACACTCACCAACCAGAGTACAGTGTTTGTGGACAGTCCATTTTATTTAGCCTTACAGGAACCAAATAAAACACTATTTTCCAAAGTTTCTTAGGTAGCTACTTTCACTCCCACCTCCTTAAATGTGATTATGTCACTCATTTGTAATAAAATTGGATTCATTGGTCACAATCTGTGTTCCATCTTGGGTTCCCCTGGTTGATTTTTTAGAATTTGTTTATAGTAAAACTCATTTTTTGTGTGGTGTACAGTCCCAAGGGCTTTGACAAATGCATAGAGTTGTACATCCAACCAGCACAGTACCAAACAGAATAGTTCCGTCACCCCAAACTGCCTCTGAGCTGTTCCTTTGTACTCGACCCCTCTCTCCAACCCTGCAATCACCTATTTGCTTTCTGTCCTGATAGTTTTGTCTTTTGCAGAATGGCACATAAATGGAACCATACGCTATGTTATCTTTTATTTCTAGCTTCATTCACTTAGCAGAATGCATTCATCCATATAGTTTTGTCTTATATATATTTTTTAATCACTGAAGAGTGTGCCATTGTAAGGATATAGCTTGCTTACCTGTTCCCCTCTGAAAAAACATCTAGTTTGTTTCTAGTTCGGGTTGATTATGAATAAAGCTGCTATGAACATTCGCATACAGGTTTTTGTGTGGACATCAGTTTCCATTTCACCTGAGTAAATATCTAGAAGTGAAAAGCCTCGATCGTATGGTAGGGCTGTGTTGGACTTTTTAAGAAACTGCCAACTGTTTTCCAAAGTGGTTGTACGTTTCTGCAGTCCCACCAGTAATGTAGGAAAGACCCCATTGCACCACATCCTTGTCAGCCTTGGCACGGTCAGTTTTGTCTGTTTATTTTGACCAACCTAATAGGTGTGTCCTGGGATCATTTTAATTTGCATATCTCTGACCACTAGCTGTGCTGACCATCTTTTTCATGGGCGTATTGGCCACTTGTATGTCTTCTTTTGTGCATTTTTAATTGGGTGATTTATTTCCTTATCATTGACTTTTGAGAGTTCTTAATATACTCTGAACCCAAGTCTCCTCTTCATTTTGAAGAAGTTCTAAATTTTGGTAGATTCCAATATATTGATTTTTCTTGCTGCAAATTATTTTTTTGCCTAACCCAGGTCACAAATATTTTCTCCTAGAAATGTATAGTTCCAGATTGTACATTTGGATCTACAGTCCATTTTGAGTCATTTTTGGTATATGGTGTGAGGTATGGATCGAAATTCATTGTTTGCCTATGGATGTCCAATTATTCCAGCACCAGTTGTTAAAAGACTATCTTTTGGCCATGGAATTGCCTTTGCCCTTCTGTTGCAAAACAGCTGGCCATTTATATGGGTCCATTTCCAGGCTCTCGATTGTGTTTATTGATCTATGTGTCTATCCCATTGCCAATACCACTCTGTTTTGATTGCTGTTGTTTTGAAGAAATCAGGTCATCTAAGTTCTCCAATATTATTCTTTTTTTTCTATAAATTTATTTATTTTATTTTTTTTGGCTGCATTGGGTCTTTGTTGCTGCGTGTGAGCTTTCTCTAGTTGTGATGAGCGGGAGCTACTCTTCATTGCGTGGGCTTCTCATTGTGGTGGCTTCTCTTGTTGCGGAGCACGGGCTCTAGGCACATGGGCTTCAGTAGGTGTGGCACACGGGCTCAGTAATTGTGGCTCGCGGGCTCCAGAGCGCAGGCTCAGTAGTTGTGGCACATGGGCTTAGTTGCTCTGCGGCATGTGGGATCCTCCCGGACCAGGGATCAGATCTGTGTCCCCTGCATTGGCAGGCAGATTCTTAACCACTGCGCCACCAGGGAAGCCCCTTCAATGTTATTCTTTTTCAAAATTGTTTTGCTCTTCTGGTTCCCTGGCCCCCAGGACGCCCCACCCTGCCTGCCTGCTGGGAGACCCCAACACCTGCCCTTGGGGTTGACCCTGAGGCTATTTTCTCTCTCCTGCCCCTCTTTCCCCTCGGCGGAGCAGTTGCCATGGTTTCCCCACTCTTCCTTGGCTGTCTCTCATACCCTCCCAGTCCTTGGCTCCCCACCACTGACGGCCCCCAGGTTAACCCTTCATGGTCTCAGGCCACCCCCAGCAGGCCTTTCCACCCACAGGCCTGGTCTGACCACGTGGTTTCCCCGCACTGAGACCGTTGGACCCTCTCCTCTGTCCTCCAGTTCAAACTCTGTCTGCCCAGAGCAGAGGACGCAGGCTCAGAGTCAGAGAGACTGGATTTGACCCTGGCCACGCCCCCCCTTATGGCCGAGCTGGCATGGCCGAGCCAGCCTGGAGAGGGGGAAGGCCCTGTGCACACACTCTGCCTGTCCCACCACCTCCTGGCTGCCTCTCCATGTCGGCCAGGTCCTCACAGCAGACCCTGTGGGCTGTTGTCGGCATTGCTCGGTAGGGCTGAGAAATGGCCTCTTGAACGGGGCCCCAGATGGGCTGTCGGGGTTGGGCTTGGAGGAGGCTGTGGTTTATCAGAGCCCCAGCCAGGCCATGCCCCTGGACTGGGGCCCAGACAGGCTCTCACCTGGACACCCTGCTGGCACGTGGCCGTGCCCTCATGCCTTCACTCACTCAGTGATGGCGAAGCCACATCTGAGGTCGTTCAGGAGAGCGTTGTGACCGGCTCTCCAGCTGAGAGAGCACTGCCAGCCGCGTGCCCCTCTGAACTGCCGCCCGTGTCATGACGTGGGAAGGAAGCTCGGCCATCAACAGGACGCATTCAAGCGCACAGGGACGTGGTGGCCACCTGCTCGGTCGTCTGTGAATGCCGGTCTGCAAATTGCCTGCTCTCCACCATAACAATCCAAGCAGACACACTCATTCGCTCACTGACTCCACAGACCCGTTGGGGGGCGGGGTGGGGGTGGGGGTCGCCGGGAACGCAGAGGAGGTGCGGCCCATGCTCACCCTCGAGAAGCCCACTCTTCAGGACCCCTTGGGGATCACCATGCGCAAACGCCGGGTCGTAGGCATTGAACACTCCTGGAGGGAAGGGAGCACTGACAGCCCTGTGGGGGGCCCTGCCCTGTCCCTGTCCGCCCTCGGAGCCACCTCCGTGACGCAGCAGCTACACCCCATCTAGCCGCTCCTTCACCTTCCACGCATGTCTCAAACCACGTGGTCTGATTTCTCCCCAACCCACCAAAACGGCTCTGGCCAAGGGCCCGTCTGGCCGTCTGGTTGCTGGGCCTGACGGGCACTTTGCGAGCCCCGCTTGCTTGCCCCCCCGCCTACCCCCCGCAGGCTCTAACACGGTGCCCCACCCCCGCCCGTCCCCCGCAGGAGCTCCGGTATGAAACCTCACTGTGTCCTGCCTGAGCGGAAGGCCCCCCACCCCGGCCTCTCCCCCCTACCCAGGGCTCCCCAAGGATCTCAGGTTCAAGCCCACCGCCGTCCTCCCCTGGCCAGAGCCCGCCCACCTCTCCGGCCTCACCTGGACTCCACCCGCTCTCTCTGTTCACTCAGCCATTGTGCTCTTCTAGCGTTTTCTCTATGGTTGCATAACAAATTCCCACAAAACTCGGTAGCCAAAACAACAAGAGCATTTATTATCTCACCTGGTTTCTGCGGGACAGGAATTCGGGAGCGGCTAAGCTGGGCCGTTCTGGCTCGGGGCCTCCAGGGAGGCTGCCGTCAGCGGGACTGCAGTCATCCAAAGGCGGGACCCGGGCTGGGGGTCCAGGTCCAGGACGGCTCCCTCCCCTGGCGGCAGGGACCCAGAGGGCGGGGTGTCCTCTCTTCCTGCCTCAGACCTGCGGAGCCTGCAGGGGCAGCCACACACCAGAGGGGTAAGAAGCAAATGGGGAAATTATTAAAAAACCAAAAATGTTTACCGAGAGGGGCGAGCGCCCAGCTACACACGGCTGAGACCCGAAGCCGGAAGTCGAATTGAATCCAAGAGCCACGCTAGGGTGTCACTGCAGTGCTGCCCCTTTCCTGCTGCGTCCAGGACCCCCTCCCCTGGAGACCGGTCTTGCCCAGTACACGGAGGCCCCTCAGCACCCGCGCCGTTCAGCCCCTGACGGCCCCTGTCCTGAGACCTCCACACTCCGGGGCAAGGCAGACGCTAAGAAACGGGGCCTCCCCTCTGCCGGGGCATCGTCCCGCGGCTCCCCTGCCCTGCCTTACCGGTGACCCTGTGTTGGCTCTGACGACCAAGGCAGGGTGGCTCTGAGCTCCTCTGCATGCCTGCGGGGCCCCAGCCTGCCCCGCTCCTCCCCTCTCAGGCTCTCAGCCGGCGTCCTCCCCCACGTCCTGCGTGGGCAGCTGGTGCTTCAGCTTTGCCAGTCCTCGCACTGGATGCCACATCCTGCAGGCCTCGGCCTGAGCATCCCTCGGGTCTCCCGGAGCCTCCCTGGGCCCCGCTCCGCCAGGGATGCACGGGGGTGTGCCCGGGCTGCGGGTGGGCCTGGCACGGTGCCCAGAGCTCCCCTGGGCAGCTAAACAGGCGGGAAGCAGGAGTGGATACCTGCGAGCTGGGGCTGCGGTCTCGGGTGTGTGTCTTCACAACCAACTCGAGCAGTTTCTGGTGTGGGTTGTTTCCTTCACACTGTCCGTGCGGAGGACCCCAAGGCTCCGAATCTGGTCCCCCCTTCACTGGAGCTCTCCTGCTCAGGGGCTGCTCAGAAAAAGTGTTCTGGGCACTTCTATTTCCAGGGCTGGAGGCCCCTACCTGACCCCTCCTCCACCCAGCTCTCAGCAGCAGCCCTGGGGAGCTCAGGAACGGCTGTGCTGATGCTTTACAGGAACCACTGACGTTTGTAACTGATCACCAAAGTGGCATCTATTCACTGTGGAAAATTTGGAAAACACATAAAAGCAAAAATAAAATAAAGGCAAATCAAGTAAAATAAAATAAGGTAAAGTAAAATAAAATTAAAGTAAAAAAATGTAAAGTAAAATAAAAGAAAATTTAAAAGTAAAATAAAAAAGTAAAATTACAAATGAAAATAAAATTACAAAGTAAGATAAAAGTACAATACAATTAAAAAATAAAGTAAAATTACAAAGTAAAATAAAATAAAAAGGTAAAATAAAGTTAAATTAAATTCAAAAGTAAAATAAAATAAAATAAACGCCCTGTAATTTCACTAGCTGCAGGTGTGTGCTTCTTACCTTCTGGAATGCTTCCTTTCAGGAGTTTCTGTGCCTCTACACTTTAAGAAACAAAACCCAAGTGGGTGATATCAGGCACACTTTGATGCCTGTTAAGTTGGGCAGCTCTGCAGGACACCACGTCCTCATGTTTTCTCACAATACCCAGAGCACAGCCCGGCCGCACCCCTGATGTAGGGAACCGATCCCACACAGATGGGCATTGGGGTTGTTTCTAATTTTTCCTCCTTTTATGCAAGACTCTACCTCGTGACCCTCCTCACAGCAGATTAAGACTCTGGAAGCATCTGAAGCTCTCACCCGGCCTTCCCCCCAGAAGGCACACCATTCGATACAAGCAGTAATATCAGTGTAAGGACATCTGGCAAAGTCCTAGCTTTCCCCTGTTGCATTAGGCCTTGTTTGAAGTGTTCCATTCATTTTTCCATTTATTTTCTGCTCATTTCAGGGGAGGGAAGGCCCTGGATTTGCCGGCACCCTCAGTACGGCCAAGGGCTTCCCGGCTTGGCTGTGATGCTCACCTTCAGGTCGCTTTCAGGAAGAGGAATATCAGGGTCAAGGGCTCTCCCACGTGGAAGCCTCGCTCGCCAGGGAATCCATCACCTGTCACACACCTGCACTGCATCACGCTCTGCTGAGTGACCGATTCCTGCCAAATGCCCCCACCTCCCCTGTCCCCTATGCAGCTGGCTGGTGTCGGGATGACGGGTAAACCAGGGGTACGACTGCCTTGGGAGCAGATATCCTGGGCCTTGGGGTGGCCCAGAGCTCAGAGGGTTCAGGGCAGGAGCAGAACGTCCCTGGGCCTGTGACGGGGGAGATGCTGAGAGAGGCCGGGGGCTCGGAGCACCGACACCCAAGTAGCCTCGCCCAGGCTGCCCCCAGACATGCTCTCCAGTCCTCGACAGGGCCCGTGCCGCCTGTTCTTCTCTCTGAGATCCTCCACCCACGCCTGCCTGCTGAGATCCCGCTCGCCCTTCCACATGACCGCCACCCCGTGGAGCCCTCCAGAAGGCTCTCGTCCCCGGGCACCTGTGTGGGAAGCACGAGGGTGTGTCCCTCACTGGGCTGTGACCTCTGACAGCAGCGGCCACAGCACAGGGCTCAGCAGAAGAGTTTGCGACGGAATGACCCAGCACGATGGAAGGAGAGGGGAATCGAGGCTCGTTTTTCTCTGCTCTTGTACCACCCAGCTCAGTGACACCACAAAACCAGAAGCACAGAAATGCACCCAGAGCTGGAAACTCAGGAATAGAGGAGTTCTTACCTGTGGTGGAAATGTGCAGAAATCCCAGAGTCAGCAACGGGGTCACCAGGACCGCCCCCCAGTACCAAGCCCTCAGTGCCCAGCACTGATGGGACCCCCCCTTTCCCGAGGAGCACTGACATTTTCCCCCTCAGGACAGCTCCTTCCTCCAGGCGAGCCCTCATCCCCATGGCAGTGTCTCTGCCCACGTGGTCACCCCATGTGACCCCAGCTCAGCACCAGCATTCAGCAAACTAACTCGTTAAGGAATCGTTTAAGGGCGGCTCCAACGCCAACTCTTCCAGGAAGCCATCCTTGACTGCTTCAGCCTTCAGCGATGTCTTCTTCCTCTGGTCCCTCAGAGCAACTATTCTTGGTACCACACTCACGTGACATTACAATTTGGTTTTTTAAAAAAATTTTCTCCAAGGAATGCATAAGATGGTAAAGGCAGGACTGGACAAAGCTGGACGTTGAACCGTGAGGCAGCCCCTTCGAAGGCTGGGCCAAGCGGTGAGGCACTCTGGGCGGAAGTGGCCGAACCTCTCTCCACTGCACCCTGTTGCTGGCTGTCCCCCGGCAAGGGCCAGGGTGTGGCCTGGCGAGGAGTCTCCTGCAGCTGAGGCCACCCTGAGGAACACCCTCCGCCCCGCCCAGGGCTGTCTGCTGTCCACACTGCCTGCAGCTGGGCAGCCGGTCCTTCCTTACAGGAGGATCTGCAGCGAGGCGGGGGAGGGGGCCAGGACGTGTGCATCTCCACTGTCCACCACAGACAAGAAAGAAAAATTTCAAACAAACATGGAACAATTTTAGCACACAGTTCGAGGACTGCCAAACGATGGCTCGGAGGCCGAAGCTGGCCCACTACCTGTTTTGGAAACTGTTTTACTGGGACACGGCCTCGCTCATTCTTTTTGTTCTACATCTATTGCCTGTGGCTGCTTTGGCAGAGATTAAAATAGTCCCAACCCGGCTCTTTGCAGACAAAGTGTGCTACCCCTGCTCCAGCTGGTACTTGTGGGGCCAGAAGCCCCTCTCAAGGTGGCTTCTCTGGGAAATCACACACACACACACGCATGCAAGCCCATATATGGGCACACGCTGGCATACACACGCGTGCATGCACGCACACACACAGGCACCCCCGTGCTGCATCAAGTATTCTGGCCATAGCCGACTGGTCTCAGAGAATGTCCCTGACCCAAGTGGAACCAATCAGATTCCTTCTCTCCAGGACTTTGAAAGCCAGTCTCAGGTACATTTGTGGCCTTGCTTGAAGACAAAGGTCTCCAGAGCTGCCCTGATTCCAACGCTCTGATGACATTGTTGCTTTCAGGCATCACTAATGGCCTGCGGGTCTTCCCTGTGCAGGTCCCTGACCAACACTCCGAAGTCTACGTGTCAAAAACTGTGTCAAATCACCACCTGTGGTGAGCAGCCTCCAGCATGGCCCCCACGACCTCGGCCTCCCGATTCCTGATCTGCGTGAGCTCCTCTCCCATTGAATAGGAGCTGATCTGTGACACGGAGAGAACACAGGGGAGCTCCCCCCGACCGCTGTGTGTGGGAGCAGCTGCCAGGGCATCAGGCGAGGGAACAGGCGAGGACCCTCGAGCAGCACTGCCTTGTCCACGTTGCCAAGGAGCCACCTGGGAAGACAGGCTCCCGGCCTCAGTCAAGCCTTCGGGGGACCAGAGCCCTGGACAACATCTTGACTTAACCTCAAGACACATCTCCAGCCAGGACCATGCTGCTAAGCTGCTCCCAAATTTCTCACCCGTGGAAACCGTGAGTGGTATTAACCGTTGATTAAGCCATTAGGTTTCGGAGTCATTTGTCACAGAGAACTGACACCCTCTGCAAACCGATCTGCCCTCCAGTGTCCTTGTTTCTCCCCGTCCTCAGATCTCAATCGTCACAGAGTCCGTGTTTTCTTCGCTGCATCCCACCTGCGGATTCGATCTTACGACATCTCTCCCTTTTCATCCTCTGTTCTCTGGTCCCTATTTCCAGCAGCCTCAGAGCGAGAAGGGCCCTTTACTGAGCATCCACTGTGTGTCAAAGTACCTACTGTGTGCCCTGCTCCTGATGCAGCATTTGAGTCCTCACGGAAGAGTCATGACCGCTGGATGAAATAGGTGTGTTGTCCCCGCTTTACAGCTGAAGCGCCTAAGAGGCTGAGAAGCTCAGTAACCTCTCTGAGTCACCCCAGTTGGGTAAGTAGGGAATCAAGTTAGAACCCAGGCTTGTCCCAGAGCCCACACTGGTGGCCAGCCTGGCACTGCCGCAGCTCAGCCCAGGTCCTCTGTGTGATGGCCCGGGGGCTCGGAAGTAACCCCTGGTGCCCCTCCTGCCTTCCTGGGTTCATCTTTTTTTTTTCTTTTTGCAGTACGCGGGCCTCTCACTGCTGCGGTCTCTCCCGCTGCGGAGCACAGGTTCCGGACGCGTAGGCTCAGCGGCCACAGCCCACAGGCCCAGCCGCTCTGCGGCATGTGGGATCCCCCTGGACCAGGGCACGAACCCACGTCCCCTGCATCGGCAGGCGGACTCCCAACCACTGCGCCACCAGGGAAGCCCCTGGATTCATCTTTGATGTCACAAGCAACTCTGCTTACAAGGCAGATCTGACCTCTCTCTCAGGTTACCAAGGGCCCCCACCCTAGTGTCCCTGTCCCGTCCATCCTGCGAAGCTCAGCTCGGCTGCCCCTCCTCATGGAGCCTCCTGACCCCTCTCCTTGCACGCCTGGAACTCTTCTCTCCTGCCGGCCACCTGTGGGTTCTTGGTTTACAGAAGGTGGTACACACACTTGATGCCCTGTAATCGCCCACAGGCTCTTAAAGAGAGACTTCTAGGCCCGCCTGGGACGCCCAGGTCCATGAAAAGGGATTTGTATATGTAGGTGGAGTGACTGTAGCATAATTAATGACTGAGCCTATGAGGGAACATGCACAGAAATCAATGAATCAATCATCAATAGCTCCGTAAATGAGTGACTTAGGTCATGAATGATTGGTTGGTTGGTTGAATGGGACACTACCTACGTTCTGTATCCCAGTTTTATGTATGTATATATATATATATATATATATATAAAATATGTCATAGCGAAATATTTTATCATATACATAATTGGGGTAATATTCAAATATTTAACAAGCAGTACAGCATGGGCACCAACCAATCAGGGAGGACACCCCCCATAGGGCTGGATCTGGTCCTGCGGCCCCCACTGGACCCTGGGGAGGTCAGGGGCGTGTCCCAGGGAAGGACCAAAATGGCCAGTGGGGAGGGGCGCTTGAGAAGCACAGCTCTTCACCCACTTTGCAGAAGCGTCTCTGCAAAGATGCTGGCGGATGCAGCCCTGCACGTGGAGTTTCCTGAGCACGCCCATGGCCGGCTCTGGGCTGAGATTCACGCTCAGGTCCTTCCATCCTCAAAGGGCACGAGAAGGCAGGAGGGACTACCACTGTCCCATGTTCTAGCGAGGACACCCAGACAGACTCAGAGGCTAAGCTGCTCATAGGAGGTCGCACGGCCAGAAAGTGGCTGAACCAGGCCCTGGACCAGGCCCGCGGAGGTGTCCTCTGGAACAATGCAGCGTGCGGCCACACAAGTGGTGGATGGCCGGCATGCTGCACCTGCGCAGGTGCTGGGAGGGGCCGGCAGGACGGCGTGATTTTCAGGATTGGTGGCTTGTCTCCCCCCAGAGTCGGGGCATCCCCCCAGGCACCAGGTTTGGGGGGTGGGGGGTTTGAGGGTCCCTGGGGCAAACCCGGGGATTGGGACAAACCTGGGGAATGGTCGAGGCGCTGGCTCTCAGGAGGCGTGGCCTGAGCCAAGCGCCGCCCCCGCCCCAGGGTCCTCCTCTCCAGAGCTGGGATGCTCGCCCTCCTCGAGCTAGATCTTCAGAGGACAGACAGGCGTGCACCTGGCAATGGGGCCACGGCAACTCCTGACAGCGTCTTCCAGGAACAAGAGCCTTTGGCAGGACTGGCCCCATTCGCCACTGGCTACTGTGGGACTTTGGGATTCTACAAAAGGGGGCGACGAGAGCAGGTATTGCCTTTCAGGCTTGGTCTGAAGCTCAAAGAAACAACCTTAGGAAGGCATCGGGACATTTCCTGTCACTCTTTTAAATGATATAGGTCTAGTGGAAAGGCTGAGAGTGAAAGGGACCAACGGACAATTGAGCCTGTCCAGCCCCCCTGGGCTCGCCCCCCGCCGCCTCCCTCGCCCCTCCAGGGTCTTCGGAGGGCGGAATAATTTCTCCTTTGCTTTCACTTCTAATCACAAAATAATTTTGGTGCCCAGAAGCCTTTCCCTCTCGGAGGAACATTGTGCGGGATGATATCAGCCTAATTAAGTGCTCCAGCTCTGGGGCTTCAATGTCTCCGCAGACCCGCGCGCTCCCGGCCAAGCCGCGCCTGCCGGCCGCCTACCTGCCCACGCGGCTTCTGGAGCCTTCCGCGGCACCCCCCTCCCGCCGGGACGGATGACTTGAGCGGGAGCCAGGAGGCGACGGACCAGGTGTCCGCTCGGCGGGGCCGGAGGCGGCGCGCTCTGCGCTCTCGGGCCTGAGAGGCGCAGGCATGCTCGTGCTGCAATGCGCCTTTGTTCGCCTTGGCAGCGCCACGGCCTCCCTGGGGCCGGCCCCATAAAGGGGTTCTGTTCGGGCTGGAGGGCTCATTGTCGAAAAATTGTCCCTCGAAAAATTAGCATGGTACACTGGAGAAAGCGGAACGCCCGGCAAATGACAGCTGCTGGCCCCAGACGAGGGCCAGAAAGTGGGGTTGCGCAGGCGCCCGCACCCGGGCACCCCTCGCTCCGGGGCATCCCTCGCTCCGGGCCTGCGGTGGGCCCTTGGGTGGCCGCGGGGGCCGGCAGGGCCCAGGGCAGCAGGGGCAAGAGGCGGGTGCGGCTGCGTTTGCGGTGGGCGGCTTGCCTCCCCGCAGCGTCGGGGCATCCCCCAGGCTCCAGGTTTGGGGGCTGCGGTGTTCCAGGACCCCTGGGGCAGAGTCAGGCTCAGAGGGGCAGCTGGCTTGGAAAGGGGTGTGGGTGGGGTCCGGGGAGGGAAAGAGAGACAGAAAGGCAGCGCCTGAAGGTTATGCGGTTAATTGAACGTCAACAGCCACAGAGAAGATGACGCCCCTGTGTCTTTCTCCCGGTGTGTTGATGGAAAAGCAACTAGATTAAAAGCGCCGGGAGCCCGGGTTGGAGGGGCCGGGCCGTGGGGGCGAGATCCCTCCTGAATGCCGACCCCGGGCTCCCCGCAGCCCCAGCAAGGAGAGAAAACAGTCAATTAGGGAGGAGAGAAAAGACAGAGTGAGCTGCGGTTTGGCGCTTGCATAAAGGCTGGGGCCCCGAGGCTGCCACCCTTAGTGAGGGAGGGGGCTTCCCCGGGGAGACGCTGGGCGTGTCATGGGGGTTAGACGCCCGGTAACTGTGGAACGTCTCAGCCAAACACCCTCCGTGAGGTAGGGCCGAGGGCGACGGGGCCTGTAGACGGTACACGCGGGTGGACGTGTGTGCCCACTGGCGTGCGTGTATTTCTGGTTTCACGCTGCTCCCATCTGTGCAGTCGTGGGTGTCTTCCTGTGCCCGTGTTTGAAGCAGGTTGCACCTGCATGGCTTGCACTGACCCGACGCTCGCAGGGTGTGACCCCAGGTACAGACTTCTGTAGGCGCGCACTGCACCTGGGCACCCCTCGTGGGCTCAGGAGCACAGCCAGGTCAGGGGGATGTGCATCTGCCATCTTGATCTCGCCAGCATGGGAAGGCCGGAGCCTCAAGATTCCCTGTGCTTCTCGGGAGCCCGGACCTGGAACCGGCCCCCAGGCTCACTCCGCATTGGCGCTCCCTGGAAAATCCTTCCTGATCTTTCCAGCCTGCCATTTCCGGGAAGCCCCCTACCCCCCAGCCCAGCACCCCACCCTCACCCACTCCCCAAGCAAGCAACCTCTTCTCTGTACAGGCAGATTTCAGGCTGAGACGAAGGAAGGTGAGCAGATGTGGAATCGGACCACTCAGAGGTCACATGCCAGCTCTCGCTTTGTGACTTGGAACAAATGACTTTCTCAGAGCCACCGGCCACTCACAAGGAGTGAATCAGATCCAGCGATAGGGCTGGTTTAGGAGTTCCGTGAGATCCTATGTATAAGTACAAGGAAGTCCTACTTTCACCCCAGCTTTCCTGGGACTGTCCCAAGTCACACCTGTGACCCCAGCATGATTATTTATTGTGCCTTTACTCTCAGAAGGGTCCTGGTTTAGATAATAAATTATACGGTCACCCCCAATGTACGTGGGGCTGGGATAAAAAATTTTCCCTTCTCTGTCTCCTTGCCGACCCTTCTCTGGTGGTGCGATGGGTTGCTTCACTGCTTCCTGACTGTGGACCCCTGCAGAGAGGCCCTCCTGGAGACGGGAGCATCCCTTCCCCACCCCTCGCCAGGCCTCGGGACTGGTTGTTGCCCCGTGGACACTCTGTGGCTGAGTGTCCAGGTGCAGAGCTGGCCTCAGGGACTCGGGTACAGCTGACCGCCCTCTGCCCGCTGGGTCCACAGCAGGGGACAAACGAGGCCACAGATATCGCTGTAAACCTGGGCTACGACTGTGAAACGACCGGGCGGTCAAGTTTATGCACCCGCTGTCCAACCGAATCACTCCTTTACTGCAAATGTGACCCCCTGCATACGCGGGCCAGAGGCTGTGAGTCTTTCCCTGATTACCCGGGGATGGGGCTTCGGTCAGCGTTTCACCCTCAGAGCAGCTCTTTTCCATGTGGGTGAGGGCCTCGCTTAAGTGACCAAGTGGTCCTTCACCACAGATTCCCAAAGAGGCCCTAACTCCCAAGTTTTCGACATTCACCCACGTAGATGAAGGCCTTCCGTAAATGACTCAGGAGGGAGGCCTAGGGGCCAGGGAGCAGAACCCTGAGGCCTTTGTAGCTCAGATCCACCCTGCTTGGACAAATTGTATCGGTTTAAAGCTCTGCTAATGGGGCTGTGGGCTCCTTCCAAAGTCAGAGACCCAGTTTGCCCTCAGTTACAAACTGCGAGGTTCTTCTCGCCTTCTCGGATCTGGAACCCTGTGCATCCTGACCTCTTCATGAGCGAGACCCACATTCCTCTGGGGTCTTGATCCCAAACCCCACGCTTCTCGGAGGTCAGCAGGGACTTGATGAGGCACGTGGACTTTGCCCTGAGAGCAGTAGGGATGACGGGAGGGTCTGGGGGACGGGCTGAGGTCTGATTTGCACACTAGCTGTTCGCTCTGCCCGAAGCGGGCAGACGACGAAGGACCAGCTGGGGGGCGACTGCAGGAGTCCAGGCCAGAGGAGGGTGGCCCGGACCAAGACGCGGGCGCGGGGCTGGTAAGAAGAGTAGGGCGAGCAGATGTCTTGGGGGCAGGTCCTCTGGTCCTCGGAAACAGGCTGGATGGGGGACTGTGCTGGACGAGGAGAGCCGGGACGACTCTCAGACTTCCACATGTGGGAAGGGCCCAGAAGGAGGAGGGCCGTGGAGGAGGGGGCGGGGGTAGGCTCAGGAGGGGGCTGCCCCTCCCCACCCCCCACCCCCTGGCCTCCAGCTGGAGTGTGACGGCGGCCAGGCCTGGGCCCTCAGGCCACGCTGCCCAAAGCCCATCCTCCCACTTTGTCTCCCCCCACCCTGGAGCCCAGCCCTCGTCTCTTCCTGCTGAGCTCTGGACGCCTTTTCTGACAGCAGGCGTCACCTCCTCCAGGAAGCCCACCCTCACTCGCTCCTACCGCTGTACTCAGCACACGGGAAATGTTACATTTCACCCACGTGCGCGTGTGTACGTGTCACCTTCCACCCCCACCTCCACCCCGTGGCTGGCGATCCCCCTACTGTGGGCCTGTCGGGGAAGGAGGGGTGGGGGCAGGAGGGAGGCAAGGCAGGGGGAGGGAATCCAGCTGTACCGGGAGAAAACAGGCAGCGGTCAGAGCCGCCCGGCCGAGCAAGCCCAGTGGGGCGCTGCCTCTCACCCTGGCAGGGGGCTTGTGCCTGCCCCCACCCCCCGCCGTGGGACGCGGTGACACGAGGGGCAGAGCCCCGTGCTGGCCCTAGGGCCTGGCCTGTCGCTCGATTGCCACAGGCCTCTCAGGGCCTCAGTTCATCTCTTTTGTAAAATGGGCTAATGGGGAGGGAGGTTGTGGGCTGAGGGACCAGAGCGGGTTCCTCTGGTTTTTCTTTTAAAGTCTTTATTGCATTTGTTACAACATTGCTTCTGTTCTATGTTTTGTTTTTTTGGCCGCGAGGCATGTGGGATCTTAGCTACCCGACCAGGGATCGACGCCGCACGCCCTGTATTGGAAGGCGACGTCTTAACCACTGGACCACCAGCGAAGTCCCAGGATAGTGGTTTTCAAACTTTGACGCCATCCCGAAGGAAGGGATGTGCACTTGAGTGGAGTTGGGGCCCCAGGCTCCAAGCCCCCACCTGAGAGCACACAGCACCCCCCTAGGAAGTCTTGGGTCCCTTCCTGGACCCGCCTCGTTGCCTTTTATTAGTCTCTCCGCCCTCTGGGTTCTTCAGAGCCGCGCTGGGAGAGGAGATAGCTCGATCCTGAGCCCTGGCGCGGGGGCGGGACTGCCGCCCCCCAGCTCGTGGCCGCAGCCACCAGGTTTCCAGCCTGCAGCCCAAGGTGCTGGTGATGCAGTTGCAGTGCCCGGAGCTTGGGGGTGGGGCTCCAGGCTGCCTCCACACACTTCAAGGCTCAGACCCTTGCAGCTCTGGGGAGGAGAAGCGGGGTCGAGAGACCTCAGCCAGGCTTGGGGTTCCCTCGCTCGGCAGCGGGACAGGGCTAGAGCTGAGACCCACACGGGCTGCGCCAGTGACCACAGGCTGTGCCAGTGACCACGGGCTGCGCCAGTGACCGCTTGGTGGAGGGTCCCAGAGGCGGCAGGTGCGGCGCTGCCCACGCCACCCCACCCCCGCCCTCACCCTGTCGGGCCAGGTGCAGGGCGTTGGGCTGCTCCCAGTATCTCCCTTGTTTGGACTGACCCACTTGGCTGGGCTGCCCTCTAGGTTTTCACCCACTGGGACGGCAGGGTTGGGAGAGGGTCTCTGCCTACTCCCTTCTCGAGCCCCTGGAGCTACAGACGTGCCCAGGGGCCCTCAAACCTGAGAGCCCCGAGGTGCCCCCTATTGCTTGCCCCCCACCCAACCATACACCACACATGCCTCTGAGAGAACGAAGAAATTAGGGGGACACACAGCTCACAAATGAGATCTCAGAGCATCACCATTTAGCCGAACATCAGTTCGAGACGCCCGCCCTGCCCCTCATTTGGTATTTATTAGACCCTATTATGGAAGTTGGATACTGTTCCCAAGCTTACTCAGCCAAGAGGCAGTGGAATCAGGAGCTGAAGGCTTGTTCCACCGTCTCCAGTGAGATTGCAAGCCTGTCACCTAGGGACGTGCTGCCCGGAAGGGTTCAAAATCCACCCTGGAGGAGAGGTCAGGGAAGTCTTCCTGGAGGAGGCGGCATTTGGAATGGGTCTCCAGGGATCGGCAGGGTGTCAGTGAATCCAGGTAGAGGGCAGAGCAGGGAGAATTTGTGGATGGTGGGAACAGTGTGGGCTCTGGCATGGAGATGGGGAGGGGTGCGCAGACCTGGTCCCCTGGAGGAAGCAGGGATGGGGAGTGATTGGCTGGGGTCTGACCACAGTGGGGTTTGAATGGCAAGGAGCTGCAACATCATTCTGCCATGAAGGAGAGCTTCTAGGGCTGGGAGATGGAAGAGCCCGGAGGGGGTCTCACAAGGCAAGAGACTTGGTCAAGCTGGGAAGAAGAGGCCCAGGGCGGAGGGGACACGGGTCCCCAGGCTCGGGTTGGGCAATGGTGAGACTGCTGGTAAAAGAGAGTGATTGGAAGGGGCTTCCTGGCAGGAGTGTGACAAAGCCAAGTTTGAAGCCTGTTGAGTTTGGAGGACTGAGGACGGACAAGTGCCCAACCTTGGGAGACACCGGATGGGGCGGTGGGACTGCGTAGTCATCGGGGCATCGTCCGCAGGCATGAGGGTGGGGCTGGGGGCCGGGATGGACCTTTGGAGGGTCGAGGACACATCCTGCTCACAGCTCCTGGACCAAAGAGGGCTCAGACCCCCCACCTGCAGCTCCTGCTGACATCTGCTCAACGTCACCCCGGCTACCCTCCTGCAACATTCTACCTTTAACAAGTGATGAAATGAAGCCACCGTGTGGCAGTGAAGCTGGGGGACGGCAGCCCTGGCTTCCACCGCCCGTCCCCAGCTACAGCATGTTGGAGAGGGCTGGATCCGGAGCTGCGGGGCTTACGGGATGTGGCCTCAGGCAAATTACTTAACCTCTCCGGGCCTCTGTTTCTCCATCTGTAAAAGGGGGTTTACCGTGGCACCGCCCTCATGGGGTTGTTGTGGGGATTAAATGAGTCTGAATAGTGAACCCAGGGAGTCAGGGTTGACGTTATGGTCATTAGCACCAGTGCTGAGAGCCGGGATGGACGGCAGAGCCCAGAGGCGAGGCTGCGGCCATGGCCGACTGCGGGGGTGGCTGAGCAGGGAGAGAGGCCCCCGGAGGGTGTTCCTGGCCTGCACTGCCAAGCCTCGCTGTCCTCCTCTGGCCTGAGTGGGTTTATCCCATGTCCCCAGGGCCCTGCCCTGTGTGAGGGGAGCCACAGGGCCCATTGTCTCTGTGTGGGGGGTGTGTGGACAGCAGCCCGGCTTGTTCAGATGGTTGTGACTCCCATGGTCCCTGCCTGGGCAGGGGAGACCCTGCCCGACACTGTGGGGGGCCGGACCCCTCGCTGCCCTTGGCTGTGGGGAGAAAGGCGGCCCTTCACAGGGGACCCACCCGGTGGTGACCTTTGATCCCACCCAGGTCACAGAAGCTCCGTGAGTGGGGGGTTGAGTGGCGATCATCTCGGCAGTGTGAGGAAGACACCTGAGGCCCGACAGGCCCCTCAGGGCGCTCCCAGAGCCCTGCGACTCTGGCCGTTGCCCCTTGCTCCTTCACACCCTGGGGACCAAGAGGGATAAGAGCATGGGTTGCCATGCGGGCCTGACCCCTTGGCCTTTCAGAGGAAGTCTAGCTTCCTGGCTTTGGTCCGAGGTCTTAGTCGGTAATTTGGGTACGCTGCCACCAGGTGGCTCCCCCTCAAGCACTGAGCAAGCTGGATCCAGCTGGGCTGCCTACAACCAGCATTCCTGCCCCAGGACAGAGCGTGCTGGGTCTCCATCCTTGCTCAGGCTGGCCCCTTGTGGGCGCATGAGCTCCAGGCCTCCTCTGGCCGGTATCTTCTGGCCCCTGCTCCTGCCCTTTCATCTATCTCCCTGTCTCCGTGGCCCTACCTACCCCACCCACCACAGGCCCAGGGGTCCCCAGCCCTAAGTAACCTGCCCCTGCCAGGTTCCCATCTCCTCCAGGCTCTTCCAACCCTGCTGTTCAGCTGAAACTTCGCCATGAATCCTGGCCAACACCGTGGACCACCTCCTCTCCCTCCATCCTCTGTGTCTGGGACTCCTTCTTCTCTCCTTCTCTGCCTCTTGCAAGGGGCTCCCCCTGCCAAGACTCAGCCCTGCAAGTCCACCAGGAGGTCAGGAGGCTGGCTCAGTAGATGTTTTAGGCGTGAAAGCCTGGGTGAGGGAGCAAAGGAATAAATGAGTGACCTCATCGGTCAACAGATGTTTACGGGGCAGTTCTGGTGTGCCAGGCCCGTTCTGGGCAGTAAAGGGACTGAATAGATGAAGAGCTGGCCGAGTGAGTGAGTGGGACCCAAGGGGGAAGGCAGGGCTGGGGCCGGGGCACCGGGTGAGTGAGAGGCTGAGTGAGAGGCTGGGGGGCTGAGGCGGGGGTGGGGTGCTGAGCGGCCCCCTTATTTGTTGGTGAGGAACCAGGTCACTTGACCCGGGGCCAACAGTGTTCCCGGCAGGGCCTAGACCAAAACAGATGACTCACTGGTGTGCACGGCCTTGGTGAGCCAGCTGCTGCCGGTGGGGAGCTGGGCAGAGGGGGCTGCTGGACACGGGAGCCAAAGTCATGCTGCTCGGGGCACTCTGGGGAGCCCAGACAGGGTCAAAACAGGCCCCGCCCAGATGGGGCCAGAGCTGAGTAAGAGGAAAAGCCTGAGGATTCGCCCCAGAAAGCAGCAGTGACTCATTTACTGAGCATCTACTAGGGCTCGTAGTAGGAGAAACCTAGTCCCCAGCAGCCCTGGAGGGAGGGGCTTGACGACATCCTGCAGGAATGGAAATAAGCAGAGGTAGATGACCGGCCCGAGGTCTCCCAGCTGCAAGGGGCAGAGTCAGGACCGACTCTGGTCCTTGTTTTGAGGGGGCCATGCCCCTGAGACAGCTGGACGTGCACTCTTAGGGAGACCCCAGGGAGACGCCAGCCCCCAGGTAACAAACCTTGGAGGAAGGAGGGCAGGCTGGGCAGCTTCCCAGGCACCTACAGGGGCCGAGCCAGCAGGGCGTGGCCGGTTGGCCCCAGGGGGAGGGAGGCCTGGCCTCTGGGGGCTCAGGGCTCTGGTCAGGGGTGGCAGTCCCTCTGGGCGCCCACAGACAAGTGTCTTCCCTGCTCTGAACCTGAGGCTCCCGGCCTTGCAAAGGAAGAGTACGTGTCCCCAGAATGATCTTCTGACACCAGGGCAGGCTGCAGTCAGCAGAAGAATGCCCACCTGCCACCTGTGCCGGGCACTGCACAGGGGCATCCGTGCCTACCGTTGGCCTGTCAGCTGGCGGACACCATCTGCTCGGAGCCTGGCAGCTCGGTCAGCCACTAACAGTACTGATGTTCAACTATAAGGGACCAGCTCCTGATGATTCCTGAGGCCCATCCCTCTCCAGGGTCTACGTCCAGATGGGGCAGGCAGGGCGAACAGCACTGTCTCTGCCCCGGGGCAGGGCAGGAAGGAAGAGCACCACTACTTCCCAGAGCCGGACTCAGTTCTCAAAGCCTCTTGTGGGCGGTTCCCTTCATACGCCCGGTCGCTCTAAAGCGGAAGCATCGTGCCCCCATTTTACAGATTAGCCTACTGAGTTTCAGAGCAGTTAGATGCCTTTTCCAAGTCACACATCTCAGAAGAGGCCACACTTGATTCAAGCACAGACCGTGTGAAGGGTGAGGGAAGGTGGGAGTAACAGTGCTACGTGCCTGGTGTGAGTCCACAGTCTCCTCACCTCTGGGAAGAGGAGGGTGGATGACAGGACTTTATCTTTGAGGCCCCCTGGCTGTGACAGGCGGGGGCGGGGCGGTCTGTGACCCTCACATGGAAAGAACACGACACGGAGTCTTCAAGGCCAGGCTGGAATCCCTGCCCCGCGACCCGCCAGCAGGCTAACCTGGGGCGAGCCAGGTCCCCATTCTTGGCTGTCAGTGTCCTTGGCTGCGAGGTGAGGAGATGGCGTTGGCTTAGCAGGTGTGGCCAGCGTAGACCCAGATACGACCCAAGAGGCACTGCCCAGTCAGGGACCTGCCAGGAGCACCTGGTGCTGAGGCCTTGGGGACCCAAGACCTGGTTCCCAGGATCGGGGCCTCCCAGGGAGCCTCTGGGGCTAATTTATTGTGATGCAAAAATCAGGCTCCAGGGCGGCGGAAAGCAGAGCTGAGCGCCAAGCACGCTCCCATCCTTGTTCTCTTCCACATATTTTCGGTATTTATTGTCCCCATATGTGACACTGAACATTAAAAAACATGTTGCTGAGATTCCTCCAGAAAGGGCTGACATTTCACAATCTTCCTCTGATGCCGGGGATTACGGCTCAAGATGATGAAAACGTGGTTTATTCAAAACAGATTGGGGTGGAAGAAAACAAAGGCAGCCCCCCCAAGAGGGGAGCAGCGTGCACCTCCCCAGCCCCGTCGGAAGCCCCACACCTCAGGGCGGCCTCAGCCCGTCAGGAGGCCTAGATTCCGGGACCCGGGCGGGGGGGAGAGGGCTGGGAATCGGGTCAGACAGGGCCGGTGCCCACCTTGGCCCTGGCTGGCCTTTGAGGAGTAATCATGGCCATTGTTCCTGAGGCACTTCTAAGTGCCACGTAGAATGTGCCAGGCTAAGGGCCCCAGCGCCCCCCTGTAGCATCGTTCTTCCCATTCTGAAAATGGGAGACATGAGTCCAAGCAGCTTGCCCAAGTTCACAGAGCAGAGTCAGGATTAGGAACTCAGGTTTCCATCCAACGACCTTGTTTTTAACCACGGCCACGGGGCACAAGAGGCCTGGGCGCAAGGCAGCTGACTTGCTGCGTGACCGTGGATAAGAAGCTTTACCTCGCTGGGCCTCAGTTTCCTCACCTGTAACATGCGGGTGACAACCAGGTCTTCCCTGATGGCCTCAAAGGTGTGACCCTCCAAAGGGTCCAGCTGCGGCTGGCAAGGGGGCAGAGAGAGGGGTCTCGGCCCCTCTCCCAGTGACGTGCCCGAGACGCAGCTGCGGTGGCCAGGCCAGGCTGGCTCAGCTCTCCCTTGCAGGGGCCTCGAGCAGGGGACTTGGGCCGCTGGGCCTCCCCTCATGCTCTGTGTGGTGAGGGATGAGGCCCCGGAGGATCCGGCGTGAAGCCTGGGTTCTGGGCGGACCCAGGGCCTAGCCCAGCCCTGCCGATGGGGACCCTGGGTCCTTTCTCGCTCCGAGCCCCAGTCTTCCCATGGGGGCGTCGAGTGTGCCTGCCACACAGGGCCTCCAGAGACCACCATGGCGGGAAAGCGCCTAGCACAGAGTCCTGCCCGAGGGTGGTGTCCACACAAGGGCGGCCCTCCCGGCGCCCTCCGGGGCGGGCCTCACTGCAGCATCTCCCCAGGTGTGGCGGGGGACACCCTCAGGCCCAGAGAGTGGGACCCTCCCCCGGGGGCAGGTGCTTGTGCCCTCAGCTGGGGCCCAGGGGCAAAGGTTCCACCTCGGGTCTCCCAAGGCCGACACGTCCTGGATGACAGTAAGTGCCTGGCTCTCCCAGGCCCATGATTTCTGGGCAGTTTTCGTGTCTGCATGAAACTTTGAAATCTGCCCCCCCCACCACGGCCACACACACATATTACTCAGTCCTTGAGCTGATGATGGGCGGGGGGAGGGGGATGGGCAGTGGAGGAGAGCCCAAGAGTCTTGGCCCCAGGGGAAGGCCAGGCCACGGGCCCAGGTCATCATGGGCACAGAAGGCAGTGACCTTGGCCAGCAGTGCCCAGGGCCTTTGGTCCTGCAGGCAGCTGTGCCTGAAGGTGCTGGCACCGCAGGCCGGATGCCCTTGGGTGGGCAGCAGGCTGGAGAGGCTGCCTGCAGGGCAAGGAGGCCCCGGGGCCTGTCCTGCACCCCTGGCCTTCCCATTGCCGGCTGGTCCTCCCCAGGCGCCCCCCAGATGCTCTCCACCAGGCACTCGGGCAGAGCTGCTGTGGAGGTGCTGGGTGCCGGCGCTGTGTCCCCCACGCCCAGGGACAGGCAGGCAGAGCCATTCGTGCTCTCTGCAGGGTGGACGCCGGGCAGCAGGCATTGGATGCCGGGCGGCAGGCATCGTGCCCGTCTCTGGCCTGTTGCTTTGGCGGTGACTCCGAGGGCCCTAGATTCACAGCCCCTGTACTGCTTCCTTCCCAAGCCCTTGGTCAGAGCGCCAGCTTCCTCACCAGTCTTGGCACTGGGACCCTGGGGTGGCTGCTTCCTCCTGTCCATCACACCTGCTGGGTGCTCGCGGCTCTTCCTCCCCTGGGAGACGGGTGAGGGAGCCACACGTCCCCGGGGGGAACAAGCCAGCACAGGGAGCCACAGTTAGGGGAGAGGGCATGTGGGTCTGGGCCCTTGGCAGGGGGGTGCAGAGGCCTGAAGGAGGTGAAGGGATGAGGCATCTGGGAGGTGGGCGTTCTGGGCAGAGGGAACAGCATGTGCAAAGGCCCTGAGGCAGGCGAGCGGCAGGTTTGAGAATCAGCCAGGAGGGGGCCTGGGTGGCTAGAGCAGAGTGGGGGAGGGGGAGCCTGTGAGGGGGGAGGAGGGTGGAGGGGCGGCGTGTGAAGCGGGGCCACGGGGCCACAGTGGAACTCGAGACTGTGTCCTAGGGAGGGGAGAGGCCACCGGACGGGCCGCTGCAGGTGGGGAGGGGCAAAGACCCACGGATGGAAGCGTGGACACAGCCCTGTCCCGTGATGGAGCTCCTGCTCAGAGCTGGGCTTTATCTCTGATCCCAGGATCATCCTGAGAGGTCGGTTCTGTGATTCAGATTCATCTCCTTTACAGATGAGAAAACTGTGTCACCTTTGTAAGCGCATGAATCTTGAGCCCCAAGACTGTGTGACCTCAGAGCCACCTCTCACCGGGCTGGGAGCTGGGGTGTGGGGATGGGGCCAGGCAGCCAAGACAGAAAGCCACCAGGACAGCAGCCCAGGGAGGGGCTGTCCGTCCTCGTCCCCTCCTGCACATGGGACACCGATGGGACAGGAGCCAGGCCTCAGATCACTTATACCCAGAGGGGTTGGGGTCAAGGGTGCCCAGGCCCTGTTGGTTCCTCTCTGCCACATCCCAGTGCTGGAAACTGGGGGCCATGGTCCACTCCTGGACTCCCAGAGGCCTCTCGAGCCACTGCCAGGCCTCTGGGATGTGCCACAGTACGGACCTCCCTGCCCTTGGGCCGGTCTGTACTCACTGGGCACCACTGTGCCCTGGGCACTGCCCGTGACCCCCACAGGAAGAGCCAAGTCACGGCAGGCGTGGCAAAGTGTTTAACACCAGGGGCTGTTATGTAAATTCAGATATCCATGAAAGGTTTTCGCCTGCACTTTGCCAAATGTCCTTGACCTTCCCCCAGCACTGCCTCCCCAGTGCTGCCGCTCAGAACCAGATCTCTCACCCAGGTCAGCCCGGCGTCCCCCTCACTTGCTCCCTGGGCCTCTGCTTGGCTGCAGCTGTCACCAGATGAACAAGGCCGAGGTCTGAGCCCCGATCTGACTCAGGGGCCCTCGTCCAGCTTCCCCCACTGTCTCCATCAGGCCGAGAGTCTTCAGAGCCCTGGTGGTCACCACACCTGGGCGCCAAAGCTTCCCACGTGGCCTTGACCCAGAGAGCCCGCTCTGGACCTCGCCGACAACCCAGCATCCAGGCTTCCAGACTTCCCACCGGCTCCACTGGAAGAGGCCCCTCATCCTGCAGGCAGCCTGGCCATCAGCCCACTTGGCAGCCCTGGGACACCTCCAGGACTCTGATCTACCTGCAGTGGCCGCTGACAAGGCCATTCAGTGACTCGTGGCATTGCTGTGCAGGCAAAGGCTCTGTACCAGGCAGTGGGGAAATGGTTTGCTTTTTCTTTTTCTTTTCTTAATATTTATTTGATTGACTGATTGATTTGGTTGCGCCGGGTCTTAGTTGCGGCAGGCTGGCTCCTTAGTTGCAGCTCGCCGGCTCCTTACTTGCGGCGTGTGGGATCTAGTTCCCCGACCAGGGATGGAACCCGGGCCCCCTGCACTGAGAGCGCGGAGTCTTACCCACTGCGCCACCGGGGAGTCCCACGGTTCTCTTTTTCACAGCTGGTGTGAGCACAGCGTGCGGCAGGCCCGCAGCCCTGGCCAGGCACCGTACCCACGGCATTCCGCAGCGGGGATTCTGTGTGTTGGTGTGCTTCAGCCCAGCCCTTCCCCCCAGGGTTGGGCAGTGCAGGAAATCACCCGCTGGACCTCCAGGGGTGCCCCAGGGGACCTGGAAGGAGGGAAGGAGACCAGGCTTTGGCAAGGTGCTGACTTGCCTTCCGGCCGCCTGTCCTGTCGTGACAGTCATGGGGGCAGCTTCCCCGGCAAAGCCACCCGACTCTCCCACTGCCGCTGCTGCTACGCCGTCCACACAGACTGCTGGCGTCTAGACAGCTCCAGGCGGGCCTCCCGCAAAGCCCCCCAGCTCCCCTCTGCCTCCCCACCACCGTCTGGGAGGTTTGGGGTCAGCCATCAGCCAGTCATCTGTGGAGGCTCCCAGAGTGGGGAGGGGCGTCGGGAAGGGCTGAAGAGCACGTTGCCGGCCCTGCCAACCACCGCAGGGCAGACTGAGCCCAGCTCTCTCCTCCAGCGTCACACATGCACACCCTCAAGTGCAGCGTCAGTCATCAGCACGTGTGTTCAGGGCCCCGACGGACACCCCAGCTCTGCCGTTGGCCGACTGCGTGGCCTTGGACAAGCACCCCTCTCTGACTTTCCCCTTCCTCACTGCTTCCTTTGACAGTGTACAGTGAGCCCTACAGCGTGATCTTGGGACACAAACGTGCACAGATGAATGATAAAAATCAGATAAAAATCAAAGCCCTGTCTGCGTGGTGCTTTCCATCTGGGGGAACATAAAAACAGAACATCAAATACATACAAATGTACTGCAAAGAGTGATGCTTGCCATGGGGTGGGGGAGGGTAGGAAAAGCAAGCGAAGTGAGTGTAGGGAAAAAGGGGGGCGGACAGGAGCCCAGGAGAGGCCCCGGCTCGGGCTCCTCGTGCGCAGTGAGGACTCAGGCTGAGAATCCGCCCCTGGCCACACGGCCAAGGAAGTCAGACCACAGGGCGAACCCAGTCCTGCCTTGCCCCATCCACCAGCCTGGGCTGCCAGCTCCAGGCAGGGTTGCCAAGTTTAGCAAGCAAAACTACAAGACACCCAGTTCAATGTGCACTGCAGGTAAAGGAGTACATTGTTTCAGTATAATTCTATCCCATGTAATATTGGGGATATACGTGTACTAAAAATGATTTGTCGCTTGTTTGAAATTCAGATTTAACTGGGTGCGCTGTATGTTATCTGCCAACCTTAGCACCAAGGCCAAGGTGGAAAAAAAAGAGAAAGAAAAGGGGCTATTCCATCCTCCCACCCCTGCTCTGGGCTCCGGAAGCCCCCCTGTTTCCAGGCCGCTGGCACCAGCCTCCCCAACCCTCTCCCTGTCAGAGCCCTACCCTGCCGGTGCTCTCTGAACACACGAGGCCTTTGTTGACCAAATCACTCACCCCTCCGGGTTTTATCCAGGGTTTAAGTGTGTTGATCTGGCCTCCTGGGCGGCGCCAGGGTCCTGTCCTGGAGTCGTGGGACCTGGTCCCTGTGCTGTGACTACCTGAAATAAGTCACTGGCCTCTCTGAGCCTCTGTTTCCCAACCTCTACAGGCACCGTTCATTTCAGGAAGTAGGTACTGAGCGCCCAGCATGTGCCAGGCACTGTACAGACCTCTGTGAGTTCAAAGGTAAGTCAGATGCATCCCAGGAGTGAAAAGAACAGGGTGACTGAGGCAGATGAGAACCATACAGGGAAGAGATGATCCAGAGCGGAGTGCTTTGTGACTGGATAGGGCAGTGGGTACGGTATGGGATGCAAAGCCCAGTCCTTCTCCTTATGCTGTGTGATTCTGGGCAGCTTAATTAACCTCTCTGAAGTCTTGTATCCAATCCATGAAATAAGCATTTTTTTTTCCTTGCACATTCTGTGTTTTTCTAATAGCTTCAGGTATGCTACCAAAGTTCGGTTTGTTTCAGACTTCCCTGGCGGTCCAGTGATTAAGACTCCGCGTTTCCACTGCAGGGGGCGTGGGTTCAATCCCTGCTCAGGGAAGTTCTGCCTGCCGCTGCAGTGCGGCCAAAAAAGAAAAGGATACGTACAAAGTTTGGTTTGTTTCAATAATAACTCTCAGTGATGGCAAAAAGGAAGAAGAGGAGAGAGACACGTGACTATAAATTCTACAACCCCTCTGGTCCTTAACTCGAAAGTAGGTACCAAGTGTCTGTTTAGTACAGTGATGACCCCTCCTGCGTGCTACCTAAGCTAGTACAGCAGCCTCAGGAGCAGTCTACTTGGGTTCGAATCCCAGCCCCACCACTGACTCAGCCATACGAACTTGAACACATTTCTTAATTTTTCTATGCCTTCGTTTTCCTCCTGAATGCTGGCAGCCAGGCCTTTACGCCCTAGAGAAGAAATCACAAGAATCTTCTCTGTAGAATCTGAAGAAGAAAGACCCAGAGTTCTGCCAAAGGGTGCAGTTAATCAGACTGTAGTTCACTGTTCATCTTTTTTGTCTTCTCAGTTTGGGCCACGTTTGACAGTTGCACCTGTGACTGTTGGTTTGGCCAGAGATGGAAGAGCCAGTGGTGCTGGTGGGCAGTGTGCTAGCCGATGCCAGGCCGAGCCCCCCAAAGTCCCCGAGGAAAGAGCCTCGAGTGCCCACGCCAGCCCTGGACGGCCCCCATCCCCAAGGGAAGAAAGGGGTAGGGCAAACCCTGCAAAGAGCATCTGAGCAAGGCCCGAGGTCCCCACTTCAAAGCCTCCTACTAATGCCTCCCGATACGCGAGGCTGGGCCTTGGGGTGTCCCCTCGCTGCTGACAGCATCTGTTCCCAGGCCAAGCAGAGGCCAGCAGCACAGTGTGAGGCCAGAGGCACCCTGCGACCAAGCATCAGACTGGTGGAGAAAATGTGATTTCACACCCAGACCCGCAGCCAGGCATCCATGCCCAGCCAGGGTTGGGGCCACTTTGTGCTGGCTGGTCATGGGGTACCTTCCCAGCATCCTCCTCCCCTCCTCTGCCCACCACAAAGGCTCTTGGGTTCCGGCCCCAGTCTCAAGTCATTTCTCTACCATGTGGACGGATGGACAGAAGGAAGACAGGCTTGAAGCCAGACAAAAATCCTGCTTTGTGACGTTTCTCCACCTTTGTGACGTTAGCAAATGATCTCATCCCTGGTCCTCAGTCTCCTTCTGTAAGACGGTGACCCTGTCTTCCCGGCAGGGCTGTTCTGGGCTTCATAAAGAGTGCGAGACCACGACCCGGCGTGCAGCGGGGTCTCTGTCCCCGTGGCCGTCGCCGCCTAGCCCTGTACTGCAAAGCTGAGCGGCTGAAACAGCAGCCGTTTTACTTGCTCATGAGTTTTGTGGGTCAGCGACGTCGACGGCGCCGGTAGGAAGCTCTTCTGCTACGTGCAGCGTCCGGGGAGGCTCGTTCACCCGCTCGAGCGGGTCTCTGGGCGGAGAGGTCCGGAAAGGCCCCACTCGCGATGCTGAAAGCTCAGCCTCTGCGCACCGGGGCCGAGTCAAGTCCCAGAGACAGAGTTTTGGGTGAAGTAGGAAAGAAGAGCTTTATTGCTTTGCCAGGCAGAGGGGGACGCAGTGGGCTCCTGCCCTCCAAAACTACGTGTCCCGACCCGGGAGGACGTGATGAGGGGTTTTCTAGCAGTAGTTCAAGGGTGGGGTTGCCGACAAGAGGAGGGTGTGCGCAGGGTCTACTGACCTTGACGAGCTTCTCTAGTCCCTGTCATCGCGCCCCAGGTGGTTTCCGGGCTGTTCTTCCCTCAACTAGCAACTGTTCAAATCCACCCTTTGGAAGTCAGGGAAAGTCACGGAGGCTGGAGTCTTGCCTACAAGAAACAGGGGACAAAAAATGGCTTCCACGCCCCAGAGCCCCGCAGGGTCCTCCTCGGTTTCACGCACATGACAGTCAGGTTCCTCGGGGAACCCAGCTCACGCCGTCAGCTGCGGGCACGTCCGTTCTACACGTGGGATGCTCTATGTGGCTGCTGGATTCCAAGGAGGAACATTCCAAGATGCCAAGGAAGAAGCGCAAGACCTCTTCGGGGCTGGGACTGGACTTGGAAGTTGCAATGTCACTTCTGGTACATTCTGTGGGTCAAAGGTAGCCTCTATCCAAGGGGAGGGGAAATTGACCCAACCTTGCACCGAGGAGAGTGGCAACCACTTTGCAGACAGCTTTATTCCTCCCCCTCTTGACCAGAAGGGTCGCTGAGCTCTGTTATAAAGTGGCCTGTGAGCGGCACATGTTTGCTCAGTCCACAGCTGGTATTTATTGAGCACTTACTATGTGCCAGGATTACCATCAGTGAGCAAGAAAACAGTCGCTGCTGCTCCATGGGAGATTAGATCCTCTCTGGGAAGACAGAGCTTTGAAACCACCAATGACAGTACAGTGTGATGGGACCTGCATAGGAAGCCCCGGAGGACCGTGGCGGGAAGGCCGCCAGAAGCAGGACGCCTAAGCAAGGCTGGAGGAAGTGGAGGAGTGGGCCAGGTGCAGAGGTACGGGAGGCTGGCGTGTAGGTTTTACTGTGATTTTGGTATGGGAAGGCCAACACACTGAAAATAATAGGTTATCCTCGCAGATCCCAAGGCAAGGGGCACATCATGTCCCAGGAGCACTGGGTCTGGTCCAGAAGGCAGAAGGAACAGGAGAAAATGTGGACAAGAACCTTGACTGTGGTTTCCATGGGATGCAATGGGCCAGGCAGGGTCCACAGGCTTAGGATTGGCTAGTTCGAATGATTTCCGTGGGCTCTGGGACACAGAGGCTGTCCCTGGTTGCCCAGTACCTGGCCCTGGGGTGATCAGGGCAGGGGGATAGTGGCCTGGAGCATGAGGCCCAACAGAGGAGGTGGTGGGGTGGGGACTGGACTGGTTGGCTTGTATTTGAAAAGCACACTCACTTGGTTTACCATCCTTAGGAATTAACCTGAGAGGGGCAGTCCCTCCAGGGCCGGCCAGGCCCCAGATGTCAAAGCATCAGAATACAAGAGATGAGAGACACGGTTTGTACAGACATACCTGGGCGGGGAGACAGAATTGAAAGAGGACCCGTGTGGCCAGAGCGTGGCTGGAGATGCCTGCGTGACCGAGTTGTGGGCCTTGGAAGCTAAGAGCAAAGGGGGCCCACTGACGGGACCTAGACAGGCAGGGGCATGATTGATTAGATTTTAATTTTCCAAAGCCCGCTCTGGCCGACAGGGAGAGAGCAGATGCTGGCAGTGAACTGGGCTGAGAGAGGCTGCAGCCGTCGAAGTGAGGGGGCCGGACGCCCAGGGCTACTCAGGACCCGCATCACCAACCGTAGAGAGGGGCTGGCAGAGGAGGACCCATGGGGGTGAGGCGGTCGGAGCCGCAAGGGTGCTGCAAAGCTCCTGGAGTGAAAGGCAGGCTGGCTGTGTGGCCCTCCCCTAGCTGGACGGGCAGCGCCGGAAGTACGGGCACGAGGGAGAGAGCGGTGGGGCCTCGACGTGGAGATGCCCCGTGGGCACTGCATGGAGCCCAGAAAAGAGGTCTGGATGGGACATGCCACACTGTGGCCGTTGCCAGTCAGACCAGCCAGGTTGTACCCCAGCAGCCAACCACCCACCCATCTAAGACGCTCGTAGTGAAACCGAGAAGGACCCTGTGGGAGACGTGCGCGCCGAGGCAGGGGCGGGAGGGGGGCTGGTCGTTGCTGCGGAGTCGTCTGCGGCGCTGGCATCGTCTTCCCCGCCTGGAGCCCCAGCCCCACCGCAGCCCCCAGCACGGCACATTGCACTTGTGGGTGCCAAGGTAAGCTGTGGAAGGAATGGGGCAAAGCCAACCTCGTCCCACACCCTTGGCTCGGTGCTCTCCGCGCCTCTCCAGACAGGGCCCCTTGGGCAGCTCTGCTCTTGGCCACCCAGTGGAGATAAGCTGGGGCCTCCTGTGACACGGGGATGAGGTCGATCCACTGAGGGCAGGTGTCCCGTGTACCTGGCACAGGGCTGGCGTGGGAATGGGGCCCCAGAAACACGTGTGGAATGGATGGAATTGAGTTGAGTTGACACAGGGATGCCGCCCCAGGCTGGAGGATGATGAGAGGGATGTGACCCCCGAACTCCCAGAGGCCTGGATCCACCTGGGCCTGAGGCCAGGGTCCAGCCTGGCAAGGATGAGGGCGGACTCTGCGTCTGTTTTTGCTACAGTCGGCAGGTTGGGGGCAGATCCTCACAAGCTGGACCCTCAGGGGACTGAGCGCGAGCAGGGAACGTGGGGGAACCACCTCTCCAGACCCTGAGCCGGTGTCTCGGGCCAGCTGGCTGCCCTCGCCCCCGTGGTGAGAACCAAGCGCCCTCGCTCTCCCAGGACAGTCCGGAGTCACTCGCCCTCCTGCCCCACACACCCCAGCTGAAACTGTTGCAGATCAGCTCCTGCAGCCCCACCAGCTCCTAGGGCTTCAGGCAAGGGCGGGTCAAGGGGCTTTGCACACTCAGCAGCAAGGGTCGGCAGGCGGGGAATAGGCGAGCCATAGCCGAGACACTCAACTCTGAGCACCTCTCCTCCAGCCAGAGAATTGAGGGCTTTCGGAGCGGAGGGAGGGCTCTGAACTTTGCAACCTACTAAACCCGGGTGTGAGTTCCAGCTCTGCTCTTTACTTGCTGTGCGATGTGGGGCAAGTCACTTCACCTCTCTGAGCCTCAGTTTTCTTATGACAACCTGGAACCAGCCCTATACCTCTAAAGGCTATAAGGATGATTAAATCAGAGAAGGTCTAGGAAAAGCCTGGCATAGAAAAGAGGCTGGTAACCCCTCTCTGGTCCTTTTGCCTTCTGATCTCTGTCCATTGGAAGGGACGGGACAAAGGTGGGTACATGGGACCCAGGAACCCAAGAGGAGCCTCAAGTTGGTCAGCAAGGAAAACTGGTGGGCAGGGTCCTGGGAATTTGCTGAGAGGGTCCTCCCCTCTTCTGGTCTCTCTTAAAACCTGACTTCCAGTATATAGAATGGATAAACCCAAGGTCCTACTGTAGAGCACAGGGAACTATTGATATATTCAATACCCTGTGATAAACCTTAATGGAAAAGAAGATGAAAAAGAATGCGTATATATGTATAACTGACTTTGCTCTACAGCAGAAATTAACACAGCATTGTACATCAGCCATACTTCAATAAAATAAATTAAAAAAAAAAAAAAAAAAACAACCCTGGCTTCCAGGATCAGCTTTCAGGATCTACTTTCTAAGAAGAGCATCAATCCTCCAGCCAAAGGCCAGAGATGAGAAGTGATGAAAGAAAAACTAAGAAGAAAATCAGATTCATTTCCTGGGACTAAGACAGTGATTGTGAATAAATGAATGAGTGAACAGAGAAATTGAATAAATGAGTGAAATGAAGAAGAGTTTAAAAAAAAAAACTGCTAACACGTAAAAGTGTATGTATGTGTGCTGGGTATGTTATTTCACTTGAGCCTCACAGAAGGTTCTATGAAGTAGGTACTATTGTCATCCCCACTGGACACTTGCAGAAACTGAGGACACAGAGGTGAAGTGATCTGCCCAAGGGCAACCAACCTTGTAAGTGCTGGGCCTGGGGACTGCAAACGCAGACTGCTGGCTCCTGATGGCGGGACCTTACGGCCCCTTGATGAGCATGAATTGAATAGATGGATGGGTGGATGGGTGGATGGATGGATGGATGGATGGATGGATGGATGGATGGATGGATAAATGAATGGATGGATGGGTGGATGGATGGATGGATGGATGGATGGATAAATGAATGGATGGATGGATGGATGGATGGATGGATGGATGGATGGATGGATGGGGGGATGGATGGATGGATGGATGGATGGATAAATGAATGGATGGATGGATGGATGGATAAATGAATGGATGGATGGGTGGATGGATGGATGGATGGATGGATAAATGAATGGATGGATGGGTGGGTGGATGGATGGATGGATGGATGGATGGATGGATGGATGGATGGATAAATGAATGGATGGATGGATGGATGGATGGATGGGGGGGATGGATGGATGGATGGATGGATGGATAAATGAATGGATGGATGGGTGGATGGATGGATGATGGATGGATGGATGGATGGATACATGAATGGATGGATGGATGGATGGATGGATGGGGGGGTGATGGATGGATAGGTAGGTGGGCAGATGGATGGATGGATGGATAAATGAATGGATGGATGGGTGGATGGATGGATGGATGGATGGGGGATGGATGGATAGGTAGGTGGGCAGATGGATGGATGGATGGATAAATGAATGGATGGATGGGTGGATGGATGGATGGATGGATGGGGGGGATGGATGGGTAGGTGGGTGGGCAGATGGATGGATGGGTGCAGAATGAAGAAAATAACAAATGGGTAGGTAGGGGTGGCTGCAGAAGACGGGCTGAAGCCTGAGGCTAAGAGCTCATTTGTTGCCGGTGTCTGCCAGGAGGGCAGGAGTCGGGAGTTTGAATGATGTTGATAGGTGCCGGGAAACCCATCCTCACCCCACCCCACCCCCCGCCCTTTAGGCCTCCTGCTGCTCCTAAAACCCCACAATTCCCAGTTCATTCCTTCAGGGTAAACACTGCCCTTATCCAACCCACTTTTAAGCCTCAAGTCCCGTGGGAAGGGCCTCTCTGCCATCTGAGCAGCCTGTGGCAGTAACTGCATCAGTTGCCCCCCACCCGCCCAGGGGGAGGGCAGTGCTGAGAAGGGGGTGTCAAGGGCAGCCCCCCCTGAGCCGGGAGGGTGTGGGCATATCCCCTCCCCAGCTCCAAGGAAGGCTGCCATCTCTAGGCTGGCCACACGACTCCCTCCGAGCAGCGGGATCCCCTCCTCCTGGTGGATGGCAGGGAACGGAAATAGCCGGCCCTGCTGGGAACCAACCGGGTTGCGGCCCCTCCCTCTGCTCTCAGCTTTTCTGCTGCCAGAGACGGGGTGCCACACTGCGTTATCACAGCAGGAGCCACATGGAAGCTTACCCCTGCTTGGCATCCACTTGGGGCCAGAATGCTTTCCCACCCTGCCTCGTGGGAAAATCCTCCAGGCCAGCCCTGAAAGTGGCTTCCAGCTCTCCCTGAAGGGCACCCCCTAGTCCCCGGGGCCCAGTTTCCCCACCTATCAAATAAGGAACATAGCCAGCCCCAACCATCCAAGTAATCGGTACTTGTTTTTAATGGGAAAAAGGAAACCCAAACATCCCCTAAATTGCTGGTCGTTATGCTAATCACTCTTACTAGTAGAACGAGCTTGAGTTTCATAAAACCTTAGGAAGGACGTCACGTCTTCCTTCTCCTGTTTTATAGGTGAGGCAGCGCGGGCGCAGAAGGATCAGAGCCTTGACATGGGAGCGCAGCGTCTTTCTGCACCGGCAGCCTGGCCACCCTCCTGAAGTCCTCCTGCAGGGCCGTCTGGGCCCCCTTCACCCACGCTCTTCTCCCCGTGCTCTTCCTGCCCAGCAGCACCGAAGTCTACTCCTCCCTGACCTCTGGCAAGACCCTCCACTTCCTGCCCCTTACATCCCTGCCCAGTGGAGGCTCACT
This sequence comes from Mesoplodon bidens, assembly GCF_964165515.1. NCBI lineage: Eukaryota > Metazoa > Chordata > Mammalia > Artiodactyla > Ziphiidae > Mesoplodon > Mesoplodon bidens. The sequence continues at coordinate 15,569,266 of NC_138165.1, forward strand.
CACTGAGCCCCAGCCTCTGAGCAGGGGTCAGCACATCCCCTCCTTCTGCTGCGGCCACCATCTTCCCTTGGAGATGCTGGGGGATTGGCGCTGGGCTCAGGAAAGAGGGTGGATCCAGGTGCGGCTAAGTGCCCAAGGAACAGGGCCGAGAGTGAGTGATCCCATAAGAGCACGTAGCTGTATCTCTATACAGGGAGCCAGCTGCTCCGGGGGGGCCGGAAATGTCCAGAGCTGCCTCCACAGTGGGAAGCTGTGAAGACGTGCCCGTGCATTGGCCCCAGAAGCTCAAAGGAGCATGGTTTCCCTCCAGAAGAAACGCCAAGTTTCATTTAATCATCGTGGAGTTCAGTGTCAAAGGAGACTGCATGTGATTTGATGTTTTTATTTCTTTAAGTCTTGCTTTAAATTGTATTCCTTTCTAGGCTTCCCTGGTGGTGCAGTGGTTGAGAGTCCGCCTGCCGATGCAGGGGACGCGGGTTCGAGCCCTGGTCTGGGAAGATCCCACATGCCACGGAGCGGCTGGGCCCGTGAGCCACAACTACTGAAGCCTGTGCACCTAGAGCCCGTGCTCCGCAACAAGAGGAGCCACCACAGTGAGAAGCCCGCGCACCGCAATGAAGAGTAGCCCCCGCTCGCCGCAACTAGAGAAAGCCCACGTGCAGCAACAAAGACCCAACGCAGCCAAAAATAAAGAAAGAAATAAAAACAATACTTACAAATACATTGGAGGAAAACAAACTACCCAAGAGAAAAATGTGCAAGTGATAAGGAAGAGCAATTTGGAGAAAAGAAAACCTGAATGGCCAATAAACATATGAAAAGGCATTCAGTTTCATTACTAATCATGCTATACTATGATTACACTTAAATAAATCAATTAAAACTATAGTAAGATACCATTTCTCAAAAAAGAACAAGTCTGACACTAGTAAGTGTTGGTGAGGGTGTGGAGAACGTGCTGTGCCTCACCTCTGAGGGCGATCTGGCAACGCCCAGTGCGGTTTGTTGAGGATGCCCAGGCCCCCAGCACAGTAGCTCTGCCCCTGAGTACAAGAGGTGGTTTCTAAGAATGGCTGAAAATTGCTTGACACGCCTACCCAAAGGTGGGGTCTAGGCTCCGTCCCCTGGAATCCGGGTGGGTCTGGGGCTACTGCAGTCAATGACTTCAGTGGAAGTGAGGCTAGGTGACATAAGAGGCCACAGGGCTTCTGCCTTGCTGTCCGGGACACTCACTCCTGGAGACCTGGACCATCAGATAAGAAGTCTGAGGACCCTAAGACCTCCACGCTGGAGAGACCAGAGAGAGATGCTCAGTCTTCCAGCCGTCCCCACCAAACCACCATCCAGGTCAACGCAGAGGGATGCCATCGGGTGACCCCAGTCAGTGCCATGTCGACCGGAAGCCCCTTCCAGCTGAGCCCTGCCCCGAATTCCTGACACACAGCCTCGTGAGGTCTGATGAAATGGTTGCTGTTACAAAGCTGCTACGTTTGGGGGTAGTTTGTTTTGCAGCCACAGATAACTGGAACCATATCCAATGGAAATCTATGCACGTGTGCACCAAAAGATATGCACAAGGATGTTTAGGATATCACAGTTTGTAAAAGCAAACCGTTGGAAACAATCCGAATCTTTATAAGAAAAAAATAGATTTTCCAAATCGTGGTCTATTCGTCCAATAGCATGAATACCCTTCAGCCGTGGGGAGGGGTGCGCTGGAGCCACGTGTGTCGACGTGGACCCTCTCAAAACAGCACTGGGCGCAAAAGCAAGTTGCAGAAGGATGTGGACAGCTTGGTAGCATTTATATAAAGCTTGAAGCTATGCAAAACAGTACAATATTTTGTTGACGGATACTTATCTCTAGAGCAAAAATACAACCACATGCAAGGGAATGAAAAGCAAGAAATTCATTATGGTGGAGATGGGATGGGGAGGGGTCCACAGGGAGCTTCCAGATTCCCTGTTGTTTTGTTTCTTTAAAGAAAATCTGAAATAAATAGGCAAATATGTTCGCCTCTGACAAAGCTGAGAAGTGGGTCCCGCAGGGGCAGTCTATAGGAACTGCTGAGATCTTGGCACCAGGCTGTGCCCTCTCACCCCTGGGCTGGGCTGGCGTTAACCCTTTAATTGCCGGGTGGCAGAGGTGTCTAGCAGGAGGGCTCTGGTGGAGGGCACAGGTCATCTGAGGCCTCAGGATTGCAGCTCATTTCCCAGCCTATCTGAACATATGGAGAGTTCAGTGCTTTAACCACCGGACCATCCCAGCCGAATACAAGCCTGGGGTCCATGGGTGTTCATTACATGCGTGACATGATTCTCGACTTTTCTGCCTGTTTGAAATGCTTCCTACTTCTGGTGAAAGGCAGGAAGGGTGCTGACTGTAATGGGAGGAGAGGAGAGGAGAGACAGAGTCCCTGGCCACGATGGGAGCGGGGACGTGACCGGAGGTAGCCGTCCGCCTTCCTGACCAGCCCCAGCCCCCAGCCCCCAGCCCCGGCCCCTTACAGCCACACGCCTGCACAGGACTTTACTTCTTTCATTTGTTTCTCAAATGCCAGGTCCCTCCTGAGTGGCCAGCCTGGGGACGCAGGAAGGAAGGAAGAATGTCCCTGTTCTCAGTCGCTCACAGCACAGCTGGGGGACACACCTGTGGGTGGAGCACTGGGTCCGGGAATAAGGACACCTGGGCAGACTGACAAAGAGCCCGTAGGGGGAAGTGGGTGAAGACGGGGCAGAGGCTGAGTAGCACACGGGGGGCGTCCACAAGAGGCCTGTCCAGTACACCTGCCTTCTTAAGGATGACGGGCAGGCACAGCGGGGCCACCTGTGAGCAAGCGGGCGGCCATGGATTCTGGCTGGCATCAGCCAGGGACCCGCAAGTCAATTCCTCCTGCTTCTGAGTGCCAGGGGGGCCTGGATGTCCTCCAGGGGACTGGGCACAGTGCGTAGCCCTGCTTTGAGGCAAGTGGGGAGGTCACCTTGGGGAGGGTGCTGCTTACGGCTGACACGGTGATACAGGATGCCTGCTACCTGCCTGAGCCACACCTGGCAGGGCGCAGGCCGGGAGGGAGGAGTCCGGCTCTGTGCAGCCCGGGAGCTGTGGTCACCATTCAGCGGCCACCGAATGATCATGATGTCAAGGCCTAGAGGTCTGGAAAGGCCTTTGGGGTCACCCGAGCATCTCCACTCAGCCCTGCAGTAGGGTCTGTAGTGCTGCAGCAGTGGGCTGTGAGCACAGACCTCTCCACACTGGCCCAGCCTCAAACCAGGAGGCTGGCTGCCCTGAGGGGAGCAGGGTCCTCCCCCGGAGCTTGGAGGGTGTCGGAGAGAGGAGGAGACGGAGGCGGCGGAAGCTGCATTTCCTCCCCCCCGGCCCTGGCTATCCTGGATTTGGTCCAGATGAATTCACAGATGCATTTCTGTCCCCATTAGACCTCGTCACTTCTAAGCCCCCATGCACACGTGCGTGCGCGTAGGCGCACACACACACCCTGGCCTCCCTGCTTCCTTGCTGAGTCCTGGCCGGTCAGCCTCCTGGACTGTCTTCTTATTTCATTTTGTTTTTCAGCATTCTTGTTCTTCAGGTGCGGAGACCTGAGTTTAATTGTGATCCTCGGTAAGACACATATAGATTCTGTCTTGCTTTGTTTTATCTTATTTTCCCTTTTATCCTATGCCCCTCTTGTTCCCCTCTTGCACCGCACAGGCTCTGACCTCTGTACGTTTTACGTACAGCCTTGAATATGACTGAAACGTAAAATGTGTAGTGAAATTTTATGTGTACTTATGTGTTGTCAATAGACACGAACGGTATAATGCAGTGGTTCTCAAAGTACGGCCCAGGGATGCAGGAGGCTGACATTGTTTTCATGATTATACTACGATGTTCTTGGCCTTTTTCATCTCGTTCTCTCCTGAATGTCCAGTGGAGTTTTCCAGAGCCTACAGGATGTGTTATATCCCGACAGAATGAATCCAGAAGCAGATATGGGAATCCAGCTGTCTTTCATTCAGCCAGATGTTCAAAAGATTTGCAAAAACGTTAAACAATGCTGCTTCTCACTGTATTTTTTATTTTGGAAAAATAAAACTTTTTTTAACAAAATATGTTACATATGTTGACATGTAATAGATTTGTTTTTTATGAATTCATAAATTGTTTTAAATGTTTAGTTTCTAATATGATAAATACAGATAGATAGATGCACAAAAACAAAAGCTCTTTGGGGTCTTCAATAATTTTTCAGAGTATCTGAGATGAAAGTTTGAGAATCTCTGGTATAGTGTGATCAATTTTCTGCTCTTTCTGCTTTTTTGCGCTCAGCATACGACTCAAGGCCCCTCCCTGTGCTGTAAATACAACTCTTTCATTGCTCCAAACGCTGCGTCCATTTGCATGGTACCCACCCCCTCAGAATGCACACCTGGGTCCCTGGCGACTTCTAACTATTGTAACCAACGCCTCTGCGAATCATCGCTCGTGGCCCTGTTTGAAGAATTTTCTCGGATGCATAACCAGGAATGGAGTCCTGGGCCAAAAAAGCATGTGCATGTTTAATTAAAATAAAGAATATTTTCCAGACTGGCTATACCTGTTCACATCCTACACTCAGCGGTGCAGAGTCCCCATCTCCCCACATACCTGCTAACACCTGGCATCCATTCCTCACGCTTCTAATCTGCCATTCTGATGGGCATGAATGATGATTTGCATCTCACTCATTATTGGTGAGCTGGAGCATCTCTTCACATCTGCTTTAGTCATTTGGGAATCCTCTACTGAGGATTGCCTATTCAAAGCCATTGCCCATTGTTCTGTTGGGTTTTCTGTCTTTATCCTGTTGATCTAGAATTCTTTGAACAGTCTCCATCAGTGCCGCTCAAAGTGGGGACCAGCTGCCTATCTGCCACACACACTCAATTTTGCTGTCCTTTCCCCAAATGGACTTACTATCCATGGACCTTTATTTTTCTATATAAGCTTTAGAATGAATGTGCTGGTTTCTTTGAGAAATCTAGTGACATTTTTTATTGAGATTTTGCTAGGTGTCATTCCATTTGTGAATGTATAACGTGTCTTCATTTTTCAAATTTTAAAAAATTTCCTTTAGTAGAGAGGCTATGCTCTTCAAGAAAGTCTCACTCGTTTTTTGTTAGGGTAAGTCCAGATAGTTTATGGTTCCTATGATACTGTGAATAGTTGCTTATTTTGATTCTGTGTTCTGGCTAGCACTGCAGTTACAGAGTAGGGAGGGGCAAGCTATGGCCTGCAGTTAAAATCCAGTCCACGGCTTGTCTTTTGGTGACCCATCAGCTAAAAATTGTTTTTATGCATTTAAAGGGTTGTTGAAAAAAGAAAAGGAAAAGAAAAGAAAAGGAAAGGAAAATGCCAACGAATATAAAGGAATTCTGTTGATTTTTCTAAGTGGGTCTTTCCTCTTGAAACCTGATGGTTTTCTTACCAGTTGTAATACTTCCTTGTTGATTTCCTTGGGCTTCCATGCAGTTGGTCATATCTTTCACAAATGACTGTCTTGTCTGTTCCCTCTTAATCCTTATATTTCACATGCCTTTCCTTGTCTTATAGCTTTGGCCTGTAATACTATGTTAATCATAATTTTTTAAAAAAACCAGTACTGATAGGATGAGTAGAATTGCCTTGTTCTAAATCTTAATGAAAATGAGCCTAAAGTTTCTTCATTAATTATGGTTTTGCTGTAGGTTTTGGTACACAGCCTTGATCAAGTTAAGGAAATTTCCTTCTATTCTTGGTTTTCTAAGAGGTTTTTTTTTTTTTTTTTTTTTTTTTTTTTTGCGGTAGGCGGGCCTCTCACTGTTGTGGCCTCTCCCCTTGCAGAGCACAGGCTCCGGATGCGCAGGCTCAGCAGCCATGGCTCACGGGCCTAGCCGCTCTGCGGCATGTGGGATCTTCCCAGACCGGGGCACGAACCCGTGTCCCCTGCATCGGCAGGCGGACTCTCAACCACTGCGCCACCAGGGAAGCCCTCTAAGAGGTTTTTAATCAGAAATAGATGTCGACATTTCTTGAGTGCTGTTGAAATAATGAAATGATTTTATTCTTTCATTCATGACTGGGAAGAATTGCATCATTAGATTTTTCTGATACTTAATCATCCTTGCATTCCAGAATAAACCCTATGTCCATTACTCATAAATGAAATAAACCTATAATTTCCTGTACTGTCCCAAACATGTTTCAGAATCCAGGTTATATTAACCAGCCTTATTAAATGGATTGGCATCTTTCCTGTTTTGTCTAATTCTGGAACAGACTTTGTAAGAGAACACTTAACCTATGCCTTGAAATTTTAGCAAAACTCACATGCAAGACAGAATAGCCCTAGACTTTTTTGGTAAAAAGATCAGTGATTATCATTTCAATTTTTTAAATAACTATTGACCCACTCAAGCTTTCTATTTCTTCTTGACTTTACTCATTGCTTCGTGTCTTCCAGGAATTTATTCATTTTGCTCAGGTTTATCAATTTATCATCATGTGGTTATTCTTATTACTATATTCATAGAATATCATTTTTGTAGTTATTATTATTTTTTATTATACATCGTATTTGCATGCTTATTCTATTTGCCTTGATTAGTCATATTAATTTACTCAACGAAGCAATTTTTGGTGTTCAGTAGTCCATCCATTTTTGCTCTCTATTTCTTTGATTTTTAAATGTTATTATTTCATCCCTCCTTTCTTCTGTTTTGCTTCACTGCTGGAGTTGAATGCTTAGCTCATTTGTTCCATTGTTTCTTGTTTCTGATAAATGTATCTAATGTTATATATTTTCCTGTGAGTACTTTTTTTTTAGCTATATCTTAAAATTTGGATATGGAGTACCTTTAAGGTCATTCAGGTCTAACTGTTTTATAATTCCTCCTGGTGATTTCCTCTTTGATCCAGGTGTAATTGACCAAGATACTGTCTAGTCCCCCGACACACGGAATGTTTGCACTGACCCTATAGTCCCTCATTTATGATTTCATTGCATGGTAATCAGAGAACATAGTGGGTGTGAAGTGGGTCGTGTTAAGTGCATGGAGGCTTCCTTTGAGGCCCAGCGCAAGGACGATTTCTGTGACGGCTCCATGTGTGCTTGGATAACCTTGACGTTCTTGTGCAACATTTACATGCCTATGGAAATCTGAGTTTATTAATGGTGTCTATCTATATCATTTTTGGCCCACTTGATCAATCAGTTTCTGAGAAGTATGTGTTTAAACTGACAAGTCCAGTTGTGGGTTTACTAAAGCAATCCTTCTCACACAAAAATCCAACGACTTCACTCCCAGTGCTTTTAGGAAAGAAAAAACAACAAAGAGTAAAAACGGGCAACCCTCAGCTAGGCCTGTTCGTTAGAGCTCTCTCTGCCCGGGCCTGACTCACCACCTGCATCATGTTCACCCCTCTCAGCAGCCCTGTCCCCGACACACACCCTGCGCTCTGTCACTGTGAACTCCCGGCTGTGCACAAACATGAGGGACACCTTCCTGTCCCTGTGTTTGCACTCCATGACCCCTCCCCCTGGAATTCTCCACCGAGGCTTATCTGGCTCCTCACAAACACCCACTCACCCTTCAAGATCCAGCTCCTGTTCTTCTGACCTCATGCGCCACCATGTCCCTGTGGACGCCTGGACTGCAGCCAGGCCTTGCCACCTCCAGCCCCCGCCTCTGAGCCTCTGCTCAGGCTGCTCTTCCTGCTTGGAAGGCGCTTCTCCAGGGGGTCCTATCTCCGCCACTCGTTTGGGACCCAGCCCCGCCTCCCCTTCTCTTAAAAACAATTCCTCCCCCGTGTTTGGCCAGCCTTCTTCAGAAACATCCTGCCAATACTTAGTGGGCGTCCCCGTGAGCTATGCTTGTGCTAGACCCCAGATTCAGGGATGGATGAGACCCCAGGCCCTTCCCCAGAGGAATTTACATTCTGGAACCCAGGAGGGCCAACTCTAATGCAGACGGGGTCCGGGCAGGCACTAGAAACCCGTGAGCAGCTGGCCGCAGACTGTGAGACCCTGTCCTCTCTAGAGGGCACTGCTGGGACTCAGCCCCGCCCCTCCCTAGTGTTTGGGAATGTGGGCCCCGAGTTAGCCCAGCGCCCAATCTTTCCAGAGAAGCCATACAGTTTCAAAACATTGGCAACTAATTCAAATGTTTCTGAAACATGGTGCTGGGCAAACAGCCTACGGGCCAGGTGTGGCCTGTGGCTGCCCGGCCTCCACCCTCAAGAGAGGGCAGCTAACCCAGCCCGAGGGGAGGTTCCCAGGGAAGAAGGCACTTGAGCCGCGGGGGAGCTGGGAGCTGAGCGAGAGGAACCAGTAGACAAGAGCAGGGAAGAATGTCCCAGGAGGAGGGACGAGAGTGCAGATAATGGCCACAGTTGTTGGGTCAGCACGGCACCACACCCCACGGGCCCAGGTGCGCCTCCCAAGGCTCCTCCCAGGTCTCTCCCACCTCCAGCCGCGGCCCCGCCTCCTCCCCAGGAATGACAAAGGGGAGGAGGAACCAGCACCCCCGTGGGAGTGGCCTGGAGCCCCCAGTAGGTAGCCGGACGCAGGTGCCCAGGTGTGAGGCCTGGTGGGTGGAGATGGAGCTGCAGGGGCCACGATGGGTGGGGACGGACCTGCAGCTCCCAGGCACTCCCTTCACGGACCCAGGACATCTGTCCTGAGAGCAGACCAGGAGACAGGTGGACCGAGGTTCAAAGAAGGGCGTGCCCTGGACAGCACCCTCCCCAGATGGCCCCGCTCCAGCGGGTGTGTGCTGGCTGGGTTGTTTAATGGAGCTCTCTGTTTTCCGGGGCGGGGGGGAATCATTGCAAAGCTTTGTGCCAGAGTGGACAGAAACGGGACCCACAAGTTGGCCTGGCTCAGTGCCCCAGAGGTGAGAACAGGTGCAAACGGGCTCTGACACTGGTGCCCCCGCTGCCAGGGCCTGGGGGGTCGTGCAGATGCTCCATCAGTGTCTGGATGTTAGGGTGGCCCTGGGGGCTTGAAAGGAGCTTCAGAGAAACATACAGAGCAGAGATGGCGGGCAAGCTGTGTCTTGAGAGGTAAGAAAGTCTTTGCCAGAGTGACAGGGAGAAGGCGTCCCGGGCAGTGGCAGCACCTTGGTGACCGCACCGAGGTGTGGACGTCCCGGGGTATCAGCCAGTGCCGGCCGGCTCTCTGCTGGGGGCACAGAGTCCAAGGGGACGGGGACAGAGGACCTCGGGGACCTCGGAGAACGTCCTGGAGACTCCATCCTGCGGGCGGCGGGCACCACTGGCAGCTTCCAGCCTCAGAAAGGCCACCTGGGCAGTGGAGGTGTGAGGCCGGCCCAAAGCTGGGACCGTGCGATCAGTGAGGTCTGCTGGCCTCGGCGGTGAGAGGAGCCTGGCCTGGGCGTGTTAACAGCCGCCCCACTTGAGCAGAACGTCTGACAGCTGCCAAGAGCCCTTTCTCCCCAGAAGGCAGACCTGACACCAGAGAGAGAGAGGTTGGCCCCAAGGTTCCCCCCAGGAAGCCCCTGAGCAGGGGCGCATGCGGTCAGACCCTCCCAACGCCCTTTGGAGCCTCGGCTCTCTCTGCCGTGGTCCAGGAGCCGGGGCCGTGGGAAGTCCAGGACACCCAGAGGAGCCAGTCCCTGCGCCAGCCACGTGATGCTGTGGGATGGGGGCGGAGGGGAGGCGGGATGAGCTGACACTGAGGTCCAGCTCTCCCTCAGGGGCGGTGTGACCCTGGCCATGTTGCTTAACCTTTCCGGACTGTGTTTTCGTCTGTAACTGACTACACGTTGGGCTCTGTGTTAAGTCACTTCATGCTAATTCCAGCCAATCCTCACCACATCTCATTTCATAGATGGGGGAACAGCTCTGGGGAGCTTAGAGGTTTTTGTCCCTTAGAACTCAGAGTCACCAGAATCCAACTCCACCTGAGGCCAAGTTCCATACTCACGGGTCTAATAACCGAGACTCCGTTGCTTCTCCTGGGCCTGTCGAGGGAAGGAGTGCGCCCCTGGGAGACCCTACCCTCCTCCTCCCATCCCCCGCCATCCCCACCGCACCTCTGCCGGGAGGCTGTCACCCACAAGGAATGGCCCTGTCCCCAGTTAATTTTCCTATCACCTTGCTCCTTCTGCCTTCAGGCAGGAGACCCCCCCAAATTCCTGAAATTCCAGAAAGTTTCAGATAAACCTCCTACCAAAGAACACAGCATCTGCACCATATGACCTGGGGCAGGTCACACAGCCTCTGCAAGTGTGGACAGAGAGGCAGGTGGTCCAGAAATCTTCCCGAGCAGAAAAAACCCCTGCCCCACCCCGGGGGCTCGGCTGTTTCAGCTGGTGTGAGACGGCCCTGTGGGGCAGGTGCATGCACATGTGTGAGGAGGTGGAAGCTCACGTGTGCACACGGGCAGGCACTGGGGTGCACACACTCTCACATAGCGCACTTGTAGGTGCACAGCAAATACACACACATCGCATTTGCTGGTGCACAGTGAACACACACACATCGCGTTTGCAGGTGCACAGTGAATGCACACACACACATCACATTTGTAGGTGCACAGTGAATGCACACACACACATCACATTTGTAGGTGCACAGTGAATGCACACACACGCACATCGCATTTGTAGGTGCACAGTGAATGCACACACACACATCACATTTGTAGGTGCACAGTGAATGCACACACACACATCACATTTGTAGGTGCACAGTGAATGCACACACACACACATCACATTTGTAGGTGCACAGTGAATACACACAAACACTCCAGGTGAGGCCTCTGGAGGGCAGGGCAGTTGGGAGGGAGTTTTTTCCACACAGCTCCGTCCAAGGCCCCCTAAGCCTCTATTTAGCCCATGAGGCCACCTTTGGTCAGCGTGTCAGTGGGCGGGGCTCCGGTGCCCCAGGCCCCCAGCAAAGCACAGGTTTCCGGGGATGGTGAGCCTGGGGTCTGGCCCGCACCCTGCCTCATCCCCAGCCCCAGCGCACACGATCCTCACCGACCATCCCTCCAAGAGCCCTATGCCCTCAACACACCCAGGGGGCTTCTCTGCTCTGCGTCCCTGTCGCCCCACCCTCACACACTCCCCAGGAGACTCGCGGTCACACATGCGCACTCAGCGTCACACGCACACGCACTCACACGCAGGCTAGCGGATTTCTACCTGCTCAATCAGACCCAGGGTGTGAGGCCAGCGCGCTCATAAGAAAGTTGTCTTCTCTGAAATAAGTTCTTTTTCAACAACCGCTTAGTCTATCGAGGAGTTGGGGGTTGGCAGCTAGAACATTTTTCTCACATTCATCGGGCCTCAGGTTCAGGGCAGTCCTGCAGGCAGCCTCATCAAGATGGAATTTAATAGGCTTTTTTGTTGGTATTGCCTTCTGCAAATGGCAGGTGATAGGGTTTTCAGTTGATGGCAGTGGTAAGGTTCCCTTTTAAGATAAATTGGTTTTGGGGGTTGGGTTTGGTTTGGTTTGGCTTGGTTTTTAGTAGATTAATCTAAAGAAAGAGATTACATAAATAATGGTGTAGGAAGTTCCAGAAAATGGCAAGATTTGTCTCAAGCATCACCTCCTCCAAAACACCATCCTTGACTCTCCCCCCACCTTTCGGGCACCCCACATTCTGGGGCCTGCCTGCGTTGTCATGGTAACCATGTGTTTACACGTCTGCATCCCCTGTGGACCCCGAGCTCCCAAGCCAAGGACATATCCCCTGAACCTGTCCTGCGCCAGGAGCCTTGACGCTGCCAGGTCCTGGGCGGTCCGTGGGGCGATGCTTCTAACACCAGATGCTGGGCTCTGCCTGGTCTGGCACCCCATCCACACCCTCCCACAGCAAAGACGCTAGGTTCTGCCATCTCTGGACGCAGGCCCAGATCAGCTCCCGGTCCAGAGGCACGACATGGCCCAGCCTGACCTTCTCTCCTCCTGGAAAGCCCTGACCTGTCTCCCGAGGCCTGACCCCAGTTCCCCGCAGCCTGCCACACCCTCCACTGCGATGGTCCCCACCTCTGCACCCCTAAACCCGCCCTCTTCTCCCCAAATCTGCCACCGGCCTCCCTCCTTCCCAGACCACACCAGCACCACAGCTCAGCCCCCGCCCCGCCCCCGTGCCCCCTAGAAAGTTCAGGGGCATGTCCGTCTGTCCCTCCCTTGGCCTCCCCTTCTGGTGGGTGGAGCTCACACCTGTGGCTCATACAGTCCCCCACAAACGTCCTGAAACGTCACCCGGCCTTGGAGCAGCTCTGCCCACTGGCAGCCTCTCTGCCCTCAAGACCCTCCCCGCACAGTTCAGGCGGCGCCCCTCCCTCTTGAGCCTGCCATGGCTCCCCATCACTCCCAGAGAAGAGCGGGGAGGAGACCACCATTTCTCGAGCCCCTTCCAGGAGCTCTGAACAGCGCGGGTTTCTACACGCAGCCCCTCATTTCCTCTTCATCATAGCTTATCACCCCCATTTTACAGATGAGCAAACCGAGGCTCAGAGAAGCCAGTTCCTACAGGCACTACGTGGAGGAAAGACAGTCCACGTGGAGGGAATCATGTAGGAAAGGGCACAGGGCATGAGGTGTTTTGTGTACTGGGGAAAGGTCAGGTGTGACCAGAACTGGGGTCAGTGCCCAGCAGGGGTGAGGCCAGGAGGGAGAGGCCCAAGAAACTGGCCCTGGACCCCCCGGAAGGGGCTTTCTGTGCAGAGGGCATCGTGGGAAGACTGGACAGCGTTGGAGGGGGATGGGCAGATGCGGGCAGCGGGATGGCCGGAGGAGCAGGCCCTGCATCTCAGTGGCGTTAGGGGACCGGGTGCGAGGCCACGGGGGAGGTCAGAGCGCTGGGATGTGTCCGTCTCCCTTCCTCCACCTGCCGCCTCGCTGCTGCTGACGCACTGTGTGGGGATTTATCTGAGCTTCATCTCTCCTAACCCCACCCACGACCTACACACCAAACCGTGCATTCCAGGAGGGCAGGGACTCTACCTTCCCTGCCGAGTCTCCAGTGCCTGGCGCCATGGCTCAACACACAGATGAGGGGTGAATGTTCACTTATCCATGAATGAAGAAATCAGTGAATTTTTGCCCTCCTTGTATTTGGGAAAACAGGAAGTCCATTTGTTTGTTTGTTACTTTTTTATTTATTTTATTTTTAAAAATTTTATTGGAATACAGTTGGTTTACAGTGCTGTGTGAGCTTCAGGTGTGCAGCAAAGTGAATCAGTTATACATGTACATATATCCACTCTCTTTTTAGTTTCTTTTCCCATATAGGCCATTACAGAGTGTTGAGTAGAGTTCCCTGGGCTGTACAGTAGGTCCTTCTTAGTTACCTGTTTTATATTCAGTAGTGTGTATCTGTTAATTGGGAAGTCCATTTGTGGCGGAAGAAAAACAGGTCCACTTGGGGCCTGTTGAGCCCCCTGCCGCCTTCCCCACCCTGCAGGTGATGGAGGCCGACTGAAGGGGCATTTGAACTGGCAGAGCCATTGGACTTTCTTTGTCCTCCTCTGAGGCTCCTCCCTCCCCAGCCGGACCTGGAAGGGTCAGGCGTGCGGCACACACTCCCTCTGATGACCCCACCCCACTGCTGACCCCTGGCCGAATCCCCTCCTCCTTGACCTGCAGTGTCCAGGGGTGACACTGCCCCTGGACACACCAGGGAGGTAGGGACCTCTGTGCTCTTGTCCAGTTAATCATCCTGTTTTCTTCAGAGATGGTCAGCCTTCAGAGCCCCACAGACCTGCTCGCCCGCCTCTGACACGGCCGTCTGACCACAAGCAGGACTGGAGGTGGGGGGCTTGTCCCCAGTCTCGGGTCTGTGGCCCCCAGGGCCCAGCACAGCCCCTGACACGTGGTAGATAGGCAGCAACAAATAGTTCCCAATGAATGAATGAAGTCACCCTGACCGGCTGTTGTCACGGTCGTTTAGAGCAGCTTGGTGTAGAGCTTCCACTGCCAGGTAATAACAATAGCATTCGAAAGAATCATTATAATAGTGACCCCCAAAATGATAAGCCCGTGTCATCGTCCATTGGTGCAATGCCTTTTCACGAGCTCCTCTGAACTGGCAGCGACTCTTTCAGTTGCACGCCCAGCAGAACCCACAGCTGGGAACCCACCGCTCCAAGGGGCGCTGTCAGCCAGGGCGGGAAAGCAGACTATCCTGTGGCCGGGTCCAGCTTCATGTCACCCGGAGGAACCTCTGATCCAGGATGTGGCTGGCAGTGGGGGTGGGCGGCGGGGCAGTGAGGCCTCTGGGGAGATGTGACCTCACCTAAGGGCGGGGGCGAAAGATTGCTCAGTCGGGGACATGAAAGCCAGGTGCTCCCAGCGTTCATTCCCTGGCTGGCGAGGTGGTGAGCGCTCCCTGAGGCATCCCATTGTTTCCCTTCTAGAAACACCAGGCCAAACAACGTCTCCCAGATCCTGTTCCGGGGCCTGTGGACCAGCGGTGTGGAGGGCGGGGACTCCGCGGGGGGCTGGCTCTTCTCCCACCCGTGGGGCTTGGCGGACCACGCTGCCAGGGCCCCGGACGGGCCCGGCCTCCCAGCTCACAGAGTCCAGCTCTGCCCAGGATGCAGGTCATCATTCGGGGCCTCTCGGCCTCCTGGGAGACCCCAAGCTCCCTGAGTCAGGGCCAGGGTCTTGTCCGGGGGTTTTGTGTGCCCACAGCATCCCACCCTCACTGAGAGAGGGAGACAAGGGGGATTTCACAGTCCCCCGGCCCCGGGGGGTGGGGAGGATGCTGGGGGGTGGGGGAGGACTTAATGACCATGGCTGGCCCTCTCCTGGACATGCTTCCAGGTGCTGGGGGTCAGGAGTTGTTGGGGGGTCGTGCTTGGCTGGTTGGGACCCAGCACAGTCCAGCTGGAAGGGCAGGCAGGCCGCAGAGGGGCGGGCCTGGAGCGCCCCTGGAAGAAAGGCTTGACCACTCCGCTCCGAGGGCTGAGCTGGTGGCCGAAGGCGGGGAAGGCCAGGAGTTGCCCTTGGGGTGGGGATGGGGGCGTCCATGTAAGCAGAGGGAGGGGGTGGGGGCCTCGCAGAGAAAGGGAAAGAGAGAGCGTGACGGAGGGGTGGCCCCCGCCCAGGAGGAAGAATGACGGGGCGAGAGGGGTAAAGGTGAGCACGGCGCCCCGTCAGCAGCCGACTGCGCGTCTGCACAGTCACCCCTTTCTTGCAGGCACTGGCTGCATCTCTGTCCTCACAACCAAATGGCCCGGCCAGCCCGCACCCACCCCGATCCCCCGGCCTTGCTGACTTACTCCGCACCCGGGGGCGTGTGGCCCCGCAGGCTGGCTTCTGCCCTGGCTTTCAGGGTTCTCATCCTTACTAACACCCAGCAGTTGGAAACCGGGTGCACGTCCCAGAACTCACATCACCCTCGGAGCGGCTGTGCACTCGATACCTCGTGCTGGAGTCTGCAGGCTCCGCGGGGTGGAGGACCTTGTTTTCAGCTACTTCCCAGGGCTGACCGCGTAGTCAGTGCTGGATAAACCCGTTCAGGAGCGCACGGGGTGCTGTTCCGGCCGCTCCTCCTGTATCGTCTCCTTCCACCTTCACAGCCAGCTAAAGGGCAGGCCCTGCTGTGGTTCCCATTTTACAGATGGGAGACGGAGGCTCTGAGTGGTTAAGGGCTTTGCCCAACGTCACTGAGGCAGAAGGGGACAGCGCTAGACCCTGATCTTCCTGGAGCCCCTCCACCCTCACCTGCTCTTCCTGTCGGAAAGGCTCGGCGGCAGGAGATGGGGGCGTTCCTCTTGCTTTTGGGACCGTCTCACCATCCGAGGTGTTTGCACTCCCAGGACTCGGGGTGTCTCACCGACCCCATCCCAGGCTCTTCCTGTCAAATTCAGTTTAGCTCTGTGTGCTCCAAGCCCGCTGGGCTCAAGGAAAGCCCTTCACACTTGAACTCGAATTAGTTATGAACAGCTCTTGTGCCTGGCGGTCCGCTTCAGCGAGGCCAGTGGGGTCCCCAGGCCGGGCAGCCCTGTACCTGCCCTTGCATCTGTCATCCGTGGGACACACTCTCCCTGCCCCGTGCTGAGTGCCGGCCTAAGCCGAGCTCTGAGCTGGGGACCGGGCCATGCGGACCCTAAGGAACCACAGACCAGACCAGCCCTGCCACGAGCTGCCCGTGGGCAGCGGCCACAGAGCGGGTGCACACGGGAGAGAGGTCCCTGGGGCCTACAGAGGGTGCGACCACCTAGCTGGGGTGGCAGAAATAAATTCATGGGCGATGATTCAGTCACCAAACAAGGTCGTAAATATGGTACCCCTCTGAAGCTGGGGGCCGCAGAGAGAGCCCCCAGCGAGGCTGTATTGAATTGCCCGGCCTTTGGCGAGTCCCTGCTCGGATAACCTCCTTCACATCCTTCCTGGGGCCAAGGCGAGTCTCAACAGTAAATGGCTGCTGTCCAGCTTCTGTGCATGTGAGTGATGCCCCGAGGGTCGGGCAGGGCTTAGAGCACCCCCATCGCCCAGCCCTCACCCCTTCTCTGCCATAGCCTCCCCGAGGCAAGGGGAAGCCTTTGCCCACCCGTAGCCCCCTGGCCCTCCCCTTAGGTCACCTGGGACAGCTTCCAGACTGGGGCCTGCCTAGTAAGGGCTCAGCACCAATCACCTGCACGGCCGGGGCCTCCACTGTGGCTGCATGGCCAGTGTCCAGCCAGCTTCAGGACCAGGAGAGGAGGTCTGTCCACAGGGTCACGCCCACCTCCCCTGACCCGGCCAGGGCGAAGGCAGGCGGCAAGAATCCCTTCCATCTTCACATCCCAAGGAGCATCCTTTACGGGTAATTCCCTGTGCAGGACCCATCCGTCCTCACTACAGTCCTGCCAGGTCAACAGCCTGGACCATCGGCGCCATGTGACAGGTGGGGAAACTGAGGCTGAAGTCATCACAAGGCAAGTGTCAGAGCTGAAAGCCGCATCCACAGCTTCTGGCCCCCATGACAACCACCCCCAACCCATCACTGGCTCCCTGGGAAAGAAGCGGCAGCCAGACAGGCTAGTCCAGAGCCTCACTGGACGGTGAGCCCTGTTCTCCTTGGTGCCCGCACTGTGGGCAGAGCCTCCCCAGAGATGCGAGAATGAAGCCCAAGAAAGGGGGGCTGCCCTGCCTTCAATGAGCCCCTTGGAGTCAAGTTTGTGTTGGCACCAGCGCCAACCAGCAGGATGAACTCGGGCAAGTGGCTTAACATTCAGTCCACACTCTCGAGCCCACACGTGCCTACCTGCATGCACACGCACACTCACACCCGCATGCACACGCGGCCTCACCCTCCACCAGCGCTCCCAAGTGCCCTGCGCGTGTGTGCAAGTGAGCGAGCGGGCGGGTGGGTGGGTGCTGAGTCTCTGGAGCCCGCTCAGGGCCCCCCCGCTCTTGGCCCGGCATCAGCGGCAGCCTTCTGCACAGGCAGCTGCCTCTGCAGGATGATTCGGAGGCCCCCGGAAGCAGCCTGCCTCTCAGGACCAGCCCCCCTCAGCCTGCCTGCCGGGGGCCTTCCCCAGCCCCTGCTGCGATCAGGACAGGAGGGGACCCCACAGTGGGCCAGGGGCTTTACTAAGTGATTTCCACACACCTTCCCTTCCCTTGTATCCTCCCAACAACCCTGCCAGTTAGGCAGGAATTCATCACTCAGCACCCTTTGGATTGTGATGAGAAAACCCGGGCTCAGGAAGGTGGAGGGAGGGGCTCAGGTCCCAGATGGGAAGGGGCAGTGCCAGCATGTGAGCCCAGGTGGCCCGGGTCTGCCCATCAGACCCAGAGGAGAGCCCAGCGACCAGGCCTGCATCAGACAGAGGCCCCAGGAGGCCACGAGCGAGCCCCAGAGGAGGAAGGGTGAGCAGCCCCTCTTTGCCTGAAGAGAGCTTCTAGATTTCAGTTCAGCTGTGGCAGTCCCGAAGTGCCGTAAAGCAGGAAGACCTAAAGGTGGACAGAGTTG